>NC_135626.1:27360000-27985000 GCF_053574225.1 Canis aureus
AGGGTCACATGCTCTACCAACTGAACCAGCCAGGTGCCCCCTAAATTTTAAGGTGTCTTTGAATGATGAGAAACAGAACAAAAACTCAAGCCAACTTCTGATTTCTCAGCCCCAATTGTATGCATAAAAATGGCTCAACAAATATATAAGAAAATACCTTTCTTACTAAATATGGAAAGGTAAGGTCTTCCATGGGGTTTAACTTTTCATATTCTCTGCTTTATTTTTCAGGGAAAAGAAAACAGTGTTCTCACCATTACCACAGACTAATGATGATCATTTACTCTAAGACAGAGAACAAAGTATCAGTCAGCTTTCATTTCTGTCTCTCCTGCTGCTTTTCTGTGAGGTATTCTAATAGAGATCTATATGAAATGTGAATAATTGAAACATTAGAGAAAATCTAATTTACCTTATTCAAAAAAAAAAAAAAGATTAATACTCATAAGGCTTCAAACAAGAAAGACCAGATCACAGTTTCAGGTCTGTAGAAGAATTACAGGGCAGACACATAATCCTATTCATAAACAGCAACCAATGTTAACAGTTGTTTCATTTTCTCCTTTTCTCTTTCTCTCCAAGACTAATTAGCATTACACACAGTGTGTTCCTTGTTACAAATGCCTTCTTTCAGCTTTAGAACTATAGTATCTTTTGATTACCCACAACTCTGATCTAGTTTTTCAGTTATGCAGAAGCCAGTCTTTGTAACACTTCAGACTAGCTAAAAAATAAAAAATAAAAAAAGTGATTTTAATAAAATAGAAACAATTATCACAAGTGGATGTGACACGTATGCTATCCTCACTTTGTGAATCATCATCACATCATAGATAAACTATAAAGAATACCTTTTTGTATACTTACTGTTTAAAGGCTGCCATTGTATTCTCCAAATTTTCTCCAGCACCTGTGAAAACATTAAATTTAAACTTCATTTACTTGGCTAATTTGAACTTCTTAAATTTTTAATTTTGTTTAAATATTTTATTTATTTTAAGTACACTTGGGTGGCTTAGCGGTTTGGCACCTGCCTTGGGCCCAGGGCATGATCCTGGAGACCTGGGTTCCAGTCCCGAGTCAGGCTCCCTGCAGGGAGACTGTTTCTCCCTCTACCTGTGTCTCTGCCTCTCTCTGTGTCTCTCATGAATAAATAAATAAAATCTTTAAAATTTTTTTTTTAAATTTATTTTAAAGAGTGTGTAAGCACAAGCAGGGGGACGGGGGCAGAGGGAGAGGGAGAAGCAGGCTTCCCGCTGAGCAGGGCTCGATCTCAGGACCCCAGGGATCATGATCTGAGCCAAAGGCAGAGAAGCTTACCTGACTTAGCCACCCAGGCGCCCCTAATGTGAATTTTTTAATTTTTCCAGAAATTCACTTTAATAAGATACATCTAGTGGGAATCCCTGGGTGGCTCAGTGGTTTAGCACCTGCCTTCGGCCCAGGGCATGATCCTGGAGTCCCGGAATCGAATCCCACGTCGGGCTACCTGTATGGAGCTTGCTTCTCTGTCTGCCTGTGTCTCTGCCTCTCTCTCTCTGTCGCTGTGTCTCTCATGAATAAATAAATAAATCTTAAAAAAAAAAAGATATATCTAGTGAATCTTGATGTTTATATGGCATGTAGACATTACAAGTGTTTTAAAGAATGTAATGGTATTTTGAATTGCTTTTTGGCTGCACCAGTAAGAATTAAAGATGACAACAAAGCCACAGCAACACAGAAAGGTTAGAACCTAAACATTTCTATAAAGCTACAATATTGGGACGCCTGGGTACCTCAGCAGTTGAATGTCTGCCTTCGGCTCAGGGCATGATCCCAGGCCCGAGATGGAGTCTCATATCGGGTTCCTCGCAGGGAGTCTGCTTCTCCCTCTGTGTCTCTACCTCTCTCTGTGTCTCTCATGAATAAATAAATAAAATCTTTAAAAATAAATAAATAAAGCTACAATAGCAGGGAGGTACCTAGGTGGCTCAATGGTTGAGCATCTGCCTTTGGTTCAGGTCGTGATCCTGGGGTCCTGGGATCCAGTCCCCAGTCGGGCTTACCACAGGGAGCTGCTTCTCCCTCTGCCTATGTCTCTGCCTCTCTGTGTCTCCCATGAATAAAGAAATAAAATCTTAAAAAGAAAAAAAGAAAAGCTACAATATCAGCCTGTCATAGGAAAGAAAGAAGAGGACTTGGTACATATACACCTTCTCAGAAACTGTTAAACCATCTCCTCTACATCCCCATACTCTCTTATACATCTCTCTAATAAGGCATTTATCATAAGTTATTAAACTGACTCCTCCTTTTCCTATAAATTACTAAAAAAAAAGTGAATCCTTTAATCACCTTGGCCGAAGGCAGTATAGTGTAGTAGTTGAAGGTGGAGTTAGGATCTTTGCTCTCAAATCTATCTGATACTTGCATGACCTTAAGGAAAGTTACATAACCTCTCTGGGACTGAGCTTCCTTATCTATAAGAATGAGAGATACCTGGCTGGCTCAGTCAATGGAGCGTGAGACTCTAGATCTCCGGGTTGTGAGTTCCAGGCCCACACTGGTGGTGGGGGAGGTGGGGGGGGGGCGGATTGGGGGGGGGATAGAGATTATTATTTTTTTAATTGGGGGGGGTGCCTGGGTGGCTCAGTGGTTGAGCGTCTGCCTTTGGCCCAGGGCATGATCTCAGAGTCCCAGGATTGAGTCCCACATCAGGCTTCCTGCATCGATCCTGCTTCTCCCTCTGCCTTATGTCTCTGCCTCTCTCTCTCTCTCTTTCTCTTTCATGAATAAATAAAATCTTTAAAAATTTTTTATTGTTGTTAAGTAAACTTTACCCCCAACGTGGGGCTCAAACTCATGACCCTGAGATCAAGAGCGACATGTTCTACTGACCGAGTCAGCCAGGTACTCCCCCACCCCCCAAATAAAATCTTTAAAAAGAAAAAAAAAGAATGAGGATGATGATAACACCTATCTCACAGGACTGATGTAATTAAATGGATTCACATGTCAGGTGCCTTATGTCATCAATTCAAAAAATGATAGTTTTTCCCTTTTTAACATCTTATAAGTTAGTGTGCATTTTACAACAGATGGTGTGTAATAGTTTATTTGGGCAAGATGTGCTCTCTCTTATCAGCATATTAAATATGTGCATTTTAGTGGTGCCTGGGTGGCTTAGTCAGTTAAACATCTAACTCTTTGCTTTTGGCCCTGATCATGATCTCAAGGTCATGAGATTGAGGCCCGAGATTGAGCCTTGCATTGGGTTCTACACTGAGCATGGAGTCTGCTTAAAATTCTCTCTCCTTCTATCCCTTCCCCACCGCAAAAAAGAAAAAAATGTGCATTTTATAACTACAGCATTAAATTCAATGAAATAATGAATATTCAGTAAAAGTAAAGGATTATTGCTATTATTATCATATTGCCACTATTATGGTAACTGGTGCTTGGTGACAGTCCACTGACTGATGAATGAGTAATAGAATAATACTGCAATGACAAAAATGACACAGATAAAAAGTATCTAATATTATATAGGGATGCCTATGTGGCTCAGCAGTGTAACGCCTGCCTTCAGCCCAAGGCGTGATCCTGGAGTCCCAGATTGAGTCCCAAGTCAGGCTCCTTCATGGAGCCTGCTTCTCCCTCTGCTTGTGCCTCTGCCTCTCTCTCTCTCTCTCTCTGTGTCTGTCATGAATAAATAAATAAAATCTTTTTAAAAATATTATATACACTGGTTGAATCAATTAACATAACATGCTAGCTATAAGTTTTAAAATATTTTAAAACTGAAAGATTTCAGTATTACAAAAATTAATGGAAGGCACAGGAAAAACACTTAGGAAATATTATTCCAAATACTTCAGAAAACTAGCCAATTTCTTTTAAGAAAAAGAAACACTTCAAGTTTGTGGTACTGTTCAAGTATTAGCATTAAAATGTTTCACATACAATACCATCTTGACATATTTGTGAGGGTATTAAAAATTTTCTTCTTCTTTTATATTGTTAGATTGTGCTTTTATGGCAACTTAATAATCAATAGAAACACAAAACATGGGGATCCCTGGGTGGCTCAGTGGTTTAGTGCCTGCCTTCGGCCCATGGCGTGATCCTGGAGTCCTGGGATCAAGCCCCACAACAGGCTCCCTGCATGGAGCCTGCTTCTCCCTCTGCCTGTGTCTCTGCCTCTCTCTCTGTGTGTCTCTCACGAGTAAATAAATAAAATCTTAAAAAAAAAAAAAAAAAAACCACAAAGCATAAAGAAATGAATATATTAACTGAATGTTCTAGAGTTCCATAGTTTAGCAGAGAGAGTGGAATACCCATGTGAAAAAGGCTACTTTGATTTTAGGTTTACTTTAGTTACTAGAGTTGATGCCCAATAGAAATCAGATGAAGTAAATATGAAGACTATAGTTTTTGTCAAAAGTAAGTGCTCCTTTGAGGTTAAATAATTTTTTTATATGTTAAATGACTTTTAAAAAGCTAGTTGGTGTTGGGGCCCCTGGGAGGCTCAGTTGGTTAAACCTTTGACTTTGGCTCAGGTCATGATCTCAGGGTGGTGAGATCAAGTCCCATGTTGGGCTCCACCCTGGGCATGGAGCCTGCTTAAGAGTCTCTCTCCCTCTCCTTCTGCCCCTCCTCTCTCTTTCCTTCTCTCTCTCTTTCTCCCTCTCTAAATAATAATAATAATAATAAAAAATCTAGTTGGTATTTGTTTTAGTCAAAAACTATAGAAATATGTTATATTCAAATAATCAATATTCAAGAACAAAACACTCTGAAATATGACCAAAAAAGACAAGAGTGCTACAAAAATGGTTATTAGCAGGTTAAATAAGTTAAGCTACTGACTGTTGTGCCAAAAAGCAAGGAAATCAAAAGGATACAGAAGCCATTTTAAATAAGCTCTCACTGGCCAAACCTGGGAAAATGTTAGCATCAAAATAATAACAGTAACGGATTGTTTTTTAGTTTGGCTTATCCACTGTTTTAAAAAAAAGATTTTATTTATTCATGAGAGACACACAGAGAGAAAGAGACAGAGACAGGCAGAGAGAGAAGCAGGCTCCCTGCAGGGAAGCCTGATGTAGGACTCATCCTGGGTCTCCAGGATCAAGCCCTGGGCTAAAGGTGGTGCTAAACCGCTGAGCCATCTGCGCTGCCTGGCTTATCCACTTAAAAAAAAAAAAAAAGAAGATTTTATTTATTTATTTGAGAGAGAGAGAGCATGCACAAGTTCGGGGGGGGGGGAAGGGGCAGAGGGAGAGGCATAAGCAGACTCCCCACTGAGCAGGGAGCCCAATGTGGCTAGATCCCAGGACCCCAAGATCATGACCTGAGCTGAAGGCAGACACTTAACTGACTGAGTTACCCAGGCGCCCCAACAGTAATAGATTTTAAACCATTTTTCTTTTTTTTTTCTTTTTTTTTTACCATTTTCAAATAAAACAGAAAATGTTGACTCCCCTGCTCCCAAAAAGAAAGAAAATATTGAGTCCATTTTAATAAATGGACTGAAAGATTGATGAGGAATGGGATATTTATGTAGTTTCAAAAAACCTCCCTACAGGGCACCTGGGTCCTGATCTCGGGGTCCTGGGATTGAGTCCCATATCAGGCTCTCCATGGGGAGCCTGCTTCTCCCTCTGCCTATGTCTCTGCCTCTCTGTGTCTCTCATGAATAAATAAATAAATCTTTAAAAAAAAAAAAAGCCCCAAACACCTCCTTACAAAAGTAATTATTCAAAAAAAAAAAAAAGTAATTATTCATTACAAAGTAAAGAGTAGCTTCAGGGATGCCTGGGTGGCTCAGCGGTTGAGCATCTGCCTTTGGCTCAGGGCGTGATCCTGGAATCCGGGATCAAGGAGGAGGCTGCTTCTCCCTCTGACTGTGTCTCTGACTCTCTGTGTGTCTCTCATGAATAAATAAATCTTAAAAAAAAAAAAAAAAGTAGCTTCAAAATAAAAAAGCCTGGCAGATACTACCTTCCACCTTCACCAAGAGACCAAAGTCAATAAATATCATAGCTCCTTCAAGCTGACTTTTGTGTCTTTCCATTTTCTTTGCTTTTTTGACATAATAAAGCAGTCAGTAGTTTAACTTAATAAGTCAAATAAATAGCAGTTATCTCCAGGTGGCTGAAATACAAATTATTTCTAATACGCATTCTTCTATATCTTACAAACCCTCTACAATAAATATGCACTATTTTTAAGATAGAGAGGAGAATCAAAATCAAAACATGGCATATGCCTGCAACGTTCTCTTCACCACAGCCTCCCAATATTTTTTAATCTTAACACCAGAATGAATTCAATTCTCATCTCCTCCATGAAATACTTTCTTATCACTTTAGATTACAATTCTTTTCACAGTCAATGCTTTAAACTTTAGTTCCCAACTATTTTATTTAAAGATTTTATTTATTTGTTTGACAGAGTACAAGGAGGGGGAATGGCAGGCAGAGGGATGGGGAAAAGCAGGCTCCCGTTGAGCAAGGAAACTGATGCAGGGCTTGATCTCAAGACCTTGGGATCATGACCCAAGAGGAAGGCAGACACTTAACTGACTGAGCTACCCAGGTGCCCCAGTTCCCAGCCATTTTGGTCTCAGGATTCTTTTTCTGAGTACTCAAAGAGCTTTTGATGTGGGTTAAAGATTTATTTATTTATTTATTTATTTATTTATTTATTTATTTGAGAGAGCACATGTGCATGAGCAGGGGGAGGAGCAGAGGGAGAAAGACAAGTGGACTCCACGATGAGCATGGAGCAGAAAGTGGGGCACACCCTGAGATTATGACCTGAGCTGAAATCAAGATGCTTAACTGACTGAGTCACCCAGGATCCCCTTGATAATGTGGGTTATATCATTAATAATTACATATTGAATATTGGGGAACCTGGGTGGCTCAGTGGTTCAGCATCTGTCTTTGGCTCAGATCATGATCCTGGGGTCCTGGGATTGAGTCCCTCATTGGGCTCCCCACAGGGAGCCTACTTCTCCCTCTGCCTATGTCTGTCTCTCTCTCTATGTCTCTCATGAATAAATAAAATCTTTTAAAAAATTCAATATTTAAAATTTTTTTTTTTTTAATTTTAAGTAATCTCTAGGCCCAACATGGAACTCAAATTCATAACCCTGAGAACAAGAGTTGTATGTTCCAGGGATCCCGGGTGGCGCAGCGGTTTGGCGCCTGCCTTTGGCCCAGGGCGCGATCCTGGAGATCCGGGATCGAATCCCACGTCAGGCTCCCGGTGCATGGAGCCTGCTTCTCCCTCTGCCTGTGTCTCTGCCTCTCTCTCTCTCTCACTGTGTGCCTATCATGAATAAATAAAAATTAAAAAAAAAAAAAAAGAGTTGTATGTTCCACTGACTGAGCCAGCCAGGGACCCCCAATATTAAAAATGTTTGTTTGTTTACGTATTTATTTATTTATAAAAGATTTTATATTTTATTCATGAGAGACAGAAACAGAGAGAGGCAGAGACATAGGCAGAGGGAGAAGCAGGTTCCCCTGCAAGGATCCCATGTGGGACTTGATCCCGGATTCTGGGATCAGGACCTGTGCCAAAGGCAGATACTCAACCACTGAGCCATCCAGGCATCCCCAAAATTTTTAATTTATTTATTTGAAATAGCAGTAATAAACCCATTACATGTTAACATAACTTTTTTTTGTTAACATATCATTTTATGAAAATAATTAACTATCTTCCCAAACTATTTAATAAAAAGTGGCATTATTTTACATTTTGCAAGTCACTTTACTGCTTTATAGAAGGTAGCTAGATTCTTATATCTGCTTCATACATGTATATCAACCCTCAGATAGGTAGTTGGAAAAGAAAGATTCTTTTTTGATACTGCACCAAATTTTAACAAGTAGTAGTTTCTTAAAAGTTAGTTTCGCTGTAGAATCTGAATCATACGAATGACTTTTTCATACTCTATTACATGAAAATCATCTTGAATGTAGTTTGTTTGTTTAAGCAGGCTCCATGCCCAACAGGACTTGAACTCACAACCCTGAAATCAAGAGTCCAGTTCTCAACCGACTGAGCCACCAAGGCACCCCTAAGTCCATCTTAAACTTTGAATGGATCTTTCAGTCATACATGGTTTTATACCACGCATTGTTCTTTTAGAAAATACTAATTCACTGAATCATGTGGATCTTCTAAATGTTGACACATTTCATTATAAAATATTTTTTATTTAATTTTTTAAAAAATATTTTATTTATTTATTCATGAAAGGCACAAAGAGAGAGGCAGAGACACAGGCAAAGGGAGAAGCAGGCTCCCTCCTCACAGGAAGCCTGATGCGGGATTTGATCCCAGGACCCTGGGACCACACCCTGAGCCAAAGGCGGACATTCAACCACTGAGCCACGCAGGTGTCCCTCATTATACAATATTTTTTAAAGTCATATATGGGAATGTCTGGGTGGCTCAGTGGCTGAACGTCTGTCTTTGGCTCAGGGCGTGATCCTGGAGTCCCGGGATTGAGTCCCACATCGGGCTTCCTGCATGGAGCCTGCTTCTCCCTCTGCCTGTGTCTCTGCCTCTCTCTCTCTGTATCTCTCATGAATAAATAAATAAAATCTTTACAAACAACAACAACAACAAAATAAAGTCACATTTGTTAATACCTTACCTCATCAGGAAAATCTTTAGAAAGCTATCAAGCTCACAGTGGAGGATATAAGTTTTCCAAATTTCTAATTTTTGCTTGAAAATTCAAAAGTAACCATTGGTACTGCCTTAATAGAAGGCAGCTACCTTATTTTTCTTCTAATGACAGACATAATTTTCAAGAATATATCTGCTGAATAGTCTAGTTTTTTTTTTTTTTAAGTAAAAATGGTGTTCAGTGAGAAAAAAAAATAAAGGCTAATTCAGCTCACCATTCAAATGATTGCACAAGTGCTTTTCCTCAAGACAACCACCATTGTACTCTGATATGCAACAAAAATATTTTGTATGCACTTCCAATTTTGTCACACAAAATATTAAAAGGTATGTGTACTCAGGGTGCCTGGCTGGCTCAGTTTGTAGAGTATGTAACTCTTGATCTCAGGACCATGAGTTCAAGCCCCATGATGGGAATAAAGCTTATTTAAAATAAAAATTTTAAAAAGACATCTACTTAAAAAAAAAGTTATGTGTACTCAAGGGTTGAAATTAAATAATTTTTATTAATACATCAAATATATTCTTAAGTGAAACTGCCTTTTAAAAAAAAACTGTGAGTGCATGATGGTCAATGTTTGTATCCAGGTGATGGGTTCATGGAGTCTTAATACTTTTGCATATATTTGAATTGAAATGATCTTTTGGCTTGGGGAAATTGAGTTAGGCAAAAATAGGACAGAGATTCAGTACTCTGAAATAAACTCCCATAGTTAATACAATTTTCACTAATATTTACATTCCAAGTGTGCATATCTGTTTTTTATGTCTGCTTTCCATATTGATTTTAATTATTATTCATTTAAACCTAACAGCTTGGGGCACCTGAGTGGCGCAGTCAGTTAAGCATCTGACTTGGTTTTTGCTCAAGTCATGATCTCAGGGTCCTGGGATCAAGCACCACATCAAGCTCCATGCTCAGCATGGAGTCTGCTTGACATTCTCTACTTCTCCCTTTGCCCCTCCCATTTGTGCTATCTCTCTCTCTCTCAAATAAATAAATAAATATATAAATAATCTTTAAGCCTAACAACTTAAGCATGAAAACATTATTACTTAAGATCTTTGATTTTATAAGTTTATGAAATTAATAGTATTAAATAAAACAATGAAAAGATAATTGAAATATTAAAAAATTAATAGAAGCTATACACTGTACTTAGTAATTTACATATCATTTTATTAAAACTCCCATAACCAGGGGCACCTGGGTGGCTCAGTGGTTGAGCATCTGCCTTTCACTCAGCTTGTGATCCTGGGGTCCTGAGATTGAGTCCCACATCAGGCTCCTCATGGGGAGCCTG
Organism: Canis aureus; assembly: GCF_053574225.1. Lineage (NCBI taxonomy): Eukaryota > Metazoa > Chordata > Mammalia > Carnivora > Canidae > Canis > Canis aureus. Next base: position 27,369,999 of record NC_135626.1, read on the forward strand.
CTTCTCCCTCCGCCTATGTCTCTGCCTCTTTCTCTGTGTCTCTCATGAACAAGAAAGAAAGAAAGAAAGAAAGAAAGAAAGAAAGAAAGAAAGAAAGAAAGAAAGAAAGAAGAAAGAAAGACTCACAATCAGAAAAAAAAAAATGGGTACAGCCACATAGCTAACAAGGGGAACTATGATTCACGAATAAGCTATATGATTTCAGATCCCATCTTTTCCATCACTATGTAGCAGCTTTTATGCTGTCACTCATGGAATGCCTTTATTTCAGTTTTATATCTATACATATTGGTCCCTATTCCCATATTCTTCTATTTGTTTCTAAAGCTTGAAGATAAAGTCCATAATGATAATATAAATTACTTGTTAGATACATATGGTGAAAGCCTGGAGAGTAACTAAGGGACTAATTAAAAAGTATGCCATTCCTCTCCAAGGAATTATTTATTGGTATGTAGCTCTTGTCTCACGAAATTATTTGAATACCTTTTCTTTTTTTGTTTTTAAGATTACTTATTTATTTATTCATGAGAGACACAGAGAGGCAGAGACATAGGCCAAAGGAGGAGCAGGCTCCCCAAGGGGACTCAATTCCAGGACCCCAGGATCATGACCTATTGAATTCCTTTTCTTTCCAGTTATCATATCACTTATAGAAGCACACTTGCCACCAATTTTTCTTTTCCTTCAATAATCAGTTTAAAGAATGCCTGGCTTTGCAAATCACCATCTGATATATATAAACAAATGTTTAAATTTTAATTAGTTATTAAATTATGAAATGGGGAAGAGAATGAATGTCACAGATTTTACATGGTGCCCTAATATGTTTATAATTCTTCTGCTTACATCATACTGCCTCCCTCTACCAGTTCACATTTTTCACTTCATTGAGAAAATCTTCTCTGAAAAGTCCCAATTCACTTTATTCATAGCTTCACTATATACTTCCCAAGTTTTCTTTCTTTTTTTTTTTTTTTATGATAGTCACACACAGAGAGAGAGAGAGAGAGAGAGAGAGGCAGAGACACAGGCAGAGGGAGAAGCAGGCTCCATGCAATGAGCCCAACATGGGACTCGATCCCAGGACTCCAGGATCACGCCCTGAGCCAAAAGCAGATGCTCACCATTGAGCCTCTTATATATAGTGCTTCATAATTACTTTGTGATCAGGGATCCCTGGGTGGCGCAGCGGTTTAGCGCCTGCCTTTGGCCCAGGGCGCGATCCTGGAGACCTGGGATCGAATCCCACATCGGGCTCCCGGTGCATGGAGCCTGCTTCTCCCTCTGCCTGTGTCTCTGCCTCTCTCTCTCTCTCTGTGACTATCATAAATAAATAAAAAATTAAAAAAAAAAAAAAAAAAAAAAAAAAAAAAAAAATAATTACTTTGTGATCAGTTAATTCTTTCTTTTTTTAAGATTTATTTATTTATTTTAGAGAGAGAGCGGGGGGGGGGCGGCAAAGGGAGAGTTTCAAGCAGACACTGTGCTGAGCACAGAGCCTGACAGGGTGCTCAATCACACGACTCTGAGATCACAACCTGAGCTGAAACCAAGAACCAGATACTTAACCAACTGTGTCACCCAGGTACCCCGTGATCAGTTAATTTCTGATAGGACAGATAAAGTAAAGGAAACATTCTCTTCTGTATCTTTAATTAGATTTAGATGCTGTGAAGTAAAGAAATAACTGTTCAGTTTTCTTTTTACCTCTAAATGTTTTATAAACCAATAAACATTGTAGAGTTGTTTATTTCCAACCACTATTATTAACATCTTTGTATACATTATATGTGTGTGTGATGTTTGCAAAAGCAATGACAAATATAACCATGTGCATCAGACACACATAAAAAACAACAAAAAGCCCTCCAAAATGAAATATTTTCTGATATTGGAAAAGATAGCTTAGTATAAATGAAACATATCCTAATGTTTGAGACATGATCCTATCTCAACTCAAAATGAAATTATTCAATAAGTCAAGCAAAAAAGTTAAGTTCCTTCTTCATTTTTTTCCTTTCCTTTCTTTCTTTTGTGTGAGAGTGGGAGCATGAAAGCGGGGGTTGGGGGGCACAGTGGGAGAGGGAGAGAGAATCTTAAGCAGGCTCCAAGCCAGCATGAGGCCCTCCCTACATGGGGCTTGATCTCATGACCCTGAGATAATGACCCGAGCTGAAATCAAGAGAGTCAGGCATTTAACCAACTGAGACACTCAAGTGCATCCCTTCTTCATTTCTAAATTCATTTGTTCGTTCAATATTTACAGCATGCCTTGGAAATAGTATATATGATTTACCTAAGAGAATAAAGAGCTTGTAAGGAGTAAAGATGGTGTATACTAAGAGCATTTCTCTTTTTTTAGTTTTTTAAATTATTTATTTATTTATTTATTTATTTTTAAAGATTTTACTTATTTATTCATGAGAGACACAGAGAGAGGCAGAGACACAGGCAGAGGGAGAAGCAGGCTCCATGCAGGGAACCTGACTTGGGACTCGATCCCGAGTCTCCAGGATCACATCCTGGGCTGAAGGCAGCGCTAAACCGCTGAGCCACCCAGGCTGCTCTAAGAGCATTTCTCAATATGGGTTCCCTGGAACACTGCAGATTTGTTTCTGTATGTCAAGGGGAAAAAAACCAAAAAACTGGTGAAATCTGTATTTATAGGTATAAATAAACTAAACACATCAATAGTACAGAAGAATATGCAAACTGTATACTGATACTCAAACTTTATATTGATACACAGGCAGCATTTACCAACTACCACATGTATGCTCTCTTCAGTGATAAGTGGTTTTTGTTATGTATCCTGTAATTATTTCAATAATTTCTCTATAAAAATTGTCATTTCAGTATTTTCTATAATGATATTTTTATATTTAATTTTTCTAAATTTATATACAATTTAAGACATATATATTTCAGCCATTCCTGAAAATAAGTACATTTTAGTTTGCTTTCTTGAGCAGGAAATGATATTAACTTATCATTAAATAAATGATAAACAACTTCATTGCTAATAAGGTATCAGTAGGAGTGAGCCAGTTGAGGAAATGAATGAGGAAAAGTCCTTGTTGAAAGGGCACTTGGCTGGCTCAGCTGGAAGAGCATGCGACTCTTGATCTCAGGGTTGTGAGTTTGAGCCTCATGTTGGGTGCAGGGATTACTAAAAAATAAAAGGAAAAAAAAAAAGTCCTCATTGAAAAGTGAGTAAGAGTTCCCTGAAAATAGAAATGAGGGAACAAGAAGAGAAAGAATTGATACCCTACATGGGATGTGTTTCAGGATGCAACTACAGAATACCACTTCCAGTGATACTTTTGAGACTCAAATTGATTTTTCAATTTCTTCCTTGGAAGTCCAATTAAAGTTTGGAACCCAGAAGCAGCCAGCGTCCAATAGTAAACTTACCCTCAAACTTATCACTGGCCAAATCATTCTGTGGCAGGATGCCCAGATTGTGACAATACTCTTTCTCAAGATCAAGGGTAAAAGATTAAGAGGGAAGGTGATTTTTTTTTTTTTAATTCTTTGGCCACTGAACCCTTAATACATAGACTTAAAAAAAAAAAAAAAGCCTGTTGCCGGACACCTGGCAGATGCCTGGTGGCTCACTGGTTGAGCCTCTGCCTTTGGCTCAGGGCGTGATCCCTGGATCGAGTCCCATATCGGGCTCCCTGCATGGAGCCTGCTTCTCCCTCTGCCTATATCTCTGCCTCTCTCTCTGTGTCTCTCATGAATAACTAAATAAAATCTTAAAAAAAAAAAAAGTCTGTTGCTTAATTCAACTGGCTTATAGAGATAGATAGAGGAATCTTAGACTAAGTTATTTCCCTATCTCCCTGCAATCATACCTCTAACCAGCTCAATTGGAATCTGAAAAAAAAAATGTATATACAGTATGATTACAAGTATCAGAAAATATGTATTTAAAGGATATACTTCAAAATGTTAATAGGGATTATATATGGATATACTTTCATAGAGAAATTAAGAAAATAGGCTTTGAGAGTATTGCTTGCTCTCCAGTTGATCCAAAAGGTGTATCTTTGATCTTATTGGTGTTTCATCAGTACACTGTAGTTATAAAAGGTGTTCTTTGGTCAAATAAATTTAGGAGACACATAGGAGGGATCTAGCATGCAGTAGATAATTAGAAGACAATAATTTATTATTTTAAGGGCACCTGGGTGGCCCAGGTTAAGCATCTGCCTTTGGCTCAGGTCACGATCCCAGTGTCCTGGGATCAAGCCCCACATCGGACTCCATGCTCAATGGGGAACTTGCTTCTCCCTTTCCTATTCCCCTTGCTTGTGTGCTCCCTCTCTCTGTGTCAAATAAATAAAATCTAAAATAGTAGTAATAATAATTTATTATTTTAATTATATTAGGATCTGCACTAGAAGCTAGAGACAGAAGCATTAATAAAAGCTGAAACCTGCCCTTGAGGAACTCACAGTCTAGTAAGGGAGGCAGATGTATTAACATAGCCCATTACAATATAATGTAATACAATGTATATGCTCTAAAGAGGCAAGAACAAAATAAACCTACAGAATTTAATTTTTGAAACATTAGGATGCCTGGGTGGCTCAGAGGTTGAGCATCTGCCTTCAGCTCAGGGCGTGATCCTGGAGTTCTGGAATCAAGTTCCACATCGGGCTCTCTGCATGGAGCCTGCTTCTACCTCTGCCTATGTCTCTGCCTTCTCTCTGTGCCTCTCATGAATAAATAAATAGATAAAATCTTTAAAAATTAATAATAATAATTTTTTAAACATTAATTTCCTCTTTCAAGGATAATCTCAGTAAAAGGCAATATGTTCATTAAAATTTTGAAAACATAAGTATAGGTTGATCTTATTCTTTCTCATTCAATTCAAAGTTCTAATACATAATACATATATGGATCCCTATATCCATGCTTATATTTCAAAAACAATTTTACAGTCTTCAAAGTCCATTTTATATACCTAATCCTCTCAACCCAAAGAGAAACAAGGCAAAGAGTCCCCATTTACAAATAAGGAAACTAAGTCTTCTTCCCAAGGCTAACTAGTGGTCTAGAATCTGACCCGGGTGATAATACAGACACAATATAGTACACATTAAGGGTTTCGAGTTATAGCGATTCTGGTATATACTTTATAAGATATATTGATCAATGTTTCAGTCTTGGAACGGTCATAGATCTGAATTTACATGAAATAGCAGGTATTTGAAGTTTGGGCAATAGAGAATCAGCCCAAATGTTAGTAATAAGCACAGAGAGACTAGTGATTGTTGTTGGCAGTGTCCAAGACAAAAATAAAAAGTAGCAAGGAAGTGACTCCTTCCTCAACTATTATTTTCCAGAAACTTGGTATCTTGAGTTACAAAGTATTTTTTTTAGTAAATAGCTCCTCTATCACTCTGGATTCAATTGTATTATTTGGAGCACATACTCAACAAAAGCATATTAAGCACTAACAACATAGGGACTTACTACAGTGCATTAGGACCATCATATAAGTAAATAGATTCAAATCTGCAGATATTTAACAAGATTATCATGACAGTTTCAGTTATATATCTTTGAATATACAAATACTGATCCCATATTTGCAAATAATGAATGGAAATTTTTATGTAAGGGGTGAAACTGAAACAACTGAAAATGACTTTATATCTAGGGAAAAATATTTTTAAAGTATTTCCAATAGTAAATAAGAATTGTAGATCTAGCTTATCCTGGTTTTAATACTGACTAAATTGATCTAGCACATATTTTTCTAACCTCTATGGAGTTCTGTTTTTTCACCTGTAGTGCATCGCAAAAATTCAAAAAATTAACATGCATTTTTTCTAAAATAAAATTTAGATTATCTACAATGACAGTTTAGATAGCTTTTTAGAGAATCTAGTTTTGTTTTGGTTTGGGTTTTTAGTAAGAACATTTTTCTTTTCTTTTTTTTTGTTTAATCATTAAACACAGAGCACCTGGCTGCTCAGTCAGAAGAATGTGCAACTCTTGATTTCAGGGTTGTGAGTTCAGACCCCACTGGGTGTAGAAGTTACTTACATAAACAACAACAACAACAACAACAAGTAAGTCTTTAAAAAAATAAAGTAGGTAAACACAACTGTAGTATGTATACTGCCTATCTCCAGAATAACAGGACTACTACCATCGAAAATTGCTTCTACAGCAACAATTTAAACACTAAAAGTTGGATTGGGGTTTTAATAGTTGAAGGCATATTAGCAGTCATGTCATCCTACGCTTTAACTATGTATCTAATTAAACCAAATAAGCAATAACAGGGCATTTAGCTGGTGACCCCTTGATGCTTTTCATGAGTAGAGGGACTAGCATAACTATTGAAGTCACTCTTCAGAACTATGCTTAACATAAAATTGTACAGGTTATACAGAAGAATGCCAAAGTATTTCTGTCATATTTAAAACTGTATTCCTGGCCAATTCTTGTTAGAAAATACAGTACTAAATCCATTTCAAGGATTGGCCTGTAAATTCCAAGCAGTTTTAACCTAATTTAACATTCACCTCTAAAGAACAGTTAAAATTGATCGACTAAATCAGATTTCACAACATTTTACACATCATACTTGAAATAAAGACTCATTATTTTGCGATATGAAGAGGCAAAGATTTGGTCTGCTGTTTGGGAAATTACAGGATGGACTATCTAGGCTCCTTTTAGTAAGATACTTTCCCAAGAAACACCTTCTTTGTTTTCTTTAAACAATATAGTCCTGTCATAAACTACATCATCTTTTTGTCTTTAGGAAATCCAGGTGTCATTGCTCAGGTGCTGGGTGGGGCTAAAAAAAAAAAAAACCAAAGCAGGTGTAAGGTTTGCTCCCTTGGGAACGAGAACGCTCTAATTTCTGTCCCAGTCCCACCTAAGCTCTAATTGTGACCTTGGGAAGTGTCCCCAAGTCAGGGACTAGGTTTCCATCTCCTCTTAATCATCAGTGCTCAGAAGGGGAGGCTGGGGGTGGGGCGCCAGCCCCCAGGGACTGCAGACAACCAGGCTGCATCACGCTCCAGGTTCACGCAGTTCCTCAACCCTCGAAGCTCGTCGCCCCAGATCTTCCTACAAGCTCAGCCACCGGCTCCACTCCGGACAGTCGGTTCCGGTTCCCCGGCGGGGTACCCTGGCTCTGCTCGGCGCTCCCCCCCCACCCCCCTTGCAATCATCCTTCCATCTGCCGAGAAACGCTCCATCTACCCTTAATTCTCACACCCTCCTTCAGAGAACCTCTGACACCGCTGCACTTGAGAGATTCCCCCCACCATGGCTCGGTCTCAAGATCCCTTACCTCCTCCCTTCAAGAGACCTCCCCTTCACATCGCCTTCACCTCCAGGGAGCCCTCTTTCGCACACCCCATTCTTCCTCAAACTCTCAAGCATTTCCACCCGCCAGCCTTTTGCGGAGCTCTAAAGGACGCTCAGCTCTAGTTGGGGGGGAAGCCTCCCCCACCTCCGCCAACGAGATCTGGGGACCCCCCTCTCACCTCCGCGGTGAGAGATGTGTTTACTGAGGAATCGCTGCTTCTTTCTCGGGTGCAACAAGGTTGGGTATTTGAGCAACAAGAATGAAGTCACCAAGTACCCTCCCAGGGTGGAGAGAAGGTAAAAAGCCGCGGTGGACGACATCTCAGCCACCGTGTGGGAAGTCTCCCACCTCCGGGCCCTCTGAACTCCGCTGCGGCGGTCGCAACGGCTGCGGCGGCTGCGGCGGCGGCGGCGGCGGCGGCGGCGGCGGCGGCAGCTGCAGCTGCTCGAGGTCTGCTCGCCCCCAGCCGGTGCCAGCGGTGCAGCGCACTTGTCGGCGCCAGCCCTCCACGCAGGCGCAGCAGACCCCAGGCGTCTGAGCAACAAAGGAGCTGCGGTACGCAGGCGCGCTCTGGCTGCTGGGTAGGAACCTGCAGAGGTCCGGTAGTGAGCATTTGTCATCTAGCTCTGGGGTAGAACCCGCAGCTTCTCTGAAAATCTCCAAACAGGCGAAAGCTTGGAAACCTGCCAGTGTTTTCGCCATCACTCAGGCAGAAAAGGCTGCTCCAAGATAGCCTTCAGGGAAGGCCTGACAATTAGAAAATCCTCATCAAAAAAGGAGATTCCAGGGTCCCTGAGTGGCTCAGTGGTTGATGGTCTGCCTTTGGCTCAGGTCGGGATCCCAGGGCTCCTAGGATCCAGTCCGCATGAGGCTCCCTGCAGGGAGCCTGCCTCTCCCTCTGCCTTGGTCTCTGCCTCTCTTTCATGAATAAATAAAATCTTAAAAAAAAAAAAAAAAAAAAAAAGATTCCAGGGCACATCTTAGCCCTGACTCTAGCAAGTTGCAAAGAACTGTTACTAATGGAGTAGTTAAAGCTTGCTAAAACAAATAGTAAACTCATCCATTTGATGAAAATGGAGTTTTCCCTATCGTTACACATACCATAAGGGGTCCTAATTTATCAGCCAAAATTTGAGGCATTCTTCTCTCATTCCACTGTGATAATGCAATCCCCACGCTTTATACAGGATAGGCAGTCAAGATATATTTGTTGACTTGCAAGTCTACTTAAAATAAGAAAACATTCGCAAGGTTATAGGTTATTACTGAAAAGTCTTAGATAGGAAACTGAATCCCAGAAGACCCAACTAGTTTTCCTTTCATCCATACTTCCAGGTTTATAAAAAGAAAATATGGGACAAAGGTGGCTACATTTAGGAGGAGGGCAGTGAAAGTCAAGCTGATCACTATCTTAGAGTAAATCATGGGTGGGGCATTGCTGGCTCAGGGCAGTCCTTATTGCTTGAGGGAGTAGTTTCAGTTCCCATTGGGTTATGCTTTGCCTGCAGGATCTTTTGCCTGAGTTAAGAGATAAGCTGGAAGAAGGACTTAATTAGAAAGTTTGAGGTCAAAAATAGATAGTTGAAGTCCTTGCAAATTTAGAAGATTCTAGAAAACAGTGGCCTACATTAAAATTTAAAAAGTAGCTGTAAAAGGGGCTCCTGGGTCCACTGAATGTCAGACTCATTAGCTCAGGTCATGATCTCAGGGGAGTGGAACAGAGCCCAGCACTTGGGATTCTTTCCCCTCCTTGTCTCTCCTTCTGCTCCTCCCCCTGCTTGTGTGCTCTCTCTCTAAAATAAAAACAAATAAAATCTTTAAAATAAAAGGTAGCCGAAAAAGACTTTTGCATCAATTTACCACCATAATAAGTCTATTTCTTGATCTAGTATCAAAATACCCAAAGAAATGGTAAATCCTTTATAGAAAAAAGCTCTAAGAATAAAAATTCCAAATATGACATTTATTAAACTAAAATATTTTAAAATTTTTATTTATTCAGTAGAGACACAGAGAAAGAGGCAGAGGGAGAAGCAGGCTCCCTGTGAGGACCCTGATGGGGGACTCGATCCTAGGACCCTGGGTTCACGATGTGAGCCAAAGGCAGATGCTCAACCACTGCGCCATTCAGGCGTCCCTTAACCAAAACATTTTTAAAAAGATTTTATTTATTTATTTATGAGAGAGAGAGAGAGAGAGGCAGAGACACAGGCAGAGGGAGAAGCAGGCTGCATGCAAGGAGCCTGATGTAGGACTCGATCCTGGATCTCCAGGATCACACCCTGGGATGAAGGTGGCACTAAACCGCTGAGCCACCCAGGCTGCCCTAATCAAAACATTTTAAAGCAACTCATAAGTTGAAGAATATTGCCTTATTAGGAATTAAGGAAAGTATCTGTTTAGGGCTGTCAGATCATATCCTATAGATAAGCTGATATGCATGATTCTGCTTCCCTTTACCAAAATCTAACCTGATAGCAACTTTTCTCTAAATTCAATGACTACTATTTATGATTGGAATACACACATGCATATGCTAAATATCACCTGGGGGGGGGGCGGAATCTATGTAACTAAGAATATTTAACCCTCCTATATAGAGGTATCTGGTTTAGTAGATAGAGTTCTGAACTTCGAACCCATAGACATAGGCCATTTACAACCTAAGTGACTGGGCATATTATTTAGTTTAAGCCTCAGTTTCTACATTCTATAAAATGAAGATAATAGTAACTAATTTCATGGGGGCATTTTGAGGATCTAATGAAGTAAAATGAAAGCATTAAAAATATCCTATATAAGTAAAGCATTTTGTCAGAAGTTAAAATATTTTTCTTAGGCCACCTGGGTGGCTCAGTGGTTGAGCATTTGCCTTTGACTCAGGGTGTGATCCCAGAACTCTGGGATCCAGATCAAGTTCCACATTGGGCTCCCTACTCAGCAGGGAGCCTGTTTCTCCCTTGGCCTATGTCTCTGCCTCTCTCTCTTTGTGTCTCTCAATAAATAAATCTTTAAAAAAATTTTTTTCTCTAAAATATCAGCAACAAATTTGGGAAAAGTATACACAATTATGAATACAAATAACCAAGCAGGACCACATATACCTTATTGGAGGCCCAAGAAAATTAAAACTAATGAAAGAATAGGCAAGCAATGATAATAGAAAATCATTTTTTTTTTAAATTATACCAATATGACCAGAGATGTCTTCCAGGATGGAGTCAAATGTACAAGAGTCACCAAAGTTAATAAGACATTATTTAAACCAAGAATGGAACTTAGTACAATCAAGTATCATAGGGGAAAAATGTTAAAAAGAAAGTGTATCAGAAATCACTGGCTTGTTTCACTGTAAAGAAAAAAAACTGGGGATCCCTGGGTGGTGCAGCGGTTTGGCGCCTGCCTTTGGCCCAGGGCGTGATCCCGGAGACCCAGGATCGAGTCCCACATCGGGCTCCCGGTGCATGGAGCCTGCTTCTCCCTCTGCCTGTGTCTCTGCCTCTCTCTCTCTCTCTCTCTGTGACTATCATAAATAAATAAAAAATTTAAAAAAAATTAAAAAAAAAAAGAAAAAAAACTGATGTCTGTAGAAGTTAAGTAGTTTACCCAAGACCACTAAGCTAGTAGCTGATGTTATAACCAAGTCACCAATCTCAATTCAGTTCAAGGTGTTGGTTGGAGAAGATAGTATTGATCTTCTAAAAAATAAAAGATTAATGATTCCTTAGGCTGTCATTTAAATCCCATCCACAATTGCATTGCCCAAATCATAGGTGCTCTAATAACAGATGCAATTGCCTAGGAACATATATCATTGGGATCAGAAAATATTTACCCAAGAGTTCTGAAGGAACTCACAAATTAAATTGAGATACTATTCGAAATAAGAAAACTAGTGCTGATTGGATTGGACTGCCATCAGGATTCCCAACTATGATAATGGGAATCTGATACTAGGCTAGAGCATGGTTCAACTTTCTGTAGGGCAATTTAGCAATATGTATCAAAACACAAAATGCATATATCCCTTGTCCTGTCAATCCAAAGTCTAACAGTTTATCCTGCAAAGAAAACTTCACAAGTATTAATAAAAGACATATATGGGGATCCCTGGGTGGCGCAGGGGTTTGGTGCCTGCCTTTGGCCCAGGGCGCGATCCTGAAGACCCGGGATCGAATCCCACGTCGGGCTCCTGGTGCATGGAGCCTGCTTTTCCCTCTGCCTGTGTTTCTGCCTCTCTCTCTGTGACTATCATAAATAAATAAACATTAAAAAAAAAAAAAAAGACATATATGTATGTGCGGAACCTAGGTGTCTCAGTTGGCTAAACGTCTGACTTGGGCTCAGGTCATGATCTCAGGGTCATGGGATCAAGCCCCATATAGGGCTTCACACTCAGTACGGAGTCTATCTGTCCCTTTCCCTTGGCCCCTACCCCTGCTTGTGTTCATTGTCTCAGATAAATTTTTTAAATCTTTTAAAAATTTCTTAAAAAAAAAAAGACATATGTATATATCATGGTGTTTCATCATTGTAGGAGCCCTAAATTGGAAAGAACCTAAATATCAAACAAAGACTGTGTAAATCATACGGGAAAATGATGCAGCCATTAATAACAGACTTCTGTTTACTGACAGGAAAAATGTCTACTACATGTTGAGGGAAAAAAAAGTACAGTATAAAACAAGTGTATTTTCATATTCTTGTATTCTATGATTGCAATTATGTAAAATTGAGAACATATCTTCATGTGTATATATGCATAGAGATGTCTAGAAGGATATTCACTAAAATGTTGCAAGCAGAGTATTGGGAAAGCAGTGGATTATCAGGTAATTTATCTTAAAAAAGTTTTTAAGATTAATTTATTTGAGAAAGTGCTTGGATGCAAGTGAACAAGGGTAGGGTCAGAGGGAGGGGGAAAAGAGAGAAACCTAAGCACTCTGCCTGAGTGCAGAACACTACTCAGGGCTAGATCCCAGGACCCTGAAATCACAACCTGAACTGAAACCAAGTCAGCCGCTTGACAGACTGTACTACCAAGGCACCCCTCCACCAAAACAAATTCTTAATAACAGATATAGTGACTACACACTGGTTTTACAAAAACAACACAGGTATGTTCAAAAACAAAAACAATGGGATTTTAAGTGGGATTCTAAACTGGGTACTCATATTTATATTGAGAAAACACCTAGGATAAAATCAAAAATAAAAATCACTGGAAATTCAAGTACATATAACTCAGTAGGAGAAAGGAAGTAATAATCAACTGTTATAAGACAGTCCTCTAAGAAGAGTGTAATAAAAGGGAACCACAATATATAATTTATACTTTAGAAATTTGTCTTATTTCTATTCAAATAGAAAATGATTTCTAGGGGCACCTGGGTGGCTTAGTTGGTTGAGCTTCCAACTCTTGGTTTTGGCTCAAGTCATGATCTCATGGGTTGGCTCAAGTCATGATCTCATGGGTTGTGGAATCAAGTCCTGCATGGAGCCCAGAAATAGGCTCCGCACTCAGTGAAGAGTCTGCTTGAAGATTCTCTCCCTCTACCCCACCTGCCACACATGTACTCTCTCTCAAATAAATAAATAAATCTAAAGAAAGCAAGAAAGCAAGAAGGAAGGAAGGAAGGAAGGAAGGAAGGAAGGAAGGAAGGAAGGGAGGGAGGGAGGGAGGGAGGGAGGGAGGGAGGAAAGAAAGAGAAGAAAGAAAGAAAGAAAGAAAGAAAGAAAGAAAGAAAGAAAGAAAGAAAGAAAAGAAAGAAAGAAAGAAAGAAAGAAAGAAAAAGAAAGAAAGAAAGAAAGAAAGAAAGAAAGAAAGAAAGAAAGAAAGAAAGAAAGAAAGAAAGAAAATTATTTCTATTGCTATATCTACGGGCAGGACTATTTTTAGCATGGAAAGATTTGGGGAAAATAGTTACATTGTATTTAGAATATGATAGGATCTAAGTTCTGTTACAAACAGACAAAGAATAATAAGTATCCCTTCTATTTATAAGAGTTTGTAAAGGACTTCAATTAACAAGACTAAGAGTTTGAACCAAGGTTATCTTTTGAGGTAGATAAGAGAGTTATTATCCTCATTTTACAAGACCAATAAACTAAAGCTTTAGATGGTATCCAATATTTGGAAATGCAGTAAATTGGTTCCTTAAAACACTAAACCAGTGAGCTGCTGTGCCAACTTAGGCCAATAAAAATAATTCAGAGTATTGAAAATTAAACATAAACTACTAGCTGGCCTCTGTGCACAACTGTGCAGCATTCCAAAAACTGAGTACAATTCTGTTTGCTGCATCTTAGGACAGGCACAAACTTGTAGGAGACAGAAAGGAGACAGAAATGGCCAAAGGATTTAAGAGGCTATCATATCTGAAGCATAAACAAACTAACAAAAATTAAATCAGGTTTAAAAGGGGGATCCCTGGGTGGCGCAGTGGTTTAGCGCCTGCCTTTGGCCCAGGGCGCGATCCTGGAGACCCGGGATCGAATCCCACGTCGGGCTCCCGGTGCATGGAGCCTGCTTCTCCCTCTGCCTGTGTCTCTGCCTCTCTCTCCCTCTCTGTGACTATCATAAATAAATAAATAAAAAAAATAAAATAAAAAAATAAAAGACCAAAGATACAAGAGGAAAGGTACAAATTCAAGTCTATAAAACAGCTACATGTCATGGTGTTTTATTTACCACAGGATTTTGCATATACTAGGTACTGTTTACCTGATTATAAAAGATAGGACTAAAACCAAAATTTATTCACCATCTCCAAAACTATTAGATTTATGGGATACCTTAAAGGTAAAATAAATAAGAAAATTCAAGATAAATTGTAATTATTCTCAATAACTTATTTATGTGTCTGTTAGGAGCTTTATATATATACTTTTTAAAAAAGATTTTAATTATTTGATAGTGAGAGAGAGAGAGAGCACAAGCAGGAGGGAGCAGCAGGTTGGAGGGAGAGGGAAAAGCAGGCTCTCTGCTAAGCAGGGAGCCCAACATGGGGCTCCATCCTAGAACCCTGGGATCATGACCTGAGCCAAAGGCAAATGCTTAACTAACTGAGCCACCCAGGTGCCCCTATATATATACTCCTTTACTCCTTACAAACACCCTTTGTGATAAATAGCGATTATCATTACTATTTTATTAATTTATTCATTCATTTACTTAACCATTGCCATTTTAGAGAAAATAATATTCAAGAATTAAGTAAATTATCCAGGTTTCTTTTTCTTTTTTTAAAAGATTTATTTATTTGAGAGAGACAGTGAGTAGGAGAGGGTATGGACAGAGGAAAAATCCTCAAGCCAACTCTCCCTGACAACCACAGAGCCTGACCTGGGGCTGGATCCTAACAACCCATCAGTTCATGACCTGAGCCAAAACCAAGAGTTTGTATGCTCAATGGACTGAGCCACCTGACTTGCTGACTTGTCCAGGTTTCTTAAGCAAATAGAATCTTTTTTTTTTTTGGCTTCAATCTATGATAGTATTATTTTACACCGGAGAAAATCTGGAATGAGAGATGGTATAATATAAAGATTCAATACAGTTTGGAGACAATTAAGAAACTAAGACTTAAAAGAAACTAATACTTTTTGGGGTATCATGCCCAATTTTTCTGACATTAAAAACTCACCCATTCACATGTTTTAGATCAGAGTCAAATACGCAGTTGAAGGAACTGACATGCAATTTTCAATTTTATATTTTTTAAGAAGGCAGGACATAGGAAGAGTATAGCTTTAAAATCAGAGTACTAGGGGATCCCTGGGTGGCTCAGTGGTTTGGCGCCTGCCTTTGGCCCAGGACGTGATCCTGGAGTCCCGGGATCGAGTCCCCGGATTGAGTCCAGCGTCGGGCTCCCGGCATGGAGCTTGCTTCTCCCTCCCCCTGTGTCTCTGCCTCTCTCTCTCTATGTCTATCATAAATAAATAAACAAATCTTTAAAAAAATAAAATAAAATCAGAGTACTCAATTTAAATTACGACTTTGCTATTCCCTCTCTATGCAGCCTTGGACAAATAATTTAACCACTTGAAACTTTAATTTCTTGATCTACAAAATAGATTTATCTTGAAATGTTTTGAAGATTTGAGGCAATGTATCCAAAATGTTTAGTAAAGTACATAACAAGTGGACATTCATGAAATAGCTATTATTATCCTATGCTATTCAATAAAGGGTAGCTATTATTTTTGTGAATCAGTATTTCCCAGCCCCATTTTCCTACTTTCTTTGTTTAACTGTTTCTTGGAAGATTTTGTTTGTTTGTTTTTCTACTAAGATACAGATTCCCTGTTTAAGTAGTATAGGGCAACATGACTTTAAACCAACATGTGAAGCCATTTTAAAAAATCAGAATGTAATTTACATGACAGAAAGATTTATCATATTAGTCCTTTAAATAATAAGCACTCCTTGAATAAGATATAATTCACTTCCTAAAATTCTATACAACTTTTCATAGTTACAACAGACTTACCAACAGACTAAAGGATATCCTGTGAAGTCCCTTCTGACCTAGTGATTCTTTAAAAAAAATCATTTTGAATCATCTGCCTATATCTCAACAAAAAGAGAAGCATTTGCTAAGCAAAGGCAATGCAAGTGCTGCTACAGAACAAATATAACTTCTTTAATAAAATCACTTTTGAAATTGGCTGAATAAGGTTTATATTACTGATGTGAAAGGCAGTAAGCAATACAAATTGTATAGTCCATATTTCTCCAATGCAACACTCTATAAACCAATTTATGAATAAAAACATGAAGTTCTGCAATTGTCTTTTAAGCAGGCTATAAATACAAATAGCGTAAAACTTTGTATTTGAAAACTACAGAAGTTCAAATTAGGATGGCTTCTGTCAATAAAAGTAATGAAGGAAAATCACTTTCTCATTTTAGCAGGAATGTAAAATTGTTCCATGTAAGAATGACATCAAAAAAGAAACAAAAAAAAGTCACAAGTTTTCTCTTTCAACACCTTATCTGTTCTTACAAACTACTTTGTTACAGTTCCTTTAACTTGTAACAAGGGTTGTAATAAGGGTTTACCCAACCCTTATTCAAGTCTTATAGGCTATTAACAAAGCAAAACAAGGGTACCTAAGTATCTCAGCCAGTTAAGTGGCCAGTGGTCGGCTCTTAGTTTCAGCTCAGAACACAATCTCAGGGTCATAAGATCAAGCCCCAAATCAAGCTCTGGGCTCAGCAAGGAGTCAGCTTGTCTTCCTCTCTGACTCCCTCTGCCCCTTCCTCCTCTCCCTAAAATAAATAAATAAATCTTTTTTAAAAACCCTAAACAGTCTGCTCTCCTTCTCAGGCTCCCTTTGCCCCTACCACCTCCCTAAAATAAATAAGTTAGTCTTTATTTTATTTTATTTTATTTTATTTTATTTTATTTTATTTTATTTTTTAATTTTTTATTTATTTATGATAGTCACGGAGAGAGAGAGAGAGAGAGGCAGAGACATAGGCAGAGGGAGAAGCAGGCTCCATGCACCAGGAGCCTGATGTGGGATTCGATCCCAGGTCTCCAGGATCGCGCCCTGGGCCAAAGGCAGGCGCCAAACCGCTGCGCCACCCAGGGATCCCAATAAGTTAGTCTTTAAAAGGAAAAAAACAATCAACTATTAATATATGTCCTACAGAGCAATCTAGTTGTATTTTCCAAATGCAGTGCAATACTTGATAAAACAAACTAAGAACCATGCTTAGTACAAAAAGTTAACAGTGATTGTTAAAAAATGATATACAAGGAATGAAAAATTAAAAAGGATGAAAAATAAGGATGGGATGCAAGAACATAGGTTAATTTCCAGAATTGGAGTCCCACGTTGGGTATAGAGATTACTTAAAAATAGGGGCACCCAGGTGGCTCAGGGGTTGAGCATCTGCCTATGGCTCAGGTCATGATCCCAGGGTCCTGGGATCGAGTCCCACATCAGGCTCCCTGTAGGGAACCTGCTTCTCCCTCTGCCTATGTCTCTGCCTCTCTCTCTGTGTCTCTCATGAATCAATAAATAAAATCTTAAAAAAAAAAAATCTTTAAAAAAATTTTTTAAAAAAGTTTTAGTTCAGATAGCATTCATTCAAAATATGGTATCTCTCAAATTTAAAAAATGAAATAAAATTAAATTAAAAAAATAAAACATGATATCTCATCAGTCCAGGAATAAAATAGTAAGAACAAAACAGTCTAACTTAGGTACCAGAATTGTGAGCCAAACAATAGGGTTTTTTATGCAATTACATCCTCATACCATTACCAGATAATCCACTGGATGATCTTATTTTGAAGATAATTTCAGAAGTGGCATCTTAAGGAAAATCCCAGCTAAAATATCATTTTAACCAAAACAAAGTTTTGGCTCAACATGATTATGGAACATTCAGTTATGATAGAAACATGTTTTATCATGGACAGTGAAACAGAAACAAAATACAGGTATCAACCAGGCATTTTATGCCCTTTTCTAGAAGAACCAATGTTTATTAGCAAACTGTAGGCCCATTTACAATAAATATCAATAATATCATGAAATAATGGAACAACTACTGTCCTAATACTGAACTCCTGTAACCAAAACACATTTTGGATTCAAGAAAACACAGCATACATATACCAAAACAAAAACAAACCCATACACACCAAAACCAAACACCAGCTTTAAGATTGAACTGGCTGTAAAACACTCATTGGGTTACTGCTTTAAGAACTCCACGGAGCACCTTGTAACTCATTAACTGCACGTTTTCCTTAGGAGGGAAACAAGGTCCTCTCTCAGTTACATATGCATAAGGAAATCTCAAAACCCAGAGGCCATCTGGTGGAAGAGTGATTTCTTGTTTTTCTGGGTAGAATACTGGACAAGGTGGTGGGCCTGGTTGAACCTGAAAAATAAAGATAATGTACTTATTTTTACATTTTTCAGTAAGAAACACCTAAAAGATAAATACCTAAACAAGCAATAGGTTCAAAGACCATATAAGATTAAGAAGGTAATGTATACTCTTAACTCTAATGAATACTCAGTATTACATTATGTAGCCTCAAACAGTATCCTGCTTTTCTACAGATTTTTAACTTCAAATTCTGCCTTTGAACTAAACAATGGAATTGATGGTGTAAACTAGTAAACACGTGATTTATTTTCAAAGAACTAGAATATTAGACATACAAGATATTTAAATTTTAGGCCTGTTTAATGAAATAATTATTTTGATATTATATTGTACTTTTAAAAAACAATCAAAACAAGCATCAACATTTTTGTTTAAGGATGGAAAAGGCTGTATTTCTTACCTGAGGCATTAGTATTATCTGCAAAGGAGCATCGGGAACTACAACAAAAAGCCTCATAAGTTGAGCATAATGTGGTTTTAGCCCTCTACCCTGAGATGATGACAGAATATATAAGGGCATATCACTATTCAGGGCTTTCAGAGCAGACTCCTTTGGCCCACTTCCCATTACTTTCATTACTTTGTCAGGCCCTGAGCACATAAACCTTCGACCTCTAGAGTCCTCATATTCAAAGCCCACAAATGCTCGAGCTATGTCATCTCTCCGTCTTCCTCTTCCTGTTACAACTGCACTTCTCTTTCCAGGAATAGCTTTATTTGGAGCAGGCCAAGAATTTGTGTCTAAGTCTCCTTCATCTTCGGCTCTAGTCCTGATGACAATGTCCCAAGGCATAAGATAATTTGTTCCTGGAATGAAGCCCTGTTGGTCTAAACCTGTATGAAAGTTATAAGACTTAGCAGGGCCTAATTTAACCAATGACCAGCTGGAGAATTTGGGTAGGAGACCTTTAGGGCAATTTGAATGCAGCATGCCTGGGAGATACTCAACTGTAGATGCCTGTCTATCAACCAAATTTGGTCTCTTCTCAGTTTTTACTTCTCCTTGACCATGAACTTCTGGATTATCTCCTCCTGCTTGTGGATCAGCTGGATAGGTACCTAAACTATCTGTGGATTGGCCTAAACTCAAAGCTAAACTCAGACTTGTGCTCTCTCCTTGGGTTTGAGGTTCTTTTTCTTTAAGTTTATCAGCATCTGCATCTGGAGGGGCAGGAGAAGATTCATTTTTGGCAGGAGCAGGATCTGGAGTACTTGGTTCAAATACTGGGAAATTGATATGATCCAATTTTCCACAACATTTTTCTTCCAGAAGCTATACAGGAAAAAAACAAAGTAAACAAACTTGTGAACTTTTCATTTAAAATAACACACTCTTCACTCTAAAAAGCAAGGTTAACAATGAATGGGTAAGTAAATATATATAAAGAACCTTCCCTTATCTATATATCACATTCCAGTCTCATTTACTTTTCTACATATTTTGCATCTGAAAATATGTATTTTTACTTAAATTGTAGTTAACAAAAAAAAAGGGGGGGGTGGGAGGAGGAAAAAGAGGAAGAAAAAAATGTAGAGACTACCTGATAGAAGTCATAGTTAGCTGCCTTGATATCAAAGGGATCATCTCGAGGTGCTTGTTTCCTTCCACAGTTACAGGCACCAGTAGATCGAGCTCGGCTATTGTGATACAACACCGGAGGATTTCTATCGGCCTCTGGTTTTTCTCCTGGAAAATACAATTTCATACACACAACACAGAGTCAAATTTATTTTACATTCTATACATCTAACCCCCCAAATTTTCCAAACAGTTCTTTGGAAGGGAAAAGGGAAAAAAAAACCCATCAAAAACACAAAACCTTGCCTAAATACACACACACAAGAAGCAACTGAAAATACATAAAATGATATATATTTTCAACCTAAAGTCTTAGGCTTTCTAAGTAAATTTTATTTTCATTATGGTGACCTTGCATTTCATTGTATTTTCTTTTTAGTTCAACAAAAACTCCAAGGTAAAAATGTGAATATGTAATTTCTGAACTTTATGTTAACAGTTTTCATTTACCAATTTCCTATGGTTCATCCTTTAAATACAAGAAAATAATTAGTAGTCATAGCTGTTATTTTCTTTTTACAGCAAGAGAGAAAACTTAAATTTGATGCAACTGAATTTCTGTAGGGCTCTTTAAAAAATATCAATACATAGTGAACAGCCTCTCTTAAAACAAAAATAAAGGGTTGCCTGGCTGGCTCAACCAGTGATGTATGCAACTCTTGATCTCAGGGTTATGAGTTTGAGTGCCTTTTTGGGCAAAGAGATTACTCAAAAATAATAATTTAAAAACCCCACAAGAATAGAAACACAGCTTAATTCTGATTTCAAAATGCTGAGAAAATTTTAGCTACCTGATTTAGGTAAGGAGTGAAATTTATGTACACAGTGCTGATCAGTTAAACTCCTCTCCTCACAGAGCTGATGGCCATTGCTCCAAAACTTGTAGCAGTCCTCATGTAACTGCATGGCATATTTGTGAAAGGCTGGACCCCTAGCATGTTGACTGTACACTCGAAGAGCCTGAGCAAGCTGATTCTTATGGACAGTCATTGTGTAATTATGAGGCAAATTTGACTGATAGGCACTATGGGCCATGGGTAAAGCTTTTTGGCACCGGTTTTCTGAGAATTTGGTGTCAATATCCAAAAACCCTTCCAAGACTTTAATACTGCTTAAAATCTTAGATGTTAGCTCCCCAGTGGGAGACCCTGGGTCTTCCTCTTTCCCATCAATAGCTACTTCATACAGTTTTGAAGCTGCTGAGATCCACTTCTGATAAGTGGGAAGTTCAAAATGGGAAGGCTGTGGGTTCCTGCCCACACTGTCATCAAAACCTTTCTTGCTTAGGACTAGCTCCACATGCTGCCACAGAAATTCCCGAAGAGTGAAATCCACTAGCTGCCCGGAAGAACTGGAACTGCTGCTGTCAATGTGGAAAGAAAGCTGTTGTCGGCTATGTTGCCTCATCACCTGGTATCGCCTGGGCCCAGAAAGGGGTGCAGGCACCAGCAAAGATTCTGGGTCCTTGACAGTACAATGACTCCTAAGTTGGTCCAGCAACATGCCTACTGGGTCCTCCTCTTGGCTTCCCGGAACTATGTACACAAAAGCCTGGTTGGCAGGCACAGTAAAGAGGCAATTGATACTCTGATTAGTCAAGACACGACTCTTCCTAAAGATTCTATAGATCTGGTCCTCCAGGGCATGCTGCAGTCTCCTTTTAGGAGAATGCTTCTTGGGCTTGTCTGGATGAGCTGGGTCTTGGCTCCGAGGGGGTTCCACCTTGAGGGCTCCATTGAGTTGAAAAAGGAAAAGGAGTCTAGGTGGGCAAGGTCGGCAATTTAGCTTCCAGTCTTTGCCAACTGGGCAATCCTTAATGGCCGTTTTCAGGAGGGGCAGTACTTTCTGTCTCAGTCCATCCAGGGCTCTGAATACTCGATCATAAGTGATGTCAAAGGAACAAGTGGGATGGACCAGAAGCAGGATGTGGCAGACGGAGAAAAGGTAAAGGAGACTGAGACACTGCAGTTTTTCCTGATGCTTCCAGAACTCGTGGGCTTCTGCATGAGGTAACGAGAGGCCACCTCCAGCTTCCCCGCTCTGAAGGGCACGACAAGCCCGCAGAAGCTGCGAATTGTCACAGATGGAAGTGAGAAGAAGATAAAGAACTTTGCTTTCCTGATTGTAATAGGCCTGCAGAAGGCTGTAGTCCTGGGAGCCCGGCTCAGTTCGGTTACCTTCAGCGCCCGCTACAGCTCCCCGAACCGACTCCCCGGTCCCCGCCCCAGCGTCTCCGGCTCCACCAGCCTCCCCCACGGCTCCAGCCTCGGTCTTGATTCCAGGCCCTGTGTCCCCAGGATCTTGGTGGCGAAAGAGGGGAAAGACCTGTCGGTCGCAAACCGTGTTCACTAGTGAGAACTTCTCGGAATTCAGGCGCAGGGCGGTCTTGCCGAAGATTCCCACCACGCAGATCTCATCCTCTCGCCAAGGAGGCTCCGGTCCGCCAGCCACGCTCCCTCCGCCCTCTGTAGGGGTTCCCTCCGGACTTTCAGAGCCGGTCCAGGATGAAGCTCCCATTAGAAGCTCTCGCAAGCTGACAGGACCCGCCATGGTGCAGAGACTTCTCTAGACTCTTTCCGGTCCGCCCAGAAAACCCAACCGGCTTTCGTCCAATTTCGAAATCCCTCCTCCGCTTCTTCAGTTCCTGGTTGCTTTCACTTTAGGTTCCGCCTCCCGCTCCTCCTAATTTTCCGCGGGTTCCCTACGGCGATACCGCCCCTTGTTTAGGTTTTTCCTTAGCCGGTGACTGTAGGAATTGAGAGATCAAAGAGACAATCGGAAACAGCTAGTTTGCAGTTCAAGGAATGCAAAAACACTGCAAAGGAAGCTGGTCAAACTCTTGGAAAAACAGAATAGTGGTTCAGTTTAAACTCTGGAACCTCGCTACAGAATGTGTAGTCTGCAGGTCCACGTGGGAGCTACTTAGAAATGCAGGATCTCGGGCCCTAACCTACACCTACTGAATCACTGCCTGCATTTCAACTAAATCCTAATGTACACAGTTCACAGTTTGAGAAACACAGCTCAAGAGATAATCTGGCAAAGCAAGGTAGGCGAACGGATTTCCTTTCTTGTGTACTTTCCATAAAAGATTTCATTCACTCACATCAGTGGGAAAGCAAGCCAGTGGTTTTGGAAAGTTTATGGAGTACAAGCTTTAAAAACATAATTTCTCAGTCTCGGAAGACTATATACCAAAATGTTAAAATATATATTACAATGTTTAAAACGTTTTAGAATTTATTCACTTTTATTTCTTTTTCCTCTTTTTTTTTTTTTTTTTTTTCGTTTTCTATTTCAGTAGACTTTTATTTTTAAAGTTTTAGGTTTATTTTAGGTTAAAAAGTTTTAGGTTTAGTTGTGCAGAAAGTTCCACGGTAACCTCTGCTCCACACACGAGCACATTCTCCCCGCCCCCCATCGCTATATTCTGTAGTAGAATGGTATATTTGTTGCAATCTATGAACCTACATTAATACATCATTATCTCCAACCTCCTGCAACCACCGATCTTTTTACTATCTCCATATTTTTGCCTTTTCCACACTATCCTATGGTTGGACTCATACAGTACATAGCTTTTTCAGGTTGGCTTCTTCACTTAGTAATATGCATTTAAGTTTTATCTATCTTTTCATGCTTTGATAGCTCATTTCTTTTTAGTGTTGAAGAATATTCTGTTATCTAGATGCACCATGGTTTATTTACCCATTTGCCTACTAGAATACATCTTAGTTGCTTTCAAGTATTGGAAATTATTAATAAAGCTGCTACAAACATCTGTATGCAGGTTTTGTGGTAGATGTCCTCTTTTTTATTATTATTTTTAAAGATTTTATTTATTCATGACAGAGAGAGAGAGGCAGAGACACAGGCAGTGGGAGAAGCAGGCTTCACGCATGGAGCCCAATGTGGGACTCTATCCAGGGCCCCGGGATCACACCCTGAGCTGAAGGCGGACCCTCAACCGCTGAGCCACCCAGACATCCCTCTTTATTATTTTTTAAAATTTATTTTATTGAAATAGAGTTGACATACAACATTACATTAGTTTCAGGTGTCCACCATAGTGATTAAAAAATTGTATACTTTATGAAATGCTCACCATAATAACTAGTTACCATCTGTCACCATAGTTATTACATTATTTTTAAATTTTATTTTATTTATTTATTCATGGGAGACACAGATTGAGAGGCAGAGACACAGACAGAGGAGAAGCAGGCTCCATGCAGGGAGCCTGATGTGGGACTTGATCCTCGGCCGAAGGCAGGTGCCAAACCGCTGAGCCACCCAGGGATCCCCAACATTATTATTTTTTTAAAGATTATATTTATTTATTCATGAGAGACACAGAGAGACAGAGATACAGGAAGAGAGAGAGGCAGGCTCTCCTCCAGGAGCCCGATGTGAGACTCTATCTTAGGACCTCGGGATCACTACTTCAACCACTGAGCCACTCAGGTGTCCCTATTACAACATTATTGACTGTCTTTCCTATGCTGTACTTTTCAATATCTTTTATTTTCATCTATTTTCTAATTTTTCTGCAATGAACACTTTCTCCAATTTCTAATATTGAACAATTCTTTCTTGAAATGTGGAAAGCCTTAACTCAATATTTGGTTTAGTTGATTGGAGTTTTGAATGGTTAGATTTTATTTTTAAATACTTTTGGCTTTAAGATAGAAATGGAGTAGGGGTGCCTGGGTGGCTCAGTGGTTGAGCGTCTGCTTTTGGTTCAGGTCACGATCCTGGGGTCCTGGGATCGAGTCCCACATTGGGCTCCTGGCAAGGAGGCTGCTTCTCTGTCTGCCTATGTCTGCCTCTCTCTCTGTTTCTCAGGAATAAATATATAAAATCTTTTTTTTTTTTTCGGGGATCCCTGGGTGGCGCAGCGGTTTAGCGCCTGCCTTTGGCCCAGGGAGCGATCCTGGAGACCCGGGATCGAATCCCACGTTGGGCTCCCGGTGCATGGAGCCTGCTTCTCCCTCTGCCTACGTCTCTGCCTCTCTCTGTGTGTGTGACTATCATAAATAAATAAAAATTTAAAAAAATCTTTTTTTTTAAGATAGAAATGGAATTAGATAATTTATTTTTAATGAGTTCTTACTTGGGATATCAAATAATGACAAAATAATAATAAATACAGATAATTTACTTTGTAAGTTTGGCTCTGTGTTAAATCCGTATCAAGAATTGTCTCATTTAGGTATGATCTTACTTATATGTGGTATCTAAAAGAACCTAGGTCATAGAAATGGAGAAAAGCCTGGTGGTGGTTGCTGGGCCAGGGGGTAGAGGTACAGATATGGGTGAAGGTGGTCAAAAGGTCCATATTTCCAGTATTAAGTTCCAGTATTCAGGTATAGCATGGTGACTATACATATTAATACTGTCTTGTATATTTCAAAGTTGCTAAGAGAGGCGCCTGGGTGGCTCAGTTGAGTGATGGACTCTTGATTTTGGCTTAGGTCATGATCTCAGGGTTGTGAGACTGAGCCCCACATTGGGCTCTTTGCTGGGCATGGAGCCTGCTTAAGTCTCTCTCTGCCCCTCCTCAGAAAAAATAGTTGCTAAGAGAATACATCTTAAAAGTTCTCATCGGGGCACGTGGCTGGCTCAGATGGTAGAGCATGGCACTCTTGATCTCAGGATGGTGAGTTTGAGGAACACGTAGGAGGCCCAGTGGTTGTCTGCCTTTGGCTCAGGTTGTGATCCTGGGGTCCTGGGATCAAGTCCTGCATCAGGCTACCTGTGGGGAGCCTGCTTCTCTGTCTGCCTATGTCTCTGCCTCTCTCTCTGTCTCTCATGAATAAATAAAATCTTAAAAAAAAAAAAAAAAAGGATGGTGAATTTGAGCACCACATTTGGGGTAGAGTTTACTTAAAAAAAAGTTCTCATCACAAAAAATTATAACTATACACGATAATGGATATTAACTAAATTTATTGTAGAAATAGTTTTTCAGCATATACATTTATCAAATCATTATGTTTGCCTTAAACCAATACAATGTTATATGTTAATTATGTCTCAATAAAAATGTAGGGGGGAAAGAGTCATTTCATATAATTCTCAAAGGAAGGATGGAGCCCTAAGTCATGGTGGTGATATTTTTAATAAATTAAGCTATATTTGGCTTCTCAACCAACTCTTAGTTACTAACAAGAATTCAGAAAGGAGTTGCAATAGGTTTTTAAACATATTTTAAAAAATTTTGTCTATTTGCTTTTTACTTGTTCCCTTCTCTGCTTTATGTGTTCAGATCCTAGTTTTTTTTTTGAAAATCCAACTTAAATGAGGAATTCTTGGGATGCCTAGGTGGCTCAGCAGTTGAGCGCCTGCCTTCAGCTCAGGTCGTAATCCCAGAATCCGAAATCCAGTCCCGTATTGGGCTCCCTGCAAGGAGCCTGCTTCTCCCTCTGCCCATGTCTCTGCCTCTCTCAGCCTGTGTCTCTCATGAATAAATAAATTAAATATTAAAAAAAATAAAATGAGAAATTCTACATGTTTATCAATATAAATTATATTGTGATCCTCACCATGTATACTATTTGATATGTTTATTTTTATTTTTAATTTTTTAAAAAGATTTTTTTATTTATTCATGAGAGACACAGAGAGAGGCAGAGACATAGGCAAAAGGAGAAGTAGGCTCCCTGTGGGAAGCCCAATGGAGGACTCGATCCTGGACACCAGGATCACGCCCTGAGCTGAAGGCAGATGCTCAACCCCTGAACCACCCAGGTGCCCCAATTTGCTATGTTTAGTATGTGACTTTGCCGATATAAAATCATCTTAACAATTCTTTGATTTATAAATCCAGGCGAAAAAGTGTATATTAACGATAAACATTGTACAGATTTCCCAAATAAAATGTTGAAAAATCAAATAGAAAAGACTCTCTTGAAGAAAACAGGAGCAACAAGAACTCTCATACTTTGTTGAAGGGACTACGGATTGGTATAACTACTTGGAAAACCAGTTTGACAGTTTCTAGAAAATAGTATCTAGAGTGTTCATAATGGCATGCATGATTTATAAAAGCCAAAAACTATAAACAACCCTAAGTTCCATTAACAATGGAATGAATGGTAACTATATTCATCCAATAAAAAGTAAGTGATCTGTGGCGCTACACAATAACATGGTTAAATCTTAAAAATAAATGTTGATTGAAAGAAGGCAGAAGTAAGGTATATAATATATGATTCTATTTATATAGGTCAAAAGCAAGCAAAATAAGCCATAGCATTTAGGGATGTATACTTAGAGAATAAAAGCAAGGAAATATTTACTATAACAAGCAAATCAGTAGTTACTCGTGTTAGATAGTTAGGGAGATAGGGCTTCTAAAGACATTTATAATGTCTCTTTCTTTCTTGGTGGTTACATAAGCATTTGCTTTATGATTTATTAATTTATGTATTATGTACTTTTCTGTGTTATGTTTCTAGAAAAAAATTAAATGAGGAAAAATCAAAGGTTTTTTATTGCTTTATTTAAAAACATAACCAGATGTACTTTGGTGTTTATATTGCCTGGTTGTTATTCAGTCTGAAAATAAACATTGGAAGTTTATAATTAACAACAGTTAAATGAAGCCATAACATTTACAGGATTCTCAAATGGGTACAGTATAAAACCTGTCATAAAAATTAGTAAAAGACACAAGATAAAAAACATTTTAATACTGGTACAATGGCAATAGCAGCTTTATAAATGTTTATATATAGGATTTCTAGAGCATTTTTTAATGAACTTTTCAATGATCAAATCATCAAATCATTTAAATTGAGACAATACATGGTGGTTTATTAATATAATAAGCATTATAAATGTCCCATAAAACATTGTTACAAATACTCAAATGTTTTATTTTCAGTGATCATTCCCTTTATTCTTTTTTTTTTTTTTCTTCTTTATCCTTATATAATATAAATGTAGCTAGGAAGGTGTTTTTTGTTTTTTTTTTTAACTAGAAGCAGGTATGTTTCTTAACTTTATTACCTATAATTTGCATGCATAAATGTGTCTATAAATATAAATGTGGGTCTCATAAAACAAAACATGGTCCCCAGGTCTGCTTTCCAGTCTGCTCACTTTCCACAACACTCTATTTGGCATCTCAAAGCAATATGTATCTGTGGAGATATAGGCACTTCTGGGAAATTACTAAAATATCTTTTTTAGCTTATGCTAAAATGATGCTATTTCAAGGATGTCATCTGTGTAGCTGCTTCCTATCAGGCTAGGAAGTTCAGTGACAATCTGAAACACCTTATTTCCTATCTATATGCATCTGTGATCCTTATTCTTGGAACTGCAGGGAATCAAAGCTAATACTGCACCTCCAGTTACAGGAACTCACCCTAATCAGAGTTCCCCTTCCTCTATGATACTTAACACATTAGTAATGGAGATCCTGACTGAAGCTATAATTGTGTCTACCACTAAGTAGACATGTCTGACAAGCTGGGAGTTCCCATAAATACTTGGCAACTTTGTAGAGGACTGACTGATAGGGTAACCAGCCAAAATATAGGATGTCCTGTTAAATTTGAATTTTAGATAAATAATTTTTTAGTATAAATATATAACTCCCATGCAATATTTGGGACATACTTACACTAAAAAAACCCTATCTGTTTTTTTTTTTTTATCTGTTGTTTAATAGGACATATTTATATTTAAAAGTTATTTGTTTTTTATCTGAAATTCAAATTTGATCGTCATATGTTTATAATTGCTAAATCTGGCAAGTCTGGACTGGCAGGAAAGAACAAAGAACAAAAATTCAGTGAGGTATGCATTATTACAGTGATTGAAGCTACAGGCTGTTGAGGATAGGAATTAGGTCTCATAGAGGATTTGCTATGGACTTCAGAATTATCTGAATACCTGGCAGACCACTGTGGGAATTCAAGCTTCATGTTGAGATTCTCATAAAATTCATAGTTAGCTGCACAAATGTGGACAGCAAATATCAAAGAAAAAAATATATCAGACTTCAGAGAGCCAGATATGACTACCTGGATATCATTTCTAGCTGCTAGACATGATACATTCTAATTTTTATGGTTAAATTGGATATTTTACTTCAAATCCATCTGGAAAATAATTGGGTTGGGATGGGGGAGGGTCTTATCTTTTAACTGTTTACAGTAAACAAATCAAATCTAGAGGACCATTTTTACTGATCAAATCTACAGTACTTTTTTTTTTTTGTAAGATTTCATTTATTTATTCATGATAGACATAGAGAGGCAGAGACATAGGCAGAGGGAGAAGCAGGCTATCTATGAGGAGCCCACTGCGGGACTTGATCCCCGCACCGGGGATCACGCCCTGAGCCAAAGGCAGATGCTCAACCGCTAAGTCACCCAGGCATCCCAAGTCTACAGTACTTAGTGAATGTATTAGCTTGACAGGCTGAAATACTTTTCTTTTTAATTACCTGAGAATATGCAAGAATGGAAATCAGGTTATTTTATTTTATTTTACTTTTAAGGAAATCAGGTTATTTTCTTAATATCTTAAGTGTACCTATTGAATACAAATTTGTTATCTAGTTAAATTTGAACAAGCTTTCGAACCTAAATTGGGTAATTCCAGGATAAACATCACTCTGGGGATTGCATTTTCCCATCTGTTTTCTTATTGATCATGCCAACTAAAAAATACCCAATACCCACTTTATATCACAGTATGTATGGGGGGTTGCAATACTTTAATTCTTCAAATGAAATTATATATATTAGCATAATTATTTATACATACCCTACTATATTAAAAAAGGGTTGGGGTGGTTTTATCTGTATATTTTATGGATCATCACATGGAGTCAGGCAAGCTTGGCGTCAGTTTTGTTCATCAAAGCTACTTGTAGAAAGTGGCAGAGTTTGAGTTGGGCTTCTAGGGTGAGCCATCTATGAAAAAAAAAAAGGGTCCCAGTTATAATATGAATTATGTTCCTATGGCCAACACAGATCTCCTTCCTCACTAACAGAATCCATATTTTGTGTAGGGCAGTAATGCAGCCAGACCACTAAAAACCACTTTCCCAGTTTCTCTGATATAATCAGAAGTTCCTAGATAGTACCTGTTTTAAGAGATGAGGGGTAGCTTAGCTATGATATCCTTTTGCACTTTGCCTTTTTCCTTATCTTGCCTAGAATGTGGACACCAGGCTTTAGGAGGTGTAGGCATTCTTTACCAGGAAGATAAAAGCCACACATTAAGGATGAAAGAACACTGAGGACTTGATGAAGCTGCTATACCAGTTATGGCCTACCTACTTCCCAAGGGAATATGCAGGTAAGAAAAGTAAGCCCCTACTTGGTTAAGCCATGGTGGTCAGATTTTTATTACCTAATGCAAAACCAAATTTTGTTACCAAATGCAAAACCTAACTAATACAATTGTTTCAGACTTAAAGGAAAAAGGAAACCTAAGGGCTAAGTAGGAAGGGTCATTCTATGTCTAACGACAGTTTTTTTTTTTTTTTTTTAATTTTTGTTTATTAATTCACGAAAGACACAGAGAAACTGGCAGAGACATAGGCAGAGGGAGAAGCAGGCTCCCCGCAGGGAGCCTGATGTGGGATTCGATCCCAATCCCGGGGGACTCCAGGATCACAACCTGAGCTGAAGGCGTGCAAAACTGCTGAGCCACCCAGGCTATCCTAACAGTTTTTAAAAAACTTCCTCAGGCAGCCCAGGTGGCGCAGCGGTTTTGCGCCACCTACAGCTCAGGGTGTGATCCTGGAGACCCTGGATCGAGTCCCACATCGGGCTCCTTGCATGGAGCCTGCTTCTCCCTCTGCCTGTGTCTCTGCCTCTCTTTTTCTCTGTGTGTCTCTCATGAATAAATAAATAAAATCTTAAAAAAATAAATAAATAAAAATAAAAAACTTCCTCCTACTAAGTGGATTTTGGCAAATACCTCATATGACAGAGATCTTTTCTGTGATTTTTGATGTTGTAGCTCAATATGTCTGCTTATTATTGATCATATTTTCATTTATTTCCATGTTACTCAACTCATTACAGTAATTATGGGGTAGGACAGGAACAAAAAAGAATCCCAGAGCTGAGCAAAGAAAGGAAGGGGCTTAGTCCTTTAGTGAGGCCTCGGCCTTCTGTCCTTGACCTTCATAATTTGTGATATGACCAAAGAATGTGATCTAGGGGTAGACTCCTACTGGATGTTCCAAAAGGAGGAAAGAGGAATGTGGCCATACTTCCAAAGAAGGTGGTATAATGTCCAGGAGGACCAAGTTGATTGGCAAGAGGGATACCAAGCTGTCTGTAAAAGGTACTGATTCTTAATGAGCAAACAAATGGAGGACCGTGTTGGGGTGGCAAAGTGTCAGCAGTGAAGTCTCTGGTGTGTCTCTACTGCCAGAGGGAGATGGAGAAGAGTCCAGGAGCCTTGCGTCCCAGCACTCTAGTAGGAGTGGCAGAAGGATCGCTACTCCCCACAGATTCAGTAATAGAGGTGAATAGGGAGATGATGACAGAGTTTGGAAGAAATCACATCAGGCCCCACTGATAAACAAGATTTTGGTGTATGGATCCTACATGCAGGTGACAAAGAAGAAAGCTGCCAGGACCTTTTCCTATCAAGTGTGCATGATCTGATCCCTACATCACAAGACCCTTGCATATGCTCTTTTTTTTTTTTTTTTTGCCTGGAGCTCTTTCTGCCCTGACAGCCATGGTGGGTCCACCCCCTTATCCCACAGGTATGCTTCCCAGTTAATGCCTATTCATTCTTCAAGTCTCACTTCATTACTTCCTAAGGGAATCCTTCCTAAATCACCCAGGCTAGATGAAGTTCCTCTGTGGGTTCCCACAGACTCTGTCCCTTTCCTTTATAGTACTTACCTCAGTGTAGAATACCAATATGTGATTATTTGACTAATGTCTATTTTTCCCACTAGGCTGAAAGCTCTATGACAATAAAGCTAGGTCTGTTTTTGCTTACCACCATATCCCTGGTACTCCAGCACAGTGCCTGGCATTTAGGAAATGCTTAATAAATACTTACTAAAGGAATTAATAAAACTAGACATTCATAGTTAGAGATGATAATGCTAGCTATGTCACAGAATTTTATAAAGCCTAAATATGAAAGTGTTTTATAAAGCATAAGGTACCATTTATTATAAGAGGGTGGCTTAGGCAGTTAAGCATCTGCCTTCAGCTCAGATCATGATCTCCAGGTCCTGGGATCAAGCCCTGGGTTAGACTCCCTGCTGAGCAGGGAGTCTGCTTCTCCCTCTCCCTTTCCTTCTGTCCCTCAACCTCCTTCTGTCCCTGCTTGTACACTCTCTCTAAAATAAGTAAGTAAGTAAATAAATAAATAAATAAAATCTTAAAAAAAAAAAATCATCTAAATAAATGATTTTGAAGAAAAAGAACCTACCTCTCCCCTCCCCCTCCCAAGCTTACCTGAAACTTTCTTCTCAAGGCCCGGGTCATTACTGGAGTCAGCCCAGTTCCTGTTTCCATATTTTCTTTATTGGTGAGGGGGGTTCCACCTGGGCTCCTACAAAGGTATTGGCAATATCAGAAGCTGTGTTTTATGCCAACTTTTCAAATGGATTTAGAAAGCATAGAGATAAAGTGTATTACCTCTCTACATCAACTTTTCTAAGTAGTTTCCGCAGATCTATCTGGCTTTTACCAGGGGTACTGATGAAATAAAGATATAAAAGTTAGAACTTGCCAGATTTTATCATTTTTCCCCAAGCAAAGTAGTCATTTCTAAAGGCAATGCCCTTGAAATTAGTTCTATTTGTTACATTAAAAAATAGCAGCAGAGGGGTGCCTGGCTGGCTCAGTCAGTAGAGATATGACTCTTGATCTCAGGATCATGAGTTCAAGCCCCACTTTTGTGTGGAGCGTACTTAAAATAAAAAAAAAAGCAGTAGATCCGGATAGGAGCATAAGGTGATATAATCATCCTAATAAGTAATACTTCTTGACTCAGTAATTATCCATATAAGAATTCATCTTATGCACAAAAACTCAGTATGCACATAGATGATGGACAAGGGTGTGCACTGAAGAGTTAGAAATAAAAGATCATAAACAACCTAAATGTCTCAAAACAGGAGTTTATGAAGTTTACGTGTAATGAACTGTATATACTGAAGAAGTCAAAATGATGCTTTACACTGATTTTTGATAAGATGGGGAAAGGTCTTGACACATTAAATTGGAAAAGCCTTAACTATGTATGTGTACAATATGATCATATACAGGTACACAAACATGTATACATGCACACACATGCTATACACACACAAATTTCATCAATTCCAAGATATGTTAGGTTTTAAAAAAATTTTTTTTTTAATATTTTATTTTATTTATTCACGAGAAACACCGAGAGGAGGGACAGAGGGACAAGCAGACTCCCTGCTGAGTGAGGAGCCAGACATGGGGCTCAATCCCAGGACCCCAAGATCATGACCTGAGCCAAGTCAGATGCTTAACTGACTGTGCCACCCACGTGCCCCTGTTTTCTTTAAATTTTTCTGTGGATTTCCAGTTTTCTACAATGAGCATATATAACTTTCAAAGTTAGAGATAAGCAAAAAAAAATTCTTTTAAGTAACAGTAGAGCATAATACGGTGCAGTCCCTTACATTAAGACATTTGTAACTCGAGTTGATAGCATTTTGGAGTTGGGCTTCAGGGTGACGCGCTGGAGGTCAGAGACAGTAACTAGTGGATTCCGTGCTTTTGGTGATGGCGCAAACTTTAATCACAAAATGAGAAAGTATCAAAAGACACACTTAAAAATATCACTCAAAATGTAAACATGCTGAAACAATGAGTATTTTAAAGTATAAGATATATCCACTACTCAAGTTTTATTCCAGAGCTTCAAAGTATGTCTCTACCTCTTTAGACTAATGGTTGGTGGATACAATTGCCTAATTAAATAATTTTGGGATCTACATATTTTGTTGAGGAGATCCAAAACTACACAAATAAAACATCAAATACTTCAGTATGGCTTCTGTACATAAGACTCATGCTTGTTTTCCAGGAAGGGACGACCAGGGTAAAAGCTGAAAGACCATGTGTAGGGTCGGTAACATCTTACCTTCTTCTTTTCGTCAAAACACTGTGTCTTCTTTAATTTCACAGTGAGTAGATCTTCAACTGTTATCTGCATGGGTCCATCTTTTTTTAATGATCCAGCCTTAAAATACATGGAGAGGTTAGAATTCAAATTGTAACCAGGATATCTAGTCAAATGCAAATCCAGATATAGTTTTTAAAGACTCACTTAAAAACTAACTCTTATTTACCCTGGGAACCTGTCAAATCCTTTTCATTTAACCAAGAATGATTCTGTTTTCAGTACCCATGGATGCTAATGCTATTGCAAAGTATTCATCAAAATGTAAGGCTTTGAAAGTAAATGTGAGATAGGCTAGTTCCCTGCAACTATGCATTTTCCTAAGGAGTCATTATAATAAGACAAAAGTTGAAGGAGTTCCTCAAATCAAGGTGAACTTTTGCTTCAATTAACCTAAAAATTGCCTCAGTTCCCGTACAACAAGAATGTATAGCCAGAGAAGTATGCATTATGGCAAACATAATAGATTCTGGAATTAATTCAGTCATTTTAAACCAAATGTATCTGGAGTGAAAATTCAGCAGATTTTTAAAGAGAGTCATGCTTACCTTAGTGATTCACAAACATTCTGATCTCCTTGGTAGATAAGGAATTAATAGAGAGTGGTCCTCTAGCTTAATGACATTATACTTTAGTATCCACCAACTCTTTTTTTCTTTTTTTTTTTTTAAAGATTTTATTTATTTATTCATGATTGACAGAGAGAGAGAGGCAGAGACATAGGCAGAGAGAGAAGCAGGCTCCCTGCCGGGAGCCCAATGTGGGACTCTGATCCTGGGACTCCAGGATCACATCCTGGGTCAAAGGCAGGAGCTCAACTGCTAAGCCACCCAGGCATCCCAACTCTTTTTATTTTGACTTTACTCACTAAGCCATCTTCTGTTCTTAATTTGGTTTCCCAGGGAGGCTTTTCTTTTGGTAAAAGATATACTGGGAAGCCATTAAGAATATTCCAATCTACTGGCTTTCATTCATTTATCCTTTTAAAAAATCACTTTTATTTCTTTTTTTAAAGTATTTTTAAAAAGATTTTATTTATTCATAGAGACACAGAGAGAGAGGCAGAGACACAGGCAGAGGGAGAAGCAGGCTCCATGCAGAGAGCCTGACGTGGGACTCGATCCACGGTCTCCAGGTTCACGCCCTGGGCTGCAGGCGGCGCTAAACCGCTGCGCCACCGGGCTGCCCATAAAAAAAAAAAAAAAAAAAAAAAAAAAAAAAAAAAAAAATCACTTTTATTTCTAAATCCAGTTTTTGTGAGTTCCTAAAGGCTTGAGTTTTAAAAACATAAAAATTGACATAATTAAGATATGGAATCAGAAAAAAATGCAGCTTTCCTCTCAAAGCCCTTAGCCTAGTCTTAAAAGGCCACCTTACTTTACTATGCCATTATACACTGACCAAAACACATCATTACTAGATTTTTTTCCTACCTGAAGTGCTTTAGTGTGATCGAATTTTCTGAGCAGCAAAGGTGCCCTAGGTAGTGGAGGTGGAGGCAGAGGAGGAGGTGGAGGGGGTGGAGGCGGAGGTGGAAGAGGAGGAAGATGGGTGGCTGACTGTGGCAGCGAGGGAGGAAGTACAGCTTGAGATTCTCCAGGGGTGGTCAGAACACAGGCAGGCACATTTGTAAGTTTACCACTTATGTGACACATTTGACCACAGCTTGGGCAGGAAGAATTTTCTAAGACAGCCTGTAAGAAAACATTACATTTAGCAAATGAATAACAGATTAATTTGGTTCTTGTGGCTCAGAGTCATCAAGATAATAGCTACCATGTATTGAATGCTTTCTCAGTATACAATGCATTTTATAATATTTTCTCATTTATCACAAGTTAGTTCATTCATTCATATATTTGTTTTGTGTGTGCAATATGCCAGCACTATAGGTACAATGTGAACCTTGTCTATTACATCAGTCTGGTAAGGAAGGCAGACAGACATTAAACACACACACATACACACACATGCAGAACAAAACAAAAAAATGCTTCAGTGAAAATGATAAAGTGTGCTGTGAGCATGAATAGTGAGAAAACTGGAGGGTGATATTTATTTATTTATTAAAGATTTTATTTGTTTATTTGAGAGAGAGAGAGAAAATGAGTGGTGGGGAGGGCAGCAGGAGAAAGAGAGAGAGAAGCAGATTCCTTGCTGAGCAGGGAGCCCGATGTGGGGCTTGTTCCCAGAATCTGGAGATCATGACCTAAGCTGAAGCCAGACTCTTAACTGCCTGAGCTGTCCAGATGCCCTGGGGAGTGATACTTAGCCATAATCTCAAAGATGAATTGCAACTGATCAGATCTCAAGAGAGAAAGGGAGATAAGGTATAGGGAAAGAAAGTTCCTGACAGAGGAAAAAAACTTAATGCAGCCAAGAATGTAGTAGTATATTCAAGTACTGATAAAAAGGAATAAGAAATGTTATGGGTTTAATTGTGTCCCCCCTCAAACCCTCCCCCACAATTCCTATAAAAAGAAGGAATTTGAACCTACAGGAGGAACATCAGGGATGTGTATGCACAGAGAAAAGACCGTTTGAGAACACAGTGAGAAGACAAGCCAAAGGAGATAGGCCTAAGAAGAAACTAATTCTGCCAACACCTTGATCTTAGTCTTCTAGTCTCTAGAACTGTGGGAAATAAATTTCTGTTATATAAACCATCCAGTCCATGCTACTTCATGATGGCAGCCCTAGGAAATGAAAAATAACCCTATGAAGTAAGGTAGTGTATTCGTTTCCTATGGCTGCAGTCTCGAATTATCACAAATTTGATGGTTTAAAACAATTGAAATTCATTTTTTCACAGTGCTGGAGGCTAGAAGTCTAAAATCACGTTGACAGTTACCTTCCAATGCTCTAACCCTTGCCTTTTCCTTTTTGATAGCTAGGGCATTCCTAGGTTTGAGGCTCCGTCACTCCAGTCTCTGCCTGTAGTTCCACTGCTCCTCTTTTCCTCTGTTCATGTTCTGCTCTGTATCTCTCTTTTTCTCTCTCTCTTTTTTTTTTAAAGATTATTTATGAGAGAGAGAATGTATGCATAAGCAGGGGGGAGGGGCAGAGGGAGAAGCAGACTGAGCAGGGAGCCCAATTGGGGACTCGATCCCAGGACCCTGGGATTGTTACCCAAGCCTAAGGCAGATGCTTAACCACTGAGTCATCCAGGCGCTCTGCTCTGTATCTCTTTTATTTTTTATTTTATTTTATTTTATTTTATTTTATTTTATTTTATTTATGTATTTTATTTTTTTCTGCATTGTTTTTTTCTCATAGATCTGACATTTTTTTTTTAAGATTTTATTTATTCATAGAGACACAGAGAGAGAGGCAGAGACACAGGCAGAGGGAGAAGCAGGCTCCATACAGGAAGCCTGACTTGGGACTTGATCCCCGGTCTCCAGGATCACACCCCAGGCTACAGGTGGCGCTAAACCGCTGTGCCACCGAGGCTGCCCTATTTTTATTTTATTTTATTTTATTTTATTTTATTTTATTTTATTTTATTTTATTTTATTTTATTTATTTTATTTTATTTATTTTATTTATTTTATTTTTTATTATTCATGAGAGACACACAGAGAGAGGCAGAGACATAGGCAGAGAGAGAAGCAGGCTCCATGCAGGGAGCCCAATGTGGGACTCAATCCCAGGATTTCAGGATCACGCCCTGGCTAAAGGCAGGAGCTCAACTGCTGAGCCACCCAGGCATCCCTCTGTATCTCTTTTATAAGGACATTTGTCATTGGATTTAGGGTTCACCCAGATAATAGAGTATTATCTCCTCATCTTAAAATCCTTAACTTAAGGGGGGCCTGGCTGGCTCAGTTAGTAGAGTATACAATACTTGATCTTGGGGTAGTAAGTTTAAGCCCCATTTTGGGTGTAGAGATTACTTTAATAATAACATATTTTTAAAAATTTTTTATTTATTTATGATGGTCACACACACAGAGAGAGAGGCAGAGAACAGGCAGAGGGAGAAGCAGGCTCCATGCACCGGGAGCCCGACGTGGGATTCAATCCCGGGTCTCCAGGATCGTGCCCTGGGCCAAAGGCAGGCGCCAAACCGCTGCGCCACCCAGGGATCCCCACTTTAATAATAATATTAAATAATATTTACAGGTTCTAGGGATTAGGACTTGGAGATATCTTTTGGAGGCAACTGATTCAGCTCACCACAGATGGTATCATCCTCATTTTTAGATGTGGAAACTCAGACCTAACGAATTAGGTGATTTGCCTTTCTTCCCATCTAATTTACCTTGAGGTACAAATTCTGGGAAAAGGGTTGTAATACCAAAAGCTTCACTACAATGTTTATTTTTTGAGATTTATTTATTTATTAAAAGATTTTATTTATTTATTCATGAGAGACACAG
The DNA here is from genome assembly GCF_053574225.1 of Canis aureus. Taxonomy (NCBI): domain Eukaryota; kingdom Metazoa; phylum Chordata; class Mammalia; order Carnivora; family Canidae; genus Canis; species Canis aureus. Next base: position 27,408,386 of record NC_135626.1, read on the forward strand.
AGAGAGAGGCAGAGACACAGGCAGAGGGAGAAGGAGGCTCCCTGGGAGAAGCCCAATGTGGGACTCGAAGCCAGATCCTGGGATCACACCCAGAGCTGAAGGCAGATGCTCACCTGCTGAGCCACCCAGGCATCCCGCTTATGGGAGTTTAGAAAGAGTTGATATTTATAGCTTTTTTCTCCCTCTATCAGGCCAAAAAAATAGAAATCATCTTGAGTATTTAAAAGAGGTGGAATGTAACGTAGGGAGTTGGTTACTTTAATGATGAAAGAGCTGAAAAGGACACAGGGGACATTGAAGGAGCCCAGAGATTAGCAACTGCAGAAAGCCATGAATACCTTGAGGCTGGAAGGAAAAGGGAAGAGCAGTAAACCAGATCTCTAGAGGTGGGTTAACTCAGAGAATCAAGAAAAATGGTAGATTTACTTGGAGGGAGCTGGAGTGAGGGAGACAACAACCATCCTGGAGAAATTGCTCAATGGAGAGAACAAAGAGGAAAAACACACTCCCTCCACACCCCTGACAGTCTCTCATCAGCAACTCCCATTAACCAAGTACAACCAGAACCAGGTGATATGGAGCTTGGGACATACAGCCTTCATGGGTTAGCCCCAGTACAGTACAGAGCAGAGCCTTGAAGCCAAAGGAACAGATCTGAGGGCAAACAGGCCCCAGACTAGCACTTGGCCTGTACCTCTCCTTCCCTAATTCTGGATTTCTTTTTTTATTTAACAATACTAACCTTCATTGTTTCTTGGAGCTTGTGTAATTCACTTTCCAAAATGCAAAACTGTTGTCTTAGATTGTGAAGTTCTCGGTGGCAGAAATGGGATGGAAAGATGGTATCTTTCAATACTTCTAAACTCTGAAATTCAAAAATAAACAAGCCTTAATTCTATAAGCAACACAATAAGGACAAGGAAAAAAGAGAGAAGAAAGTGATTTGATGTATGTTTTACAGAAGCAAAGGCATACATAACTCCATAATTTCTTCTTACCTGAGCTTAGCCTGAGTGTTCTGCTGACCTGAGCACACACACGTGAACATACATACCAAGTATGTAGATAAACCATATTGCTGAAAACAAGTATGTCAAACACATACCAGTATGTAAAACACATACCTGGGCCATACAGTTCTGGCACCACTTGTATATAGACCACACTCTATTTGTCCAAAGTTTTACTGTATCTTTGATATTGGGAAATCTGAAATTCCAGGATGATCTAAGCAAGCTTCTGCTAAGGGCTGTATCTGCTGAAAGAATAATCACTCTGTAGGAAAAACAAAACCAAACAAATAAAAAACTCCTGAGTTGGAATAATAGCCTGTATTTAAAAACAAGCTAGTTGTGGGGTGCATGGGTTGCTCAGTTGGTTGAGCATCAACTCATGATCTCAGGGTCATGAGAATGAGTACTGAGTCAGGCTCCATGCTCGGCAGCAGTCTGCTTTGGATTCTTTTTCTCCCTCTGCCCCTCTCCTCGCTCTGTCTCTCTCTCAAATAAATAAATCTTAAAAAAAAAAAAAAAACAAGCTAGTTTTATAGTATGACTCAGGAGCAGAGACTACATAATGCCAAATTCTTCATTAAATTCTAGAGTTCCGTGATGTACTTATGCAACAGTTTATTTTTTTTAGAGTAAGTAAATTGGAATATAAAGAGGCATCAGGGATTCAGTAATGAACAAAATACAGAAAAACCCTGCCCTCATTGAACTTACATGTCTTGGGAGAAAGGTAAAAGTAAGCAAATAAGTAACATATATGGATTGTTAGATAGTGAATAAATACTATGAGGAAAAGGATACAGCAGGAAAGAAATGTTGGGTGGAGGTGAAATTTTAGGTAGAGTAGCTAGGGAAGTCTCACTGAGAAGGCAACTTTTGAGAAAAGAAACCGAAACAAAGTAAAGAAGCTAGCAATACAGGGATGCCTGGCTGGCTCAGTCAGTAGAACATGTGACTCTTGATCAACGGTCATGAATTCAAGCCCCTGGTTGGGTGTGGAACCTACTTAAAAAAAAAAAGATAAAAAGTGAAGAAGCCAGCAATACAAATATCTGGGAGAAGAGCATTTCAGGCAACAGTAATAGTAAGTGCAAAGGCCCTGAGATAGCAGCTTGTCTGAAGTGTCTAGGGAATAGCAAGGGGGCCAGGATGATTAGGGTGGAGAAACTGAAGGATAGAGGATTATGAGATAATGTCAAGTCAGACTGTGGGGTTGTACAAAGGATTTTAATTTTGACTCTGAGAGAGGATGCCATGGAGAGTTTTTATTTATTTTTATATAATCTCTTCACCCAACATGGAGTTCAAACTCACGACCCTGAGATCAAGAGTCACACACTCTTCCAGCTGAGCCAGTCAGGTACCCTAGAAAAGACATTGGAAAGTTTTAAACAGAGGGGCAATATGACATGATTTTTAGCTGGCTCACTCTGACTATTGCACTGAAATACACTGCAGAGGTTGGCAAAAGCAGAAGAAGGAAGACCAGTCAGGGGCCATTTCCAATATTCAAGACAGAGTAGCATTAAGGATAATATCATGGTTAATGCTTTTTGAGGCCCTGTTTATTTTAAATTTTTTTTCTGTAAAGAGAGCTATAATTACAAAAAGTATAAAGTATGTCATCGTGAACCAGTATCCTAGGGTTCCTATAACTTAGAGTCTCTTTCAGTAACTTGTTTAAACCTGCATCCCAGAGAATAACTGACCAAACTTACCAAAACTAAAACTGAAATTCCAATCCTATGCCCTTCTTTCATCACTTAGTTCCCAGATTTATACAATTAAATTGACTAGGGAAGGAGAAAATAATTACTGTGCATCTCCAGTACAATTTCTTGTGATTTTTACTTCATTTAAACTCTTGAACTATGGTCACTACATAAAATTTAGAATGCCCAGTCAAAATTTAATTTCTGATAAAGGATGAATAATTTTTAGTATATTATAAATGTTACAATTAAAAAAAATGTTCATTTTTTAAATCTGAAATTTAAATTTAATTGGGCATTCTGTATTTTTATTTGCGAAATCTGGTAACCCTATCCTTAATGGATCAGATTTTCAATATTTTGTCTTTCCACACTTTCACCTTACCTTTCTGGTGAGGGTGGTGGAGGAGGAGGTATAATTAGCTTGGGCTGAGAGTTAGAGGCTTCTTTTTTTTTGAATAATCTTTTTGCTTTGGCTTTTAGCTTTCTTCTCCGTTGCTTGAACTTGGGCATGATTTCTGTAGAAAAAACTTTTTTTTACATTTTTATTTTAGAATAATATGTACATATAGAAAATGCAAAAATCTTAACTATACAGTTCAATGAATCATCACAAAGTGAGCACACCCTTATACCTACTGCTTTGGTTAGGAAATAGGTTGCTGCCAGCATCCCAGAAGTACCCTTAAGTAAAGAAAAATTTAAACCCAGATTTTTATTTATTTATTTATTTATTTATTTATTTATTTATTTATTTGTTTATTTAATGATAGTCACACACAGAGAGAGAAAGAGAGAGGCAGAGGGAGAAGCAGGCTCCATGCACCGGGAGCCCGACGTGGGATTCGATCCGGGGTCTCCAGGATCGCGCCCTGGGGCCAAAGGCAGGCGCTAACCCGCTGCGCCACCCAGGGATCCCTAAACCCAGATTTATTTTTTATTTTTATTTTTATTATTTTTTTAAAGATTTATTTATTTATTCATGACAGACATAGAGAAAGAGAGAGAGGCAGAGACGCAGGCAGAGGGAGAAGCAGGCTCCATGCCGGGAGCCTGACGTGGGACTCGATCCCAGGACTCCAGAATCGCGCCCTGGGCCAAAGGCAGGCGCCAAACTGCTGCGCCACCCAGTGATTCCCCCTAAACCCAGATTTAAAGTATCTTTAGAGAGACTTGCTTTGGCATTACATTATTCTCTAATTTTGTTTTGCTTTTTGTCTTGCTTTTCTTCATTAAGTCAAGTGTATTTCCCTTTTTTCTAACAGAAAAAATGGCTATAGTTGGGTTATGGTTAGTTATTAAAAGAAATTAAAAAGAAAAAGAATTTTTTTTTCAGTAACATTTACTGGGCACCCACTGTGATAGGTGGAGTCGGTAGTGGAAGAAACAAATTTAACCACTAAATGTCCATTTGCTTTTAGGCAATTTCAAATACATTTTCTCAGTGAATCCTCACCACCTTGCAAGATTTTATCCCTGAAGAAGAGGATTTTTATTTCCATTTTTACATAAGCATAAACTGGGACATAGAAAGAGTATGGTTTGCCCAATGTAATTCAGTAAATAAATAAGTCTTCAAAGACCAGTTCTTTCTAACACTCTGTGGTGCAACAGTTAATTAAATAGGTGATATACAAGGTAATAACAGTTACCCCAAATCTAAGACATGGATGTTTCAAAACATTAGTTTTAAAGCTTTTAAAAACCCTGTCTAGTGTATTTAGAGTTTAGTGTAGATCTTTTTCTGAAGAAAATTAAGTCAGAGCTAGTTTGATATACAGAAGGGCTTTGCTGGTCTCAGCTGTTGCTACCTGAGCAACAAAGATGTTATTCAAGTAGCAGAACTAAAAATGGTCTCAAGGGCTGGGCCTCCTTCACTTCAAACTTTGATTTGAATAGGAACAATTGGCCTTTAAAATTCACACTCATTCCATTTTTGTTCACCCAGTAACCTTTCAATACTTGGTATGCAGCTCTATGCTTGCTCAGCTCTCAGATGGTACTGGCTGAAGAACCTCCTTTTACTCACTGTGGTTGTAAAAATTCAGAAGTGCCTGTGGTTCCAAGACTTTTGGTCTTGCAGAGGGCACCCCTAATGGCAATGGGTGACAGTGCATATATTAACAGCCCTTCTAGAAGGAGAGGTTCTTGATAGCATCTTATTGAACTGATGCCAAGTCTCAAACTAACAATGTTTTTCTTAATTGTTCTTAGAGACTTGGAGCAGACTTCACTTTTATTATATCACTTGTCTTTCCTGATGAAATAATGAAAGAAGGCTAAGCAGGGATTATTAAATACAAAGGATGTCTAAAGGATTGATTTTTTTTTTTTTTTTAAACAAACTTAACACAAAACAATAATACTCTTGGGAAGCCTGGGTGGCTCAGTGGTTGAGCGCCTCCCTTCCACCCAGGGTGAGATCCTGGAGTCCTGGGGATCTAGTCCTACACATCAGGCTCCCTGCATGGAGTCTGCTTCTCTCTCTGCTTGTGTCTCCGCCTCTCTCTGTGTCTCTCATGAATAAATAAATAAAATCTTAAAAAAAAAAAAAGACATTTCTTTAAAAAAAAAACTCTGGGGATCCCTGGGTGGCGCAGCGGTTTGGCGCCTGCCTTTGGCCCAGGGCGCGATCCTGGAGACCCGGGATCGAATCCCACATCGGGCTCCCGGTGCATGGAGCCTGCTTCTCCCTCTGCCTGTGTCGCTGCCTCTCTCTCTCTCTCTCTCTGTGACTATCATGAATAAATAAATAAAATCTTTAAAAAAAAAAAAAAAAAAAAAAAAAAAAAAAAAAACTCTGAATGAAGATGTTTAGGAAAACCTCAGAGGAAGACAGCAATCCTGTCATTGCCTAAAACATGATTAAACCTCACCACATCCATGCCAATGACTTTCTATGGAGAAATATCATTAAGAACCTCTATCCAGGGTCCAGAGTTCACTGGCTGAAATCCCCAGAATTTGAGACTTCCATGGTAACCTCCTTTTCCTTGTCTTCCATCTGCCCCTCTGCAGCCCTCCCCACTTCTCTTCCCTCTTTCCCTTTTGATATCTTTTGTTAGACATCAAACTGACACAGAGAACTGGCCTCCTGCTTTTTTCTTTATATTCACCAACCCTTCAGTTATAAAAATAGATTTTAGAAAAGAGCTGGACATTCCAGTTTAAACTTGGTAGATTGGCTATACCTTTGTCTCTACTCCAATGGTGTATTGGGGTTGGCACCAACTGTTACATTTTCAGGAAGTCTGTGAGTTAAGTTGTTAAACACATCCACCATTAAATTATGTAAACTTATAATTAGATAATTTATATTTAAAATGGTAATAAATATGATACAAAACTCATCACTTCCTAATTATTTTACTATTATCTATGCTCTTGAGGTTATCTTATTGTATCTATATAGTGAAAATGCTATAAAATGCTCATTTTTTTCCAATTCCACATTCAGTGACTTCACATTAAAAACTTGAAATTGTCTATGATGGGAGTATTTACACCTTGGATATTACAACACACTACAAATCAGAGCTTGATTCATTACATTGTTGATTGTTGAGTGACTGATAAAAAAATGTTAATGATGCAGATTAAAAAGCATATTTTGGGTGGCCCAGTCAGTTAAGCATCAGCCTTCGGCTCAGGTCTTGATCCTAGGGTACTGGGATCAATCCCCAAGACCTGCTCCCTGCTAAGGAGGGAGTATGCTTCTCCCTCTCCCTCTGCCCCTCCCCCTTGCTTGTGCACAGGATCTCTCTCAAACAAATAAATAAAATCTTTTAAAAAAGTATCTTGTTTGTAGTTGTTACATTGTGAAAGCATAAAAAAATTGAGAACTATTCCAGTATTTTTTTTTTAAGATTTATTTATTTACTCATGAGAGACACAGAGAGAGAGGGGCAGAGACATAGGTAGAGGGAGCAGTCTCCTCACAGGGAGTCCGATGTGGGATTCCATCCCAGCTGAAGGCAGACGCTCAATCACTGAGCCACCCAGGTGTCCCACTATTCCAGTATTTGAAAACAATTGTTTTATTCACCAAAGAAGTTGCTTATTCTTACATAACTGAAGTTCCAATAAAAATCTTTATTGGAATTTTTCACTTTATCTTATTCCATCGAGTAAATGAAAAGATCAACTGACATTCCTATTAGAACTATACTTATTTATAAATTGGAACCATAGCAGGGCATCTGGGTGGTTCAGTCGATTAAGCGTCCAATTCTTGGTTTCAGCTTAGGTCATTATCTCTGGGTTCTGAGATCAAGCCCCAAGTGGGTTCCATGCCCAGCTCTGAGTTTGCTTGAGATTCTCTCCCTTTTTCTCTGCTCCTCCCCTTACTTGCTCTCTTTCTTTAAAATAAATAAATAGAATCTTAAAAAAAAAAAAAAAATGGAACCGTAGCTTGGCTACAGATATGAGAAGTCTGTAAAAATCAATAATAGTACTCTTTAAGAATCAACTGTTTATGAAATTTATAAGAAAGAACATTATAGGAGTGCCTGGCTGGCTCAGTCGGTAGAGCATGTGATGCTTGATCTCAGGATTGTGAGTTCAAATCCCACGTTGGGTATAGAACTTACTTAATAAAAAAGAACAGTATAGGGGATCCCTGGGTGGTTCAGTGGTTTAACTCCTGCCTTTGGCCCAAGGCGTGATCCTGGAGTCCCAGGATCGAGTCCCCGTCAGGCTCCCTGCATGGAACCTGCTTCTCCCTCTCCTTGTGTCTCTGCCGCCCCCCCATCGCACCCCCCCCACCACCCCGTGTCTCTCATGAATAAAGTCTTAAAAAAAAAAACAGTATATATTTTATTATTGTTTATAATAAATGTATCATTACTAGATAGCAGTTAATTTATAATAAAATTATGCATATATATCTACTAAACATTTATTAGCACATATTAGTCCAATCCCTTCTGGAACATCACAAAAAAAGACAGTCAACAGTGTGATAGGCACTGAGGGGGGCACTTGGTGGGATGAGCACTGGGTGTTATGTTATATGTTGGCAAATTGAACTCCAATTTAAAAAAATAAAAATCTTAAAAAAAAAAAAAGACAGTCAAGGAGTGGTGAGTATATTTTTCTTTATTTTTTAAACATTTTTACTTTTTTTTTGTTGTTAAGATTTTATTTATTTATTCATGAGAAACACAGAGAGAGAGGCAGAGACACAGGCAGAGGGAGAAGCAGGCTCCATGCAGGGAGCCCGACTTGGGACTCGATTCCGGGTCTCCAGGATCCCGGGCCGAAGGCGGCGCTAAACCGCCGAGCCACCCGGGCTGCCCAGTTTTTACTTTTTTTAAAGTAATCTCTACACCCAAGTTGGGCCTGAATTTATAACCCCAAGATCAAGTGTCATACACTCTACTGACTGAGCCAGCCAGGTGTCCCAAGGAGTGGTGAATATAGCATAATGTATAGAGTTGTTGAATCACTATGTTGTATACTGAAGCTAAGGTAACTTTGTGTGTCAGCTCCACTTCAATTAAATTTAAAAAGGTGGGGGCGCCTGTGTGGCTCAGTTGGTTAAGTATCTAACTCTTAACCCCAGGTTCAATTCAAGCCCTGCACTGGACTCCTTGCTGAACATGGAGCCTAAAAAAGAAGGAAGGAAGAAAGAAAGAAAGAGAGAAAGAAGTAAAGGAAGGAAGGAAGGAAAAAAAGGAAGAAAGAAGAAAGGAAGGAAGAAGGGAAGGCAGAAAGAAGGAAAGAAAGGTAGGTCAGTAAAGGAATAAAAAAAATCATAAACCCATAAAACAAAGAACGGGAGTAGACATAGGAGATGATGAATTTAGAATAAGTTATGGAAAATGGAACGTGGATGAGTAGTAAATGACTTGGCAGAGAAGAAGAAAGCAGAGGTTTGACTGCCTATAGGCAATCAACTGGAAGCAAGACAGTTTTTAGAATCTTAAGATTCTGGACTTGAAAGCACTTAGTACCTTTCAAAGTTTGGGGTGGGGTAAAAATAGGATTAATTAAATCTTTTTATTTTAAGATTTTATTTATTTATTCATGAGACACACACACACACAGAGGCAGAGACACAGGCAGAGGGAGAAGCAGGCTCCATGCAGGGAGCCCGAGGCGGGACCCAATCTCGGGTCTCTAGCATCGCCCTGGACTGAAGGTGGTGCTAAACCGCTGAGCCACCCGGGGTGCCCCTAATTAAATCGTTATAAGGATTAGATAGGCCTCTTGAGTCTGTCTTCCAGTCCTTAGCCAGGCAGCTCCTGGCAATCATGTCTTCTCCAGTAAAGATGGATAAGTCAAACCATAGAGGTGCTGAATTGTAGGCCATCAGGCATAGCAATAGCAGGGTCATATTTGTATCATCATTCGGAAGATAGGGGATGATCCTGAACTGAAAAGTAAGACTTCTCAATCCCTTTCCTCAGCTCAGTCCCAGAACACAGGCCACCAATTATATATATATATATTTTTTTCTTTATATATATATATATAAACTCTGGTATATATTATTAGCTAGAAAAACAGAATACTGTCATTCTGAAACTGGGCCTTCTCTTTCTATCCCTTTCCTGGACATGCCCATGCATTTGAATTTCTAAAGAGTCCTACACACAAGTTGATGTATGTCATTTTGGAGATTATTTTTCAATGAAAAAAAAGAACTAAATCATATTTTTTCATTTCTCTTCTCTCTGTGTGTAAATGTGTGTGTGTGTCCTTGACTCTGGGTCATTGTTACTCTACTAAACTTCTAATTAAATACAGTAATTGGCACAGGCAGAGAATTGATAGAACATGTCAAATCTATAAGGGTAAAAAGGTGCAACCTGAGATAATTCTTAGATTAGTGTTCCACTCAACAAGCTAAAGTCTGTTTTATTATCACTGTTGGGTTTTTTTTTAAGATTTTATTTATTTATTCATGAGAGACACAGAGAGAGAGAGAGGCAGAAACACAGGCAGAGGGAGAAGCAGGCTCCATGCAGGGAGCCTGACGCGGGACTTGGTCCTGGGTCTCCAGCATCAGGCTGAAGGCAGTGCTAAACCGCTGAGCCACCCGGGCTGCCCTATTATCACTGTTTTATTAAAATCATTAAATATTACACAGAGGATGATTCTCTGAAAGGATATATAGCAGTCTTCCTCAAGGTTAAAACACATATCCTTGTCCCCTTTCCGTAAGAGTAATGAGACATACACATTCTTTTTGCTGGGCTAGGTGGGATTCCTACTATTAGCACTAGATAGAAGCTCTTTTTTTCATGTTTTCTTTTTTTTTTCTTTTTTTCTTTTTATTTTTTTTTAATTTATTTCTGATAGTCACAGAGAGAGAGAGAGGCGCAGAGACACAGGCAGAGGGAGAAGCAGGCTCCATGCACCGGGAGCCCGACGTGGGATTCGATCCCGGGTCTCCAGGATCGCGCCCTGGGCCAAAGGCAGGCGCCAAACCGCTGCGCCACCCAGGGATCCCCATGTTTTCTTTTTTTAATTTAAAGATTAATTAATTTATTTGAAAAAGAGAGAGAGAGAGAAGGCACGAGAGGGGTCAGGGCAGAAGGAGAGAATATCCAAGCTGACTCCAGCTGAGCACTGAGCCAGATGCGGGGCTCCATCCCATAAGCCATGAGATCAGAACCTGAATCAAATACAAGAGTCAATGCTCAACCAACTGAGCCACGTAGGTGCCCCTTTTCTTTCATGATTACTCAAAGCATTTTTCCTTTTTTTTTTTAATTGAAAAGTACTTTTCCTTCCTTTGTACCTGCCTTGTTTTGAAAGGAATTTAAAGCCAATTAAAAACAATCTGTACTACCACACCCAAAAAAAGGTAGGTGAGGAAATTAGGATACTCCATTATAGAATATAAAATATATATTATATATATTCCACTTATATATATATATTCATATACATGAATTAGAAATATTTATCTGATTAATTCACCCTATCTCTTCTCACCATCCCTCCCCTTTCTCTCCTAAATTCAGTTGCCTTTGCCATCTTTCCCCCTTTTTAGTTTTTTTTTTTAAAGATTTATTTATTTATTCATGAGAGACAGAGAAAGAGAGAGGCAGAGACATAGGCAGAGGGAGAAGCAGGCTCCCTGCAGAGAGCCTGATGTGGGAACTCAATCTGGGGATCAGACCCTGAACCACCCAGGCGTCCCAATTTTTAAAAATTTCAAACTTTGAGAAAATTTATATTAGTATAATTAACACTCATATATCAGCATCTGAAACAAATGTAGCATTGTGTGCCAACTATACTTCAAGAAAAAACAAATAGGGGGCCTGGTGGCTCAGTGATTGAGCATCTGCCTTTGGCTCAGGTTGTGATCGCAGAGTCCTAGGATTGAGTCCCGCATCAGGCTCCTCCCAGGGAGGAGTGTATATGTATTATACACTATATGTTATCTGTATAAGTATATGTAATATATAAACTAATATTTTATATAATTTTATATATTATACATATATTATATATTACACACGCATACACACCCCTGAATAGAAAGACAGCAATTGATGAATCTAGGTAAATAATAGGAGTATCAGTTACACTATTTTTGTAAATTTTCACAAAGTTTGAAATTCTTCAGAATAAAAAAATATGATAGATATACATGCATTTATATATATAACATACATATATACACATACATGATAATAGTTTTTAGTTTTTGTCTGAGCAGAGTTAGTTGCAGACATCATACTTCACGTCTAGATACTTAAGTTTCCTAAGATGGATATGGACATGGACATTCTCCTACAAAGCCACAATCACAGTCAGGAAATTTAACCTTGATATTGTCTAATAAGCAGTCCATAATTACCTCAATAATCTCAATAATATCTTTTACAGCTACTCCCTTTCCACACAGCATTTAACTGTTGTGTCTTTTTGTTCTCCTTTAATTCACAACAGTTCCCTAGTCTCTTCATGTAAGTATCTGCCTTCCTTCCTATTTATATTTTTGAAAACTCCAGACCAGTTGTTTTGGAAAATGTTCCTTAGTTTGTGTTTTTCTGAATATTCCTCTAATGATCCTCTTGCCTTCAGTCTTTCTCCTTGCCAGTCATTTTCTACACAGCTGTTAGTTAAAAAAAAGAAAAAGATCCTGATATTCCCTTGCTTAATAATATTTGAAGATTCCTTTTTATGCCCTGGATAAACTAAATTCCTTACCATGCATTTCATAGATTGTCACAATTTAGTCTGATGGCTCTTTGCAGTTTCATCCTTTCTAGCGATTGCGGTTTATACTTGAGATATACCAAACACCAAATTAATTATTTCTTTCTCTTTCTGTCTTTCAGATTTTATTTATTTCTTTGACAGAGAGAGCACAAGCAGAGAGGGAGAAGCCAGCTCCCTGCTGAGCAGGGAGCCCAATGTGGAGCTTGATATACCCCAGCCAAAGGCAGACACCTACCTGGCTAAGCCACCCAGGCGCCCCCACCAAAAACATTCTCTTGTATAGTTATCTATCAGCCTTTCCCTCTGCTTGGGGTATCCTCGTTCAGGTCAACTTATATAGCTCCAAGATGCTGTTACTTTTTCTCACAGGTATTTGTTGAGGGCTGATCATCCACCATGATAGGTAGAGGTGATAGGTTTTGGAATACAATTCTAAACAAGGCCAACATAGTCTCTGTTCTTATGGAATTTATACTGGTTGAAAATGTCATTCCTTTTGTGCCTCTATAGCACTTTATACATACTCTAATTATAACATTTATTGCATTGCATTGCAATTTTTTTTGCATGTTTGTCACCCAGCTGGACTGGGGGCTTTTCAAGATTAGGATAAATTTTATTCATCTTTGTTTCCTTGGGGCCAAGAGTGTAGCAGGCACTAAATAAATTTCTTTCAATAAATTAATGAAAAAATCATTCTTGCTAAGTGTTAGCTAGCAAGTGGTCTCCTAAGGAATATGCTTTACTACAAGTACATTTTGGAAAAATCTCTTAGTGAGGGAGGTTTTTAGTTCTTCAAATCATACTGCACCTTCACATGGTTAAAGGATGGCTCCAAAACTATGTCCTCTAGGAAAATGCAATAAATAATAGAGTAATAATAATTACAGTCTTCTGCAGGAGTTGGCACTGCTGCTTCTATTAAAACTCCTCTCTGTGATAAAAGTGCTTTTGGTCAGGGAATATTTTCAAAACCGTGACAGCAATGAAAATGACAATTGCATTTCATTACCCTCTTGTAAAACACATTTTTATGTAGGTTTCTTACACTTTCCCATAAACAGCTTCCAGTCAATTAATCAATTTCCATTACTAGTTCAATTCATTACTCTTGAACATTCATAGACTATTTCTGGAAATTGATTATATTTGCTTTTGTTCTACGCTGTGCAACATTGCTTTTTTAGTTCCTGTCTTATTCTCTAAATAGATTGCAGCTCCCTAAAACGTAGTCCAGCACAGTATTAGGCATAAGTAAACAGGGCACACTATTTGACACTCTTGTAAAACGTCAGCCGATATTAAAAGCATATCAAGGAATATAATAATATTGCATGTCAAGAAACGTATATTCGCAAACTTTAGCGTGCATAAGAATTATGGGGGTGGGGGCTCTTGTTAAAATTTATATTATGATTCAGTGGGTCTGGGTGGAGCCCGATAATTTGCATCGTTAATAAGTGCCCAAGTGATGCAGATGCTGCTGGTCCCCGGACAACGCCGAATAGCAAAGATAAAAAGGAATGTGCAAAAGAAGTTAGATGCTTCACTCCAGAACATATTTTGCAGAGTGTTAATTAAATACAAGTATGGTTAGGGTGGAGCCAGGCCGAGCACTTCTTACCCAACCTCAAGCCTCCTCTTCCCAATTCTATCTTGCCGAGTCCAGCCAAAGCCCCCACCTCCGTTAAATGTTAAGAACACAAGCAGCAACAGGCCGAGCTACTGAAGATGCGAGTCCAGATAACAAAGGGAGATCTCCCTGCACTTACAAGTCTAAGAGCCCGGGATTAGATGGAGTCCGGGTAGTGGCCTCTCCTTCGCCGTAAAGAAAGATTCAAAATTAAAACCTTATCACGGAGGGACCAATGGTAGCAGACGTCTCTCCACGATTCGCTCTGTGGGTAGAGTAGGGGCACAGCCTGGTTTGTGATTGGCTAAGAGGTCACCGGGCACTGGCCAATGAAAGCTGAGGCGCTTCTTGTATGAATAAGTGGAAGGCGGGAGCGAAGGGGAGGGGAAGCTGGAGACCTAAGAAGGTGTGTCACGTCCCCTATGCCGCCTGTGGAAGCTTCTGTGTCATTGGTTGGCTCTTCTTCCGGTTGTACCAATCGGAAGCTCTTCTCTGCGGAGCCCTAACTATGAAATTGAAAGTGGAGATGAGGGTGCAGCCAATGGAAAAGAAAAAGTATACAGCAGCCAATCCTCCTGCAGCGTTTTGTGTCTCTGCCCAACTGGAGAAGGTGTTTCATGTGGAGGGGCGTTACCCAGTCGCCAATGGGCGGGCGCCAGTGAAGCAGAGGAACCAATGAGTGCGAGACGTTGAGTGACAGCTGTCCAATAGGGACCCTCAGTGCTAGTACGGTTTGCGGCTTAAGCACCGCCGCGGTCTGAGGAATGTCAACTATTCAACATGGAGGCGGAGGTCGATAAGCTGGAACTGATGGTGAGTGGAAAGTGAAGGAGATCTACTGGGTAGTTTATTTCTCCCGATGGCCTCCAAGGTGGGAGGCAATTTTGCGTCGCCGGAAACCGTGGGCTGCAGAAGCTGGACCATATTCAAGTTCTTTCCTCCTGTATCAAAGGGAGTCACCGTTGCTCGGTCTCTTTTAACCGCCGCGGGGGAAGGGGTTACATCCGGGAAACTCGTGAGGGAAATGGCGGGAGATGCTGAGGTAGCCGGGCCTTTGGAATTCCTTGTTCCTTGTTCTTACCTTTCCGCGCGTCAAGGAGCTGTGGCTCGTGCAGGCAGTGTTCTATGCATTCCCCCCTCCCCCCAAAAAAAGACGTGACTGGAATGATCCCCGTGCGCTCCTAGAAGGGGAGAGGTTCACACTCCGAGGAAGGGGGATGGAGGGTGGGGTGGGGAATCAACGGAGGGGGGCGGAGAGAAATCCCATTAGGGCAGAGCGGTTCACGTTCTCCAAGGCGGGCTGAGAAAGTCTGAGAAAGGTTCTAGACTTGAGTGCATAACTTCCTAGCGGCCAAAGAAGCCCCAAGACCAATTTCTGTTCGGCTTGAAGGTGGCATTCCTTGGGTGGGGGAGAGATGTGAGCGACGGGGACCTGAATGAACCTCAGGCTCCTTTCTTGAAGCATGGGAGGAATTGGGACATGGAAGGCATCCTACCTTTGAGTTGTCGAATTTCATTCATTTATGAAAGTAGGGGGCGGAGGCGAATAATTGGAAAGGACTCCCGCTGCTTCTAGGCCTGCTTGGGGGCGCCAAGCTGAAGGGCTGTCCTAGTTTTCTTCTATGGATCCTTCCGTTACTTGTCCTCTTTATTCCCTTCCTCCCATTCTTAGACTACCAGCTTGATCGCCCGCGCTTTTTTCTTCTTAGTTCCCCTTGTTCTATCTTCAGCCCTTTGCCCCTTGCATTACGTTTGGATTGGGCTGGCTTTCTTTAAAATGCGGAATTTGGAGGACGCGCCCATCATTGAACACCATCATTGAAAAAACACCTGTTTTTTGTTTTGTTTTGTTGTTGTTAAAAATAACAAAGTTAAGTAAAAAAAGCCCAAATCTTTCTCCTCCATCGTAATCCGCTACCCCCCTACCTACCCCCTGGCATTACAGCTTAGATATCATTTGTGGCCAGTGCTGTTCTCTCCAGGCTGAACCTTGGGTCACTTTAACATCCACACTTGTGATCCTGGAAGAAATGGAGTATCACACTCACCCCCATTCCCACCTCTAGAAAATGTGAGAGCTTGATATATATGTTATTTTCTTCTGATGTATTCATGAATTGTAGTGCCTATCATATATAAATTTGATTTGAAGGCTTTCGGTTGATTATAACAATTTTGAGTTTTAATTTTCTTTGTGAGAGTCTGTGTGGGATGGCATGGAGGCGGGGATGGCAGTGAAGAAGGAAGAATTTTTTGCCCTTTTCCAAACCTGTAATAATGAACTTTTAGCTTAAAGTTTTGTTATTATTATTATTATTATTATTTTTTTATAATTAACTGTCTTTAAACAAAGAAACAAAAGAACCAAAAACATGTCAAGTATCCTAGTTTGATTCTGTCAACAGGCATAAATGTTTAAGTGTCTTGCTTCTTTCCCCATTCTGAATTCCTCCCTTTGGATGGATATTTCTGCCTAATTGTAAGATGGTAAATGGTAATAATTCTGCTTTTAGCAGTTTTTCTCCCCTCTTCAAGTTGGCTGTTTATTTTTGAGGTACCAATTAAGACTTTTTTGGACTTTGCATGAAAGTCAGTATTCTCACGGTACTTTTTTTTTAGATTGAACACATTTTAATTTAAGAAGAAAGTGATTGAGTGTACATCCTGAAAAAAAGTTCTAGAAAATTATAAGATAGCCAGATTCTTAAGCTTTTAGGTGTTTGAATAATGGGGTAGTTTTAAAAATTCTTTTTAAGAGATGAGAAGAAAGCAAGTCTTAAATTATTTGCAGGTAACCTAATGGTAGCCTTCCCCCCCTTAAAGTTATTAGTTTGTTTCCATAATCATCGGGGTTTAAAAAATGTATTTGAACTATTATAGTTTGTTGTTACTGCTTTCTCTTGACTGGATAGTAAAAGATGGTATGTCTCATCTTCAGATTTGCCATGTGCTTTAAAATGTCTTATCTATGAACTGGTTTATGGTTTAGTTTGTAAGATTGGAAAGAAATGATTTCCTATACACTTCACTGAGTTTTGGTTCTACATTACTCGAATAAAGGATTTGTTGAAGAACTAATGTTAAAAATTTAATAAATGAAAGAGAGTGGATACTATTTAACTTTGAAAAGAAAGTACTTATTCTAATTTTGTAGTCAGCCTGGTTCTCATTTTTAAAATATTTCATATTTTTCTTGTTTGAATTAACTTCTAGTCCAGAAAATTAAACATTTGTCTCTGAAGCACTTGTCTTTAAAACCTGATCCTTGGCTAGTAGAATTGAACTATTCTAATACCTGAGTTATGTGGCCTAGGATTTGAGGTCAAGTCACTTACTCATGTTCCAGCTATCCTTAATTTGAGTTTATTTTTTAGGGGGTTGAATCTAAGTAGCTGAACTAGACTATTTAGTTTAGTGAAAGTAATGGAGAGTATTTTTGCATCAATCAACATTATTAAGGGAGGAATAAGCTCATTTTAGTGTAATCTTTGTTGTCTTTTTTTCCTTTCACTTACTGGTTCAAGTGGTATTTGCCTAGTGTTCTTTTAAGGTACCACTAGTGATAGTGCACAAAAGTACAGTGGGATACTGTGATACTATTTCTATTTCTGGGTTTATATCTGACATTTAAATGGTTTCTTACCAGTTAAAAGGTTAGGATAATGATAGTTGGCTTGAATCCAAGAAAACCTTATTCATAAATCTCAGAACCTCCCTCTGTACCATTATTATTTTTTCCGTGATTTTTGTACATATGAGGAAATAGAGATGATTTCTTCCTATATTTCAGATCTTTAGGGGTTAATTGAAATCTTAAAATCCCCTTCCATAGTATTCCCTTAGGTAGCGTCTTATTTAGGACATTAATTTCCTGGGAGTCTGTAAACTTTTGAGGTAAGAAGCCATAAGATGGTTAAGAGCTTTTTAGTTTATTGTAGTTTAGATTCCAGAAAGATAGATTATTTAGAGATTGAGGAAACTTATTTTACTTTTCATTTGTTTTCTCTGATATGCTTACTTAATCAGTCAGTTTCAATGGGGGAGCTAAACAACACATTTCAGCAAAACGTAGTTTTCACGACTTTGCCTTAGTAGTAATTATAACCGGTTTTGTTAATACTAGTCTTAAGGTAGTAACAATACCCATATTAATAACTTCCAAAGCTTAGGACGTATTTACAAAATTCCTTTCTCTATGTTTCTGTTGAATATTAATCATAAGTTAGTCATCAGAAAACTATTATTTTGATATTTAAGTTCAGTTCTTTCTTTTTAACATTGATATACATGTTCTTAGGTTTTGGATGTCTTCTGTCCAAAATGGCAACCCTTCTTTAAATTCTTTTCACATTGAAGCTTCAACTGATGCAAGATGCTTTTGTGTTCCTTTCCTACCAATTTCTGCTAACGAATGCTCTGACTTTATTGCACTACTGTACTTTACAGCTAGCAGTGCAATAGTATTGTCAAAGCATCTGAAAGCAGAATGCACACCAGAATTTTGATTCTTGCTTTACATCTTTCTTCAGTATCTGTGAGTAATTTATGATAATCCTTGTTGCTGAAAAGTATATAATTACCCAAAGTATATGTTTTAGGAAGTCCTAATTGGAAAAAACAAAAACAAAAACAAAAACAAAACCTTTTTTTTTTTCTTTTAACTAGTTAAAAACTCACTATCGTAATTAATGCTGAAATGCATTAAAATAACAATTTTTATAGTTGAAGTTGTTATGGCTTGTTTAAATGAGTAGTTGTATTTTTCTTCTTTCTGTAATAGATCTGGATAGATTCTGGCAAATCTTGAGTTTTCTTTGAGTTTTAAGATGAATTAGTAAGTAATGAAAACAATCTCTGCTGTATATTTCATAAGATAAATTGCTCCAAATCTTAATTGGTGTTAATTTTGTGTACAATATAGTTCATCCTTGAATTTCAAACTAAGAATGTTTGTTTTAAAGTTCTTTTTTTGTAATAATGAAACAGAATAAAATGTGAATCCGTTACTTTTTTTGTAATCAGTTTTGAGATATAATTTACATACAATAAACTTACAATTACTTAAAATAAAATTACAACAATTTTAGTTGCACGATTTGATGAATTTTGACAAATGTGGGCAGTGATGTAACCACCAATGATAGAACATTTCTATCACCTAAAGTCCCCTATACCCCTTTGTAGTCAACCTCCTTTTCCCAAACTCCCTAACAGTCATTGATCTCTAGTTTTGCCATTTCTAGAAGTTAAGGTAAATGGGTTCATTTATGGCTTACAGTTTTTTATGCCTGGCTTCATGCACTTAGTACAGGGCTTCTGAGATTCACCCACATTGTTGTGCATGTTACTAGTTGGACCATTTGTATTGCTGAGTGGTATTTTATTGGTATAGACTATTACAAACTGTCTATTTACCAGATTATGGACTTTGGGTTGTTTCCAGGTTTTACCTAGTATGAATAAAGTTGTTATAAACATTGTATTCTGTTTGTTTGGACATAATGTTTTTGTTTCTCTTGGTTAGTGTGATAAAAATACGTGTTTCATCTCATAAAAAATCACTAAAATCTTTACCAAAGCTGATTTAGAGTTCCAGTTTCTCCACATTCTTACCAACATTCTGTATCTTAGTATTGTCAGTCTTTTTTTTTTTTAAGATTTTGTTTATTTATTCATGAGAGACATAAAGAGAGAGAGAGAGGCAGAGACACAGGCAGAGGGAGAAGCACGCCCCATACAGGAAGCTAGATGTGGGACTTGATCCCAGGACTCCAGGATCACGCCCTGGGCTGAAGGCAGGCGCCAAACTGTTGAGCAACCCATGCATCCCTTTTTTTTTAAATTAATTTATCTTAGGGAGATTGAGCACCAGTGGGATGGGCAGAGGGAGAGGGAGAGAGAGAGAATCCCAAGCAGACTCCACAGCAAGTATAAAGCCCAATGTGGGATTCGATCCCATGACTCATGAGATCGTGACTTGAGCCAAAATCAAGAGTCACTCAGTCGCGTCAGACTTCATTTTAGCGATTCTAATAGTTGTATAGTGATAGCTCCTTATAGTTTGAATTTGCATTTCTTTAGTGGTTAATGATATTGAATATCTTTTCATGTGCTTATTTGCAGTTGGAATATCTTCTTTAGTAAAATATCTGTTGAAATCTTTTGCCTATTTTTAAATTGAAATGTTTGTCTTTTTAACTATTACAAGAGTCTTTTAATTTTTTCTGTTATTTGCCCTCTCACATAAAAAATTTGGATGAAGTCTAATTTATACATCTATTCTGCTATGGATTATGCTTTTTGTGTTTTATCTCAGAAATCTTTGCCTAACTCAAGGTCCACAAATGTTTTCTTCTAGAAGGTTTATAGTTTTAGTTTTTACATTTATTATAAAAAATTATTTATTTATTTTAGAGAGAGATTGGATGAGCAGTGTGAGGGAGAGGGACAGGAGAAGAAGACTCCCTGCTGAGTGTGGAACCTAACATGGAGCTTAATCCCAGGACCCCAAGATTCTGGCCTGAGCTGACACCAAGAGTTGGGCATCTAACCAATTCAGCCACCACACACCCTATTTTTTACATTTATATCTCTATTTATTTATTTAAAGATTTTATTTATTCATGAGAGACACAGAGAGAGAGGCAGAGACATAGGCAGTGGCTCCCTATGAGGATCTCAGTGTGGAACTTGATCCCAGAACCCTAGGATCATGACCCGAGTCTGAAGGCAGACGCTCAACCACTGAGCCTCCCCAGGTGCCCTATCTCTGTCCATTTAGAGGTAATTTTTGTATGTGGTATAAGTGAGGGTAGAAAGTCTTTTTATTTATTTATTTGTTTTGCATATGGATATTCCTTTTTTCTGGTACCATTTGTTGAAAAGACTATCATTTTCCTGTTGAATTACCCTTAACTCCTTTTTTTCTTTTTTTAAGATTTTATTTATATATTCATGAGAGACCGAGAGAGGCAGAGACACAGGCAGAGGAGCAGGCTCCATGCAGGGAGCCAGATGTGGGACTTGATCCTGGGACTCCAGGATCATGCCCTTGGGCGGAAGGCAGGCACTCAGCTGCTGAGCCACCCAGGCATACCCCCTTAGTTCCTTTGTAACAAATCATTTGAACATGTATGTATGGGGTGGTTTGTTTGTTTAAAGATTTTATTTTGAAAAAGAGAGAAAGAGGGAGCATGAAAATGTGTGTGTGGGGAGGGGTAGGTAGAGAAAGAGGGAGAAAGAACCTCAAGCAGACTGTGCTGACAACCCTGAGATTGTGATCTGACCTGAAATCAAGAACCAGCCGAGCCACCCAGACACCCTTCCTTCTCCTCACCATCTGATACATTTTTTTATTCTTATTCTACTAATACATAATCTTTTACCCAGAAAACTTAATGGTTGTAAAGCTCTGGATTGAAAGAAAACTCAATGATATATCTAAAAAGAAATGCAGCCCTGCCGCCACCAACATGGAGATCTTGTACCGCGTTGCGTTCCTAGTGCTCGAATGACCCAACCTGAAGCTGAAGAAGCCGCCCTGGGTGCACATGCGGTCGGCCATGACGGTGTATGCTGTGGTGGTGGTGTCTTACTTCCTCATCACCGGAGGAATAATTTATGATGTTATTGTTGAACCTCCAAGTGTTGGTACTATGACTGATGAACATGGACATCAGAGACCAGTAGCTTTCTTGGCCTCCAGAGTAAATGGACAATATATTATGGAAGGACTTGCATCCAGCTTCCTGTTTACAATGGGAGGTTTAGGTTTCATAATCCTGGACCTATCGAATGCACCAAATATTCCAAAACTCAATAGATTTCTTCTTCTATTCATTGGATTCGTCTGTGCCCTATTGAGTTTTTTCATGGCTAGAGTATTCATGAGAATGAAACTGCCGGGCTACCTGATGGGTTAAAAAATGCCTTTTGAAATCTGTGGATATTGGATTTGCTCCTGTTAATGAAGTTTTAAAGGCTGTACCAATCCTCTGATGTGAAATATGGAAAAAGAGTGAAGCAGCAGAAAAGAAGCATCTTGTGAGAAATAGGAATCATATTAAAGCTTGAACTAGAATGTCTTCTTGGTATCAAAGAGACAAACTTCTCACAGTATTTCTCCTGCTGGCCTGTACTGACACACCAATGATGTTTAGTGGCATTTTCTTCTTAGTTTTTCATTTCTTAAAGAAAATATACTCCCATTTCCACAACTATAATATTGAATAAAGTGATTATTTCTTACAGCCCCCTTAAAAAAATTAAATAAATAAAAATAAATAAGAAGAAATGCATTACATTGTTAACAATTAACCCTTTTTTTAAGTGACTCCATGCCCCATGTGGGGCTTGAACTCAGGACCCTGAGATCAAAAGTCACATGCTCTACTGACTTTTGAGCTCAGTTTTATTCCATTATGTCATATACACTGTCATGGTTGCTGTTGCTTTAGAGTAAGTCTTTTTTTTTTTTTTTTTAATTATTGGCTTCAGAGGTAGAACTGATTCATCAGTTGCATATAACACTCAGTGTTCATTTTACTAAGTGCCCTTCTTAATGCCCATCATCCAATTACGGATGATAACTGGATATCCATCCCCTCCAGCAACCCTGAATCTGTTTACTAACGTTAAGAGTCTCTTATGGTTTGTCTTTGTATGGTAAGTCTTGAAATCATTTAGTGTAAGGCCTCAAACTTTGCCCTTGTTTTCTGAAACTTAAATTATTTTGCATTTCCTTTTTAAATTTTTTTTAATTTTTTTAATTTTCTTTATTTTTTATTATTTTATTATTTTTATTTTTATTATTTTTTTAACATTTTGCATTTCCAAATAAGGTTTTGGTTTTGGTTTTGGTCAATTTCTACAAAAAAAAAAAAAAAAGCCTTTTGAGATTTTGGGTGGGATTGATGTTGAATCTAGAGAATAATTTGGGGAATTGATAGTTTAATAATAATGAGTTTTCTAATGCTTGAACGTTATCTCTCCATTTGTTAGGTCTTTTAAAGTTCCTTTCAATAGTGTTTCGTAGTTTTTAGTGTATAGGTCTTGTTTATAAATTTTTCATAACCTGCTTAGTGTGATTTCTATTTCTGCTCTATATCTTAACAGTAGAGCAAGAATTGTTATAACATATTCTAAATAAATTTCAGAAATTAAAAAAAAAAAGTAAGCTATTTGTTAAGCAAATGTCCTTAAAAGCCAGGAGAATGGATACCAGAAGGTAAAAAGGATCTGAGATATTAGGCATGGACTCAAGGACATCATTTGGTAGGGAATGAAGAACATGACTGCTTGGGAGAAAACCATTTTGTTCCCAAATTTTATATATAAAGACATTCTGAGTTATCTCTCTTAGCTTAAATGTGGCTGTTTTCCTCTTTGACTTTTAATTTCCTACCATTCTCTCTTGGGCTATTTAAGCACTTGGGTAGAATTTTGTGTTTTTTAATAATATAGGATATTACATGGTAAGGGACTGAGGGAAGAAAACTGCTTAATTTGAGGACCTCATTTCTTTAAAGAAGTGAATTGAGGGGCACCTGGCTGGCTTAGTCAGTATAGCATGAAACTTTTTTTTTTTTTTTTTAAGATTTATTTATTTATTCGTGAGAGACCCATATAGAGAGGCAGAGACACAGGCAGAGGGAGAAGCAGGCCCCATGCAGGGAGTGGGTGGGTCTCCAGGATCATGCCCAGGCTGCCCCAGCATGAGATTTTTGATCTTAGGTCCTGAGTTCAAGCCCCACATTGGGCATGGAGCCACTTAAAAAAAAAAAAAGGTGAATTGTTAACAATGTAATGCATTTCTTTTTAGATATATCACTTGAGTCTTCTTTCTATCCAGAGCTTTACAACCATTAAGTTTTCTGGGTAAAAGATTATATATTAGTAGAATAAGAATAAAAAAAAAATGTACCAGATGGTGAGGAGAAGGAAGGTTTCTTCTGCCTTGAACTGTATTTTGATATGAACACATCTTCAATTTCAATAATAGTACATGAAAGACCATACATTTGAATTCATTTAAAGTCAAGTGGGAAATTTTAGGTTTTGAAACAAAAAATATCTTACCTTTGTTACGCAAATATAGTACAAAGTAGGGACGCCCAGGTGGCTCACTGGTTTAGCACCTGCCTTCAGCTGAGGGCGTGATCCTGGAGTCCCCGGATTGAGTCCCGCATCAGGCTCCCCGCATGGAGCCTGCTTCTCCCTCTGCCTGTGTCTCTGCCTCTCTCTGTGTCTCTCATGAATAAATAAAATCTTTAAAAAAAAAAAAAATATATATATATAGTACAAAGTTTCAATATTAATCCCTCTTATTTTTAAAATATTTTATTTATTTATTTATTTATTTAAGAGAGAGAGAGAGAGAAAGAGCACAAAAGCATGAGTAGGGGAGAGGGGCAGGGAGAGAGGCAGAAGCCCACTCAGGGACCTTGGGATCATGACCCCAGCTGAAGGCAGATGCTTAACTGACTGAGCCACTAAGGGGCCCCAGGAATATCTCTGATAAAATCTATTCTCAGACTTTAATAGGTTTTACTTCTATTTTATCTCAATATATAACATTTTAAAAGTTTGAGTAAGTCCATCCTTGATTCTTTGATTCAGTGTTTTTGTTCTCATTTTATAATTGAGGAAATCTAAGTTTTGACTAAGATTTTCATGTAGTGACAGTGATTGTAAAATACATTTAACTTTATAGAACAATTTATTTTTCTTAGGAAATGTGTAACTTTATAAATTCTTCCTTTCCCCATTCAATCTGCCTAATTGTAAATGACGGCACTTCAAACTTTCAGTGTTACTAGAGCAGGCTGGCACTAGAGAAATAATAAATAAATAAATAAATAAATAAATAAATAAATAAATAGGGAGAGGACAGTGTCTGCCTTTTTTGTACCTAGCGATATACTTAGCATTTGGGTTTCAAATCAATCACACTTTTTTTTTGGATGACAAAAAAATCAGACTGTCTCTTGGTACTTATTGTACTTTCCATTTTTTTCCCCTGCTCCATCTAGGAGTACATTCATTTCATTTGCCAATGTTCATTACCTTGTCATTGACACTAAGACAGAAGCTACATTTCTCTTAAAGTGATGGTTTTTAATCTTTTTTTTTTTTTTCCTTTGTGCCATAGATCCTTAGTGGACCTCCACCTCACCAGAAAAATTTACAGAGATACATTAGCTTGCTAACTAGTAAGCAGGGATTTGTACACCTTTGCCCCCATGGGATCAGAGGCCCCTTAAGACTATCTGCTATCCAGGAGCACCTGGGTCGCACAGTTGGTTAAGCATTCAACTGTTGGTTCCATCTCAGGGTCCTACGCTTGAACCCTGTGTTGGGGTCCCTACTTGGCCTGAAGCTTGCTTGAGTTTCTCTCCCTCTGCTCCTTCCACTCGTGCTCTCTCTCTCTCTCTCTAAAATAAATCTTAAAAAGAAAAAAAAAAAGAATATTTGCTATTTAGAGGTTGAAAGTATTTGAAATTAATACTTCTTTTTCAGTATATATACATAAGTAAGAATTGCTGCCAAACATGTACTCCCTCAAGTTTATACTAAGTTTTTGTTTCAAGTATGTCCACTATTTGTGTTCTATAGTTTGGGAATGTAGCTGTGTTGTCATATTGATGACATATTCTAACTTTATAATTTTAAGATGATTTATCATGAGTATTTTATATACACATTATAAATATTATCGATTTCACAATATTCTCTATATTACACAATATAGTATTTGAACTGTGCTGTTTGCTAGGCACTATCAGAGATCAGTGATTTTAAAAATTAGCCTCATATATTTGGGACAGTGAAATTCACTGGCTGAGGTATAAAATGTGAAGCTCGGTGGGGAGTATGTTAATGTCATTTTGTGAAGAATTATACTAAGAGTTGGAATTAATTCTATAGGTATTGGGGAACCCCAGTGATCTTTAAAAAAATTTTTTTTAATAAAGATTTTATTTTTAAGTACTCTATAACCAGCATGAGTCCTGAAACTATAGCCCGGAGATCAAAAGACACATATCCCGCTGACTGAGCCAGCCAGGTGCCCAAACCTCAATGATCTTTAAGAGTGACTTAGTATATAGAATGTACTTATGCTTAAAAAATGTACTTTAAATAGTTATACATGTAATGCATATTCATTGTAATTTAATTAGAAGACAGATAGGCAAAATGAAATAAAACCCTACAATTTTATGAGTATTAAGCCTATGTTGTAGATTTTTTATTTTTTTGCAGGTATGTATTTAACTTTTTTTTTTAAAGATTTATTTACTAGGGCAGCCCCGGTGGCGCAGCGGTTTAGCTCTGCCTGCAGCCCAGGGTGTGATCCTGGAGACCCTGGATCGAGTTCCATGTCGGGCTCTCTGCATGGAGCCTGCTTCTCCCTCTGCCTATGTCTCTGCCTCTCATTCTCTCTCTGTGTTTCTATGAATAAATAAAATCTTTAAAAAAAAAAAAGATTTATTTACTTATTTTAGAGAAAGAGATAAAGGTGTTTTAAAATCTGCACTGGAGAGAGGGGAATGAAAAGAAAGGAGTGTGTTTATTAAATACTAGTTTCTTTGTTTGATACTACTGCTAACCTAGATCTGGAAGTATTAAAATGCCTAATTCTCTCTTAGAATAATGTTTCTATGGAAAATGTATTTCTAAGCCTAGTTACTGAGTCTAGAATGTACCTCTACCAACTTCTCTCATCTCATGTTTTAAATTGGTCTGGAGTTCTTTTCTCCTTGCTGCCAAATAGTTGAGTGGAGTTTATTATTTTTTTATAAACTTTTTAATTTTTAAAAATTTTTAAAAAGATTTTATTTATTTATTAATGAGAGCCACAGAGGGAGGCAGAGACATAGGCAGAGAAGCAGGCTCTATGCGAGGAGCCTGATGCCAGACTCAATCCCTGGACTCCAGGATCATGCCCTGAGCCAAACAAAGGCAGATGTTCAACCACTGAGTCACCTAGGTGCCCCTTGAATGGAGTTTAATATCTTTTGCCATTTACTTAAAGTGTTAAGCTAATTATATAATTCTAGTATATGTTTTGAAAATATGTAGCATATTCTAAAACTCAAAATTATTACCTAAACTATTCCTTTTCCTGTTTATATAGTATCTTCCTTACAGTCCCAGTCTGTTTCCAGTGATGTCCAATTGGCGGGCACCTGGGTTGCTAAGTCAGTTAAGCATCTGCCTTAGGCTCAGGTCATGTTCCCAGGGTCCTGGGATTGAGACTTGCATTGGGCTCCCTGCTCAGTGGGGAGTCTGCTTCTCCCTCTGCCTCTCCCGTGGCTTGTGCTCTCTCACTTTCTTTCTCTGTCAAATAAATAAATAAAATCCTTAAAAAGGAGGGGGGAGTGTTCAATTGGCAGAATGTAATTTGGCTGTTTTGGGGGCTTTAATGTTGATTTCAATGGACTTCACCCAGCTAAATTGCATATTTAATTTATCACTCATAAGATGGGTATAAAAGTTTCCATTTATTTTTATTACTGATTTAGAAGAAAACTGGTTTCTGAAATATGAATGTCTTGGGTTTTAAAAAATTCACCAATTTTGGGGGTGCCTGGGTGACTCAGCTGGTTAAGCATCTGATTCTTAATTTTGGCTCAGATCTTGATCTCAGAGTTGTGAGATCAAGAGCCATGTTGGGTTCCACACTGTGCGTGGAACCTGCTTAAGATTCTTTCTCTCCCTCTCCCTCAGCATTTCTGCCCCCCAATTTCACTAATTTTAAGTATTCTAATACTAAAAATAAGATAGGTAGCTAAAGTTAATTAAAGAGCAACCTCACTGTTAACAAGGCGTAAAGAGGCTAATTTATAACTGAGGAGGGCTGTGAATAATGTTTATCAGCATCAGTTTGTTCCCTTAGTCAGACCACTAATGAATTTTGGAGACTAATGATATTTGGTTAGCAAATTTCCTACCATGTGACTAAAAAATTTTCTGTTTATGACCAGATCCTAGAACCCTATCGATATTGTCTCTGCTGTGTAAATAGCTCTGAGTAGTGCAATATTGCTTATAGGGTTTTGGTGTTTGGGAAGAACGATGGGCAGGTTGCAGAAATTATATAGTTGAAACTGAAATGACAGTCAACTTTGTTTTGGAAGAAAACAAATAGTAGAAGCTAAATCTTAACTATAAACATTAAAATCTGAAACTCAAATGTCAAGTTTTAATATCTTAGAAGAAGGAAATTCGTCTTTTCTAAATTCTAATATTTTGATAAATTAAATTTGGATTTATTTTTAGTATTATGAAATAAAAGAATATTAGTGTTGGAAGGGACCTTAGATTTCCAACTCTTTTATTTAATAGAAGAGACCCAGAGAGATGGAAGACTAACCTAAGGCCACATAGCTTGTTAGTGATACCAGGGCTAGAACTTCTACCATATATTATATCTCAGTTCTTTTACTTTCTTTTTTCTGGACTATATTACCAGGTTATGCTCAGAGGGAATTTTTTAAAGGACTAACTTGTGATATTAGGTTTGAAACTTAAAAACAAAAAAACCTTTGGTAAAGTCTTAACACTGCCCCCCTTCCCCATCTCTGAGACTCTTACTGGCTTTAATGTCATGTATATTGTGTATAGACTTTGGTCTAACTGCATAAAAAACATAGTAATGAAAATAGAACTAGAGGCAAATCACTTAGATTGTTTCTTTGTTTATATGAAAATGAAGGGTTCAAATCAGAAAATCTTGTTTTTCTAATTTTCAGCATCACATTTGTATCCTTTTATCTTTTTCCCCCCTGCTTATTCCCTAGCCCATTGACTTCACTAATAAGTAAAAACTTCCCTTTGTATTTATCATGAAATGTTCTGTTCAGTTCTTCACAGGATTACATTCTACTTCCAAGCTGTTTTTCTCACATTTGTTTTTTAAAATTTTTAATTGTGGTAAAATATATTTAACAAAATTTACCATTTTAAGTTTATAGTTTAGTGGTATTAAGTACATTCACATTGTTGTACAACTACAACCACCACCCATTTCCAGAACTTCTTCATCTTTCCAAACTCAAACTCTGGACCCTTAAACAATAACTCCCTATTCCTTTCTCCCCGTTTTTGAAAGTCTGTTTAAAATTCAGTTTATCTTCTGAAATACTTTTCCAGTAAAAATGTGGGTACATTAGTTAAGTGGGGGGGATAGGAATTTTAAAAAATCCTTTGAAAGCAGAAGTAAGTATACATATAAATGCAGCTAGGGGGAGAAGGAGGTGGAAAGCCCTGAATTTTATCATTTGCCAATTTCCTTGGTGTAAATATTCCCATGCTGGCCAATTGCAAGCTACCAGCATGATGTCGCTGAAAGTGGAGTTGGGAAGACATGCATAGCAGCACATGATACAGTATTTTCATTATATACATATAATAGATAATCAAGAGCATATATAATAGTAAAATATAGTAAAAATCACTAGGAAGTTATGATTTTTGAGTATATATTTGTTTTTAATAATTGGTTTACTGGTAAATTTATATAATTTAATTTTTAGTTATGCCTGTGTTTAACAACTGGTTTACAAACGTTTTTGAAAATTTAGCTGACTCCATCATATCATTGATTGAGAGCACACTCTTTGGTATCTTATTATAATAGAAGTTACTTAAAAAATTATGCTTAGATTGTTAAGTAACATCATCAATTATATATAAAGCTGTGGAACTGTAGTCTTTTCAATAATTAAACAAATTAGGTCTTGAATGTGTAGTCTTTGTTTAATTTGTTTAATTTGGTTTGCCCTCTCCCTTGTCCCTTTCCTCATACTCTCCATCCAAATGTTATATAGGTTAGTACGTTTTTTTTAATGTAAAAGAAATGTTGTCCCTGAGCATATTCCAATATGGGAAATTAAGCCAATAGGAATTTTTTCTTTCTTTTTTTTTAATTAAAAAAAATTTTTTTTTAAGTAGGCTCCGTGCCCAATGTGGCATGAATCCTGAGATCAAGAGTGGCATGCTCTATTGACTGAGCCAGCCAGGTACCCCAGGAATTTTCTTTTATTTTTTTATTTTTTTTATTTATTTTTATTTTTTATTTTATTTTATTTTTTTTTTAGGAATTTTCTTTATATACATACATATACATGTGTAGTAATTATTAGTCTGCTTAACAAAGTCTGATTATTGGATAATTTAATCATAGCATTTAATCTAACAATTATATAAGTAAATATAAAGACTTCATTTTTGAAAAACATTTTTTAAAAAAGATTTTATTTATTTATTTTATTGGGAAGGAGAGGAGCAGAGGGAGAGGGAGAAAATAAATGCCAAATTCGGAGAGCCCCATGCAGGGCTGGATTCCCTGAGATCATGATCTGTGCCAAAACCAGGAGTCAAATGCTCAACTAACTGAGCCACTCAGGTGCCCCTTTCTGAAGGACATTTTAAGTGCCATTTTTTGTTTTATTTTGTTTTTAAGTACTTTTTTTTAAAAATGATTTTATTTATTTATTCATGAGAGACACACAGAGAGAGAGGCAGAGACACAGGCAGAGGTAGAAGCAGGCTCCATGCAGGGAGCCAGATGCGGGACTCGGTCCCGGGATTCCAGGATCACACCCTGGGTGAAAGGCAGGCACTAAACTGCTGAGCCACCCAGGCATCCCACAAAGTAGAACTCTTAATTTTGGCTCTAAATCTAAGAGAGATGTATAGAGAAACAACTTTTAAAATGTTAACTAGTTTTCAAATTTTTAATAGAGCATGGGTATTATAGATGATGGAGGTTTTATATGCTTTTCTATTTCCATATTTCCAAAATTTGTGTACTTCATGTGATCGAAATACTAAAAAATATAAGGAGAAAAGAAAGAATAATTAACAGTACATCATGTTTATTAATATATCTTTTGGTTCACAAAATGTTATTTGTGCTGATCTTTAGTTCCAGAAAGCTGACTCTGATCTGGATTACATTCAATACAGGCTGGAATATGAAATCAAGACTAATCATCCTGATACAGCAAGCAAGGTAATCTGCAAAAGAAATATTTTTAACAAATTATTTTATTAAAAGATTTTCTGATAGTATTTCTAATAGTACATTATAAGTTAAATTATTAAGTACTAAATTATGGAATCTTAAAATCTTTTTGTTTGGAAGCTTGGTCACAGCATGCTAGAGAGATTATACCCATAGTCAAGGAAATTTGTGGCCATCGTTTTTTTTTAACACTTAATCAGGAATTATTGAACCCAAAGGTACAAATCACTGGAAAACTCTGAAATTCTGAATGAGAATATAGATAACTGTAGAGCAGTTGTTAAATAAGGAGGGAGAAACCATGGCAGTCATGATACTCTCTGAGGAAGATGATGATATACTATAAATTTGTTCTATGAACTGTGATTTTGTATAAAATTATATACTTAGTTTTTCTAACTTTAGATTGATTAGAAATATTAACTCCATTTATATTCCATAAAATTATAACTACATGTACAGATGCCCATGGAGGTAAAGACAATTTTTTTTTTACCGATTTCTTTGTTTATATGAGAGAGAGAGAGAGCTGGGGAAGGGGGAGAGGAAGAGGGAGAGGAGAGAGGACCATATGCAGATTCCTTGCTGAGCACAGAGTCCCACATGGGGCTTAATCTCATGACCCCAAGAACATGACTTTAACCAAAATCAAGAGTCAGGTGCTTAACTGACTGAGCCACCCAGGCTCCCCAACAATTTTTTTTAAGCAAACAATTTTTAAGCATTGTCTGTTAACATTAATTGACTACTTAATGTCATTAATGTTTATTTTTGACAGCATTTGCTAGCAGATAAGAAATATCATATAGTTTGAAAAAATTTTCATATAATTAAGAATTATTTTGGATTGGTAGAAGTACAAATTAAAATAATGTTTTTCCCCCCCTCACATCCCCATCCTCTTTTAATTGAAGAGAACATCCTCTTTTAATTGAAGTATAGTTGATACACACTGTTATATTAGTTTCAGGTATACAACATAGTGATTGGACAACTCTATACATTATGCTATGCTCACTACAGCAATAGCTACTACCATCTCTCACCCTACAACACTATAACAATACAATTGACTGTATTCCCTATGCTGTACATTTCATCCCATGATATTTTCATTCCATAAATAGAAGCCTATACCATGTACCCCCTCATCCATTTTGCTCATCTCCTCATACCCCTGCCCTCTGGCAACTACCAGTTTGTTCTCATTCTGTTTCTGCTTTGTTTGTTCATTTGTTTTGTTTTTTAGGTTCTACGTCTGAGCAAAACCAAGTGTCTGACTTTGTCTTTGTGTGTCTGACTTAGTTATTAGTTACTCTCTAGGTCTATCCATGTTGTTCCAAATGACAAGATTTCATTCTTTTTTTTTTGATTGAGTAACATTCCATTGTACATATATATCACATTTTCTTTATCCATTCATTTATCAATGGACATTTAGGTTGCTTCTATATCATGGCTATAATAATGTAAGTAATGCTGTAATAAGCATAGGTATGCATATACCTTTTCAAAGAGTGTTTTCTTTTGTGTGTGTATGTGTTTGTTTTCTTTTGGTCAATGCACAGTAGTAGTGAAATTACTGGATCATAATGGCATTTCTATTTTCAGTTTTTTTTAGACTTTATTTATTCATGAGACACAGAGAGAGAGAGAGAGAGAGAGAGAGGCAGAGACACTGGCAGAGGGAGAAGCAGGCTCCATGCAGGGAGCCTGATGTGGGACTCAATCCCAGTCTCCAGGATCACACCTTGGGCTGCAGGCAGCGCTTAACCATGCTGCGCCACCGGGGCTACCCTCATTAATATTTTCTTAAAAAGCTGCTTTCTTGAGCTATAATTCACATACCATAAAATTCACCCTTTAAAAATGTACAGTTCAGTGGTTTTTAGATTCAGAGTTTTGCAGCTATAATGATAATTACTTTCTGTCTGTATAGTCTCAATGGATTGGCTGTCTGAACGTGTCATATAAATGGAATCACAATATGTGGCCTTTTATGTCTTGGTTTTTTCACTTAGAATGTTTTATTTATTTATTTACTTACTTACTTACTTACTTAGAATGTTTTAAAGGTTCACTCATGTTCTAGCATGAATCAGTACTTCATTCCTTTTTTTTTTTTTGTTTTTTTTTTTAGAGTAGATGCATGCCCAGTGTGGATCCCAACACGGGGCCTGAATTCATGACCCTCAGATCAACACCTGAGCTGAGATCAAGAGTCAGACACTTAACTAACTGAGCCACTCAGGCACCCTACTTCATTCCTTTGTAGAGCTGAAAAATATTGTATGGCTGTATCACATTTTCTTATTCATTCATCAGTTAATAGTTTGGTTGTTTTTTCCTTTGGCTATTTTGATAATGCTACTATAAACATTCATGTACAAGTTTCTGTGTGGACATTTCCTTTCATTTCTCTTGGGTTTATACCTAAGAGCGGAATTGGTGGCCATATAGTAACTCTATGTTTAATATTTTAAGAAACTGCCTAATTGTTTTCCAAAGCAGTAGTACCATTTTACATTCTTTTTTTTTTCATATTACATTCTTAGTTTTTTTTTCATTGTGATAAAATACATGTAACATAAAATTTATCATTGTAACCATTTTTGAGTGTACAGTTCAGTTCAATTAAGTACATTTGCATTGTTATGCAACCATCATCACCATCTCCAGAACTGAAGATGTCATCATCTGTCCAAACTGAAATTCTGTACCTATTAAACAATAGCCTTTCATTCCCAACTTCTTTCAATCCCTGGCAACCATCATTCTACTCTCTTTTCTATGAATTTAAGTCTAGGTAGGTACTTCATGTAAGTGGAGCCATATATCTATGCTTTCGTGGCTAGGTTATTTATTATCTCACTTAGTGTAATGTCAGTGTTCATCCACAGTGTAGCATGTATAATATTTTCCTTTTTAAGGCTGACTAATATTCCATAATATATATATATATATATATACATATATATATACACCTCATATTTATTTATTTATTTTTAAAGATTTTATTATTTATTTATTCATGAGAGACACAGAGAGAGAGAGAGGCAGAGACATAGGCAGAGGGAGAAGCAGGGTCCATGCAGGGAGCCGGATGCGGGACTTGGTCCTGGGACTCCAGGATCACGGCACAAGCTGAAGGCAGAGTCTAACCACAGAGCCACTCAGGTGTTCCTATATATGTCATTTAAAAAATCCATTTATTTGTCATTGAACACTGGATTGCTTTCATCTTTTGGGTATTATGCTGCTATGTATCTGGGTATACATATATCTTTTTGAGTCCTTGTTTTTAACTCTTTTGTCCACACACACACGCACACACCCCCCTAACGGTGGAATTGCTGATCATATGGTAATTCTCTGCCAAGTTTTGAGGAACTATAACTTCAAACACTTATCATATTTATCCAGTAACTCCACCTCCCCCTTTTTTTTTAAAAGATTTTATTTATTTATTTGAGAGGGTGACAGAGCAAGCATGAACAAGGTGGTGGGGGGGATGGGCAGAGGGTGAGGGAGAAGCAGACTCCCCTCTGAGCAGGGAGCTGATGCGGGGCTTGATCCCAGGACCCTGGGATCATGACCTGAGCCGAAGGCAGATGCTTAACCACCTGAGCCACCCAGGCGCCCCTAACTCACCCTTTTTTGTGTTACATTTGGGAAGAAAACTATGATCTTAATGTTCATAGATTTCACTGACATTAGTTCTAATGATTATATATATACCAAGGAACAGGAAAATAAAGAACCAGTTACACTAACTTCTAATAGCTCTACATTGTGATAGAGGCAATACATTTTCATTGAACATTACTATGTACCAACCACTATGATGTGTCTGTGTTTGTGTATGTTCATACTCACATACATACATAAAATTTTGTTTAGATGCTTTATCTTTATTCTATTCTACTATGATTTGGAGTCTGTTAATAATTCTGCATAAAAGTCAACATATTTATTTAAAAGATTTTATTTATTTATTTATTCATGAGAGACACAGAGAGAGAAGCAGAGACATAGACAGAGGGAGAAGCAGGCTCCCTGCATGGAGCCTGATGTGGGACTTAATCCCAGGACTCTGGGATCACGACCTGAGCTGGAGAAGCTCAACAGCTGAGCCCCCCAGGTGTCCCAAAGTCAACATTTTTAAACAGAATCTACTTAGATATAAAGATACAATAAACTACAAGCTTCTATTATTAACCTGTATTTGTTCAAGAAAGGTAATTTTGTTTTCTTTTATGAGCATTTTACCTGTAAATCTTTTAAATTTGTAATACAACTAATGGCGTATTTCCTTTCGATTTTTTTAAAAGACTTAATGTGTTGAGCTTTTTGCTTATTGGATTTTCTTTTCCCTCGTCACTAGCAGTATCATTACCTAGCACATCTTGTTTTTTGTTTTTTTGTTTTTTAAGGATTTATTTGAGAGAGAGCGAGAGCAAGAGAGAGCTAGAGCAGGGGGCTGGGAGAGGGAAAAGCAGGCTCCTCGCTGAGCAGAGATCTGAATGTGGGGCTTGATCCCAGTACCCTGGGACTATGACTTGAGCGAAAGGCAGACACTTAACCGACTGAGCCATCTAGGTACCCCTGAGCACATCTTGTATACTTCTATGACCTGTCATAAATGATCAGCCATTTAAAATAAACAAGAGCCCAAAGGAATTGAAGTGTTATAGGCACAAAATTAAATAAAGTGCAACTAGTTTATAAACACTAATAAAAGAACACAGTGGCTCCCAAGAAGCTAATCACTCCAACAAAATAGGCTATGTGCACAATACTTTTTTTCCTCTGTTGTATGGTGCTAAGTTGTAAAAATATACGTATCTTGATGCCTTGTTCACCAATTCTTTACCTGGATTGGTAGGTCATCAAGGATTAGTATACTGGCCACATTTTTCCCTCTATGAGTTTAGTTCTTGTCACATTATTTTTTCTGTGAATTTATGTTTGGAGAATTTATCATTCTTCTGATTTATATGAACAGGTCTCTGGGAAATTCACAACTGAGCTCCATTTCTAGTTACCTAAAGATCATTCATATTTATATAATCCACTATCATCTCACATTTGATCTCCTCTACCCTCATACCAATTTTCCTCCTAACTTTAAACTTTTATTCTTATCAAATTAGGTTTTGTAAATAATTTGAAAAGTCACAGAAGCACAAAGCATATAAGTACAAACAGTAATTCCTTGTTTCATACTTTACCACCCTCAAGCATGTCACCACTTTATTTCAGCATCTTTTTGTATTTACCTCCTTTTTCTTTCTCTCTTTTTTTTAATTTTATTTATTTATTCATAAGAAACACACAGAGAGAAGCAAAGAGACATAGGCAGAGGGAGGAGAAGCAGGCTCAATGCAGGGAATCCAATATAGGACTCGATCCTGGTACTCCAGGATCACACCCTGAGCCAAAGGCAGATAGATGCTCAACCCCTGAGCCACCCAGGTGTCCCTACCTCCTTATTTCTAAATAATATGCTTGTGTTGCCATTTTTTTCCCCCAATCTGAAATTGATTTCCTGGATATAGGCTATTCTTGTTAAAATCCAAGATCTGTACTGTGATTTATGCAAATCAGTTCACTTCTGTGAACTTACTTACCTTGTCTATAAAATGGGGATATTACTATCTGCTCATAGGTTGAGAGAGGATAAAATAAGTAATATATATAATGTATTTAGAACAGTTTAGTCCAGAGTATGCACTATATCTTAGCTGCTGTTATTAATAATAACTTCTTGTTATGGAAGATAAAGATTAAATACTTTATAATTTCTTGCTCTATCCGTATTCACTTCCACTTGGGCTGCTGCAACAAAATACCACAGACTTAGGACCTTATATACAACAGAAAGTTAGTTTCACAGTTCTGGAGGTTGGAAGTCTGTGATCAAGGTGCCAGCATAGATAAGTTAGGGCCCTCTTTTGGGTCACAGACTTTTGGTTGTATGCTCAGAGCAGATGGGGATGATCTCTTGGGGCCTCTTCCATCAGAGTACTAATCTCATTTATGGTGGCTCTCTTCTCATGAAGTTATCACCTCCCAAATAACTCACCTCCAAATTACATCACCTTGGGGGTTAGGTACTTGAATGAATTTTGAGGGGTACTTGGTTGGCTCAGTCAGAAGAGCATATGACTCTTGATCTCAGTGTCTTGAATTTAAGCCCCATGTTGGGTATAGAGATTACTAAAAAACAAACAAACAACCACAAAAAAAAAACAAACCCAAAACAAAAGAAATAAACAAGTGAATTTTGGAGAGACATTCAGACCATAGCCATTAGGACTCTGCAAATACTGCTTTTATCAGTCATGTAATATACTATGTCTGCTTTTCCTGGAGTTTTTTTAGTTTTTTTTTTTTTTTTTTCTGGAGCTAATAATTTTCTTTTTTCCCTTCAATTTGCCTAATTTTTCTACGCATGTATCATTATTTCAGTCAGACTTTTTAAAGATTTATTTATTTATTTAAAAGATTTTATTTATTCATGAGGCACACAGAGAGAGAGAGGTAGAGACATAGACAGAGGGAGAAGCAGGCTCCTCATAGGGAGCCTGATGCAGTACTCGATCCCTGGACCCAGGATCATGCCCTGAGCTGAGCCACTCAGTCATCCCAGATTTATTTATTGAAGAAAGAGCGCGCTAGCCAGGGGTGGGGCAGAGGGAGAAAGGGAGAATCTCAAGCAGGCTCTGTGAGCCTGCCTCGGGGCTTAATCTCATGACCTTGAGATCATTACCTGAGCCAAAGTCAAAAGAGTTGGACACTCAACTGACTGAGCCATCCAGGCACCCTAGCCTCAGATGGTTCTATCAGAACGGTAAAACTCTTGTTGACATTGTCAGACATATCACATGATTCCTAAGTTTCATTTTTTTCCACATCCCTCCCAGTGCTATCTATCCTC
The DNA here is from genome assembly GCF_053574225.1 of Canis aureus. NCBI lineage: Eukaryota > Metazoa > Chordata > Mammalia > Carnivora > Canidae > Canis > Canis aureus. The sequence continues at coordinate 27,445,893 of NC_135626.1, forward strand.
CTGCTGTATAGACCTCCTGTGTACCTGTTTCTGGGACTTCTTTTATTTTATTTTTTTTAATTTTTTAAAAAGATTTTATTTCTATTTATTTTTTTATTTTTTATTTTTATTTTTTTTTTATTTATTTATGATAATCACAGAGAGAGAGAGAGAGAGAGGCAGAGTCACAGGCAGAGGGAGAAGCAGGCTCCATGCACCGGGAGCCTGACGTGGGATTCGATCCCGGGTCTCCAGGATCGCGCCCTGGGCTAAAGGCAGGCGCCAAACCGCTGCGCCACCCAGGGATCCCTATTTCTATTTATTTATTCATGAGAGACACAAAGAGAGAGGCAGAGACACAGGCAGAGGGAGAAGCAGGCTCCATGCAGGGAGCCCAATGTGGGACTTGATCCTAGGGCTCTGGGATCATGCCCCTAGCCAAAGGCAGGCGCCCAACCACTGAGCCACCCAGGCATCCCTGTTTCTGGGATTTCTTTACCATCATTTCAGTAATTCTTTTTGCTTTATTTCTGGTTTGAATTATACATCTCATTCTTTCTTGGTTCATTTCCTTGATCAGGTGAAGCATATCCTTTAGAAGTTTCCTGAGGAAGAGTACATAAAAGGCCAACTTTCTGAGAAGTTGACTGTTTGGAAATGTCTTTATTTAATCTTTATTTAATCCTTTAGATGATGGATAGTTGGTTGAATATGAAATACTAGACTGGAGATTATTTTCTCTTATTTTTAACATAATTGTGTTATTTTAGCTTCCAGTGTTCTTGCTAAGAAACTCATGCCATACTAATTGTGTCTTCCTCCTTTTTTTACCCTCCCCCTTCCTTAACCCTTTTCTCTGGGAACTTTCAGAATACTTTATCCATACTCTAAAAATTTTTTTGGTCATTTTATGGTTATGGATAGGCCTTCTCATTAATTGTGCTGTCATTTGGTGGGGCCCTTTAAATGTAAAAACACATGCATTTGAAATCTCATAACTTTACTTAGCTATTGTATTCATAAGAAAAGACTTCAGAGGAAAACCTCTTTTATGTTTTGTCCCATCAGTGATTTACTGAACATCCTGGATCTATTCTCCATTTTTCTTATTGTTTCTTTCCTATCTTTTAGTAGTTTTTTGAACTGTATTTTCCAGTTTTTCTACTGTATTTCTTTGATCCACTGCAGTCTCTACCATCTAGAAACATGATGGGAAATAATACCTCTGAGGGTCAGGACAGATCTCAATATTATTGGGGTATACACTGAGTAGATTCCCAAAAAGGCATCTTAATATACACATTCCTTTATATACCAGATGATGCATTTGATGTCATCTCTTATTCCTTTGTTCCTAACAAACATACCACTAAGATCTCTTAAATGTTTTCATGAGGTCTCTATGTTGTCCGTTTCCTATTTCTATTTCTTATACCATAGGTCTTGATCACTCCTTGCAGAAATATTTTATTTTAAAATCTTTTAAAAAGATTTTATTTATTTATTTATGAGAGACACATAGAGGCAGAGACATAGGCAGAGGGAGAAGCAGGCTCTCCTCAAAGAGCCCCATGTGGGACTTGATCTCGGATCCCGGGATCATGCCCTGAGCAGAAGGCAGACGCTTAACCACTGAGCCACCAGACGTCCTTGCAGAAATATTTTAATAGTCTTTAAGTTAGATTTTCTCTTCTTCTCCCTTCCTATGAGAATCATCTTTATTTACTATTTCCATCATTAAAAACAGAAACATCTCTAAGGAAATAGGGAATACAGGGCCATAAACTGAGTCTCTGCCATAGCCATGAGATAGGGTCCCTGAAGGAAATATCTGTAGAGTAGGAAACTAACAAAGGTAGTATAGTTTTATAAAAATCAAGACTTCATTTTAAGGTAGGAACAAGAAGGAAATAAGGCCTAAGAAACGGTATCAAAATTATATGATATTGGGCAAACCTAACTTTTGATTGTTTACAATAATTTGGCAAAGGATACTAGTCTATGGGATGTTAAATTGGGGAAGTGTATTAGACCTACAAGGTTGGTGGAAACGGAATGAGAAGAATCAGATTGGTTTTTTTTTTTTTTTTATATTATATTTATTTATTCATGAGAGACACAGAGACAGAGAGAGGCAGAGAGAGAAGCCGGCTCCATTCAAGTAGCCCGATGTGGGACTTGATCCTGGGACCCCAAGATAATGCCTTGAGTCTAAAGCAGACACTCAACTGCTGAACCACCCAGGCCTCTCTGAAACTGGTTTTGAAGCAACAATAGAGTCAAGAGAAGGAGTTAATTTTGTTTTATTTATTTATTTTTAAATTTTATTTATTCATAGAGACACAGAGAGAGAGAGAGAGAGGCAGAGACACACGCAGAAGGAGAAGCAGGTCCCCTATAGGAAACCTGACGTAGGACTCGATCCCGGGTCTCCAGGATCACACCCCAGGCTGCAGGTGGCGCTAAACCGCCGCGCCACCGGGGCTGCCCTGAATTTCGTTTTAGAATAGGGAAGATCTATACATACTTGGAGTCTGTACAAAGGGAGATAATGCGGGGCACCTGGCTGGCTCAGTCAGAGGAGCACATGAGTCAGTTGTGAGTTTGAGCCCCACATTGAATGTAGGGATTTTTTTTTTTCTTTCAAAGATTTTATTTATTTATTCATGAGACACAGAGAAAGGCAGAGACATAGAGGGAGAAGCAGGCTCCTTGCAGGAAGCCCGATGTGAGACTCGATCCTGGGACCGGATCATACTCTGAGCCAAAGGCAGATGCTCAACTGCTGAGCCACCCAGACATCCCAGATGTAGGGATTACTAAAAAAATAAATAAATAAATAAACAAAACAAAATAAAACAAAAAGTAGAGAGATATTGAAAAGTCATAGAAATATAGGAAATTAAAGGCTCTGGAGGATTTGGGTAGCAAACAGTAATACTGGCAGTGTGACAGGCTGAGCTTTGTCCATAGATGTCTATGTCCATCTATGTCCATAAATTTTTTTTTTTTTTAAAGATTTCATTTATTTATTCATGAGAGACACACAGAGAGAGAGAGGCAGAGACATAAGCAGAGGGAGAAGCCAGCTCCATGCAGGAGCCTGATACGGGACTCGATCCCGGGACGCCAGGATCACGCCCTGGGCGGAAGGCAGGCGCTAAACCACTGAGCCACCCAGGGATTACCCTTATGTTTTCCTTTTTGGATGAAAAGGCAGGAAGATGGAACTTCTACTAATGTTTTCTGTTTTCTTGGTGTAGTAGTTGGTGAGGTCATGTGCCAAGAAGGGAGTGCATGGGAATTGGAGGAAATGGAGAAAGTTTGGAATAGTGAATATTATAGGGCTTGCTAAGGAACCATCAGGGAATGAAAATGACCAAGTGGTGGAAAGGACCTTTTACAAAGGTCTTTTATGGAATGGTGTTTACATTCTAAAATGAATTTGAAAAACCAATGTAACCTATAAATATAATTGCTTGAGTTGGCATGATTTTGTATGGTGAGGTCAGTTGTTACTTAATACATACTTTAACCCCATGATAGATGTTTAAGAATTTTATAAGTGGTTTTATTTTTAAATTCTCTTATTGTTTAAGAACAAATCAAAATAGTTCCTTTAGTCACCTTCTGAATAGTATTTATTATTGTATTGTTAAAATACCATGTAATTATCGTGAAATATGTATTAAATGTTATATATCTTATGGGTTTTTTTTTTAATGCCACTTATTTGCTTATTTTAATATTCCTATTTTGTGTGCATGTGTGGGTTATTTCTGTACCTAAACTTTAATTTCCTTGAGAATAGGATCTAGGTCTTATGCTTTTTTTTTCCCCTCCTCCCATCCTTTGTTACATAGTTACATAATTAATTATATACTGTTCAATTAAATGGATGGTAGAATTAAATGGATGGTGTTGTGTATATTTTAATCCTTAAAAGAAGCTTAATTTTTCCTTTTCATGATTTAATATATATATTACTTTTTTCCTGATGTAGAAAAATCCAGTTACACTCTTAAAGGAATTGTCAGCAGTAAAGTCTCGATATCAAACTTTGCATGCACGCTTTAAACCAATAGCTGCAGAGCAGAAAGAAACTAAGAAACGCATTTGTGCTACTGTCAATAAGACTATGATCATGATACAAGAACTACAAAAGCAAACAGACCTGGAGGTAATGCTTTCAATTGACAAGTTGGATTTGTAGACTTTTAATTCTGAGTGTCTTTTTGAAAGATAAATCCCTGTTAACTTTCATTTTGAGATTCTGGAGTCAGTTTAACTGTTGATAAAAATGAGATTTTTTTGATTCCTGAAGTATAAAATAGCTCTTTTGTTTTAAAATAAGCATGTCTGGGCACCTGAGTGGCTTAGTCTGTTAAGCATCTGCTCAGGTCATGATCTCAGGGTCCTGGGATCGAACCCTGTAGAGAGCCCTGCTGAGCAGGGAGCCTGCTCGTGCTCTCTTTAATAAATAAATAAAATCTTTTTTAAAAGATTTAAAAAAAATAAGCAGGGATGCCTGGCTGGCTCAGTGGCTGAGTGTCTGCCTTTGACTCAGGGTGTGATCCCAGGGTCCGGGCTTGAGTCCTGCATCAGGCTCTGTGCAGGGAGCCTGCTTCTCCCTCTGCCTATGTCTCTGCCTCTCTCTATCTCTCATGAATAAATAAATAAAATCTTAAAAAATAAAAAAATAAGCACATGGACTTGACGTGGTTAATAAAGAAGTGTGCTATCTTGAATTATATAGCCATGTTAGAAGAGAAAACTTGCTAATACTTATTAAATCTACCAATTTTGTAGTTCCTGTAAGAACTAGTGAAACTGAGAAATGTGGAAAGCATCTATATCAGTGACTTTTCAAATTCTCCTTCTCTTAAATTGGGTTGGTGAGCTTAGTAAGATGGACCTTCATTCTCTCCCTTCATTCCCTATACTCTTCTGATTTCATGTGAATATCCTTTCCTTGTAATTATCAACCTCTATCACTGATTGTGTAAAACTCTTCAGATATAATGGAGTAAAAAAAAAAACAATATGAGCTGCTGACATAGGCACTATATCTCAAATAGCTGACTGAAGGATTTGTAAAATTTTCATTTATTATTAAGGCAAAGTTGAGGGCTTTCAAAAGAAAAGATAGCCTGTATGTAGTTGGAATCATAAAGCAGAACTTAATGATATGAACAAAAGACGGCCAACAGATTTTTATATCTGGTGTCAACTGTAATCATTTTTTTTTAAGATTTTATTTATTTATTCATGAGAGACACAGAGAGAGAGAGAGAGAGAGAAGCATAGACACAGACCTAGGGAGAAGCAGGCTCCATGCAGAGAGCCCGACACGGGACTCGATCCTCGGTCTCCAGGATCGCACCCTGGGCTGAAGGCGGCGCTAAACCGCTGAGCCACCCAGGCTGCCCTCAACTGTAATCATTAACTGGTAATAGCTTCTTAGAGGGCTGAATTGAGGAACTGTGTCTGGGCATTGCACAAAAGCTATCTGCTGTGGGCATGCAGCTAGGGGCAGCATACATGTTTGTTTGTTTGTTTGTTTGTTTTGCCAACCATGAGCTATATTTGGTTTAAGATATTTGAATTATGGGCTTGTAGTGAGAGAAATCTCAAAGGTTGATTACCGAGGTTAATTTGGTCAATAATTCTTTAATATTACGAATGGCAGAAAAGAGAACAATACTTGATTAAAATTATAAAATGATCTTAGATGTATCTCAGATGTTATATGCTTCAGATATTACATCATTGGGAGATGAATAGTAGAGGCGGAAAGAGCAATTAAAAAGGGCACAGGGAATAGGAAGTAGGAAACTTCAAACATTAAAGGTGGTGACATATACTAATAATGCAAAAATATGTATATAACTGTTATAAATATGACTCAAGTTGCATACTCTTCATAGTATGCAATCAGAACTTGAAAATAGGGCAGCCCAGATGGCTCAGCGGTTTAGTGCCGCCTTCAGCCCAGGGTGTGATCCTGGAGACCTGGGATCGAGTCCCATGTCAGGCTCCCTGCATGGAGCCTGCTTCTCCTTCTGCCTGTTTCTCTGCCTCTCTCTCTCTCTTTCTCTCTTTCTGTTTCTCTCATGAATGAATAAATAAATAAGATCTTTATTAGAAAAAAATAAAAAAGGACTTGAAAATAGAGGCACATAAACTTGTTCTAAGGAAACAAATCTTGAGAAGAGATTAGGTATATATAGTTCTGGATGTACGTATCAACATATAAGTATAGAAATCCATAAATTTATTGAAGCACAGGATAAATTTAGGTGAGTGGAAAAAAGAGAAAAGTGATATTTTGTTTTGTTTTTTAAAAGATTTTATTTATTTATTCATGAGAGACACAGAGAGAGGCAGAGCCATAGGCAGAGAGAAGCAGACTCCATGCAGGGAGCCCAATGTGGGACTCGATCCCAGGACTCCAGGATCATGCCCTGAGCTGAAGGCAGACACCTAACTGCTGAGCCACCCAGGCGTCCCAGAAAAGTGATATTTTGGATATTAACTAAAAATTGTCCCCATTGGATACAATAAATAGTTGCTATATTTCTGACTGAGATTTAAAAATGGTGCAGAAAATAGTTATAATGATTTTTAATCATCTAAACATCTATAACAGTCTTCATTCAGTTAAAAGTAGTATCTGCAATGAACAATAATTATATTGAAGGTAGATAGCTTTCTACCTTAGCATAGGGAGCTTTTACTTTGAATCATATAATTACAAATAAGGAGAAATGACTGAAAGGTTGGTTATAAACCTTGAAAAAAAGAGATCATATTTTAGATTCAATGATGGCCATATTGCAATATGTTGGATATAGTGGATCTTATATCTACTACTTTAAAAATGAGATAGTAGAAAGTTTAGAGAAAATTTTCATGATCAAAATGTGGAAGAAAAGGATGACACCTGTAGAGAGTTATAAAACCAGAAATAGTTCTATGAGCCCAGCGTTTAAAGGACATGTAAGGTAGACCTCATAAAGGAAATATTAAAAGAGGTATATCAGGGGTGCCTGGGTGGCTCAGTCAGTTAAGTATCTGCCTTTGGCTTAGTTCATTATCTTCGGGTCCTGGGATCAAGCCCTGCATCGCTGAGCAGCAGGGAGCCTGCTTCTCCCTCTCTCTTTGACACCACCCCACTTGTGTGTCCATGCATGAGCATGCACTCTCTCTCTGTCTCAAATAAAGAAATAAAATATTTATTTATTTATTTATTTATTTATTTATTTATTTATTTATATATATTTTTTTTTTAGAAATAAAATATTTAAAAGGGGGGGGCATATCACTCATAGGGACAGTACTGTGAGGATACTTAAGAAAGTCAAATTAAGTCCAGGCTTCTGAAATATTCTAAAATCACCGAAAGGGCCTTTAAAATTATTTTGGGAACATGAAAAACAAGAAAGGGATAAGCCTACTTAGGGCAAATAGTGCTCTGTTTATGTATAGACAACAGAAAACAGATAGTAAAACTGTTCATATATTATTTTGCTATAATCTATCAAGATGCATAGTTTTTCATTTGCAAGGACAGAAAATATATTTGAATTGATAATACTAAAAAAAAGCACATGGATTGATAATACTAAAAAACAAATAGGGAAGTGAGAACAGAAAATGAGGTGAAAGGAAGGGAATATATAAATTTCTTCATCTGTTTAGTTAATATGAAGATGTTAAAGGTTTTTTTTTTTTTTTAAAGATTATTTATTTTAGAAAGAAAGTAGGTGAGCAGGGAGAGAAGCAGAGAGAAAGCCGATTCCCTGCTGAGTGGGGAGACCCAAGTAGGGCCCTGTCTCCCCACCTACAGATCATGACCTGAGTCAAAACCAAGAGTTGGATGCTTAACTGACTGAGCCAAGCAGGTGCCCCAAGATATTAAGATTTAAATACACTTAATTATAAAGGTGACCACCAAAAGACCAAAAAAAAAAAAAAAAAGACTAGATTTGTTCCAAAATAAAAATTAGCAAAACAAACCCCCAAAACAAATATAATTCAAAAGGTATTAAAAATAGAATGGAGCACCTGGGTGGTGTAGTCAGTTTAGTGTCCAGCTCTTAGCTTAGGCTCAGGTTGTAATCTCGGGGTCATGAGATCGAGCCCCCTCCCTCACATTGGGCTCTGCATTAGGCCTGGAGCCTGCTTAAGATTCTCTCTCTCTCTCCTTCTGCCCACCTTGCTCTTTTGTACACACTCTCTAAAAAAAAAAAAAAGAAAAACACAAAACCTAAAAACCCACAGAGTGTGTGGTATTTTACTGAAACATTTGTGTTAAGGAACAAAATTGTCTACGAGTTTTGGATTGGTTAATTCCTGGACAAATTATTTGAAAGTTTATGAAATAGGTGGTCTGAAATCTCTTGAATAGTTATCACAAAGAGAAACATGGACTCACAGAGAAAAAAGTCTCTCCAGAACCATTTCTATTTTTGAGATAGAAGAAGAAAATTCTGTAATTATTTGGATTGAACTAAGGCATATGATTGTTTTTCTTTTTAGCCATGTGAATATTTTTGGTAAATGTTGATCAGCCAAACCAACTAGGTAGCCCAATCCCCACATGTGGCTATGTAAATTAAAATGTAAAGAAATTAAATAAAATTTAAAAATTCAGTTTTTCATCTACTGATTGATTGGATAGCACAGATATAGGATATTTTCAGCACCACAGAAAGTTCTATCAGACAGCACTGCCCTAGAGATTATTCTGTAGGTATGGTGTTTTCCAGATTTGGTAGTCTCTAGAGATGACCTATATAGTTAGAACTATTTGATTCTTCATGCTGTACCTCCTATAATTTCCCCATTAATCCTTTGTTTTAGCTAGCCTGTTAGTACTCTGTGGAAGTCCTTTGTAAACTTCCCTTTGTCTTTTCTTCATCCCTTTGCTTTTGTTCCTACCTGCTCTTGGTGGATACTGTTTGCTGGGTGGTTTTCTCAGCTTCTGTTCTCTCCCTTGCTGCCTAATAGAATACTGATTTTCTTGAGACATGTTCCATCCCTCACTTGTGCCTGAGGCAAAGTTGGTGCTTTCCTCAGCTTACTGGGGATGTATCTGATTGGCAAGTGGAATGGATTTTCCTTTAACTAACATTAGTTCAGGAATGGGTTTGTAACCCATATGACATGTGAGGAGGAAACGTTTGGAAGTAGGAAATTGAGTTTTTTCACTGCTGAGAGACTCCTGGGAAGAGAAAACTTCTCCTAAACATTGTGTATAGATGTGATGCCTAGTACTGCTCAGGCCATTTTTTCCTATCATTCTGAGGATAAAGCCACCAGCAGGGTTATTAGAGAAGGTGAAAGAAACCAAATCTTACGTTGAGCTGAATAAACCAGACCTGAAGTCTGTCTGCCCTTTTTTTGTATTTAATGTGCAATGATAATGTTGTTATTTATCCATTTTGAAATGTGTTCCTGTTACTTGCAGCTAAAAATATCTCAATTATCCTTCAAAATTTAGTCACATCTCTACTTCTGAGGAATCTTCCAGACTATTTTGTTCATATTTTTTTCAAAATGCTTTTAGAATATGGCATTCAAATGTGACTTCTTTAGTTTTGTTAAATTACAGTCCTTAAACTGTTTGATTTATTGGTCGTGTTTCTTCAACTTAATTCCAAGTTCTTTGAAAGCTCAAACGTTAAAAATACCCTGTATGTATAGACAGCCAAAAATCTATCTTTTTCCTGCCTTCCTAAATTTGTGATCGTAGGCATAGTATGAGTTTATGGAAACCTAAAAAAGAAGTTAGTTAAATGAAACAGATTTTAAAGATTTTGAAATAAAGATTTTTGTCATTTGTTTTCTAGCTGTCACCACTGACTAAAGAAGAAAAAACTGCAACAGAGCAATTAAAATCTTTCATGTCAGACTTATGAAGAAATTGACTTCAAATGGGAATTCCAATGGAGAAGAGATTAATTCCAGAAAGATTTAAGAAGATGTCTTGTTAGCACTTGATTGGGGGATGGTGAAGAAGATTTGTCTGGGATGATTGGATAATGATGCCTTTCATAAGAGAGGGACTATCACAAGGGCAGATAATATATGAATAAAGTTTAGCCAAAAGGATGGAATAGGAATAAAGGGATTTAAAAACATATATGCACACAAACTTAGTCTTATAATTTCAGGCAAGGAAGTCACATAACACTGTTTTGCATCTGTTTTTGTGTAATTGGGATAACACTGATGTCCTGGCCTATCATGAAAGGATATTTATGTACTATCAGTCAGATAGATGTGAATTAGCATGCTTTGGAAATTAAAGGATAGAAAAAATATTTGTATTACATTATGTGTATGATTTTATATTTGAAAATTCTGATTATAGATAATAGTCACTTTATTGATGAGACTGCTAATATGTGATCTCTAGTCCTCCACAAAAGCTAACTTTAGTAATAATAAATTGGATTTTCTGTGACATCCTCACTTTTTTTTTTCCCTATTCCTTCTGCCTGCTAATGTTAAGGAATGTGAACTCTGCTTTCAAATGTTGTTTGAGATTGTCCCTGTTGTGTATCAAAGTACCTTTGTTCTCCTTCAGCCTGTATTAACTGTAATTGTTCATTCTGTATGAAAGCTAAGAAACTGAAATCAGAGGATCACTGGCAACTACTACTTGCCAGTTTGTGTATATATGTGTTTGTGTGTGAATTTCTCTATTTTTTTTTTAATTTATTTATGATAGTCACACACAGAGAGAGAGAGAGAGGCAGAGACCTAGGCAGAGGGAGAAGCAGGCTCCATGCACCGGGAGCCTGACGTGGGATTCGATCCCGGGTCTCCAGGATCGCTCCCTGGGCCAAAGGCAGGCGCTAAACCGCTGCGCCACCCAGGGATCCCAAATTTCTCTATTTTTAAATAACTATTGGTATTAAGGTCATCATAGGGATAGATCTGGATACAAAGATGTCAATCACAGGATTATTTATACTAGCAATACACACACATACCTGGCTAATGGCAGGTAAACAGGAAAATAAATCATGGTGTATCCATATATTAAGAAGTCAAGCTGCCCCAGTAACTTATTACTATTAATGTTCTGGGAAATGCTGAATCTATATTAAATGGGGGAGGGGAAAGCAGAGATTGCAGTTTTATAATTAAGATTGTGCTAGTGGCTCAGCAGTGAGTGTCTGCCTTTGGCTCAGGGCATGATCCTAAGGTTTGGGATCGAGTCACACATTGGGCTCCTAGTGGTGAGCCTGCTTCTCCCTTTACCTATGTCTCTGCCTCTTTCTCTGTGTCTCTCATGAATAAATAAATACAATCTTAAAAAAAAAAAAGAAGATTGGGCTTTGGAGTCTGAGATGTAAATAGCAGTTTTTAAATTCTAGCTATGTGATCCTGAGCAAATCACTTAACTTCTGGGTGTCACGATGGCTGGAAGCACAATGAGATGGTAAAGTGTTTGAGTTTGATAATTAGTTATCCTTCAGTGAATATTTCTGTGTATAGTAAAAATGAAGCATTGAAAAGACTAGGAAAAATGCATCAAATATTAGTTCTGCAGGTTATAGAATTATATTTTCATATAATTAAAAATTTGTTATGAACATCTTACTTTCCATTAACAAATTTGTAATACATGACAAGTGGCTGGGAGAGTAGCTTCAGTTAAAATTGTGCTGTGTAGTTTGAATATTTGAAGAACAGAAAACCCTCTTTTTAAAATTAGAAATAAGTCATACTTCAATAACATTTTCTTCAGTACTCAGTTAATATTAAGGGGAAGTTTTTGTCATGGAATGGCTCTGGGATGTGATATTGATTGGTAGAATTGAAAAATGTAGCATCATAAAGAAGTCACAACCAGTTTCTGGAATTTTTCCTCTGTAACTTCCTATACAGTTATCTTCTAAATGTTGGTTCTTTCCCTCAGCCCCCTTAAAATTGTTATCTGTGCACTTCTCTATATATTCTTTTGTTTCCCAAGCTTCGTTTATTGATTCTGTCAAATTCCCAAATATAACTTCTTCCATTAGATTTAGAATATTCACACTGATCATGTCCAGAGTACTTACTGATATATTTTGTCAATGACCACTGTTCTGTTACTGGAATTAAAAGTTTGCATCCACAATAGCCAAACTGTGGAAGGAGCCTCAGTGTCCATCGAAAGATGAATGGATAGAGAAGATGTGGTTTATGTATACAATGGAATATTACTCAGCCATTAGAAACGACAAATACCCACCATTTGCTTCAACGTGGATGGAACTGGAGGGTATTATGCTGAGTGAAGTAAGTCAATCGGAGAAGGACAAACAGTGTATGTTCTCATTCATTTGGGGAATATAAATATTAGTGAAAGGGAATATAAGAGAAGGGAGAAGAAATGTGTGGGAAATATCAGAAAGGGAGACAGAACATAGACTCCTCACTCTGGGAAACGAACTAGGGGTGGTGGAAGGAGAGGAGAGGGTGGGGGTGAATGGGTGACGGGCACTGAGGGGGACACTTGACAGGATGAGCACTGGGTGTTATTCTGTATGTTGGTAAATTGAACACCAATAAAAAATTAATTTATTAAAAATAAAGTTTGCATCCCTAGATCTTTAGCTAATAAAATCTTTCTGAAATATTCATAGTATCCAACCTCCACTTTATCTTCACTCTTACTACCCTTAGATCCTTTACTTCTCATCGTAATTATTTTCTATGGGACTATAGTGTTTTTATGTCTTAAGTTATAAGTAATACAAATTAATTTTAATTTATACCTTAATACAAATTTAATGTTAGGTAGTTAAAAATATAAGTACTCCTACTCTCCAGAATTGATCTGCAATCTCTTCAGATGTTTCTACATATATGAAAATTAAAAATAATTTTTTTACAAAAATAAGATGATACTATACCTACTCTAGCTGCAGTTTTTTTTTTCATTGTAAATATATTGTGGATATTTTCATGCCACGCATCTATTCTTTTGAACAGCTGTAATATATGGATATATCAGGATTTTTCCAGTTCCTTATTGATGCGCATTGATAAGACTATAATAGAGAGGTTAGATTTGCGGGGTTGGGGAAAGGCAGCCAAGTTCTGCCCTGAAGGATTTTTTTTTTTTTTTTTTTTTTAAGATTTTAGTTATTCATTTGAGAGAAAGAGCTCAAGCAGGGGGAAAGAGGCAGATGGGGAGGCACACTGTTGCTGAGCAGGGAGCCCCAGGCTGGACTCAATCCCAGGACCCAGGGATCAGGGCCTGAGCCAAAGGCAGACGCTTAATCACTCAGTCACCCAGGCATCCTGGCCTTTAAGAGAGGGATTTGAAGGAGGCATATCACAGATTTCCCAACTCCCATGCCGTAGCTTAGCATCTTGCCAACTACTCTTTTGCTTAAGTTAGCCAGAATCTGACTTTGTGGTTGCAACTAATGACCCCTAACTAATTGTATAGATTTTCCAATTTTTCACTATTAACGAACTACTCCAATAAATCTTTAAACATTTTTGGATTCTTGGGCAAATATATCTGTTAGTACAAGAATTTAATATTTATCATATGTAGTCATTTGTCTTATTTTTTTCACTTCTCATTACTCTTTGAATCCCAAGTACAATACTGTGTTCCACAAATAATTTAATTGAGGTGAAATTCACGTACCAAAATTAAGTAAAACCATTATTAAAGTGTACAATTGAGGGTATTTTAGTACAAATGGTGACGTGCAAACACCACAACCATAAAAAATTTCTAAAGAACTTTTCAGTCACAAATTAATCCTACTAAATTATATCCCTGTCCATGGCTTACCTAGTAAAAAGGAAATCGTTGGGGATCCCTGGGTGGCTCAGTGGTTTGGCCCCGCCTTTGGCCCAGGGCGTGATCCTGGAGTCCCCATATGGAGTCCCGCATCGCTCCCTGCATGGAGCCTGCTTCTCCCTCTGCCTGTGTCTCTGCCTCTCTCTCTCTGTGTCTCTCATGAATAAATAAATAAAATCTTTTAAAAAAAATTGTTGCCCATTACAAGATCGTCCAAATCTCTTGATACTTAAGAACTTCTTTCTAGAATATTGCTGATTCTTTACATGTGCACTCTAGATTGGGATAAGTGTAAATAGTTCGCAGTATTTCAGAGGAAAATTTAAATTCAAATTAAGAATTTGATGTAAGCTCTTTGTCTCACACCTTCAATTCCTGCAATCTTAGACCTACATTGGCAGAAAATTGCATGAAGAAACATAGGAAAGCTGAACAGAGGCGACACTTGCATTTTCCGTAGTCCCAGTGCGACAGCTCACCTCAGGCGGCAAGAGATGCAGTGTGGAATGGTGTGGATCTGATCTCTACAGTCTGGTCCCATTCTCCTAACCCTGAAATGAGAAACTACACCGCCCTAGGCTTCAAAATCTGGAGCTTTGCTGGAGTAGCCGGGGCGGAAGTCTCAATACCCGAGACTCTGGCCTTCTTTCCGGGGCAAGAACTACTAGCCACGAATCCTATACATCATGGTTTCTCAAAGGTGCGGGCCACACAGGCCACCTGCAGCCTAATCAGCGACCGCGGCTGTCGAGGACGTTGATTTCGTGGAGCCGCACCCGAGAATCACAGTCTGAATACCTAGGGGTGTGGCTTCGGAGTAAGTTTCCCACAGCACTCCAGGTGGTTCCGGTCTTTGGCGCGCTAACGTTTGAGACCGGTGGAGCGCCGCTCTTCCCGGGCAGCGGGGCTGAAGAGGCTGCGCAGAAACAAGCGCCAAGTTCTCAGCCGCCTGCGTTAGGCCGGCGCCAAAGGCACGCAGCGCTGCGCTCGCTAGCAGCCAAATCTCGTGTGCGCCCCCGCACCGCGGGAACTTAGTCGCCCGCCTCTCCACTCCGCTCCCCTAACGCAGCGTCCTGCGCGCATGCGCAGCGCGCCTTCCCTCACCGCCGCGCCTTCGGCTGCCCTGGTTACCGTTAGTGTTTGCGAATTCCCTGCGGCACCTTCTGAGCTGGAGACCGGCGCCGCGGGGCTCTAGCAGCAGTTCCGTACGCGCGCGCTCGCATCACGTGGCGCGTGGCTGCCTCGCGGTTGCTGGCGGGCGGCTGAGCCGTGAGGAAGGAGCTGCGGTCACCGCTCGCCCTCCCACTGCGCTCTAGGGCGGGTGCGCGGATAAATATGGCGAAGTGGGGGTAGCTGGCGCCGAACCCGACGCGATGGGGCGCGCAGGTGGGGCGGCCGTCAGAGCTCCCTGACTTGGACGCCGGGCTGTTCTCGTCGGCGACTTGACCTGGCGACCTCGGGCCGGCGCCCAGTAGGTCAGACCACGGACTCCGCGGGTCGCCGAGGGCCCCGCCGAGAACCGGAGGCAATGGATGAACAGAGCGTGGAGGTGAGGGGGTTGAGCAGGGTGGTGGTTAGTTTCCCCCCGCCACCCGCTGAGCGTTCTTTATTTGGGGCGCCCTGCTCCAGTCCTCCCTCTTAGTAGGGCACCCCCACCCGGACGCTGCCGCTGTGGTGAAGGCTGGCCCGATGCGAAGCACGTCGTGCTCGGTCTGCAGCCCTCCAGGTGCCTTGTGTTCTGACCGTTCCCGAAGTCAGGTGGTGCGTATCCTGGCGTTTTCTGGATGTGTTGGCACCGGTACTTATTTCCCAGAGGGTTTTTGCAAACTGGGTAGAGCAAAACTGCAAATTCATTAGACATGCCGTGCACTCGCTACCAGTTCTTGCGAGTTCATGCGCGGATCCCAAACTCCCTCCAAATGGAATCATTCCCTCCCACCGGTACGTTTTGAAGACTTCTGCCCTTACTAAATAGAAGGAAGATAGGCTTTTATGATTTTATTTGTGATTTTCCAGAACAACCTATTATTTTACATCTGCTCTTGTGAGTTCTGATTTCAGATGTTTGGGATATTTACGTAAAGGCCAGGAAAAAAAAAGATGGCTTATTGAACATAATTATTTAGTAGTTGTCAAATTTTGAATCTTAATACTAAATTCTTCTTAGTAAGCGGCAACTCTATTACTGGGCGCTTCACTTGAAAGTAGTTCACCCAGTGGTCTTAATGTCCATTCCCGGCCGGCGTCTGCATGTCACAGGTTCGTTCTTGTTCTGCAGAGTCATGATTAGACTCAAGAACAATTTTCTCCTTAATTCCCCATGCGAAAGAAAGTGTTACAAGGTTTTGTAACGTTTTCTTGGTTTAGGAGCGTTTAATTCTCTTGGGAGGCAGTATAAATAAATGTGAGTACTGTAAAAATAAACTTGAAATATACAACAACCTGCGTTTAATTCTGTTTTCTTGTCAGTTATTTCCTAGATCGATTCACCTGGGGCTTGCAAAGAACACTGTTTTTTGTATTTATCTAATTTTTTCTTTTTTTGCAAAGCCTTCATGGAGCTAACATTAAAATTCTCAGTAGGAGCAGCTCAGGCTCAAGCTAATTGGTTGGAGCATCAGGGCAGAAACTTGGATCTCTGGAATCTGTTTTAGTTTCTTTTTTGGTCAGAGTATACTGCCATTAGGATATGTATCTTTTCCAATTTTTTTTTTTTTTATTGTAAAGCAATCCAACTACCCCCGCCCCCGTTGTGGAAATAGCAGGAAAAGTTTTTATTCTCTGTCATACAGTCTGCGTTTTTTTCTTAATGTTATACATCATAAGCATTTTTCAATTTCATAATTCAAGAAGTATTTCTAGGGACTCATAATCTGTGTCGTCATAATTTTTTTGTCAGCTGTTACAACTTTTATAATTGAAACATTCTTGCCATTATAATTTATGTTTTAGTAAAAATATTCATGTATAAGTCTGTGTTTGCATTTCGTGTCCTTTCCTTAGAATAGAACCATTGTGAAGCTTAGAAAAAATGCACTTTTTCCAGATGTTCTGAGGCACACTGGACCTTGACCAACCAGTACTGATGTGAAATTTATTAAAACAGATATCATTTCAAAATAAATGTAAATGTTGAGTGAATTACTTTAAATATGCTTTTTACTTTTGATTCAGTAGTCTAATCCTGGTGGACCTTACAAGATCTTTTATTTTTCAGAGCATTGCCGAAGTTTTCCGATGTTTCATTTGTATGGAGAAATTGCGGGATGCACGCCTGTGTCCTCATTGCTCTAAGCTTTGTTGTTTCAGCTGTATCAGAGTAAGTTGTATTTCTTTTTACATGCTCTTAGTGGATATAGGAGATGTTGTAAAAATTAACTATTTTTTATTTTTATTTTTATTTTTTTTTAAGATTTTATTTATTTATTCATGAGAGAGACAGAGAGATGCAGGCAGAGACCTAGGCAGAGGGAGAAGCAGGCCCCATGCGGGGAGCCTGAGGTGGGACTCGATCCCAGGACTCCAGGATCACGCCCTGGGCCGAAGGCAGACGCTCAACCGCTGAGCCACCCAGGCATCCCTAAAATTAACTATTTTTTAAAAAATTCTATATTTTGTGTAAAACGTTCCTTAATAGACCATTCATCAGTATACTGCCTAGTACTATGGAGGTGAATAGTCCAGTGATAACTGCCAGGAGATGTCTAGAAATCAAAACCCGCTATAATTTTAGTTTATTTATGTTATTAAATCATTTAACTAATACTTATAAAGTGGCTGCCTGCATAGTGTTTAGGCTTGAGGAATTCTAAGATAAATGGTGAAGTGCTTGCCCTGAAGGAGTGCATGCTGAGAGAATGGACTCTGTTTATATAGAAGAATGTATAGTGTCATGAAGAGGCAGTAACAGTGCTGTGAGACTCGAGGGAGAGCTTATTACTGTTGGATGAGAAAAAGCTAGTAATAGGTTCAGAGGCTAAGATTATTATTATTATTTTAAGATTCATTTATTCATGAAAGAGAGGCAGAGACATAGGCAGAGGGAGAGGCAGGCTCCCCATGGGGGAGCCCTATATGGGACTGGATCCCAGGACCTTGGGGCTATGACCTGAGCCAAAAGCAGATGCTAAACCCCTGAACCACCCAGGTGCCCCCAGATGCTAAGATTAAAATCATATAATCTTACATGTACAAGAGATTTGAGAGAGTAATATGATCCATTGGCTTTAAAGGTAAGCCCCTCAAAGTTGTGAGGAAGCCTAAGATGTGAAACAGAAGAATTTATTTTGGTGTGTGTGTGGTGATTCAGTAGCACATCTGCCAGATCATAGTTGAAAACTGCCCTGCTCACATTAGTCCTAGTAGATTATATCCTTTACAAGAAAATCAAAGCCATCCAACATGATTTTCACCTAAAAATTTTTCTGTGGTTCTTCATTCCTGCCTAAGGAAAATAAATATCCCTTTTTGGGAGTAATATCTGGAACACTTAAATCATTTGCTTCTAATCACACAGCTAGCAAATAATAGAGCTGGATTTGAATCCAGGAAGTCTGGCTTTGAAGCTTGTCTTTGACACTACACATGTGCAGACGACCTAGGTTTACATATCATCCTAGTTCTTCCACTCATAAACTGAGAAACTCAGTCTTTATTTGATAGTTTTGTTTCTCCAGCCATAGAATGAGATAGCAAGATTTGCCTTACAGGATAGGATGATGGTGGCTTTAAGTGAGATAAGTTAAAAAGTGATTTAGAAACTGCAGAGTACTATCCACTTGTATTAATATTTTACTGTTAAAATAGCAGCTAATTAACTATGTTTCATAGACCGGGAAACTGAAGCTAGAGAAATTAGGTAATTGTCTTCTATCACTGTAGTTAATTAAGTGGTAGAGTCTGTGTCTGAACTCAGTGGTGAAGGTCCAGCATACAGATGACCTGTGGGATTTCTTTAAATCTTGTTGAGCCTTTATTTCTCCACTGTTACTTCCTCCTGCTCCTTAAAGCAATACATTTAAAATATATTGCTGCTAGCATCCTATAGTTAGAAATGTTTGGGAAAATTTCATCTACTTTGGGAAATTTGGTTTACTCTTGCAGATTTAACTATGATCTCTGTGTATATGGCTTTTAAATCTATTCTTTCAGCATTGACTTAGCATCTTGAATGTTGTTCCCGATCAGATTTTAGTTTTTCAAATGGGCTTTTTGACTTCTTTTTCTTCTGTTTTGCCAAACTTGAATGAAACCTTTTACACCAATGATTTTTAAGTGTTTTCAGTTACTGTCTCCTGCTGTCACTTCTGTCTGTCCTACCTGTTTCTGTAATTGCCATCTTAGGAGAGAAATATAGACATCTATTATCTCATGCTTAGATAATTAGTTATCTTTTAACTGATCTATGTTGAGTCTTTTCTTTGCTTCATTTTATATCCTGCTGCCATATTGGTGTTTTTCAGTAATTTTTTTTTTTTTCCTTCTCAGAAGCCTCAGATTCATTGCCTTAATCCCTTAGAATATTAGCTTTATGCTAATAAATTGGACAATCTGGTTCTAATCTTTCTTTCTAAAGCTGTCTTGGTTCCTGAATGTTCACTCACGTGTTTGTTCATTCAACAGATACTAAGTACATGCCTACTTGGAGTTAAGTGTTGACTTCCCCGGGAGTTGACTTATTTAATAATTGGTTTATAGACAAAAAAGGTAAATAGACATATGTTAGATACCAGTAAGTGCTGTGAAGAAAAATGCAACTGAGTAAGGTATAGCCTGGGGACTTGGAGGAGGGTACGGGCAGGTTGTTAGTTATTTTAGATGAATGGTCTTGGAAAGATCTCTGAAGAGATGACATTTGAGCAGAGACCAGAATAAAATGTGGGGATGATGTGAATATCTAGGGGAAGAAAGTCCCAGGCAGAGAAATCAGAAGGGGCAAAGTCCCTGTGAGAAATAGCAAAGAAGCCAACGTGGCTGGAGCAGAGTGGACAAAGGGAGAGAGGGAAAGGAGATAAGTTTGGAGATATAATGTGGAGCCTTGGTAAAGACTTTGAATTTTAACTGTGATGGTAACCATTGAAAGCTTTGGAATGATATGAAGTAATTAATGTTTAAAAACTATCACTTGGGGTGCCTGGGTGATCCATTTGGTTAAACATCTGCCTTCAGCTCAGGTCGCGATCCCTGAGTTCTGGGATTGAGTACTGCATCTGACTCCCTGCTCTGGGGAGTCTGCTTCTTCTGCCTGTCTCTCTCTGTCTCTCTCATAAATAAAGAGGTTCCTTTTTTTTTTTTTTTTTTTTTTTTTTTTTAAGATTTTGTTTATTACTTTGCTATGTAGAAACTGGACTGTAGGCAGGTGGGAGAGGAAGTGAGGAGACCAGTTGGGATGTGAATGGTGGTTTAGACTAGAGTGTAACAGTGGAGGTGGTGAAAAATAGAGCTATTCTGGATATGTTTTGAAGGTAGAGGCAGTGGATTTGCTTATTGAAGGGATGTGAGGAAAGTTTTATATGGCATTTTTGTTTGTTTTTGTTTTTGTTTTAATTATAGGCTTTAGGACTTTATTTTTTTTTTTAAGATTTATTTATTTATTTATGATAGACAGAGAGAGAGAGAGAGAAAGAGGCAGAGACACAGGAGGAGGGAGAAGCAGGCTCCATGCCGGGAGCCCGACGTGGGACTTGATCCCGGGACTCCAGGATCGCGCCCTGGGCCAAAGGCAGGTGCTAAACCGCTGAGCCACCCAGGGATCCCCTTTATACGGCATTTGGATGAATTAATGGTTTTCTAATATTATGAGATAGAAGAAATTTGGGGAAGAACAAGTTGGGTAGGCTATAGATGTACAATTTTTTTTTTTTTTTTAAGATTTTATTTGAAGGAGAAGAAAGTATGTGCAGAGGGGAAGGGCAGAGGGAGAAGAAGCAGACTCCCTGCTCAGCAGGAAGCCTGACATGGGGCTGGATCACAGGACCCTAGGATCATGACCTGAGCTGAAGGTTACATACTTAACAACTGAACCACCAGTCACTCCCAAGTTATGTCAGGTTTGAGGGTTGTTTTTTGTTTTTGTGTTTTTAGATTTTTATTATACATCTAACTGGAGATGTAGGCAGTTGGAAATATGAATCTGGAGTGGAGAAAGGGGATTTAGAGACAATTACTAGTATGTAGATAGTTTTTTTTTTTTTTTTTAAGATTGTATTTATTCATGGGAGACACACACAGAGGCAGAGACATAGGCAGAGGGAGAGGCAGGGTCCCCACAGGGAGCCTGATGTGGGACTCGATCCTAGGATCCTGGGATCACACCCTGAGCCAAAGGCAGACACTCACCCACTGTGCCACCCAGGTACCCAGCATGTAGATAGTATTTAAGACACTTTTTTTTTAAAGACTATTTATTTATTTATTCATGAGAGAGAGAGAGAGAGAGGCAGAGACACAGGCAGAGGGAGAAGCAGGCTCCATGCAGGGAGCCCAATTTGGGACTTGATCCCAGGTCTCCAGGATCAGGCCCTGGGCTGAAGGTGGTGCTAAACCGCTGAGCCACCTGGGCTGCCCGTATTTAAGGCACTTGATGAGATCACCAGATTACCTCATGGGTGAAGATTTTTTAGGTCTGAACTCTGGGGCAGTCAACATTTAGAGATCAGGAGGAGGAGGAGGATTCAGCAATGAATAACAAAAAGGAGCCACAAGAGAGGCATCGTAGAGTTCAAGCGAAAATCATGTTTCAGAGAGGAGTAGGTTAACTGTATCTTGTGGTTCTGGCCTGGGAATTGACTCTTGTATTTGAGAATGTGTAGGTCATTGGTAATCTTGAGTAGTTTCAGTGGAACAATGCAGACAAAAACTTGATGGTAGTGAATGGAGGCAAATGAGACAGCAAGTATAAAAATTCTCAGAATTTTGTTGTAATCGGAAAAAAAAGGCGGTGGGTTGAGAAGGTTTATGTCTCATTGGGATTGAACCAGTAAAGAGAAAACAAGGATGCTGGAGAGATGAGTGGGGAGAGGGGGGTGGTAATAAACAGGAGCAAAGTTCTTGTGATTGGGCACTCCCCCAACCAAATGGTAATATTGTTTATTGTATGCCTTTTCTTTCTCTTCCATCCCATTTCTGTTGACTATGGAAATTTAACTGTCTGTGACAGGCCAGATACTTGTGTCATTGGATAAAACAAAGTGGTGTAAACCCATGAATAGACTTGTCCAAAGTCCCATGGTAGCTGTTGACATACCAAGACTGGACTCACTCCCAGGCCATTGCTCTACCCATGACTGTCTAGTGCCTCCGTACACAATGATGGGAACCAAATGATGGGAACATTGGCTGTATTTTCAGGCTAGGTCTCCTTCATTCTTGCAGCTACTCTCAGTTGATTCTGTCATTATTTGTTCTTATTTTTGTATTTTCTCCCATTTTTTTGCTTCCATTTTTCTTACCCAGTATTATTTGTTGTTGTTGTTTTGACTCTTGATTTTCAGCATCGGTAGCATTTTATGATTGCCTATAATTACTGATTCTTGTTTTTTTTTTTAACTTTGCAGTTTTTAAAAATTAGGTAAAATTAACATGTAGTAAACTGCACATATTTAAAGTGTACAGTTTGGTAAATTTTGACAAATGTATATACTTGAGAAACCATCACTACAATCAAGGTGGTGAACATATCTACAATCCCCCAATGTTTCTTTGTGCCTCTTGGTATTCATTCCCTCCCTCCACTTGTCTTGTTCCCAGGAAACCACTAAACTGCTGTCACTGTAGATAAGTTTGCATTTTTTTGGACTCTTATACAAATGGAATGTTATGTTCTCTCATGTCTGGCTTTTTTCACTCAGCAAAATTATTTAGAAATATATGTATGTTGTGTGGATCAATAGTATTCCTTCTTGTTGCTGAGTAGTAGTATCCCATTGTATGTGTATGCCATAATTTGTTTATCCAGTCACCTGTTGGTGGATATAGGGGTTGCTGATAATTTTTGTTATTTATATAGAAAAGTGCTATGAACTTTTTTTTAAATTGACTTTTAATAGAGGGTGTGTGAGTGAGTGGGGTGAAAGGGAGAAGGAGAAACAGAATCTCAAACATACTTCCTGCTGAGCATGGAGTGTGATGTGGGGTTGGATCTCATGACCCAAAATCATGATCTGGAAAGAGTCAGATGCTCAATTGACTGAGCCACTCAAGCACCCCAGTAACAAACTATTTTGATTACTGTAGCTTTGTAATAAATTTTCAAAGTAGGAAATGAGTCCTTTTTTTAAATTGAGATATAACTGACATAAAACATGTTTTAAGTGTACATGATCTTTTTTGGGATAGTTTTGGCTATTTGGGGGTCCCTTAAGTTTCTTTTTGAATTTTAGAATGGGTTTCTCTTCTTCTGTAAAAAGCACCATTTTTTTTTTAAATTTTTATTTATTTATGATAGTCACAGAGAGAGAGAGAGAGAGAGAGAGAGGCAGAGACACAGGCAGAGGGAGAAGCAGGCTCCATGCACCGGGAGCCCGACGTGGGATTCAATCCTGGGTCTCCAGGATCACGCCCTGGGCCAAAGGCAGGCGCCAAATCACTGTGCTACCCAGGGATCCCCACCATTGGGATTTTGATAAGACATCTATTGATTCTGTAAATTGCTTTTTTTCTTTTTAAGATTTTATTTATTCATGAAAGACACACAAAGGCAGAGACATAGGCAGAGGGAGAAGCAGGCTCCCTGTGGGGAGCCTGATGCAGGACTCGATCCCAGGACCCCAGGATCGTGACCTGAGGCAAAGGCAGATGCTCAACGATTAAGCTACCCAGATGCCCTTATAGTTTGCTTTGGATGATATTGTCATTTTAGTAATAGTAAATCTTCAATCCATGAACATGGGATGTCTTTCCATTTATTTAGGGCTGCTTTCATTTCTTTTGTTGGTGTTTTCCATATATAAATTTTCCAGCTCTTTGGTTAAATTTGTTCCTAGGTATTTTACCTTTTTTTTTTTTAATGTTACAGATGTATTTTCTTAATTATTTGAATTCTTCATTGCTAACATATAGAAATGTAAGTGTTTTTAAGAATTGTGTTCTGCAGTTTTAGAGAATCTGCTTATTAGGTTTAACAGTTTTTGGTGGAATCTTTAGAGTTTTCTACTGACAAGATTATGTCATTCATTGCAAGCAAAGACTTACTTTTCTAGTTGGGATGCTTTCCATTTCTTCTAATGGCTTAATCGCACTTGTGAAATTTTCAGTACTATGTTAGAAAGAAGTGGTGAAATGGGCATCCTTGTCTTTTTCCTGATCTTAAGAAAAAAGTTATTATTCACCACTGAGTATGATATTCACTCTGGATTTTTTTTTTATGTATGGACTTAAGTTGAGGAAATTCTCTTTTTCATGTTTTGAGTGTTTTTATCATGAAAGGATATTGGATTTTGTCAGGTCTTTTTTTGTATCAGTTGAGATGATCGTGTGGGTTTCTTCCCTCATTTTAAGAATGTGATGTATTGTATTGAATGATTTTTTATGTTAACTTTCCTTGTATTCCAGAAGTAACTCTCACTTGGTCATGCTGTCTAGTCCTTTTTTTTTTTTTTTTTTTTTAAAGATTTTATTTCTTTATTCGTGAGAGACACAGAGGGGCAGGGACATAGGCAGAGGGAGAAGCAGGCTCTCCATGAGGAGCCCAATGTGGGACTTGATCCCGGGACTCTGGGATCATGTGCCCTGAGTCCAAGAGAGATGCTGAACTGCTGTGCCACCCTGGCGTCCCTGCCTAGTCTTTTTTTTTCTTAAGATTTTATTTATTCATTCATGAGAGATAGAGGCAGAGACATAGGCAGAGAGAGAGGCTCAAGAGAGAGAAGCAGGCTCCATGCAGGGAACCTGATGCGGGATTCGATCCTGGGTCTCCAGGATCACGCTGTGGGCTGAAGGCAGGTGCCAAACCGCTGAGCCACCTAGGCGTCCCTAGTCTTTTTAATATACTCTTGAATTCAGTGATGCCAGGGTGGCTTTGCAGTTCAGTATCTGCCATTGTCTCTCTCTTTTTTTTTTTTTTTTTGGTAAGGTTTTTATTTATTTTAGAGAGTTCACAAATAAGCAAGGAGGAGGGATGAGGAGGGCAGAAACTCAAGCAGACTCCATGCTGAGCGCAGAACCTGACATGGGGCTCCATTTCACAACCTTGAGATCATAACCTGAGCTGAAATCAAGAGTTGGATCCCTAACCTGCAGCCACCCATGTGTCTTGTTTCCAACTTTATAGTGCTTATAGTCTAGCAGGGCAGAGAACACCAACAACTAAGTCAGTGAAATAAAGTATTACAGGCACAATGAAGTAGAAGTACAGGTTCCTATGGTAGTCTGTAGAGAATCAGGGTAAGCTTTCAGGAGGAAGTGACATATAAACAAATCTAAAGGATGAGTAGGAATAATATAGTTGAAGAATATCCTGGGTTTGGGGTACCTTGGGTGACTCAGTGGGTTAAGCTTCAGGTCATGATCTAGAGTCTTGAAAGCAAGACCCAAATTGATCAAGACTCACTGCTCAGTGGGGAGTCTGTTGCTCCCTCTCTCTTGCCCCCCCTTCCCCCACTTGTTTCTCTCTCTCTCTCTCTAAAAGAATATCCTGGGCAAAGAGGAAATATGCCTAAAGATTTAACCTTGTTGGGTTCCTTAGAGTGACATAGAAAATGAGACTAGAGAGATGTGGGCTAAAGGCAGCCCTACAAGAGTGCTATGAATTTAGCAGAGCATTGTTGGAGAGGAAGAATACTGACCCAAATCTTACATTTGCAGAGGGACCAAAGAAATGATCTTCAAGGTTATTAAGAACAGAGGAATCTTTTTGTGTCTCTTTTTTCTTCCAGCTTTATATTTTTTGCTGTGAGGTACCCTTTTCCTTATTTTATCTTTTGTTAATCTTTAAGGTTTCCTTGGAAGTTTCATTTCTGAGTCAATTATTTGACTTTTAAAGCTTATCTTCTTTTGTAGAAATAGAAATAACAGCTATAGGGAGTACATAGGTATGGGATTATAGTTATTTGCCTTGAAACGTTTACTGCTCAATTAAAACATTTAATATTTAACTGTGAAGCTATTGTTTTTGGAAGGGTATTCAGAAAACCTTAGCATCTCCTTTTTATATGATCTACAGCTGTTCCCTATCTAGTAATAAAGGGATTAAATTAATAAAATTTGAAGTTTTGTAGAACTATTGTTCTTATAAAAGCATTTTATAATTGTAAAGAAACCAAACAATGCAAATATTCCATTACTGAACTATAAAACTTTTAAGATATAAAGCTTTGTATTCTTATTCATATTTTAGGTCTAATTTATATATCCATATTATATTCTTCAAAATAAGTTCACTTTTCAGAAAGGAATTTAATAGTACCTTAGACTTTTTCAGATATTTTATGAGAGGTTAGTATATCATCACTGGTTTGTTTTTAGAAAACCGGTTTTACAGTGATGGTCACTGTATCATTGTTTTTGTCAAGATTATCAACATCTTCCTTGTGAGATCCAGATAGCCTTAGAATCACTTCTTTCCTATGGAGAATAGCTTCTTAACTTTGGAATGAGTTCTGTCCCTTTGAAAATTTGTCCCCGTCATGATGATAATGAGAAGGAGATAGTAGATTGATTGCCTGCTATTTCTATAAGTTCCTTATAATTAATACAGGCACTAGAGAGTTACACTCATTAAATTTGGTATGTAAGTATTCAGTATGTACAAATTAAAGTAATGATGTTTCTAAAATCAAAATCTAATTTTTTGCCTCCTTAGCGCTGGCTGACGGAGCAGAGAGCTCAATGTCCTCATTGCCGGTAAGGGTTTTGCTATGATTATTTGTGACTGGAAAATAGTAAAGCGATAGGGTTAGAGTATGCCCTAATAATCAGTTTTTCTGCAAACTGGTACATTTCTTCTCTTTGTGAATACAGTAAGCAATCTGTCCAGATAAAGAAATGCAAACTAATTTATCTGACTCAGAATTTTATAAGATACTTTGTTTACCTTCTTTTAGAGACTCATTCTGTAACTTTTTAGAGTTTAAAATGGTTTTTTTTTTTTTTTTGATTTGGTTTTTTTTTTTTTAAGAGAGAGGGAAGAGGATGAGCAAGAGGAGAGGGAGAGAGAATCTTTTTTTTTTTTTTTTTAAAGATTTATTTGAAAGAGCCTGAACCTGCGTGGGTGGGGAGGGGCACAGGGAGAGGCAGAGAGAATCTTAAGCAGGCTTCAAGCCCAGTGTGAGCCCAACATGGGGCTCAAACCATGATCCTGATATCATGACCTTAACCAACATCAAGAGTTGGACGCTTAACCAACTGAGCCACCCAGTCACCCCTAAAATTGAAAAGTTTTCTAATTAATACAGATAAAATGAAAAGACCTTCTATTTCAGATACTTCATGTCTGATCTTTTCATTAAATAACACTTTCAAAAGAAATGTTTAGATTTCATATCTATTTTTCTAGACATTTTTCTAGGAGTATACTGATACATACAGTTTTTTTCTAGAAATATAACCAATGATATACTATTTTGGTTTTTTTAATATAAAATATGGTAGGACCTTCCTTGATAATGTGAACATATATGTCATTTTTAAAGAGTATGAATAATAATCCATTGTGTGACTATATGTTGATTTATTTATGCTTATATTCAGACATTTAGGTTGTTTCCAGTTTTGGTTTTTTCATAGAATGATGCCAGATTACATTGAAAGAAAGATTTTTACCATTTTACCTTCCTAATAATAGATACAAAAGTCTTGCCAATACTAATTATTACCAATCTATTGTTTGTCATTCCATTAAATGAAAAACATCTTGTTTTTAATACATTTTTTTTTTTTTAAGATTTTATTCATTCATGAGAGACACACAGAAGAGAGAGAGAGAGAGAGAGAGAGAGGCAGACACAGGCAAAGAGAGAAGCAGGCTTCATGCACGGAGCCCGATGTGGAACTCGATCCCGGGACTCCAAAATCACGCCCAGGGCCAAAGGCAAGCGCTTAACGGCTGAGCCACCCAGGCATCCCTTTAATACACTTTTGAAAAAATGATTGAGGGCAGCCTCTGTGGCTCAGCGGTTTGGCGCCGCCTGCAGCCCGGGGTGTGATCCTGGAGACCTGGGATCGAGTCCCGCATCGGGCTTTCTGCATGGAGCCTGCTTCTCCCTCTGCCTGTGTCTCTGCCTCTCTCTTGCTCTCTCTGAATGAATAAATAAATAAATAAATAAATAAATAAATAAATAATTGAAACTGAGCATCTTTTGAAACATATTTAGCTACTTATATTTCACTTTTGTTCACACTACCTCTTCATCTTATTTGATTGTCCATTTTCACTTTGTATTATTTTTTTTAATTAACTTTTAAGAAAACCACTATCACATAGAACTTTCTGTATTGATGAGATATTCCATAGCTTTGCTATCTAGTTCCACTAGGTATGTGGCAGTTGAGCACTTGAAATTTGTCTAGTGACTATGTAATGAAATTTTATTTAATTTTAATTTGAATTTTACATAGTCACATGTGACTGGTGGCTATCATTTTGGACAGTGTAACTTTAGACTGAGGAATTGAGAATTCAGTCTATAATGTGAATTCTTTTTGTAATGACATTAAGGTAAGAATAAATTGTAAACCATACTTTTCATTGACTTATTATTTTAATAGTAATATGATATGAATATGATTGTGAGCTCGGTTTTGAGGAATGTGTTTATTTGATAATTTCTTTTTTTTTTGCAACTATCTTCCTTCACTCTATAGTGTCCTCAAGTTTTATGCATGTTGTAGCATATGTCAGAGTTTAATTCCTTCTTAAAGCTGATTTATATTCCATCACGTATATGTATCACATTTTGTTTATTTGTACATCTGTTGATGGACATTTGGATTGCTTCCACTTTGGGGCTTACTATGCATAATGTTTCTATGATCATGGGTGTGCATCTCTTCTAGACCTGCCTTCAGTTTTTTTGAATATATACCTTGGAAATGATATTGTTGGATTATATGGTAATTGTGTTTTTAATATTTTGGGGTATAGTTGGCAAATAAAATTGTAAGATACTTGAAGTGTACAGTGTGATGATAGACATATGTATGTATTGTGAAAAGATTCCATTGAGTTAATTAACACATTCATCATCTCACATGATTACCTTTGGAATATGTTTATGTTAAAAAATAGTCTTAAATTTCTGAATTAGAATATATATACATATTTTTTCTCCAGTGCCCCACTCCAGCTAAGAGAACTAGTGAACTGTCGTTGGGCAGAAGAAGTAACACAGCAACTTGATACTCTTCAACTCTGCAGTCTCACCAAACATGAAGAAAATGAAAAGGACAAGTATGCCCTCAGTTTTTTTGTTCAAATATTTCATAGATATTGCCATATGTTACTTTAATGATACTATTGAAAGTTTCTTTTTCAGTTTATAGATGAACATTTAAGTATTTTTCTTCTGGTATGGTATGGGTATCACTGTTTTGAAAGACGCTTCTGATTCTTGATTGGCTGCTTTTATGAGAGCCTCTCATAAAAGGAGTGAAACTGCTAATGTTTGCTAATCTCTCTTTGCTCTTTTTTTTTTTTTTTTTTTAAGAATTTTATTATTCATAAGAGACATAGGCAGGGACATAGGCAGAGGGAGAAGCAGGCTCCCAGTAGGGAGCCCGATGTGGGACTTGATCCTAGTAGAAGCTCAACTGCTGAGCCACCCAGGCGTCCCTCTCTTTGTCTTGTTACCTCTTGGTCCCTTTTTCCTTGGTTTGCTGAAGGTGCATATATGCCATTGATAAAGAATTGTTCCGATAAATTTCCTATATTATAAAAGGGGTGTTCTAAATTTGGTAGTGTGGAATCATGATAATTGAGCTTCCAGATAGTATCTAACATGCTGATTTTTTTACACTTTTATTTCCATTTGGTATTCAGATTACTTGCAAATGAAAAATATAAAATGTAGACCTATTGATGCATTTAAGTTCAGGGTACTTTATTAGTGAGAAGCTTTTGTTTTATGATTTCTTTATTTGGGATAGAGGGAGCATGCAGGAGGAACAGCAGAGGGAGAGGGAAAAACAGAGAAGCAGACTCCCTGATAAGTGTGGAGCCTGACATGGGGCTCAATCTCTCACCCCTGAGATCATGACCTGAGCCAAAATCAAGAGTCAGATGCTCAACCAACTGAGCCAGAGGTGCCCCTAGTGAAAAGCTTTTTAGGAAATGCAACTATGGGGAAGCCTGCGTGGCTCAGTGGTTTAGTGTCTGCCTTTGGCTCAGGGCGTGATCCCGGGATCAAGTCCCACATCAGGCTCCCTAGGGAGCCTGCTTCACCCTTTGCTTGTGTCTCTGTCTCTCTCTGTGTCTCTCATGAGTAAGTAAATCAAATATATATTTTTTAAAGAAATGCAACAGTGTGTCTCTTTAATAGGCAACCAAAAACTTAAAAAATTTTTAACTATAGTAAAATACACTTTATATAAAATTTACTTCTTAACCATTTGTAAGGATACACTTTAGTAGTGTTAAATATATTCATATTGTATACCAATCTCCAGAACTTTTTCATCTTGCAAATCTGAAACTCTCTACCCATTAAACAATAATTACCCATTTCTCGGGATCCCTGGGTGGCGCAGCGGTTTGGCGCCTGCCTTTGGCCCAGGGCGCGATCCTGAAGACCCGGGATCGAATCCCACGTCGGGCTCCCGGTGCATGGAGCCTGCTTCTCCCTCTGCCTGTGTCTCTGCCTCTCTCTCTCTCTCTGTGACTATCATAAATAAATAAAAATTAAAAAAAAAAAATAATTACCCATTTCTCCTTCTACCAACCTTGGCAGCCACCATTTTATTTCCTGCTTCTTCTATAAGTTTGACTGCTCTAGATTACTCATACAAGTGAAATCGTACAGTGTTTGTCTTTTTGCTACTATTCCTTGATTTTGCATAATGTAGTTTATATTAGAATTTTATTCCTTTTAAAGGATAATTAATTAATATTCCATTGTGTATGTGTATCACATTTTGTTTATCTGTTCATCTATTCATGGACATTTGGATTGCTTCCACTTTTGGGCTATTGTAAATAATGCTACTGTGACCATAGGTATTCATCTTTTCTAGACCTTGCCTTCAATTTTTTCTTTTTAAGATTTTTAAGTGATCTCTACACCACAACATGGGGCTCAAGATCAAGACTTGTACGCTCTGCTCTATTGGTTAAGCCAGCCAGGCATCCATTTTTTTGGAAATACAACCAGCAGTGATATTGCTGAATTATATGGAATTCTGTTTTTAATATTTTGAAGAACTTCCATACTGTTTTCCATGGCAACTGCATCATGTTACATTCCCACCAACAGTGTACAGGATTCCAATTTCTCCATCTTCGCCCTAGGTAGCCATCCTAATGAGTATGAGGAAATATCTTGTGGTTTTGATTTACATTTATCTGATGATTAGGATGTTGAACATCTCTTTGTAATGCTTATTGATTATATGCACATCTTTGGGGAAAAATGTTAAGTCATTTGCCCATATATTTTTTTAAAAGATTTTATTTACTTATTCATGAGAGACACAGATAAGCAGAGACATAGAGGGAGAAGTAGGTTCCTCGCAGGGAGCCCAATGCAAGACTCTATCCCCAGACTGGGATCGCGCCCTGAGCTGAAGCCCACGCTCAACCACTTAGCCATCCAGGCATCCCAATTTGCCTGTATTTTAATCAAGTTTTTTTTTTTCTTTTGTTGAGTTGTAAGAGTTCTTTATTTTGGATATTAACTCTTTATCGATACATGCTTTGCAAATAGTCTTTTTTTTTTTTTTTTTGCAAATACAGTCTTATTCCATAGATTGCCCTTCCAATCTGTTTATTGTGTCCTTTGATGTACAGAAGTTTTAATTTTTTTTTAAGATTTTATTTATTTATTCATGAGAGACACACAGAAAGGCAGAGACACAGGCAGAAGGGGAAGCAGGCTCCATGCAGGGAGCCTGATGCAGGACTCGATCCCAGGACTCCAGGATCATGCCCTGGGCCAAAGGCAGGCGCTAAACCGCTGAGCCACCCAGGGATCCCCTCAGAAGTTTTAATTTTGTAAAAAAGATCTGTATTTTAGAGAGAGTGCACAAGTGAGGGGAGGCAGATAAGACAGACAGACAGACTCACTCTTATACAGACTTCACACTCCAGCATTGTGCTGGATCTCATGACAATGAGATCACAAACTGAGCTGAAACCAAGAGTTGGATGCTTAACTGACCGTGCCACCCAGGCACCCTCAGTTTTAAATTTTGATGTAGTTCACTTTATTTATTTTTGTCTCTCTTGCAGGTGCTTTTGGTGTCAGTAAGAAGTAATTTTGAAATTCAGTATCATAAAGCTTTTCCTCTATATTTTCTTCTAAGAGCTACATAGTTTTAGGTCTTTTATCTATTTTAAGTTAAATTTTGCATGTTAAAAGCTAATGGTTTTTGTCTGCTAGGGCTGCCATAACAATATCACAGACTGGGTGGCTTACATAATACATTTATTTTCTCATAATATTGGGCTTGGAAGTTTAAGGTCAAGGTATTAACGACTTGGTTTCTGGTGAGGCCTTTTTCTTTGACATGGTGGGGTTCCTCCTTGCTGTGTCTTCACAGGGCCTCTTCTCTGTGTGTGAAACTTCTGGTATCTTCCTCTTCTCGGACTGATACCAGTTTTGTTCGGTTAGGATTCCACCTTTAGGACCTCATTTAACCTTCTTTACCTCCTTAAAGACCCTATCTCCAAGTACATTTATATTGGGCTTCAACATAGGAATTTGGGGAGGATGCAATTCAGTTTATAACCAGGTCCAAATTAATGTTTTACACGTGGATATCCATTTTAAGGGGAAATTCATTTTTTAAAATTGAAGTGCTCATTTCTCATGAGAGTATGATATTATGTGTGTGTCTTGATTGTTAGCATTGGCCACATGTGGGACAAATATTTTTATATGTATATGTGTTCATGTAGGTATGGACTCGTGATTTGTTTATAAGATAGAACTTACAGTGATGCTAGGAAATGATGCTATATTTACACTTTATTTAGAAATTAATCTGGGCAGCCCCAGTGGCCCAGCGGTTTAGCACCGCCTTTGGCCCGAGGTGTGATCCTGGAGACCTGGGATCGAGTCCCACGTTGGCCTCCCTGCATGGAACCTGCTTCTCCCTCTGCCTGTGTCTCTGCCTCTCTCTCTCTCTCTCTCTGTATCTGTCATGAATAAATATTTTAAAAAATAAAAAAAATTAATCTGCATTTGTCACAATTGTATAGAGTCTTTATAAATTAATGAAAACAATAGTTTAAAAGATTTTGTGTTCACATATGATTTTTTTAGCTTATAGAAGCATGGAATGCATTTTATATTGTTTACTGAGTTATAATCTGTTTAAAATTAACTTGTTTTCTAAACTTAGGAATTTATTCAGTAATTATCATATAATTTTAATTAATTTAAGCTATATTTTCTTTTCATAATATATAGATGTGAAAATCACCATGAAAAGCTTAGTGTATTTTGCTGGACTTGTAAGAAGTGTATCTGCCATCAGTGTGCACTTTGGGGAGGAATGGTGAGCAGAAAAAATTTAGCATATTACTTTTAGCTAGAGACTGGAAAGCACCAAAATACTTGTTAGATTTAGTTAGAAAATATTATTTTACTCTGCTTATAGATTGAAATTTAAATGCATCTGATTTGTAGCAGAAGGTATCACATACACCATAAACTTCTTTTGTGGGAGATATAGATTTGGAATGTGCATTGCTTACATAAATACATTATTTTAGTTGGAAAAATAGAAAATGTATATTTGTAAATCTTTTATTGTAGGATCAAAGTCTTATTTCTGATTAAAGGACAGTTGATCTGATGTCCTGGCCACAATTTCCAGATTCAGTTTCAAATGAAACAATTTTAGATATTTGTGAAACAATATGAACGCAAACATCTTGATCTTATGGGTTTTTTTTTCTTTTTTCCAGTTTAATTCAAAAGTAGTTTTTAAGGCATTGTACCTTTTATCAAGTCTAAAACACTCAAGTCAGTTTTCCTGTAAACAGCCTTTGTTTCACAGTTTCACTGTTTAATTAATATTTAAATTATATACCTATGTACTAGGTGCAATTCATGTAAATAGGCTTGAGAACAAACCCAATAGGTTTTTGGTGGGGAGAGTTAGTTGTAGTGGGAGCAGAAGTTGCTAGACAACTAGACATAGCTGTTAGCAATAAGAATTGATCATTCTTGGGGTACCTGGGTGGCTCAGTTGGTTAAGTGTCAGATTTCTGATCTTAGCTCAGGTCATGAGTTCAGACTGAGTTGGAACCTACTTAAAAAAAGAAAAGAATTGATCATTTTTTGGGTATCAGCATATTTCAGGGAGAGAATGACAGGCAACATGGTTCAGTAGAGCTCATTTTAGAGAGTTTTCTGCTAGGATTTGAGTACTAATGTTCTGAGTAGAAAAAACTGAATTCTTACAATTTAGTACTTAATTAAATATGTGGATTTAGTAAGAAGCAATGGGAACATTCTTTTCTATATTTTAAGTGGACATACAAAAATCTACATCTTTTTTATTTTAGAGACCATGGTTGGGTGCTTTTGTTAAATAAGACAATGCTAAGAACTTACCTGTTAATAGTAAGGTTTTGTGGTTTTTTTTGTTTTAGGCTTTATTCATTTTAGAGAGAGTGGGCACAAGTGGGAAGGGCAGAGGGAGTGGGAGAGACAATCCCAGGCAGACCCCACGCTGAGCACAGAACCCAGTGTGGGGCTCAATCTCGTGACCCCAAGATCATGATCTGTGCAGAAATCAAGAGTTGGACACTCAAACAACTGAGCTACCTAGCAGAAGGAGTTAATTTTGCAAAGGCGTAGTGAAAAGAAATTTGAAAACATGAAAAAGGGTAGTTAGTGCTGACCAAGAAGAGAGTGGCAAATAAAGTTGTGTCAGATGGTTTGAGCCGTGGTTAAAGATTTTGGTTCTTTCTAAGGAATACAGATTTCTAGATGAGTGTAAATGTTTTCCTGAAATTCTTTATCTGTAATCATTAAGGATTTCCTATATAGGCCAAGTGATCTTGAGAAAGTTCTTGTGGATTTTAACAAAGTAGACAGCCAAAAAAAAATTCATTTGAAAATATTTACTAGTTTCTTAGTATCCATGAAGTGTTAATAAAGAAGTATGAGTGGTTGAGGTAAAAAAAAATGTTCTAAAACTATTCTTAATTTAAATAGCATGGTGGACATACCTTTAAACCTTTGGCAGAAATTTATGAACAGCATGTTACTAAAGTGAATGAAGAAGTGGCTAAACTTCGTCGGCGTCTCATGGAACTGATCAGCTTAGTTCAAGAAGTGGTAAGACTACGACTGAAAGATCATTATCCATTGTATAGTCTATCTTATGTAATATATGTATTTTTACAATACAAATAAATTAATCGAGATTATCGAGATTTAAAAATTTGAGAAGATATATTTATAGTCAGTTTCACCAACTTCAAACTAGCTGAGGAATTTGCATCCAAACCCCTGGCCTGTTCCACATTTGGAACCAGATAATTGCCTTTTCTTATGCAGAAACAGAAAATCTGTGAATGAGTTAAATAAGCCTGTTTGATATAGTCCGTAATCGACTTGTAAATAGTATTGACTTTTACAAAGTCATTGAGTCATTCTTTGGACCCTCAGCTTTTGGGAGAGTTTCTGCTACCAATGAGTGAACTATTTCTGATGTCTTGAATTAGAACTCTACAGAATTGCAAGAGTGATATTTAACACTACTCTTCAGATACTTTATAGGTCAAACAGATTTGGTTGAGTTATTTACCACTTATTATTTATATGGGGAAATGTGATACAAGTTTCAAACATTTAAGTACTGAATATACTTTTTTTTTTCTTTCTTTTAAGATTTTATTCATTTATTCATGAGAGACAGAGAGGCAGAGACATAGGCAAAGGGCGTAGCAGGTTCCCTACATGGAGCCCAAGGCAGGACTAGATCGCTGGATGGGGGATCATGCCCTGAGTCGAAGGCAGATGCTCAGCCACTGAGCCACCCAGGCGTCCCCTGAATATACTTTTGGAATTGCTGGAATGCCAGTTGTAGCTAGTGAGGTTTGGGGCCTTTTCTGATTTAAGATATCTTTACTTAACCCTTTCAGGAATCAAGATTCAAAGCATTATTTTATAACATTTTTTTTTATACAAAAAGTTTCTGAGTTGCATATATGCTACCTACAAAGTAATCTTGGAATATAAATAACTTGAATGTCTTCTCTTTGGACTTCATCTAACTCCTCTTTTTTTACTGTTATTTTCTCTTGGCAACTTAATTTGATCTTTAGGGAGCATGTCCTAACTTTGAAATTCTCACTGCTTATATTTCTAATAAGCATAGGAAAGATTACTTTTTATTTTTAGTGGTATGCTTTAAGAGTCTGCAATGTGTTCTGTAATCTTTGAAAATCCTGGTTTTTTTTTTTTTTCTTTCTCTGTTCTAAAAAATGTTTTAAACTTTGTAAACTAGAGTACATACAGTGTTTGAAATTTTTCATTTGTTTTAGTTTTACATGATGTGAACCTGGCATCAGTATACTTTTTTCTTTTTGAATAGTGGTTTTTTTTATCAGATATGATTGGGGCTTTGAGTATTTGTTTTGTATATGGTATTTGAACCAGAATTTTGTAATTACATATCTTTCACTGTTAAAAGAGCCTGTACTTTATTGTTTTGTTTACTTTTAAGAATGTTGTTCCTGCTTCATTTCAGTGCACGATTTTTTAAAGCAGTGAGTTGCCTATGATATATAAACAATTTAAAAGTATGATTGTATTACAATTTTTAAAGAGGAAATCAGCTTACTTTAAGAATAATTGCAGTGATTGTGTTATGTCTGTTTGCTTCTGTTTTAAAAATTCAATTTTTTTTTTTACCTGTTTATCTTCTAGGAACGAAATGTAGAAGCTGTTAGAAATGCAAAAGATGAGCGTGTTCGGGAAATTAGGAATGCAGTGGAGATGATGATTGCACGATTAGACACACAGCTAAAGAATAAGCTCATAACACTAATGGGTGAGTGTTTTTCTATGCTGTTGTAATATGTGGTGCTTTGAGCCTCCTTGAAGTTCCATCTTGAAAGGGTAAAGGTTGGTGAGTTGTTATAGGCTAGGAAAAGATGGCCTTTGAAAGTAAAAGTTCCACCTGTTAAATGTCCCTCTGAATCAAATAACGTTACACATAATTAATATAACTCCCATTAACCCCATGGATATGTATGCTTCTCGTTCTTTAGGCTAGTGATTTACAATGAAAATGGCCTGGTTCAGCAGCCATGGCTTCCTTGTCATCATCTTTTTTTTTTTTTTTTTTTTCTCCCAACATCTAAAGCAGTTTCTTCCTTCTCTATAGTAATTCTGTACAGTAATACAGAATTACTAGTAATACAGAATTCTCTATAGTAATAATAAATTATTATTATGTTCTTTATTCTTGTGTGTTTCTAGTTTCTTGAGACTATTCCTGTTTGGGCTTTTTGTTTTGTTTTTGTCTTTGCCTTTTTTTTTTTTTTTTTTTTTTTACAGATTCTTATGTTTAAAGAACATACCATTTGTTGACATGTAGTGTAACATTTGGCCAACTTACTGTATTTCTTTTTAAGCCACATTTAAATTCTGGGAAAGAAGTACTTCAGAAGAGTTGATTTGAGTAAAAAATGTACTCTTTTATATATGTTTGTATTCTTTTAGAAAAAGCAGTAATAGTTTCCTTAGAGAATATATTGTCATTGTGTATTCCTAGATGAACTTAATAGATCTGAATTGCAATTTGTCTAAAACTGTAGTTAAGGTTGATTCTGAAATCCCCTTGTCAAAGCTACTGCAATATTAGATTAGGCCTTTTAAAGCTCTGGGGAAATTTTTTAGGGTAGCTTTAGTGACCTTTTATTTACTTGAAATCAATTCCTTGTTATTGACTATGTTCAGTGAAAGTTAATTTCATTTTTAAACCAGTAATGAGGCTGAGTGTTGGTGTTTTGCTGTCTTTTAAATAGGTCAGAAGACATCTCTAACACAGGAAACAGAGCTCTTGGAATCCTTACTTCAGGAGGTAGAGCACCAGGTAATGAAATAATAAATGTAATGAAATAAAAGTTTATCAACAGGCTTAAAAAAATTTGGGGAGGGGCAGGATTGTGTGAGACCAAAAGATTGGGAGATCTATGTTCTATATTAGGCATTTTTATGAATTAGGAATCAGCAGATTCTTCTCAAGTTTCTCCATCGTGTTTGGGATTTATTTATTTATTATTATATTTTATAATATATATAATATATATAACATAAACTATATTATAAATTATATTATGTTATTTATTTAATAAATTTAATAAATTATTTAATAAGATTTATTCTGTTTTGTAAGAACGCTATTATTTTTGTAGGGAATAGCCTGTAGAAATCTGTGAATCTATAAAAGATGAAAATCTTCTGACATTGTGACTTAAGTGGTGATTTTGAGATAAAATGTTGCCAATTATATGTAGTAATTCTTATGGTAAAATTAACATTTTTATTTATTAAGGAAATTTTTTTAAAAGATTTTATTTATTTATTCATGAGAGATAGAAAGGCAGAGACATAAGCAAAGGGACAAGCAGGCTCCCCTAATGCAGAACTCAATCCCAGAACCCCTGGATCACAACCTGAGCCAAAGGCAGATGTTCAACCACTAAGCCACCCAGGCCTCCCTGTTAAGGAAATTTTTATTAAGTATCAAATAGGTAACAGGCATTTTTTAAAGATGTTCAGAACATAGCAGTGGACAAAATGGCAAAAATGTTGAAGATGAATGAATAAAGTGCATAGTGTTACATATTTGATATATTAGTCTGTGTTATATTCGGTTTTGGAATTCTTGAATTCCTCTGAGTGCCTGATACATAGATGTTTCCTCAGATTATTCTCTTAATTATCATCCTGGGGATTCCATTTACTACTTTGCATTTTTTAAAAAGATTTTATTTCTTTATTAGCATGATATGGGGAGGAGGAGGGAGCAGAGGGAGAAGCAGACTCCCCACTGAGCAGGGAGCCTGACCGAGGGCCAATTCCAGGACCCTGAGATCATGACCCGAGCCAAAGGTAGATGCTTAACTGGCTAAGCCACCTGGACACCCCTTTTTACTTCTTTCTTGGGTTAAAGTCCATATTTCCTGATTTCCATGGCTTCTACTCTCTTGCTTTACTTGTTTTAGTATCACATATCATCCTTAGCTTTCCTGAAAGGTTAATTAGGATTGATCAATCTTTGCCTTTGCCACTCCCTCTCCCTTTCCCTTTCCTTTTTTTTTTCTTTTTTTTTTTTTTTAAGATTTTATTTATTCATGAGAGGCAGAGAGAGAGAAAGTCAGAGACAGAGGCAGAGGGAGAAGCAGGCTGCATGCACGGAGCCTGATATCAGACTCGATCCCGGGTCTCCAGGACCAGGCCCTGGACGGAAGGCAGTGCTAAACCACTGAGCCACTCGACAGAGAGACAGCACAAATGAGGAGCATGGGGAGGAGGGAGCAGAGGGAACAAGACAATCCTAAGCAGGCTCCTGCCTAACAGTGATTCTGATGCTGGGCTCAGACTCACAACCCTGAGTTCCTGACCTAAGCTGAAATCAAGAGTCAGATGTTTCACTGATGGAGCCACCCAGGTGGCCCTTCAGAATAAATTTTTTAAGACTGGATGTCTGAAAGTATTTTTATTCAGTTTTTTTTTATTCAGTTTTTATACTTGATTGACAGTTTAATAAAATTTGGTACATAAATATTTATTGAAAGACTCTTGTTTTTCTCTTCAGTATTCCCATTCTTAATTGTGCATGTGTCTCTAGTCCAGAGACTATTTTTTTCCCCTCCAGAGAATAAACTAGCACGTTTCTGCTAAGTGTTGGAACAAATTTAAATCATCTGTGGTAGAGTGGGGGCAGAGATCTGGGGATCTATGTGCTTTTATTTTAACAGCTTTATGGAAGAATAATTGACAAAAATAATTGGCATGTATTTAAAATATATAACTTGACAAATTTTGATAAAGTATATAGCTATAAAACTGTCACTGTAATCAAGATAGTAAGCATATTCATCATCCCTCGAAATTTCTTTGTGCCTCTTTGTAAGTTTTTCTCCTGCTTTTCCCCACAGTTCCTTCCCCAGGCAACCCCCTCATCTGCTTTCTATCATAGATAAATTTGCATTTTCTAGAATTGTATTTAATTGGAATTATATATATTATGTACTTAATTTATGTTGGGCTTCTTCCAGCAAAAATTTTTTGCAACTCCTTCATATATCAATTGTTTTACTTGTGGGTAGTATTCTTTTGTTGTATTTATTTATTTATTTATTTATTTATTTATTTATTTATTTATTTATTATTTTTAATTTTTATTTATTTATGATAGAGAGAGAGTGAGGCAGAGACATAGGCAGAGGGAGAAGCAGGCTCCCTGCAGGGAGCTGGATGTGGGACTTACTTCCCAGACCTGTGATCACAACCTGAGTCAAAGGCAGATGCTCAAGCACTGAGCTACCAGGTGCTCCTATAATTAATTTTTGTATTTTGATCTTGTATCCTTCAATCTTGCTAAATTTATTAGTTCTAGTAGCTATTTTGTAGATTTCTGGAATTGCCTGCAGATAGTCATGCTATCTTTGAATACAGACAGTTTTCTTTTTGCTTTTTATTTAGTTTCCTGTCAGGTTTTGCTGACCAGAACTTCTAGTATAATGTCAATTTATGATGATAGCAGTGGGTTTATTGTAGATATTCTCTCTCTCTCTCTCTCTCTCTTTCTTTTTTTTTAAGTAGGCTCCATGCCCAGCATGGAGCCTGTGGTGGGGCTCAAAGCCACTACTGTGAGATTGAGACCTGAGCTGAGATCAAGAGTTGTTCAACTGACTGAGCAACCCAGGCCGGCTCTCTTATAGATATTCTTTATCAGGTTTAGAAATTTTATTCCCATGTAATGGGATTTTTCATCAGGAAGAAGTGTTGGATATTGTCATTTTTTTTTCTGCAAGTTTTGAGATTATCGTATGGCTTTCTTTTTTCATTCTTTAAATGAATTAACTTTTTTAAAAAATATTATACCAACTTTGTACTTCTAGGATAAAAACAGTGGTTTGGTCAATGTATTGTCCTTTTAACGTATTATTGGATTTGATTAAATCAGATTTTGTTTAGACTTTTTGCATTTTTGTACCTGAGGTATATTAGATGGTAGTTTATTTTTCTCGAAGTATCTTTGTCTGGCTTTGTTATTAGAATAATGATGGCCTCAAAGAATTGTAAAGTATGCCCTCTTCAGTTTTCTGGAAGAAGTTGAGTAGGATTGGTATTATTTCTTTAGATGTTTGATAGAATTTACCAGTGAAGACATTGGGGCCTTGTTTTCTTTGTGGAATGATTTTCAACTACAAATTCAATTTCTTTAATTGATATATTCTTTTTTTTTTTTTTTTTTAAGATTTATTTGTTTGTTTACGATAGACATAGAGAGAGAGAGAGGCAGAGACACAGGAGGAGGGAAAAGCAGGCTCCATGCCAGGAGCCGGATGCGAGACTCGATCTTGGGACTCCAGGATCGCGCCCTGGGCCAAAGGCAGGCGCCAAACCGCTGAGCCACCCAGGGATCCCCTAATTGATATATTCTTATTTTTTATTTCATTTAATTTTTTTAGAGTGAGCAAGTGCCATGGGTAGGGGCATAGGGAGAGGAAGAGAGAATCCTAAACAGGTTCCATATCTGGTGTGGAGCCCAATGCAGGGCTCAGTCTCACAACTCTGAGATCATGACCTGAGCCAAAAATCAAGGGTTGATTGCTTAACTGGGTGAGCTTTGGTAGTTGGTGTCTTCCAGGGAATTTTTTCATTTCATTTGAATTTGCCAAAAATATTGGTGCAAAATTTATGATATTCTCTTCCTACTCTTTCAAAATTTGTAGAATGCAGTGTTATCATCTCTTTCTTTCCTATATTGATAATTTGTGTCTTTTTCTCCTGATCAGTTGGCTAGAGGATATCTATTTTTGTTGATGTTTTCAAAGACTTAGCTTTTGGCTTTTCTCAGTTGTTTTTGTTTTTTTATTTCATTGATTTTTGTTTCGATCTCATTGTTTTGCTTAAGTTTGAATTTATTTTGCTCTTCTTTTTCTAAAATCTTAACACAGAAGCTGGCATTATTGATTTGAGAAATTGTGTTCAAAGTGCTTTTTTTCCTTTGTGATATCCTTTCAACATGAGTCCTTCAGAAATGTTACCTAGTTTCTGCATGATAGGAAGTTTTTCTAATAATATGTAATATGAAGTCCAGTTTTGTGGTAATGCTGTACAGGTCTACTACGTTGTAAATTTTCTGTCTACCTGTTTTATTATTGAGAGAGGGCTGTTGACATTTTCAACATAATTGTCTTTTCTTTTGTCAATTCTATCAGTTTTTGCTTCATGTATTTTGAAGTCATACTGTTTGGGTCCTAAACATCTAGAATTGTGTTCTCTTGATTTACTGTTCACTGTGAAAAGACCTTCTTTATCCTTATAACATTTTTTGCTTTGAAATTTATTTGGTTTCACAGAGCCACTTCATCTTTAACTAGTGTTACTGTGACATATCTTATTTTGTTATTTTATTTTTAATGCATTTGTTTCTAAATATTCAAAATCTGTGTCTTGTAGATAGCATATAATTGGATCTGGTCTTTCAAATCTGGTTGGGCAATATTTTACTTGTAAATGCGTTGTATTTACTGATATAGTGAAGTTTGAGTCTAACATCTTGCTGTTTGTATTCTCTTTGTCCCATCAGTTTCTTGTTACTGTTCTGGTTATTTTTGAATTGAGTATTTTTTTTAAATTTGAGTATTATTGTCAATGAATGACACTGCTATCAATAATAAGCAGATTAATTTGAACTTATAAAGATACCCCACAGTGATCTACTTGATAATACATAGATCTAGAGAATGATGAGGAATTTAAAGTGGGGGGAAAAACATTACTAGTGATGAAAAGGAACACTGACAAAAAGGGAACAGTCTACCTTAAGATTAAGAAGATAGGACAGGGGCAGCCCCGGTGGCGCAGCAGTTTAGCGCCACCTGCAGCCCAGGGCGTGATCTGGAGACCCTGGATCAAGTCCCATGTCAGGCTCTCTGCATGGAGCCTGCTTCTCCCTCTGCCTGTGTCTCTGCCTCTCTCTTTCTCTGCATCTCTATGAATAAATAAATAAAATCTTTAAAAAAAAAAAAAAAGAAGATAGGACAGTTATGATTTTCTATTCTAGGATAAAATCAGAATACCAAAAGCAGATGCTGACAGAATTATAAGGTTCTGATAAAATCACTCTAGTGATTAAATATTTAACAAAATGATCGCACCAACTAACAAGATGTAAGAATAGAGGATATTTGA
Source organism: Canis aureus (assembly GCF_053574225.1). Classification (NCBI taxonomy): domain Eukaryota; kingdom Metazoa; phylum Chordata; class Mammalia; order Carnivora; family Canidae; genus Canis; species Canis aureus. Next base: position 27,489,240 of record NC_135626.1, read on the forward strand.
AAAAAAATTAAGATGTTTTATCTAAAAGTTATGTGTGGAACTCTGAAACCTGGAATGGAGAATACATATTCTTTTTCAGTTCATATGAAACCATTTCAACACTTGATTGTGTACTAAGGTATTTAGAAATCTGAAGAAATTGGGATCCCTGGGTGGCTCAGCTTTTTGGCGCCTGCCTTTGGCCCAGGGCGCGATCCTGGAGTCCCGGGATCGAGTCCCACGTCGGGCTCCTGGCATGGAGCCTGCTTGTTCCTCTGCCTGTGTCTCTGCCACTCTCTCTCTCTCTCTCTCTCTCTCTTTCTCTATCATAAATAAATAAATAAATCTTAAAAAAAAAAAGAAATCTGAAGAAATTTCACAAATTTGTATAAAGAACATGTTCTGTGACCACAATATAGTTAAGGTAGACATCAAAAATGAAAACATTATTTAAAAAATTTTATGTGGGAAAAAAAACAAAAAAACAAAAAAAAAATTTATGTAAGTATGCACTCAGTTAAATATACACATAGTTACCGAACTAAGGAGGACATTGCAATTGAAATGATAAATTATAAAAATACCAGTCATAGCTAAGGGATATTTAGGAGAATTTTAGACTAAAATTCAGTTTAAGAAAATTATGAATAAATGAGGTTAAGTATTCAACTAAAGAAGCCTTTATAAAAGAACAATAGTGTAGAGGCATAAAATGGAAAAGAAATTGTGAAGATACTGATGAAATTCACAAAAGAGAGTGCCATGAAATAGTTGGAAGTATCAGTATACCCAATATTGGATCTTTGAAAAACATAAATAGATGATATTCTAGCAAGGTTATCAAGAAAAATGAAGTAAGTGTCTAATATTGGGAGGAAGAATTGGAGTATAAATATAGAAGCAATTTATTTTTCTTATTTTTATTTTTTATTTTTAAAAAGATTTTTATTTATTCATGAGAGAGAGAGAGACAGAGACAGAGACACAGGCAGAGAGAGAAGTAGGCTCCATGCAGGGAGCCCAATGTGGGACTTGATCCCGGGACTCTAGGATCACATCCTGGGCTGAAGGGAGGCACTCAACTGTTGAGCCACCCAGGTGTCCAATATAGTAGAAATTTAAATTTTTTTTGAAATTTAATTTTTAAAAGTAAATGTTTACATTGTGTTTATATATATATATGTAAAACACAAATATGAGCAACTTTATTGAAGTAGAATCTATATGAAGAGGATAATTTTAAGGAAAAAATATTTATTTATTTATTTGGCTCCATGCCCCTGTGTGAAGCCTAATACAGGACTTGAACTAATGGCCCTGATGTCAAAACCTGAGCTGAGATTGAGAGTCAGACACTTAACTGAATGAGCTACACAGGCACCCATAGAAAGTATATAATTTAAACAAGAAACATGAAGTAAATTTTATTGGTAATAAGTCTTCTTCAAAAGGCATTAAATTCAGACTAAGGTAAAATTTTTTTATCAGATCTTTAAATATCAGTCTCCTGTCTTAAGTAATTTTTTTTTTTTTTAGCAAACACAGAAGTACTACCTATCATTCTTTGAGATGATGTTACATTAATAATCAGTTGTTATGGGCAGCCTGGGTGGCTCAGCAGTTTAGCGCTGCCTTCAGCCCAGGATGTGATCCTGGAGACCCAGGATCGAGTCCCACGTCAGGCTCCTTGCAGGGAGCCTGCTTCTCCCTCTGCCTGTGTCTCTGCCTCTCTCTCTCTCTCTCTCTCTCTCTCTCTCTCTGTGTCTTCCATGAATAAATAAATAAAATCTTTAAAAAAAAAATCAGTTGTTATAAGAACAATATAAGGAAATTGAAGCTCAATTTTATTGTAAACATAAATGCCAAAATCTTAAATATATACTATCAGACAAATCAGTAGACTATTTATGAAAACAAGCAAGAACAGGGTGCCTGGCTGGTTCAGTTGGTGAAGTGACTCTTAATCTTAGGGTTGTGAGTTCAAGTCCTATGTTAGGTATAAAGATTACTTAAAAATAAAATCTTAAAAAAAAAAAAAAAAAAAGCAAGACCAGGCAGGGTTAATCAAAGGAATGTTTCATTATCAGAAAAATCTTCCTGATTATAACTTGAGATTAAAGGGAAAAACCAGGGGATCCCTGGGTGGCACAGCGGTTTAGCGCCTGCCTTTGGCCCAGGGCGTGATCCTGGAGACCCAGGATCAAGTCCCGCGTCAGGCTCCCAGTGCATGGAGCCTGCTTCTCCCTCTGCCTGTGTCTCTGCCTCTCTCTCTCTCTCTCTGTGTGACTATCATAAATAAATAAAAATTTAAAGGGAAAAACCGGGGCAGCCCGGGTAGCTCAGTGGCTTAGCGCCACCTTAGCCCAGGGCCTGACCTGGAGGCTCGAGATCAAGTCCCATGTCAGGGTCCCTGCATGGAGCCTGCTTCTCCCTCTGCCCCCCCCCCCCCCCATAAATAAATAAAATCTTTAAAAAAAAATAAAAAATAAAGGGCAAAACCTTTATATATATATATATATATATATGAGTATATGGGTAGAAATGAATAGGGTAATATTAAATTTTGGGGGGATAATATTAATTTTTAAAGCAACATTATTATATTTGATCCTCATTCATGGCCAAATTACTTAGCAAACTAGGAATAAAAGGGAATTACATTAACTTTATTTTAAAGGTCTATAGGAAATAATCTAAATGGTGTAAAATATGAGAAGCTCTCTGATATAGAATCCAGGTTTGTCTCCTTTTCGTTGCTTCACTTCTGAGTGTGCTGGTCCTGTGTATTTTTTTTTTTTTTTTTTTTTAAGATTTATTTACTTACTTTAGAGAGAGAATCTCAAGCAGACTACTCACTGAGCTCGTAGCCTGACATGGGCTCAATCCCATGACCCTGAGATCATGACCTGAGCCCAAACAATGAGTCGGACGTTTAACTGACTGAGCCACCCAGGCTCTGGTCCTCTGTATTAAGTATAAATGTAGTGTAAGTGGAGTATAAATATATTGAAAGGAAGAGATAAAATTTGTTATTTGCAGAGGATGTGGTTATCTATGTAGAAAGTATATAACTTACACCTTTTTAGTGAGTTTATCTTGGTTGCTGGATGTATATTTAAGACATAAAAATCAGTAGTGTTTTTGTATATCAGGAATAATCAGAAAATTGAAAAAATCTTTCAAAAAAAAGAAATCTCTCTCATAGTAACAAAAACTAAGAATTTTGAATAAGTTTAATAAAAGATGTTGAAGACCTTTGTAGACACTATTATAAAACAAGAAAGAATTGAGTGAAGAAATATTCTATATTTCATTGGTTCTCAGTTGTATGTTATACTATCTCTGAAATGAGATGTGTTTTAACAGTAGATACAGCACAGCCATAATTGACTTTTTTTTTCCTTAATGGCAGGCATATCAAACAGTTATGTTTAATGATCTATGGTCTGTTATATTTTATGGACTACAATATATTCATCTAGAGGAAAATTCAGTATTACAAATGTACTAGACTCTTGAATCTTATAAGTGCAGTTCAGTCTTTATTTCAACATGAATTTTCTCAGAATTTGGTAAAATTCCCATATTAAAATGAAAAGAGCAGGGATCCCTGGGTGGCACAGCGGTTTGGCGCCTGCCTTTGGCCCAGGGCGCGATCCTGGAGACCTGGGATCGAGTCCCACGTCGGGCTCCCGGTGCATGGAGCCTGCTTCTCCGCCTTTCTCTCTCTCTCTCTCTCTCTCTCTCTGTGTGACTATCATAAATAGATAAAAACTAAAAAAAATAAATAAATAAAATAAAATGAAAAGAGCAAAGGGCCCCCAAATAGCCAACATACTCCTGAATTAAAAAAAAAAAAAAGTTGTGTTTCTTGTCCTATATCAAGACATAATGTGAGAAAGTTGCATATGTGTACAAGGAACTATGCACAAGGGTCTTCGCTCCAGAGTTACATACATATATATATACCCATACATACATATATTTATTTATTATTAAATATTTTATTTATTTATTCATGAGAGACACGGAGAGAGGCAGAGACATAAGCAGAGAGAGAAGCAGGCTCCATGCAGGGAGCCCAATATGAGACTCAGTCCTGGAATTTCAGGATTACGCCCTGGGCCGAAGGCAGGTGCTCAACTGCTGACCCACCCAGGTGTCCCCAGAGTTACTTTTAATAGTGAAGAATGGGAAGCAACCCATATGTCCGTTGATAGAGAAAAATAACTTATACTATATTCATGCAATGATGTTCTTTAAAACTGCTGAAATGAGTTAAAACTGCTTAAATATCAATAAACAAATCCCAGAAACACTAGTAAATAGAAGATGTAGGCTACGTAGTAACATATCTTGATAGTATTTATGTAAAGTTTAGAAACATTCAGAACATCGCTAAACAATACATGTGGAAACACGTGAATAGCAATAATTAACTTCAGTTGAATGAATTACCTTTGGAGAAAGTGGGATCAAGGAAGGATATTCATAATATGCATTCAATAAATATTTGAACAAAAGCTATAAGTTTTGATATTTTTAATATACTGGTCATATCATCATTCTTCATGAGCTATATGCAACTATCATTTTAAAGATATAAGCCTAGTTATAGTGTCGTGGGATGAATATCATCTATATGAGATTTGATAGTGTATTAATTTGGTAGGGCATCCATAACAAAATACCACAGACTAGGAGGCTTAAACAACAGATTTATTTTCTTACGGTTCTGGAGGCTGGAAGTCCAAGATCAGTGACATCAGGTTTGCTTTACCCTGCGATGTCTCTTGCAGATGGCTATTTTCTCTGTCCTTCTCTGAAGACCTTATCTCCAAAAATAGTTACACTCTGAGCTATTAGGGGTTAGGACCTAACATAGGAGTTTGATGGAGACACAGTTTAATCTTTAACAGTTCATAAAGCTTTCTTACAAATGTCTTTGTGATTGTTATAACAATCCCAGTGAAGCAAGCAGCAGTAGATACTATTCCAGTTTTACAGATAAACAGACTCTGAAAGTCGTATAATGAGTGCTTGGCAGAATTAGGACTTCAAATTGATTGTCTTGAATTGAAAGTCTTTTTAGCGACCATGTTTATTTTACTAAAATTGAATTTCTCAGTTTTTACGTTTGGCACTAGATAAAGTAGTGTTTTCCAAATTGATATGGGTTAAGACTTCTTTGCGTCTGTTACTTTAAAAAAAAAAAATTATTTATTCATGAGACACACAGAGAGAGAGGCAGAGATACAGGCAGAGGGAGAAGCAGGCTCCCTGTAAGGAGCCCAATGTGGGACTTGATCCTGGAACTCCAGGATCACGACCTTAGCCAAAGTCAGATGCTTAACCGCTGAGCCACCTGGGCGTCCCACATCTGTGGGACATCTTAACATCTCTTTCTCTCCTGGAATGCAGTTTGAGAAATCCTTATTTGAGGGCTCTTGACTTATAGAGGTTTTCTCATTAATATATATAATAGCTTTACTATGCCAGGCTAAAATATATTTGTGGTTGCTGAAAGTTGGATTTATGCTAATATGTAAGGAGAAAAAAATGCATTAAAATCAAATATGCTTGTTCAATGACTTTATTATTAGAATGGAAATAACCTAGATTCTGTGTAGATTCTTAACTCTCAAAACCACTTTGAAAGTCATTCTGTTTTTCTTTATCTCATTTTTTCAATATATAGACCAAATAATTTTTTAAGATTTATTATTTTTAAAGATTTTATTTATTTATTTATGAGAGAGACACGGAGAGAGAGGCAGAGACGCAGGCAGAGGGAGAAGCAGGCTCCACGCAGGGAACCTGATGTGGGACTCGATCCCAGGACTCCAGGATTACTTGCTGGGCTGAAGGCAGGCATTAAACCGCTGAGCCACCCAGGCATCCCAAGATTCATTTTATTTTAGAGAGAGAAAGAGCACATGTGAGCAGGAGGAGAGACAGAGGGAGAGGGGGAGAGAGTCCTCAAGCAGACTCTCTGCTGAGCACAAAGCACTCTCTGCTGACTGATTCAAGGCTCCATCCCAAGACCTTGAGATTATGACCTGAGTCAAAATCGAGAGTCAGCTGCCTAACCAGCAGAGCCACTCAGTCCCTACTAACCAAAATAATTTGTTTTTATTCTTTATTAAGGATTTGAGATGCCATTAAATATTAATTTTGTTTATTCAGTTTTTTTTCCTCACACAGCTGCGGTCTTGTAGTAAGAGTGAGTTGATATCTAAGAGCTCAGAGATCCTCATGATGTTTCAGCAAGTTCATCGAAAGCCCATGGCTTCCTTTGTTACCACTCCTGTTCCACCAGACTTTACCAGGTATGACAGTTATTTCATTTGAAGTTCATGTGCAAATACATATACTTGTTTCAAAACAATATTATTTTTCTTAACTCCATGGTTTTCAGGGTGTTACTTAAAATGATGTCATCTGGTGAACTTTAGTTATGCATGTAAATCTGGTTAAAAATAATTCTGGTGGACTTAGCTTTTGATTACAAAGAGCAGATCTTGAATTAGGAGTTCGTTCTTCCCAGAGTGTCACCTTCTATAGAACAAGTAATTGATCCCAATTCAGTTTTATCAGTATCTGTTCATTCTTTTAAATTGAGATAAAATTGGCAGTAACCTCATATTAGTTCCAAGTGTACAACATAATGATTTGATCTTTGTAAATATTGCAAAATGATCACGACATTAAGTCTAGATAACATCTCTCACTATAAACAGTTATAAAATTTTTTTTTGGAATGAGAACTTTTAAGATGTACTCTCTTAGCAACTTTTGTAGGTTTTTTTTTTTTTTTCTTAGCAACTTTTGGATATGCAGTACAGTGTTATTTACTATAGTCACCATGCTGTACACTGTGTTCCTGTGATTTATCTTATAGAATAACTGGAAGTTTATACCTCCTGTCCCCTTTTTTAGATAACACATATAAGTGAGATCATATGGTATTTGTCTTTCTCTTACTTATTTTACTTAGCATAGTACTCTCAAGGCCCATCCGTGATGTAGTATGTTCATTCTTTTATTTACCTCTTGAGATTACTTCTGTCTCTGTAACACCTTGTTTTACATGTATGTTGCCAGAAACAAAACTCAGAAAATGGATGAAATGCCAAAAGATTCTGAAGGGGACATGATGTTACTTTCAGATCATAAAAGGTAGTGGGAGGAAATACTTGGTTGCATCCTATGCATAGTTTTAGTTTTTATTTTGAGCAGTCTTAGAATTCTCTTGAACAGCACATTCTTTCAAGCATGTGGTGTTAGAGCAGTTGTTCCTCACATTAGATGTAGTATGTTAGATTAAGTTGGATTCTTTTGAAAATTTTAAGTGCTAGCTCATACCTCTCAGGTTGCTTGAAATAAAATCCCTGGATGGATTAATCTGTTTGGACTGCCATAACAAAAATACCACAGACTGGATGGTTTCTACTGCATAAGTTTATTCTCTCACAATTCTGGAGGCAAGAAGTCCCAAGATGAAGGTGCTCAGAAATTAGATTTCTGATGAGGCCTCTTGCTGGCTTGCAGACAGCCACCTTCTCCCTGCATCCTCATAAGACCTTTTCTTTCAAGCACAGAGATTAATGTCTGGTGTCTTTTCCTCGTCTAAGGACATGAACTTTATTGAGTTAGGCTCCCTCCCACCCTTATAACTTCCGTTAACTTTAATTGCCACCCTAAAAGTCCTGTCTCCAAATATGTTGGGGGTTAGAGCCTTAATACACAAATTTTGGGGGACAAAATTCAGTCCATAACATTTGGTACAGTAAGGCATTTGTATTTTGTTCTTTTTAAAATCTCCATATTTCCTAAGATGAAAGGTTAAACCACTGTCTCAGAAGAAATCAGTACAACAGATTTTAGTCCATCTTAGACTTTAAAGATGGTTTATGGAATATTGCCACGTCTTTCCAGCATGTTGAGAGCTGTGTTACCTTTAGGAAATAGCCTTTGTTTTAAAAAGGTATATGTGTTTAACTGCTTTTTCTTTTTTCTTTAATATGTGATCTCCTCCGATGGGCATTGATGTTACTAGACGGTATAGTGCAAACCAGGGTTCTTCAACCTTGGCATTGTTGATCAGGATAATTCTTTGTGGGGTTGAGGAAACTTTGTTGTTTCTTGTAGGGTGTTTATCAGTATCCCGGTAGCACCTTTTCCTTTACAGTTGTGACAAAAATAGTTCCAGACATTGCCAAATGCTTCCTAGGAGCAAAACTTCCCCTGGTTTAGAATCACTGATGTAACTGGACCACCCACAGTCCTATAAACAGAAGGGAAATTTCTTTTGACAACCAGAACTCAGGTAGTTCTCACTGACCAGTAAGTCTTCATTTCTCTCTGAATTAACAAACCAGGTATAATACTCCTATTTTAATCAAGCACTAAATGTTATTAAAAGGACTTGGTATTTACTATTGTTAAGTAGATTTGGGTGAACTAAGGATGTTCACCAGTATCTCAAGGCTGCCTCTTTGATAACACGGTCAGTCATTTCAGTTTTAAAAAATACCTTTTCTCAACCATTCCATCACTAGTGGAATGAAATATAAGTTTTGACATAAATACCATACATAAAGATAAATGTTTTTCATATCAAAGTATGGTGCATAGATCACTTATTTCAGAACCACCCGTGGTGTTTGTCGAAATACAAATTCGTAGGCCTTTTCCTTGATCATCTTTGATGATGATGTCTAAAAAATGAATCTTGGGCATCCTGAGTAATTCTGTGCTAAAGTTCGGGAACTGTAGATAGAGATAAGCTCCTATGCTGATGCTGCTTGCAGCAGCTCATTAGGCAGGCACTTCTGCATTAGACTTCTTGTCAATCACTCTTATATCCTCTAATTGTTTTGCTTTCTGTTCCTAACTGCCCAAGTGGCTCAGAACCCCAGCAAGTCCCTTCCTTTTCATTACCTTCTTTTTTGGGTGTAGATGGAATGGACTGAAATTGGGGAGGCAGGGAGCAAGGGAGGAAAGTAGGAGGAACATCAATAAAGAGGAAACCACCAAAAATTTAAATTTTTTTTTTTTAATTTTTATTTATTTATGATAGTCACAGAGAGAGAGAGAGAGAGGCAGAGACACAGGCAGAGGGAGAAGCAGGCTCCATGCACCGGGAGCCTGACGTGGGATTCGATCCCGGGTCTCCAGGATCGCGCCCTGGGCCAAAGGCAGGCGCTAAACCACTGCGCCACCCAGGGATCCCCCACCAAAAATTTAAAAAACAAAAATGTATGACAATTAAGGAGCTTTTCATGGATAAAGTTCACCTTAAGACACTCTCTCTCCCCAGTAATGCTTATTACTGCCTTACTGGAGAGTTTGGCTTGTAACTTAACTGTAGTTGTTAAAGAAACTCAGTTTATGGATTGCAAAATACAGGAAGCAGGTGTTCATCTGTTGATGCCTTGTATCAGCATAGTAGAGATCCAAATAAGAAAGGCCAACATTTATTGACATTAATTTACGGATCAAATATTAGTTGTGCAAAGGCAGTGGTGAATGTTCCTAAGGTTTGTGGTCCTGGGACTGGATTCCCTTAAGTTCCATTATGGAGAATAAAAGTCACTGAACAAGTACACTGTTATTTACTTAAGACCATCTACATGTTCAGCACTGTTGTAGGTGCTACACAGGGGACACAGAGGAAGAACTAATAATCTTACTGCATATACATTACATATTAATATGTAATTAAATTCATAACATATTAAATAGTGGAGAGTTGTATTTAAAAATCCAATATTTGTTAATCGATTACAGTTGACCTTTGAACAATGTAGGAATGCTGGTTCCTGAGCATACAAAAATCCACATACAACTTTTTTTTTTAACGATTTTATTTATTTATTCGCAAGAGAGAAACAGGTAGAGACATAGGCAGAAGGCGGAAAAGCAGGCTCCATGTAGGGAGCCCGATGTGGGACGTGATCCCAGGACTCCAGAATCACGCCCTGAACTGAAGGCATATGCCCAACAACTGAGCCACCCAGGCATCCCAACACATACTTTTGATTCTCCAAAAAAATTAACTGCTGATAGCTTACTGCTGACCAGAAGCCTTATCGATAACATAAAGTTGATTAAGACATATTTTGCATGGTGTATGTATTATATACTATATTCTTACTATAAAGTAAGCTAGAGAAAAGAAAATCATAAGAGAAAATACATTTGCTGTACCATGTTATATTGAAAAATATCTGATTATGAGTGAGCCTATACAATTCAAACTTATGTTGTTCAAGGGTCAGCTGTATAATGCATCCTGTTTAATGCTCCTGGGACTGGATCCTGGAACTCCAGGATCATGCCCTGGGCTGAAGGCAGGTGCTAAACCGCTGAGCCACCCAGGGATCCCCAAGAGGTGCTTGACAGTAGGATAGTAGCTATATAGTTAACTCTTGCAGGATAAACTTCATCTACTTACTATGAAAAAGATACAAGCTATTTATCTGTACATACTTACCATGAAATAAACATTATGTATTTTTAAAAATTTTATTTCTTTGTGAGAGAGAGAGAAGCACGCTTATAGGACCAGGACCAGGGGTAGGGACAAAGGGAGAGAGAGACAACTTCACATGGCCTTGAGATCATGACTTGGGCTGAAAATAAGAGGTGGACGCTCAACCGACTGAGCCACTTAGGCAGTGCCCTCCCTCCCCCACAAGTAATATATTTTTAAATCTGTGCTGTGTTTTTCTGGCAAATCACTGATTTTTTTTTTAGGCACTGTCACAGTATGAAAATGCTATAGATGTTATATCTTATTTTGGTAATAAATTTTCATGAATTAAACTTTAGAAGATATATCTGAAGATGTAGTGAGATGGCTTACAGTAGATCTTTTTGGTAAATTTATAATTCTATTTACTAAATATATAATACTATGTATATTATCTACAATAGTGTTTTTATCATAAATGTTTTACTGACTCTAACTTTTGAGGTGTTCAAATGACAATTTGAGAAAAAACTATTCACATGATCTAAGGGTATATCCTGTGGTTTTGTGTAGCTCAGTTCTCTTCGGAGAAGACTGTATGGAGCTTAAAGTTGCCTGCGGTAATCTTGCCGTGTCAAGAAACTGTTAATGTGCTTATCCACTCTGTTTGCCCCCATGTGATTATGTATTCTTACTCTACAAAATCGTATAGATTTATTTGCTAGTAAATATTTTTAATATAGTAAGGACTTAAAATATTTAAGAATGTCAATATTCCTCATAATTTGTTCTAGAGAAGGAAGTTTTCAGATTTATTGTGATGCCTTTTGTTGTTTCTTTTGACTTTTTTTAAACCTGTTTATATCTGTTTCATATTTTAGGTTTCCAGCCTAGGCACTCATTTTTTCCTTTCCCTGTTTCCTTGAATACTTTTGAAAGCTTCATATGTTTTTTTAATATTTAGTCATATATTGTTTCTAAAAAAAACCAACTATTTTATAAAGTATTTGTTGAGTCTCTAATTGTGAACTTTTGATGTCAGCTTTTGATGGTTTATGAATTCCACTGATTTAATGGTTTAAGGATTTAACACTGTTTCTTAGGGACTTAGTTTAACACCATTATAAAGATCTTACCAAGGGACTTAACTTTGGTTTTTAACTAAGTAAAACTTTAAACTTAATAAGCCAAATAATTTTTTTCCTTTTTGCTTTTTAGTGAATTAGTACCATCTTATGATTCAGCAACTTTTGTTCTAGAAAATTTCAGGTAAGAGTTTTTTGACAACTCAAGTTTTATACAGGAAGGGTATCATTCCTGGGTAGGATGCAAACCTAATGAACTGTGTCACTCCATATGTAATCTTAGAAGAAAAAGTTTCATGTTAGAAACATATAGGTCATTTGTCTGAATTGTATTATATCTTCAGGACATATTGCTTCTCTGGTCTGGGAAAAGGAACCATTTCTTTAAAGCTGAGGATCCACTTAGCCTTTGCTAAGGTGGGGCAAAAGGGATTATTAAAGTCGTTGAGCCCTACCACCCATCCTCAGAAATAAGAGGGGTGGGAAGGAGCCCATTTATCTTAGCTGAAAGTGAGATATTATGGATGAGAGGACATTGTTGTAAGAAATTTGTAGGCATTGTAACTTGCAAGTTATTTTGTTAGCGTTTACTGCATTTTCTCTAAGATTAGAAGCAAGGATCTTAGAACACAAAGATCTTAAGGGACCTATCTTCAAAGACCGCTTTGAGTCCCACCTTGGGCTCCTTGCATGGAAATGGAGAACCAAGAAATAAAAGACTTTTCCTTGGGGAGAGAAATTCCAGGTGATGATAACCATCAATATAAGGCCAAACTGTGAGACTATTACCACTTCCCATTTGTCTTATGGGATAATTTTGTGACTAAAATATATAAACTTTCTGAGGATATCTCCACATATATTAAGAGCACATTTCTTAAGTTTTTCCATATAAGAAAAGGATAATTGTACTATAGGGATATGAAGAAGAGACATGTTTTTTTCTTTTCTTTAATGGTGAAAGATTGCTTGTTGAGGTGGTAATTAAATTCAGGACACTTGGTTTTATTTTTATATTCTCCTTTTCCTTTGAATGCCGCAGTTTTATTTATTTATTTTTTTTAAGGATTTTGTTAGAGAGTGCACACAAACTGGAAGGTGCAAAGGGAGAGGGAAAGGGACAAGCACACTCCCTGCTGAGCATGAAGCCCAAAGTGGGACTCGATCTCAAAGAGAGAGAGAGAGAGAGAAGCAAATTTCTCCACAGAGCAGGGAACCTGACACAAGTCTTTATCCAGAACCCTGAGATCATGACCTGAGCTGAAGTCAGACACTTAACTAACTGAGCCACCTAGGTGCCCCTTGAATGTTACAGTTTTGAGAATTTTTTTTAAACCTGAAACTGAAGATACTGCTGAATATTTCAGTATCATTACATTTTCTTTTGTTTCAGAATGTAAGTATATATAAATTTATACGGCAGAATCTCGATTTGTTCATTGACCTTCATTTACTTGTTTAAGGCTACAAATAAGTTAAAAAATGTGCTTGGAGTTTGGTTTTGCCTGCTGTTTTTTCACAACCGTTTTGATCTTGGGATTTGGTTGGTTTTCTTTTACTTCAGCACTTTGCGTCAGAGAGCAGACCCTGTTTACAGTCCACCTCTTCAAGTTTCAGGACTTTGTTGGAGGTTAAAAGTTTACCCAGTAAGTTTTTCATATTTCTAATAAATTTTGAAACCAAGGTCTTTCAGAGTTCTGTAGCATGCTGGTTCCCCCCCCCCCTTTTTTTTTTTTTTGAGAGAGAGAGCAAGCAAGGGTTGAGGGGCAGAGGGAGAGAAAGAATCTCAAGCAGGCTCCACACCCACCTCAGAGCCCAACGTAGGGCTTGGTCTCATGACCTGAGCCAAAATCAAGAGTTGAATGCTTAACTGAATGAGCCACGCTGGAGCCCCCACTTTTTTTTTTTTTAATTTGAACATCTATGTGGTTTTTTTTAAGCAATTCATGAATTAGGCAGTATTCCATATAGCAGAAGAGAGATGCTTCTTGGTTCACTTTTTTAGTGGAGTAACGGAAGTTAATGACATTATTTTTTTTTTTAAGACATATTTATTAATTACTAAGGGTAACCAAAAAAATGAGTTAAATGTGAACAGTATGAATCTTGAACTTACTGAGTTCTATTTCTTGCTTCTAGGAAGATACTTCTCTTTAGAAGATGTTTAAAATACTTATTTTAAAAATCTTTTTTTAAAATAAAAATATAGATACAGAAAGCCATGAAAAAATACATGTTGTGCATTGCATACTTACGGTGCATTTCATTATGTTTCTTTGACCTAGGTATTTTCTGTAAAGTAGGAGCTAGATGCAGTGGCATGATGAGATGTATAATTGATTCTGAAGACAAGAGTATTTTTAACCCATCATGTCTAGTTCCTTCTCTTTTTTTGTGATACTGGCCATTATCAATGCTCATTGCCTACATGTGTTGTAAAATAGAGATATTCTCATTTTATTGTTTTTCATTTATTGTAATACTTTTATAAAGATATTTTTCTTTTTTTTTTAATTTTTATTTATTAATGATAGAGAGAAAAAGAGGCAGAGACATAGGCAGAGGGAGAAGCAGGCTCCATGCACCGGGAGCCCGATGTGGGACTCGATCCCGGGTCTCCAGAATCGCACCCTGGGCCAAAGGCAGGCGCCAAACCGCTGCGCCACCCAGGGATCCCTAAAGATATTTTTCTAGGAGAAGCTTCCCATTATCTATTATTTGGTTACCTACTATTATAGTTCATAAAGAAGAAACAGGATTTGTTCCTGTTATTTACCAATTTTCCTTATTATTTTCTGGAAGTGATCAACTGGGTTTTTTTAAAAATGTCATTATGAACTCAGAGATTTATACATATATAAGCTCTTTAAGTTGACTACTTTGTTACTTTGCTCTGACCCTTAAAGTCCCTAATGGTGACTCTAGTAGTTTCCTTTTACTCTAACATGGCAAGATGCTCTAGGCTCATCTCATACATTTCCTACTCCATATCTGGAATTGGCCATTTTATTCAAAGAGTCCTGATTCCTTTCAGTGGGGAAATGGTATTTCAAAACCAAACTACGAGGGATGCTTATTTATACCAAGTTGGTGACAGTTTCTAGGCCTCCTTAGTGGACAGAGGTAGGAAATACATAGATAAATATATGTGAGTATTTGTAAACAGGGATATCTGCATTTATTTATCTTAAATTTATTTAATATACTTTTATTTCTTAGAGCAGTTTTAAGTTAAACATCAAATTGAGTGATAAAGGCAGCCCCCGTGGCTCAGCGGTTTAACGCCACCTTCAGCCCAGGGCGTGGTCCTGGAGACCCAGGATTGAGTCCCACCTTGGGCTCCTTGCATGGAGCCTGCTTCTCCTTCTGCCTATGTCTCTGCCTCTCCCTCTCTCTCTCTCAATCTCTGTCTCTCATGAATAAATAAATAAAATCTTTAAAAAAACAAAAAAAAAATTCAGGATTATAGTTTTTTGTTTTTTTTTTTTAACCTAATCTCCTATTACACCTGTGTTTCCTTCCACTCTAGAAATCCTACTTCTTTAATCTTTTGGAAGTTACAGAATTAGAATATCTCATATCCGCTCATATCAGTTACTCATTTGCTTTATTTTACCTGACAGACACAAATATCTCAGGATAGGAACTCTTAATTCTACTGTCAGTTTGATCATATACTACACTTTGTTTATCCCTTCATCTGTTGATTGACACTTGTGTTGCTTCTACCTCTTAGCCATAGTGAATAGTGCTGCTGTGAACAGACAGTGAGAGAAGCAGGCTCCATGCAGGGAGCCTGATGTGGGATTCGATCCTGGGACTCCGGGATCACGCCCTGAGCCAAAGGCAGACCTCAACTGCTGAGCTTCCCAGGCGTTCCTGTTCTCTGTTTCTTTGATAGTAGTCATTCTGATGGGCATGAGATGATAATTTGGTTTTGATTTATGCTTCCCTGTTGATTAGTAATATTGAGCATCTTTTCATATGCTTGTTGACCATTTGTATATCCTGTTTGGAGAAATGTATACTCCAGTCCTTTGCCCATTTGAAAATTTAGTTGTTGTTGAGTTGTGGAAGTTCTTTATATATTCTGAATATTGACCCCTTATTAGATACATGAGTTACATATATTTTCTCCCATTTCGTAGGTTCCTTTTGACATTTGATGCACAGAAGTTTTAAATTTTGATGTAGTTCAATTTGTCTGGTTTTGGCTTCATAGCCAGGAAATCCTTATCTAATTAAGATTTTGTTTATTCATGAGAGACATAGAAAGAGAGGCAGAGACACGGGCAGAGGGAGGAGAAGCAGGCTCCCGATGCAAGGAGCCCGATGCGGGACTCAATCCCAAGAATCTGGGATCACACCCTGAGCCAAAGGCAGACGCTCAACTGCTGAGCCACCCAGGCATCCCCTCCTTATCAAATTTAATGTCCTAAAGTTTCTGTTTTCTTTTAAAAGCTTTATAGTTTTAGGACTTACATTTAGATCTTTGATCCATTTTGAGTTAATTTTGTACATGAACTAGGGACCCAATTTCGTTTGCATGGAGCTATCTATCCAGTGTGATAAGGCAATCAAAAATAACTACTATGCCTTATTTTCTGAGAGATGTCCTAGCTTTGCCCTTCTTTGCTTTTATTATTTCTCTGCTATTTACTTTTTATTTCACTTTTAGCACTTTATTCATAATTTGAGACCTGTCTTGAAAGGTGCTTGTGTATTCATTTACAAGAGTTTAGAGTGACCTGACTGCATTTAATTCTCAGAGTTTTTAATGTAAGGCCTCCTTGTACTCCCATCGGTAATCCATTGAGCAGCCCATTCCATTTTCAGCTATTGTATTTGGTTTGGGAGGCTTTTCGGTGGCTAACTGCCATTTTGTGGTTTTCCTGTTATCTGGTTCATTAAATGCACCGTAGCATTAAGAAAGGAGAGGTCCTTTCTCCCATGCAGATGTTTATATCATACTAGTCTTAATGATTGTAATTGATGTATCTTTATCTGCTTGTATTTTGGGAATTGTAGAGATAATCTATCATCTGGTTTGTTATAAATGTTCTTGGTGAGCTTTTGGGTTTTCTGTCCAATTACTTTTGTTTTTGTGTTTTCTGTTTGGATTTAGAGAGTTATGTAAACTATGTTGCCATTGCTGCAATATTTTTTAAATCCTCTGCCTTATGAAAAATCTTAAAGCTAGTTTTTTGTTGTTGGAGCTGGCATGTACATAAGACAGTAAAACATTTTCCTTAAAATTATGATCAATAAAAAAGAAATTTCTAATATGAGCTGATAAAGATAAGGAGTAAAAATGTTTATTCCTTTTTCTTTATTCCAGGGGAATTGTTCTAGTAATATAATTTAGAAGAAAAAAGTTCAGTCATTAGAACAAGGATATCAATTTTTTATTATTTATTTATTTATTTATTTATTTATTTATTTATTTATAAGTAGGCTCCACACCCAGCATGGACTTGAACTTACAAATCTGAACTTCAGATGCTGAACTAACTGAGCCACCCAGGCACCCCAAATTATAACAACTTTTTTTTTACTGATTTTTAAAATGAGCATAATTTGTGATATAAATTATATTCCATAAAATTTACTAATTTTAGCAAGTTTTGACAAACAGTCATATGATGATTACCACAGTCAGGTTTTTATTACTCCCAAATGTTATCTGATTTGTCTTTTAAACTAATCCCTTCTTTCTCTCTTCCTAGCCCCTCTGTCAGTATAGTTTTGCTTTTCCAGAACATATAATGGGGTCATTGTGTGCAATGTGTAATTTTTTGTGTCATTTGATGATTCATTTATTTTTTAGTATTGAAGAATTACCTTGTCTAACCCTGAAAGCTTCCTCAAGACTTTTTGGAGCAAAGTAGCCTAGAAATGAAGGGGTTAATAAGTCATATCCCAAGAGATACTGGAGATAAATAATAAGAATCCTTTCCTCAGTCCTTACAGTCTGGTTGGTGAAACAAATGTTTATATATGTAGTTACAATGATGATAGTCATTAAAAAAGGTAGAAGTGGGCAAAGTACTGGAGAAACAGAGAAGGGAGTTAGTGTCTTTCTAAACATCTCTGTAATATAAATTTACACAACTTAATCTTCATACAGACTTTTTATATGGAATCCTAACATAGAGACGTTATATAGAAATTAGATTACTTTCAACATCAAGTGTTACCTTTTTTCTGTTTTACTCATTTTTTATCTTAAATATTGTTTTTTGTCTCCTACCTCGTAGGGGTTTTTTTTTCCGTATTTTTCTTTGGTGTTTCACTTTTCTTGGAGGCTGTATTGAAGAGTTTTGTATATGTTAGAACTCTTTTTTTTTTTTTTAAGATTTTATTTATTTATTCATGAGAGACACACAGAGAGAGAGGCAGAGACACAGGCAGAGGGAGAAGCAGGCTCCATGCAGGGAGCCTGATGTGGGACTTGATCCTGGGTCTCCAGGCTCAGGCCCTGGGCTGAAGGTGGCGCTAAACTGCTGAGCCACCAGGGCTGCCCGTATGTTAGAACTCTTAACTCTTATCATAGTTGTTGACAGTTTCCTTTGAAATGCCCTAATATTTTTGTGGGTTTTTTAATGTTGAAAATATTTAAATTGTTATAGACTCAAATCTGTTTTGTTTTTTTATTATCTCTGTCACTGCTTTTAAGCTTAGAAGTATTTCCCAGTCCAAATATGAGATATTAATCTGTGTTTGTTTCATTGTGGCTTAGTTTTTTACGTTTAAGTTGATCTAGAATTTGTATCTGTGTAACATCTCTCTCTTTTTTTATTTATTGAAGTATAGTTGACTCTTTCCTTTTTTTAAGGATGGAAATGGAGTTGTTCGTGGTTACTACTTGTCTGTGTTTCTGGAACTGTCAGCTGGCTTACCTGAAACTTCCAAGTAAGACATGTAATAAATAACAGTCTTAAGTGTGTCTTTACATACATTCCTCTTAGGATTTTTTATTAACTATTGTTAATTATTGTATGTCTGTTAAGATGTGTACTGATATTGAACCCCTGGCAGTTCTCAAACTCTATGCCTTTAAGGACTCTTGATACTCTTAAATTTTAATGTAAACCCCAAGGAGGGGTGTGTGTGTGTGTGTGTGTGTGCGCGCGCGCGTGCATGTGTGCATGTTTTAACAGATTCTATCTGTTGATATTTTCTGAGTTAGAGATTCAAACTGAGAAAACTTAAAAATTTTTTTGACTTTAAAAAATTTTATATGTTCACTTAAAAATAATAACCTATTGCATACTAACATAAATAACATTCTTGTGAAAGATACCTATTTTTCTAAAGCAAAATAATACTTGGCAAGAAAATGTATGGCATTAAGAAAGACAACTGGATCCTCACATTGGCTTCTATTCATTTTTGTTGCAATAAGTTATTTTGGTTGCAGCAAATGTTTAAAATCTAGCCTCACAGATTTTGAATATCATGGGTAGTTAGTTGGGAAAAGCGGTTTTTTGATGAGGTACAATTCATATACTATAATATTAACCTTACAAATAAGTGCATAGAGCAGCCCTGGTAGCGCAGCAGTTTAGCGCCACCTGCAGCCAAGGGCGTGATCCTGGAGACCCTGGATCGGGTCCCACGTCGGGCTCTCTGCGTGGAGCCTGCTTCTCCCTCTGCCTGTGTCCCTGTCCCTCTCTCTCTCTCTCTCTCTGCATCTCTATGAATAAATAAATAAAATCTTTAAAGAAAAAAAAAACAAAAAAGTGCATAATTCAGTAGATTTTAGTATATCCAGTGAGTGCTATAACTAACACTGATACTTAATTTCAGAACATTTTCATCACTCCATGAAGAGACCCATTAGCCGTCACATCCCATTTCCCCTTCTCCCCAGTTCTTGGAAACCTTTATAATCTACTTTTTGCTAAAGGAACATTTAGAAAAGCAGTTTTAGATAATTGTGAATTATTTTTGATATTACACAGAAGTTGAACAAATTGTATTCATTAAGTGTAATTTGTAATGTGGAATCTAGAGTCATGTCAGTGAATTTTATTTTACTCTATTGCACTAAAATGTGTTGGTTTGGTATGAGATGTCTGTTTCTAGCTATAATAGAGTGTAATGAAAGATAACCCTTTCTGCTGCAACAACCAAATAAAGAAGAAAAGCAACATTTTCTAGATAATGGACGTTAGGCAACAAATGAAAGTTACTTAGCGATAAGAAATAGACAAATAAGCTGTGTGATTGCCTCAGCTTACCACCTTGAAAGAGTTTTTATTAGGCCATAACATAGGGAGGGAGAACTGAGGTAGATTCCGACAGATTCCCTGAATTTGAGGAGGTAGTGCTGAGTGTCCAGGAATACTAGTGCAACTAGAATGTATTGGATAGAATTCCAGAAAGAGATCTGCACAGAGAACTCCAGAGATGTGTGGAGGATTCCCTTAAGTATTCACAGAGTACTGATCAGAGCATATGTGTGAGGAAACTCCCTGAGGTTGGGGAAAGAACCATCTGAAAGATTAAAGGGAGTGGTGCCTGGTGCTCATAAAGGGCAATAACTATGTTGTTCTCACTACTGTAGTGGAGAAACTTATAATTCATGGGGCACTAAGTAAAGTATTCAGGAAATTTTTGCTTCAGTAGTGGAGAACAATTAGTCCTAGACTGAGCAGTGCTCCCAACCCATTAACAGATAAAAGAATAAAAGAAGGACCTGAAAGGATCAGATTGTTTCCAGGTAACGAATCTGCATCCCAGAGCAAAGCTCAAGAAAATTTATAAGGTCAAAATTTATCCTGCATCCATCAAAATCAGATTTACAATACCTTTTCAGTCAAGGATTAATTGACATGTAAAGAGACAGGAAAACATAATAATAATGGGGAGAATAATTATTCAAAATTGAGCAAGAACTATTTTTCTTCATTTGGGTTATTTCTATTGATGTTTTATGAATTAGAAATTAAAGCAAATTAATTTTTATTAGTTCCCTTAAAAATAAACCTTTTAATATATTTTATTCTAAAGCAAAATAATTGATGAGAAAACTTGTATTGTTTTGCTTTTTTTTTTTTTTTTTTTTTTTTAATGATAGTCACAGAGAGAGAGGCAGAGACAGGCAGAGGGAGAAGCAGGCTCCATGCACCGGGAGCCCAACGTGGGATTCGATCCCGGCTCTCCAGAATCGCGCCCTGGGCCAAAGGCAGGCGCTAAACCACTGTGCCACCCAGGGATCCCTGTTTTGCATTTTTTGAAGTCTGTAGGTCTTAAAAAAGACAATTATATTCTTAGGAGAAAAACCATTTAAGACAATTTTTATAATTTTTCCATTTTTTCAAAAGTTGAGTAGAGATATGAAAGATGTAAAAGAGGGCAGCCCCGGTGGCTCAGCGGTTTAGCACCGCCTTCAGCCCAGGGCCTAATCCTGGAGACCCAGGATCGAGTTCCACGTCGGGCTCCCTGCATGGAGCCTGCTTCTCCCTCTGCCTGTGTCTCTACCTCTCGCGCTCGCGCTCTCTTTCTCTCTCTCTCTCTCTGAATAAATAAATAAATCTTAAAAAAAAGAAAGATGTAAAAGATTCAGATTGAACTTCTTGAAAATATCTGAGATAAAAAGAACACTGGGTAACATGAACCATAAATTACGTATTGCAAAAGAAAAGATTAATGAGCTTGAAGGCACAGCAGTAGAAACTGTCCGAAATGAATTTTAAAACAATAGAACATCTTAAAGCAGCTTAATGTGTAGATAATGAAAAGTCCTCAAACAAGGGGATGGGAAGAAAACAATGGTGAAAGTTTCCCAAACTTTTATTCTTTTTTAAGATTTATTTATTCATGAGACACAGAGGCAGGCAGAGGGAGAAGCAAGCTCCCCACGGGGAGCCCGATGTGGGACTCAATCCCAGATCCTGGGATCATGCCTTGAGCCAAAGGCAGACTAACTGCTGAGCCACCCAGGCATCCTAGTTTCCCAAACTTCATGAATACTTGAACATGCTCAGGAAGCTCAGTCAACTACAAGTGCATGAAACATGAAGAAAACACCAAAGCACATCATATTCAAACTGCTCAAAACCAAAGATAAACAAAGAATCTTAAACTGATAGTGAAAAAAATATATAGAGGTACAAAGATAAGGATGAAATTCGATTTGTCACTGGAAAGAATACAAGTGAAATGATAGAGCAACATCTTGAAAGAGTTAAAGGAAAAATCTCAACCTAGAATTCTGTATTCAGCAAAAATATCTTTTTAAAAATAAAGGTGAAATAAAGGCATTTTCATGCCTAGACTATATGAAATATTTTTTGTATATATTTTTTATTCATGAGCGACAGAAAGAGAGAGAGGCAGAGACACAGGCAGAGGGAGAAGTAGGCTCCATGCAGGGAGCCCGACGCGGAACTCGATCCCAGGTCTCCAGGATCAGGCCCTGGGCCAAAGGTGGCGCTAAACCGCTGGGCCACCCAGGCTACCCTAGACTATATGAAATATTAAAGCACATGCTTTAGATAGAAGTAAAAATAATACCAGTTGGGACTTCTGAATCTAAACAAAGGAATAAAGACTACCAGAATTGGAAATTGCATGGGTAAATTAAAATATGTCCATTATGAAAATAACTTTAAATGACAATTGGCTGTTTAAACATGGATAACATTGTATTTTGAAATCTATAACATATGTAGAAGTACATAACAGAAGTATAAAGGCCAAAAGAATAGAGAATGGAAATAGAAGTTTCTGACATTCTATGTGAAGTGATACAGTAACAAATCTAGATTCTGATTATTTTAAAGATATATACTATTTTTTTTTAAGATTTTATTTATTTATGAGAGAGGCAGAGATACAGGCAGAGGATGAAGCAGGCTCCCCATGGAGAGCCCAGTGCAGGACTTGATCCCAGGTCTCTGAGATCACGACAGCCAAAGGCAAATGCTCAACTACTGAGCCACCCAGGTGTCCCAAAGATATATACTGTTGTGCAATAAATTAGCACAAACATGGCAACTTAAAATAATAGACATTGTTTTCCATCATTCTTCTGGAGGCCAGAAATCTAAAACCTATTGTTAGCTCCAAATCAGGTTTTCAGTACTGTTGTAGTAGTTCCAGAGACATGAGGGGAAAATCCATTCCTTGACTTAGTTTCTGGGGTTGCCAGCATTCTTTGGCTTGTGACCATATCACTTCCATTTTTGCATTTGATCACAATGCCTTCTCTCTCTCCCTCTCTCCCTCTCTTTCTCTCTCCCTTCTCCCTCTCTTTCTCCTTTCTTTTTTTTTTTTTTTTCTCTCTGTCAGGTCTTTCTCTGCTTTCCTTTTAAGATGACACTCATGATTACATATAGAGTCCATATGGATTATCTAGAGTAGTTCCCTTACCTGCAGATCCTTAGCTTAATCACAGCTTCATGCTCCCCCCCTTTTTTTTTTGTTATAAAAGGTAACAACAGCACATTCCAATGATTAGGATGTGACTGTCTTGGGGTGGAGGTTAATATTCAGCCTACCACAACTATAAACTGTAAAGTCACTACTAAAATGCAAAGACATATAACTAATAAAGCAACAAAGAGGATAAAATGGAATTATAAACAAATACTTAAAGAAGACAGAAAAAGTTCATAGGTAATAAAAGAACAGATGGGGCGAATACCAAAATGTATTCATGTAAATGGTCTAAACACCCAGTTAAAAGGTAGAGATTCTCCTATAGGCTAAAAAAGCAAAACTCAAGTTTATGTTACCCACAAGAAACACACTTTAAATATAAAGATATATCGTACTAGTACTAGTCAAACATAGATTAGATTTCAAAGCAAATATTACCAGAGATAAGGAGGTTTATTTCATAGTGATATAAAGTTCAGTTAATGAAGAAGACATATAAAAATTCTTAACATTTACTTATGTAATTATGCCCCAGAAACAGATCTTCAAAATACATGGAGCAAAACCTAATAGAAATACAAGGGGAGGGATCCCTGGGTGGGATAATAAATTTTAAAATAAATTAATATTTAAAATAAAATAAATAAATTTTTAAAAAATTAAAAAAAATACAAGGGGAAATAGACAAAAGCTTTTCTCTTATTCAGTATTATAAGTGGGCAGAAAATCGTCAGGAATGTGCATGTGAACAGTATCACCCACCCTGTCCTGTTTGACAATTATAGACTGTCCAAACAGTAGCAGAAGTGCACACAGATTATTTATCAAGATAGACCATATTCTGAGATATAAAACGTATCTCTGTAAATTCAAAAGGATTCAACACATTCAAATTATGTTCTCTTGCCATTGTGGAATCAATTTAGATATTAACATATTTTGAAAATCTGAAATATGTGGAAGTTAAGTAAAACATTTCTAAATAACTAGATCAAAGAGGCAATCAACAAGGGATGCCTGGATGGCTTACGGGTTGAGCATCTGCCTTTGGCTCAGGGCATGATCCCAGGGTCCTGGGATTGAGCCCCTCATCAGGCTCCCTGCAGGGAGCCTGCTTCTCCCTCTGCCTGTGTCTCTGCCTCTCTCTGTGTCTCTCATGAATAGATAAATAAACTCTTTTAAAAAAAAAAAGAAAAATCATAAGGGATTTTTAAAAGATATTTTGAACTGAATGAAAATGAAAACATTAGAATATGTAGTATGCTGCTAAAGCAATAAGTAGAGGGAAACTTATAGCAATATATGCCAATATACTGTGACCCTTGCACAACATGGATTTGAAGTGCAGGTTCATTTATATGCAGATTTTTTTTATAAATACAGTATATTACTATAAATGTATTTTCTTTTCCTTATGATTTTACCATTTTTTTCTCTATTTATTGTAAGACTATAGTAGTTAACATACCAAATACATGTAAATCAACTTAATGTTATTGGTAAGACCTCTCATCGACGATGGTCTATTACGTTTTCAGGGAATCAGAAGTCATAGTTCACCTACTATTCCTGCATTAAACAGTTTTGACTATGTGGGGAACAGTGTCCCTAACCCCTGTACTGTTCGAGGATCAGCTGTTAAATGAGAAACAGAAAGGTCTCAAATCAGTGATCTACCTTAAAAAATTAAAGAAAAGAGGTGCTTGGGTGCCTCAGTCAGTTAGGTGTCCAACTTGATTTAAGCTCAGGTCATAATTTCAGGGTTGTAAGATCAAGGCTCACTTCGGGCTTGTGCTCTGGGTATGGAGTCTGCTTAAGATTTTCTACCTTCCTCTTAAAAAAAAAAAAAAACTAGAGAAAACAAGTTAAATGGAAAGTAAGCTGGAAAAAAGAAATAATAAAGAACAAAACAATGAAATAAAAATTGAAAGAGCAATAGAGAAAATCACTGAAATCAAAACAAAAGGGCAGTCTGGGTGGTTCAGTGGTTTAGCGCTACCTTCAGCCCACGGCATAATCCTGGAGACCTGGGATCGAGTCTCAACGACGGGCTCCCTACAGGGAACCTGCTTCTCCCTCTGCATGTGTTTCTGCCCCCACCCCCTGCTTGCTCACTCTCTCTCTGCCTATCATGAATAAATAAATAAAATCTTAAAAAAAAAATCTAAATTTGATGACTAAACTTACATCATTGTAAGACTTATAATAAAGCTACATTACTAACTTAATATAGCATAGTATCAGCATAAGGATAGAAAAATTAATCAGTGGAATATACTTCGAGTCCAGAAATAAACCTACATTCATAAGAGCAGGTTTTTGATAAAGATGCAAAGGCTATGCTCTGGAGGGTGCATAATCTGATGCTTGGATATCTCTATGCAAAAAACATAAACTTGTATCCATACCTCATACTACATACATAAACTAACTGAAAATTGACTACAATCCTAGATTTAAATTCTAAAACAATAAAACTTATAGGAGAACATCTGTGACTTTGGGTTAGGCAATGATATTTTAGTTATAAACCAAAAGCACAATCTATAAAAGAACACATTTATTAGACTTCATGAAAACCATGAAGTTCTCTTCAAATTGCACAGACTTTTAGCCAGAATATATAAGGAACTCTCAAAACTCAACAATAAAAATAAACAAGCTCCCTTCCTCATGTGGTCAAAACATTTGTTATATACCTCACTAAGTAAGATATATTGATAGCAAAATAAGCCTATTTAGGGTGATTAATAGCATTAGTCATTAGGGAAATGGAAATTTACAAGCAATCTGATATCAGTATATCCTCTTGCATTTTTTATTAGGGAACTGGAAACATAATATAGATACCTCTATATCCCATTGGAATGGCTAAAATTAAAAGCTCCTACCAAGTTTTGATAAGAATATATACAAATTTGAGTTCTTGTGCATTCCTCCTGGAAATGTAAAATGATAAAAACCACTTTTGTAAAATTTAGTGATTTGTTAACAAGTTAAACATAAGCTTACTATATGACTCAGCTAAACTACTCCTAGACATTTACCCAAGAGAAAAGGAACTATATGTCCATACAAAGACTTTTACACAAATATTCATAGCATCTTTGTTTGTAATAGCCAAATAGAATCAACCTAATTTCATCAACAGGTGAATGAATAAATACATTTTGGTGTGTCCATATAGTGGAATACGACTCAGCAATAAAAACCAATGGACTGTTGATACCTGCAGCAACATGAATGCCTTTTAAATTGATTATTCATGAAAGAATAGACAGAAAAAGAGCCATGTATATGAGTCCACCTAGGTAAAACTCTAGAAAAATGCAGACTAATCTGTAGTAACAATGCAGATATACTACCATTTTCATCAAGAGAGTCTTGAAGTATCAGAAAGCTTTTTTTTTTTTTTAAGATTTTATTTATTTATTCATAGAGATGCAGAGAGAGAGAGAGGCAGAGACACAGGCAGAGGGAGAAGCAGGCTCCATGCAGAGAGCCCGACGTGGGACTCGATCCGGGGTCTCCAGGATCAAGCCCTGGGCTGCAGGCAGCGCTAAACTGCTGCGCCACCGGGGCTGCCCTATCAGAAAGCTTTTAAGCTCACATAGCACATACAGATTTTCCAGAACTTTATTATTATTATTTTAAAAGATTTTATTTATTCATGAGAGACACAGAGAAGCAGAGACAGGCAGAGGGAAAAGCAGACTCCCTGCAGGGAGCCTGATGTGGTAGTCAATCTGAGGACTCCGGGATCCTGAGCCAAAGGCAGATGCTTCTACCACCTGAACCACCCTGGCATCCCTTACTTACTTACTTACTTACTTACTTATTTTTTATTTGAATCCTTGTGTTTTGTCATTGGCAACCAATCCTGGCAATTTTTTCCTTAGTTGACTTCGTTCAGAAAATGTCTGCCGGGTATCTACAACTGATTAATCATTGTTTGTTGTTTTTTCATTTGATGTTTGACCGAAAAATGTGGCTAATGAACTTGCAACTCAGTTAAAGTTATTTTTCCAAGACAACTATTGTACATCACTTTGCAGCACAAGTACATTATGTATGTGTTTCCCATATTGTGTTAACAAGAGTTAAGGTTTAATAACAGTTAACAATTTTACTACTTCATCAGAGTTCCTAAGAGATACTGGTATTTTTTTTTCCCTGTCTGAAAGTGTGTGGCACCAAGTAATATAATGACTACTGGTATATTTTTAACTACCATTCTTCTGTACCATTAGTGCATGTGTCCACTTGAAAGAGGCAAACAATATTATGATAATAGTTTTGACATTTTGGATCCCTAAAAGAATCATATGGGGACTGACCCCCAGGGACACACAGACTATACTTTAACAAGGACGACACAGACTGACCTTAATGCAGAATATTCTTGTTACTACTGGTGAGTTAAACTATGAATAATGTTAGTAATATGGAAAGGATTCTGGTCTTTGAATTGTAAGTATGTTTTAGTTACAGCTCAGCTCCAAATGTCCTGTGTGATCTGAAACCATGGACTCACCTGTATTGTTACTAGAACAGCTAACTCCTAAATATATACTTTGCGCCAAGCACTGTGCTTTACATAACCCATTTTGCTTTACTACCATCTTATGAACTGTAGGTTATATTATTAGTCCTATTTCGCAGTTGGTAATACAGTGATGGCTTAGGTAAATTATTCACTCAAGATCAGCATTGTTTAACAGCAATCTGTTTTAAAACAGACTTTTATTCGGGGGGGGGGGTTGTCTCTGGTTTGTTCTTAACTACCAGGTTCTGTTTGATTCTCTGAAATCAGCCATTTTGGTTGGAACGTGGTTAATTGTGGGCAGAATCATAAGCAGCTCATACCATGAAATCTTGGGCCTCTCTTTGTCTCTTGAGTAAGGTATTTCTTGATCTACCTCTGTTTCTTGACTTGAGAAGTTTCTCCTTTTTCTCTCACTGATAGGTAGATTTTGTGACTTTTCTATTGCCTGTGGTACTGATTTCATCTCTGTGCTTTTATTGTTGACCATATACACTTAAGGAATTTAAAGTTCACATTATGTTACAAACAGCATAATGTTATCAGTGAAAATGAAATATTACTCTGGATACTAAGGTTGAAAAAAGATTAGGATTTCTATAGCTGTTAGAGATTATCTAACTACTTCAGTGAGACCTTTCTATTCTGATAAAATGATATCTTATTACCTGTTGATTCTCTTAACACTTCAGTAAGCCTAGACAAGTGTTTTGAATACTTATCATTAATATTAAAATATCATTCAATTATGGAATTCAGAGTTGAACAGTAGTTTAACTGCCAAAATACAGACTAAGATCTTAAATCATTGTATCATTATCTAGTAGATTTTAGTATCACCTGGGACACTGCAGAGATACTTTCATAATTTCATTATGTTTAAGAATCTCTCTACAGATGTGTGTTAAACATACACAAGTATAGGCTTTTGGAGAGATTTGCATATGAATGACATCCTGGAATTGACTTTTAATATAGTGCCTTGTTTTAGAGAAAGGAATTTCTTTGAGTTGCTTAAGAAAAGAGTTGAATTTTCCCTGGGAGAGTAAATGTAGTAATACTAAAATTTTTAAGTTAGCAGCTGTCATACTTATTTGGATCTTCAGTTTGATAGAAGGAAAGAATTTGTTAAAATATTCAAATTTAAGGTTGAGATGCTTTGTAAGTAATTTAACTTGGATTAATTCCCACATTTATTAAAAACACAGATCTGTATCCCATGATTCT
This sequence comes from Canis aureus, assembly GCF_053574225.1. Classification (NCBI taxonomy): domain Eukaryota; kingdom Metazoa; phylum Chordata; class Mammalia; order Carnivora; family Canidae; genus Canis; species Canis aureus. The sequence goes on from NC_135626.1 coordinate 27,517,939, forward strand.
AAAAAAGTCATGCTAGTAAAAGAATGATTTTTTTTTCAAACATATGGTTTTTCATACAGAGTTTTCACTTTTTTATATTGATTTTATTTTATTTTATTTTTTTAAATGATTATTATTATTATTTTTTAATTATTTATTTATTTATGATAGTCACAGAGAGAGAGAGAGAGGCAGAGACACAGGCAGAGGGAGAAGCAGGCTCCATGCACCGGGAGCCCGATGTGGGATTTGATCCTGGGTCTCCAGAATCGCGCCCTGGGCCAAAGGCAGGCGCCAAACCGCTGTGCCACCCAGGGATCCCTATATTGATTTTAAACTTTAATCTATTTTGATCCTGGATACATTTGACCATCTGCATTAATGTTCCCCTGCCACTCCCAGATTTTCAATATCCTTGATTGTTTCTCTGTGTGTTTCACTAATTTTAAAAATAGAAGTAGAAATTTCATTTTTTTAGAGGTGAAATTCATGTAATACATAGCTAACCATTTTAAAACATAACAGTTCAGGGGCACCTGTGTGGCTCAGTCAGTTAAGTGTTCTGCCTTGGGCTCAGGTCATGATCCCAGGGTCCTGGGATCGAACCCTCCATCAGGCTACTTATTCAGTGGAGAGCCTGCTCCCTCTGCCCTCCCTCCAAACCCGCTTGTGTTTTGTGTGTGTGTGTGTGTGTGTGTACACACATATATAAGTATATATGTATATATACATAATATATATACACACACACGTGTATGTCTCAAAATCTTTTTAAAAATAAAATATATAGTTCAGTGGAATTTAGTACATTTTCATTACATGCACAGCCATCACCACCTCTAATTTCAGAATGTTTTCATCACCCCAGAACACACCATACCCATTAAGTAAATGCTCCCTATTCCTTTCTTCCTCTGTTTGTGGATAACTACAACTCTTCTTTTTCTCTGTGTATTTGCCTGTTCTAGATTTTTTTTTTTTTTCATTTATTTATGATAGTCACACAGAGAGAGAGAGAGAGAGGCAGAGACATAGGCAGAGGGAGAAGCAGGCTCCATGCACCGGGAGCCTGATGTGGGATTCGATCCCGGGTCTCCAGGATCGCGCCCTGGGCCAAAGGCAGGCGCCAAACTGCTGCGCCACCCAGGGATCCCTGTTCTAGATTTTTCATATAAAAGATCCTTAATGGGACTTTTATGTTTGGCTTCTATACTTTTGTGTTTGGTGTTTTCAAGGTTCTCCCATGTTGAAGCATATCAGAACTTCATTCCTTTATATGACTAAATATTATCCCATTTTATTTATTTATCCCATTTTATTTACACACACACACACACACACACACTTCAATATGTTTACCCATTCATCTGTAGATGGACATTTATTTGGGTTGTATCCAACTTTTGGTTATTATGAATAATCCTGTTGAGATATTCGTGTACAGGTTTCATATGGGACATAATATTGTTACTTTTGAATAGATACCTATTTGTGGAATTACTGAGGTAAATGGTAATTCTGTGTTTATAATATTTTTGGGGAATTGCCAGGCTTTTCCATAGTGGCTGCACGAGAGTTCATATATCTTCACATCCTCATCAACTCTTAATAATTTTCCATTTTTTAAAAGATTTATTTATTTATTTATGAGAGGCACAGAGAGAGAGAGGCAGAGACATAGGCAGAGGGAGAAGCAGGCTCCCTGTAGGGAGCCCCATGTGGGATTTGATCCTGGATCCTGGGATCACACCCTGAGCCAAAGGCAGATGCCCAACTGCGAGCCACCCAAGCGTCCCAAATAATTTTCCATTTTTAATTATGTTTTAGAGACATCCCAGTGAGTATGAAGTACTATCTCATTGTGATTTTGATTTGCATTTCCTTAATGACCAGTGAAGTTGAACATCTTTTCATGTGCTTGTTGACCATTATGTATGTCTGGAGAAATGTCTATTCAAGTCCATTGCCTATTTTTATTTTTTTTTTTAAAGATTTTATTTATTTATTTATTTGAAAGAGCGAGTGAGCACATGCCATAAGTGGGACGGAGGGACAGAGAGAAGCAGACTATCCTGAGCCCCCTGGGATCATGACCCAGCTTGAAGGCAGACACTGAACCAACTGAGCCACCCAGGCGCCCCTCCACCTTGCCTATTATTAAATGGGGTGCTTGCTTTTTTATTGTTGAGTTATAGGAATTCTTTATATATTTTGAATGCCCCTTATCAGATTATTTGCATGATTTGACAGCAGTTTCTCCCGTTCTGTAGGTTTGTCCTTTTGTTACATGATTGGTGTGCCCTTGGCCCTTGGCTCTTGGTCCTGCCTTTTCGAAGAATGAAGAGGTAGGCCAGATGAAGAGTGATGGGCAGCAAAGCAAGTTTATTGAGTGATAGTACAAAGTTCCCAGAGAGGAAGGAAACCCAAGAGGGTTGCCATTTTGGCATTCAAATTTAGGGGTTTTTATAAGCTCTTTTGAGGAACACTTTTGAGTGTGGGCCCCTGTAGATTGGCCACTAAGGGGTGCCAGTCAGGGCTTGCATCATGCACCTGTCTACCTATCAGGTTACTGTTCATGTGTAGTGGTTGGGTATTTGGGCTGACATCTGAAGACTAACTGCCTCAACTTGTGATGGAGACCAGTGTTTTATGGTTAATTGTTTTTGTTTCAGGATGTTTTGCAAAAATCACTTCTACAGAGGCTGCAAGACAGGATTCTATTATGGCCTTGTCTAAGCCATAAAACAGGATGCTAGTGCGGTTTTCTCTTAGCAGTCCTGGCTTCCTGTTTTTGTTTGTTTGTTTGTTTTGTTTTTTGAGGACCCTAGCCCTGACTACCTAAGTGTCCAATTGATCTCTAACACTTCTGCTTTCTTGATGATGTCTTTTGATGTACAACATTTTAAATTTTGTGAAGTTCAAGTTAACTGTTTTTCCTTTTGTTGCTCATACTTTTAAAATCAAATCTAAGAATGTATTGCTAAATTTAGTCGATTCATGAAGATTTATCCCTGTAAAAAAAAAAAAAAAAAAAAAAAAAAGATTTATCCCTGTGTTTTCTTTTAAGAGTTTTATAGTTTTAAGCCCTTATATTTAGGTCATTGCTCCATTTTGAGTTAATTTTTATATATGGAATTAGTTAAAGGTCCAGCTTCACTCTTTTGCAGGTATCTATTCACTTTTCTCAGCACCATTTTTGTTGAAGAGACTTTGTCTTCCCCATTGAATGATCTTGGGACCCTTGTTAGAAAAATGTGCATGGATATTTGGGTTTATTTCTGGACATTTAATGGTATCTTTTATACTATACAGCTTGGCTTCATTACTTAAAATCGAAGTGGACAAAATATCACAGCTTACATATTGATTAGTTCTTTGTACCACCAATATTCATAATGTATTTTGAATGATACGAATATAAAAACCATTTAACAATTCTTAAATTTTTACATCTGATATTTGTAGGTAAAGAGCTACAATCTTTTCCCCTTGCTTTTGCCAGCAAAAATAGCAGGTTGTAAGCAATTCTGTTTTTCTTTTAAAAATGTCTCTCCACCAGGAAGGGAAACTTTATGGCTACTGTTGAGTGTTCCTTCTGGTTATCTTTATTTTTTCACTTTTCTGTCTTTAAAAAACAGTATTTTTCTAGTAAAAATGAGTTTGAAGACTTTGGCGTTTAGTATAAGTTATGGAAGTCTGAGTGTATTAGATTTTTTAATGTATACTTATTTTCAGAAAATTTTGTAGGCTTGAATTTCTGAATACACAATTTATTCAAACTTGAATTGGAAAAATACAGTATTTAAAAATTTATTATTTATAATTTAATGGTTATGAACCTCAGTGGAAATGGCAGAATCTTTATATGTGAAGAAATATAAGTAATGAGTATATGGAAAAATATATAGCTTTGCTAAAACAAAAGTAACTTTGAAAGTACTGTTTTATGCAGAATTTGTTTTCTGATGCTATTTTATACCTGCTATATTGGTAAACATTTTTAAGAGGTAAAAAGAACATAGTGCCAATCATGTTGTGGTAGCCCATTCCCAAAACTAGGGCCTTTATAAATGATGCAGTCATTTCTGAAAGAAATGTAACTATACATGCCAGTTTCTTCACAGGTAATAACTTCATGACCTACTTAATGTTTTGATATGTCTGTCTTCTCTTCTTGTTTATTAACTCTGTATTAATAGTTTGCTCTTCAATTTTAGATATGAGTATCGTGTAGAGATGGTTCATCAGTCCTGCAATGATCCTACCAAGAATATCATTCGAGAATTTGCATCTGACTTTGAAGTTGGAGAATGCTGGGGTTATAATAGATTTTTCCGTTTGGATTTACTTGCAAATGAAGGATACTTGAATCGACAAAATGATACAGTGATTTTAAGGTAATAGGAAACATTTTAATATTGTTGTTTTTATCATGAGGGAATAATGTTATCAGAACTTTATTTTAGAGTTCATTTATTTGGGGTGCCTTTATTTTAGAGTTCATTTACTTAGGGCTCGGTTAAGCGTCCAACTCTTGATTTTTGGCTCAGGTCATAATCTCAGGGTCGTGAGATCAAGCTTGCACAACGTGGAGCCTGTTTAGGATTTTCTCCCTCTTCTGCCCCTCCCCCACCACTTGCATATGTGTCCACAATCTTTCAAAAAAAAAAGTTTATTCATTTAACAAAGATGAATATTGAAATTCATACTATGGTCTTATGTTTTTAACTGTTTTATTCCAAAAGTCCTGTGTAGTGAGTAATGTAACTTAGAAATGTGTTTGAGGGACGACTGGGTGGCTCAGCAGTTGAGCGTCTGCCTTTGGCTCGGGTCGTGATCCTGGAGTTCCAGGCATCAGGCTCCCGCATGGAGCCTGCTTCTCCCTCTTCCTGTGTCTCTGCCTCTCTCATGAATAAGTAAATCTTAAAAAAAAAAATGTTTTGAGATCTAGTTAGCAATTCCCTAAAAAGAAAACTACTACTTCCAATAAATAATGAAACATTTATTTACCTAGGGAACTTTTTGCAACCTCACCATTTGGAAATACAAAAATAGGGACCCCTGGGTGGCTCAATGGTTGAGGGTCTGCCTTTGGCTCAAGGCATGATCCTGGGAGTTCGGGATCGGGTCCTGTGTCGGGCTCCCTGCAGGGAGACTGCTTCTCCCTCTGCCTCTCTATGTCTTTCATGAATAAATAAATAAAATTTTTTTAAAAATTTATAAAAAAAAAAAGAAAAATACAAAAATAGTGACAGATCAACTGCTTATTTTGTTCACTTACATTTGGGTGACTGATTTTACAAGCTTAAATTCACAAAATAATTTTCAGTTTCTTCTTGACAAGAGCAAATTAAAAGTAAGGGAATAGAGATGAAAATTGATGAAAACTAAGTAATTGGTGTGTTATTTGCAAGAAAGGACAGTGTAAACACTATAAAACCACAGTGGTGGCCTTATTTAATGTTGGGGTATGCTTTACAAGTCAACATTTTGGAGCGTCATTACATGATGTTTTAATTTGATGATGAAAATTAGAACTTGAGTATTAAAAAAGTAGATTCAATTAATGGTTTGAACAGTGTCTAACAGTTTAAGAAGGTTCCATTAAAACAATTTTCTTTTTATTTATTTATTTATTTATTTATTTATTTATTTATTTATTTATTTATTTATTTATTTTATTGGTGTTCAGTTTACTAACATAGAGAATAACCCCCAGTGCCCGTCACCCATTCACTCCCACCCCCCGCCCTCCTCCCCTTCTACCACCCCTGGTTCGTTTCCCAGAGTTAGCAGTCTTTACGTTCTGTCTCCCTTTCTGATATTTCCCACACATTTCTTCTCCCTTCCCTTATTTTCCCTTTCACTATTATTTATATTCCCCAAATGAATGAGAACATATAATGTTTGTCCTTCTCCGACTGACTTACTTCACTCAGCATAATACCCTCCAGTTCCATCCACGTTGAAGCAAATGGTGGGTATTTGTCATTTCTAATAGCTGAGTAATATTCCATTGTATACATAAACCACATCTTCTTTATCCATTCATCTTTCGTTGGACACCGAGGCTCCTTCCACAGTTTGGCTATCGTGGCCATTGCTGCTAGAAACATCGGGGTGCAGGTGTCCCGGCGTTTCATTGCATTTGTATCTTTGGGGTAAATCCCCAACAGTGCAATTGCTGGGTCGTAGGGCAGGTCTATTTTTAACTGTTTGAGGAACCTCCACACAGTTTTCCAGAGTGGCTGCACCAGTTCACATTCCCACCAACAGTGTATGAGGGTTCCCTTTTCTCCGCATCCTCTCCAACATTTGTTGTTTCCTGCCTTGTTAATTTTCCCCATTCTCACTGGTGTGAGGTGGTATCTCATTGTAGTTTTGATTTGTATTTCCCTGATGGCAAGTGATGCAGAGCATTTTCTCATATGCATGTTGGCCATGTCTATGTCTTCCTCTGTGAGATTTCTGTTCATGTCTTTTGCCCATTTCATGATTGGATTGTTTGTTTCTTTGGTGTTGAGTTTAATAAGTTCTTTATAGATCTTGGAAACTAGCCCTTTATCTGATATGTCATTTGCAAATATCTTCTCCCATTCTGTAGGTTGTCTTTGAGTTTTGTTGACTGTATCCTTTGCTGTGCAAAAGCTTCTTATCTTGATGAAGTCCCAATAGTTCATTTTTGCTTTTGTTTCTTTTGCCTTCGTGGATGTTTCTTGCAAGAAGTTACTATGGCCGAGTTCAAAAAGGGTGTTGCCTGTGTTCTTCTCTAGGATTTTGATGGAATCTTGTCTCACATTTAGATCTTTCATCCATTTTGAGTTTATCTTTGTGTATGGTGCAAGAGAGTGGTCTAGTTTCATTCTTCTGCATGTGGATGTCCAGTTTTCCCAGCACCATTTATTGAAGAGACTGTCTTTCTTCCAATGGATAGTCTTTCCTCCTTTATCGAATATTAGTTGCCCATAAAGTTCAGGGTCCACTTCTGGATTCTCTATTCTGTTCCACTGATCTATGTGTCTGTTTTTGTGCCAGTACCACACTGTCTTGATGACCACAGCTTTGTAGTACAACCTGAAATCTGGCATTGTGATGCCCCCAGATATGGTTTTCTTATTTAAAATTCCCCTGGCTATTCGGGGTCTTTTCTGATTCCACACAAATCTTAAAATAATTTGTTCTAACTCTCTGAAGAAAGTCCATGGTATTTTGATAGGGATTGCATTAAACGTGTATATTGCCCTGGGTAACATTGACATTTTCACAATATTAATTCTGCCAATCCATGAGCATGGAATATTTTTCCATCTCTTTGTGTCTTCCTCAATTTCTTTCAGAAGTGTTCTATAGTTTTGAGGGTATAGATCCTTTACATCTTTGGTGAGGTTTATTCCTAGGTATCTTATGCTTTTGGGTGCAATTGTAAATGGGATTGACTCCTTAATTTCTCTTTCTTCAGTCTCATTGTTAGTGTATAGAAATGCCACTGACTTCTGGGCATTGATTTTGTATCCTGCCTCGCTACCGAATTGCTGTATGAGTTCTAGCAATCTTGGGGTGGAGACTTTTGGGTTTTCTATGTAGAGTATCATGTCATCGGCGAAGAGGGAGAGTTTGACTTCTTCTTTGCCAATTTGAATGCCTTTAATGTCTTTTTGTTGTCTGATTGCTGAGGCTAGGACTTCCAGTACTATGTTGAATAGCAGTGGTGAGAGTGGACATCCTTGTCTTGTTCCTGATCTTAGGGGAAAGGCTCCCAGTGCTTCCCCATTGAGAATGATATTTGCTGTGGGCTTTTCATAGATGGCTTTTAAGATGTCGAGGAATGTTCCCTCTATCCCTACACTCTGAAGAGTTTTGATCAGGAATGGATGCTGTATTTTGTCAAATGCTTTCTCTGCATCCAATGAGAGGATCATATGGTTCTTGGTTTTTCTCTTGCTGATATGATGAATCACATTGATTGTTTTACGGGTGTTGAACCAGCCTTGTGTCCCAGGGATAAATCCTACTTGGTCATGGTGAATAATTTTCTTAATGTACTGTTGGATCCTATTGGCCAGTATCTTGTTGAGAATTTTTGCATCCATGTTCATCAGGGATATTGGTCTGTAATTCTCCTTTTTGGCGGGGTCTTTGTCTGGCTTTGGAATTAAGGTGATGCTGGCTTCATAGAACGAATTTGGAAGTACTCCATCTCTTTCTATCTTTCCAAACAGCTTTAGGAGAATAGGTATGATTTCTTCTTTAAACGTTTGATAAAATTCTCCTGGGAAGCCATCTGGCCCTGGACTCTTGTGTCTTGGGAGGTTTTTGATGACTGCTTCAATTTCCTCCCTGGTTATTGGCCTGTTCAGGTTTTCTATTTCTTCCTGTTCCAGTTTTGGTAGTTTGTGGCTTTCCAGGAATGCGTCCATTTCTTCTAGATTGCCTAATTTATTGGCGTATAGCTGTTCATAATATGTTTTTAAAATCGTTTGTATTTCCTTGGTGTTGGTAGTGATCTCTCCTTTCTCATTCATGATTTTATTAATTTGAGTCTTCTCTCTCTTCTTTTTAATAAGGCTGGCTAATGGTTTATCTATCTTATTAATTCTTTCAAAGAACCAACTCCTGGTTCTGTTGATCTGTTCCACAGTTCTTCTGGTCTCGATTTCGTTGAGTTCTGCTCGAATCTTTATTAACTCCCTTCTTCTCTTGGGTGTAGGATCTATTTGCTGTTTTTTCTCTAGCTCCTTTATGTGTAAGGTTAGCTTTTGTATTTGAGTTCTTTCCAGTTTTTGAATGGATGCTTGTATTGCGATGTATTTCCCCCTTAGGACTGCTTTTGCTGCATCCCAAAGATTTTGAACGGTTGTATCTTCATTCTCATTAGTTTCCATGAATCTTTTTAATTCTTCCTTTTTTTCCTGGTTGACCCTTTTATCTTTTAGCAGGATGGTCCTTAACCTCCATGTGTTTGAGGTCCTTCCAAACTTCTTGTTGTGATTTAGTTCTAATTTCAAGGCATTATGGTCCGAGAATATGCAGGGGACAATCCCAATCTTTTGGTATCGGTTCAGACCCGATTTGTGACCCAATATGTGGTCTATTCTGGAGAAAGTTCCATGTGCGCTTGAGAAGAATGTGTATTCAGTTGAGTTTGGATGTAAAGTTCTGTAGATATCTGTGAAATCCATCTGGTCCAGTGTATCATTTAAAGCTCTCGTTTCTTTGGAGATGTTTTGCTTAGAAGACCTATCGAGTATAGAAAGAGCTAGATTGAAGTCACCAAGTATAAGTGTATTATTATCTAAGTATTTCTTCATTTTGGTTAATAATTGATTTATATATTTGGCAGCTCCCACATTCGGAGCATATATATTGAGGATTGTTAAGTCCTCTTGTTGAATAGATCCTTTAAGTATGATATAGTGTCCCTCTTCATCTCTCACTACAGTCTTTGGGGTAAATTTTAGTTTATCTGATATAAGGATGGCTACCCCTGCTTTCTTTTGAGGACCATTCGAATGGTAAATGGTTCTCCAACCTTTTATTTTCAGGCTGTAGGTGTCCTTCTGTCTAAAATGAGTCTCTTGTAGACAGCAAATAGATGGGTCCTGCTTTTTTATCCAGTCTGAAACCCTGCGCCTTTTGATGGGGTCATTAAGCCCGTTCACATTCAGAGTTACTATTGAGAGATATTAGTTTAGTGTCATCATGATATCTATTCAGTCTTTGTTTTTGTGGACTGTTCCACTGAACTTCTTCTTAAAGGGGAATTTTAAGAGGCCCCCTTAAAATTTCTTGCAGAGCTGGTTTGGAGGTCACATATTCTTTTAGTTGCTGCCTGTCTTGGAAGCTCTTTATCTCTCCTTCCATTTTGAATGAGAGCCTTGCTGGATAAAGTATTCTTGGTTGCATGTTCTTCTCATTTAGGACCCTGAATATATCCTGCCAGCCCTTTCTGGCCTGCCAGGTCTCTGTGGAGAGGTCTGCTGTTACCCTAATACTCCTCCCCATAAAAGTCAGGGATTTCTTGTCTCTTGCTGCTTTAAGGATCTTCTCTTTATCTTTGGAATTTGCAAGCTTCACAATTAAATGTCGAGGTGTTGAACGGTTTTTATTGATTTTAGGGGGGGATCTCTCTATTTCCTGGATCTGAATGCCTGTTTCCCTTCCCAGATTAGGAAAGTTTTCAGCTAGAATTTGTTCAAATACATATTCTGGCCCTCTGTCCCTTTCGGCGCCCTCGGGAACCCCAATTAAACGTAGGTTTTTCTTCCTCAGGCTGTCGTTTATTTCCCTTAATCTATCTTCATGGTCTTTTAATTGTTTGTCTCTTTTTTCCTCAGTTTCCCTCTTTGCTATCAACTTGTCTTCTAGGTCACTCACTCGTTCTTCCACCTCGTTAACCCTCGTCGTTAGGACTTCTAGTTTGGATTGCATCTCATTCAATTGATTTTTAATTTCTGCCTGATTAGCTCTAAATTCTGCAGTCATGAAGTCTCTTGAGTCCTTTATACTTTTTTCTAGAGCCACCAGTAGCTGTATAATAGTGCTTCTGAATTGGCTTTCTGACATTGAATTGTAATCCAGATTTTGTAACTCTGGGAGAGAGGACTGTTTCTGATTCTTTCTTTTGAGGTGAGGTTTTCCTTCTAGTCATTTTGCTCAGTGCAGAGTGGCCAAAAGCAAGTTGTATTGGGAAAAAGAGAAAAAGAGAGGAGAGAAAGAAGGAAAGAAAGGAGAAAGAGAAAAAAAAAAGGGAAGAAAAAGAAAAAAAACGAAAAAAAAAATAAAAGAAGAAAAAGAAAGGAGAAAAAAGGGGGTGGGGAAGGAAACAAATCAAAAAGCAAAACAAAACAAAAACAAAAACAAAAACAAAAAAGAACCACCGGGGAGTATCTTCTGATTCTGTGTTCTTTAAGTCCCTTGGCTTCCCCTGGAAGTTGTCCGTCAGTCTAGCTGGTCTTCTGGGGGAGGGGCCTGTTGTGCTGATTTTCAGGTGTGAGCAGTTGGGGGAGCTGCTGTGCCCCTGCCTGGTGCAGGGCTCGGTGGGGGTTGTTTACCCCGTGAGGCCGCAGGAGGAACAGCCCCAGTGGCGGGGCAGCTCTGGAAACCTGGATTCAGCTCCGGCAGGAACTCCGTCTGCAGGGCCTGGAGGCTCCGGGCGGGGCCGCTGATCTGCTCAGCTCGGGGCAGGAGCGTCCTTGCTGTCCTGGGCCCTCCCGGCCTCTGCCTGTCCCGGGGGAGGCGGGATCCTGGGCTGTGTCCCGGCGCCCTGTGCTCCGGGGCCTGCGCTGTTGGATTCGCGCTCCCGCCCCGCAGCCCCCTCCGCGGAGCTGCCGCCCAAGCCCCTCCGAGCTGCTCCTGGAACCGCGCAACCCCCTCCGCACGGAGCCTCTTCCTCTGCCCGAGCCCCTCCGAGCTGCTCCCGGGGCCGCGCAGCCCCCTCCGCGGAGCCGCCGCCCGAGCCCCTCCGAGCTGCTCCTGGAACCGCGCAGCCCCCTCCGCACGGAGCCTCTTCCTCTGCCCGAGCCCCTCCGAGCTGCTCCCGGGGCCGCGCAGCCCCCTCCGCGGAGCCGCCGCCCGAGCCCCTCCGAGCTGCTCCTGGAACCGCGCAGCCCCCTCCGCACGGAGCCTCTTCCTCTGCCCGAGCCCCTCTGAGCTGCTCCCGGGGCCGCGCAGCCCCCTCTGCGGAGCCGCCGCCCGAGCCCCTTCAGCTGCTCCGGGTCCCGCCGGGTCCCGCCGTGCGCGCTGCAGCCCTTAGGGAGCTCGGCGCACTCTCCTGGGCGCGCTGTTGCTGTTACTGTCCCCGGGAGCCCGAGGGCATCCCCGCCCTCCTGGGTCCTGCTCCAACTCCCCACGAGCCCCTTTCCCCCGGGAAGGTCGGTGCAGCTCCTGCTCCTCCGGGACGGGGCTCTCCTGTCCTGGGGACACTCGCCCCGGCCTCAGCCCGGCTCCTCGCGGGGCCCCTCCCCCTTGGAGGCCTTTGTTCCTGTATTTCTTTTTCTCCGTCTTCCTACCTTGATAGATGCGCGAACTCTTCTCACTGTAGCATTCCAGCTGGTCTCTCTTTAAATCTCAGGCCGAATTCATAGATTTTCAGGATAATTTGAAGGTTTTCTAGGTAGTTTGGTGGAGACAGGTGATTTGGAGACCCTACTCTTCCGCCATCTTGCTCCTCCCCCCATTAAAACAATTTTCAAAGCTATTCTTGGAAGTGATTTGGTAGACTCTTAAATTTCTCTTACTCTGAGCTTTTTGTTCTAGAGGATGCTATGTGATTTGATGTTCTATTAACCTTTACTAGTATGTGTTCTTCATAACGTTCTTGGGAGAATGAAGTAGTGAAAAGGGGTTATTGGATTTTCAGCATAGGAAAAAAGATTACTGTTTTTGTCATCTTTTGGGGAAATTATTTTAACTCCATTTTATAACCTTTCAGGGGTTTTGTATTTTTAAAAATTATTTGCCAAAAGAAATAATTTGTTGTTATTCCACACTTTAGCCATACAGAGGATTGCAAAATTACTCAACCATCAATTTGACCAACCTACAAAAGCCTTTTTCCTCTCCTTATTAGAGTCATAGTAATGTTGAATCTTCTGGTGGTAATCTGTGTGATAGAGTTTCCTTTTTTTAATGTATTGTAGCCCAACTTTTAGTCTTTATTTAAGCCATTCATGTAAACTTTTTCTCAGATTTCTGTTTTGATATTTTGTATCATTTATTCAGCAACATTTACTGAGTCTGTGCCTGGTTAATAATATTAAGAAGAATAAGACATGGATTTTGTTCTTGAAATTCAAGGTGAAATGGACAGATAAAAGCAGTTTATTCTATAAGATAGTGCTATAATAGCAGTATAAAACAGATTGCCATAGGAATTGTGGGGAGTAGGCTTTGAATTATCTTATTACTCATAATATTTACTTAATGAGAGATTGCTGAAAATGTAAGCCTCAGTTCAAGATTCTGATGGAATTTTATATGTACTCATTAGAAAGTTAGTTAAGGGGCACCTTGGTGTCTCAGTCAGTTAAGTGTCAGATTCTTGATTTCAGCTCAAGTCTCCATCCTAAGATCAGAAGTTCAACCCTTGAGTTGGGCTCCACACTGGGTGTGGAGCCTACTTTAAAAAAAGTTATTTAAAGTTTTTCTATAACTACATATGAATAAGTATGTATTTTATTCTCCTTTTGTTAATTGAGAAACTTAAAGAATTTTACCTGCTGCTTAATGACATACCACCTGATAACATTCAGGATTGAGTATAGTTTATTAGTACTTCAAAGATGATAGTACCCTTTTGAAAGTCTTACCAAGGTATACTGACTGGGCAGTGTCCATTTAGGATAATGATTGAGTGATAAATCTCTATCCTCTAAAGCATGAGCATGCTGCCTGAAAACCATTACCTGCTGCAGATAACTCTTAGATGGTCAGTGGATTCCTATACTAGCTGTAAAATCCTACGAAAAATGGAATAGTATTTAACATAAGGGTATCAAGACTGGAAGGGTGATTTAAAGGCTCCCAAGTTAGTCTTGCCTCTTGGGACTCTTCCACTCTTTACATATTGCTATAGGTTTTTTTTCACCATAAATAGGTTCAGGTTCACTTATTTGGTATAGTAGAGGTTTTTTGCATTAGTAAGTATTAGCGTTTTAAAAGTATAGTTAACTGAGTAGATTGAGATCCTGTAATTTATCCATTAAAATCCTTTAATATACTTGTTTTTTTTCCTAACCTTACCTGAAATATGCCATATTGTGATATATGGAGTTGGTTTTAAGCAGCTCTCTGGAGGAGTTAGGAATATTGGTTACTTAGAGCATGCAGTTCTTTGGGGACAGTAAAGCAGTCCCAAGTAGTTGACCCTTTAAGGGAATTTTTTACTGAGGAGTAAGAAATACAAGAACATGAGATGAAAAGGAGAAAGAAAAAGGGCAGTGTCTAAAACAAGCTTCGCTTGTTTTTATAAGGTCTGACCTAAGCAAGAAAGGGAAGAGAAGAAAGCATTAGCTTCCGCTTTTCCTGCATTGCATGGTCTTCTTCCCAACTCGTGATCAGCATTGTATTTGATCTAGATTATTATAATAAATATACTTTAGTAGTTTGGGAGCTTAACCTTGATGCATAATGTAATTGCTTTAGAAAAGTATAGTTTGAGTTTAGACAACTGACGTGAAGATAAATTTTCAGAATGTTATGTCATTATAATTTGTAAACTACACATATAAATGGTTAATGCCAGCACCTCTTGAATTCATTTTGAATTTTACCTAGAAATGTAATCAAATAATCTTAAATTATAGAATTTATAGTTACAAATTCAAGGCTTGGTTGATAATATTTTACTATTTGGATCCTGTTTCATGAGCAGCTCTTCTTTTAAGGTTTCAGGTTCGTTCACCAACTTTCTTTCAAAAATGCCGGGACCAGCATTGGTATATTACTCAATTGGAAGCTGCACAAACTAGCTATATCCAACAAATAAATAACCTTAAAGAGGTAAGAAAAAAACATATTTTGGGTTTAGTGTTTCATATTCATAGTTTTACTGGCCTGTTACATTTGCAATTAGATTTTGTATATTGCTCTTTTGTAATTTTATAGAAAAGTCCAATATTCTTATCCTCCATCTACTTAACACCTTTGAGTCTCAAATTTTGCCTCTTAGTTCGTTAGCCACTAGCAACATACGGCTGTGTGAACTTCATTAAAATTAAAAATTTAGTTCTTCATTTGCATTAGCCATATTTCAAGTACTTGTATTGGACATTGCTGATATAGAACATTTTTATTATATAAAACTGTATTGGACAGTGCTGCTCTCATTTGAGGTAAACTTTTTGTGTTTCTCTTAGTGAGTTCTTTTTCTTTTCCGTGCTATCTTGAATTTAAGTATTCAAGCTATAGAGTAGCTATAGAATAATTGAAAATTGCCCATCTTGAATTTTCACTATTGCTGAGTACTCTCAGTATACTAAGTACTAAGCTATAGAATTCTAAGTATTCTAAGCTATAGAATAATTGAAAATTGCCCCATCTTGAATTTTCACTATTTCTGAATTGAGCCGTGGGAAGGATCATTTAAGGAATTTTTATTTTATAGTGGTATAAACTAAATTGTATGAGGAATGTTTCTTTTAGCCAGTGGAAGTTGAGATGGGGTGAAAGGATTGAAGTGCTGAGAATGGTTAATAGATGAGGGAGGAAAGTATGAATGAATACATATGTGGAGAGACTTTCATGTTAAGTGTACTATTTAAAACCACTTGTATTGGGGATCCCTGGGTGGCTTAGCGGTTTAGCGCCTGCCTTTGGCCCAGGGAGTGATCCGGGAGTCCCGGGATCGAGTCCCGCGTTGGGCTCCCGGCATGGAGCCTGCTTCTCCCACTGCCTGTGTCTCTGCCCCTCTCTCTCTCTCTCTCTCTCTCTCTCTCTCTCTCTCGGTCTATCATAAATAAATAAATCTTTAAAAAAAAAAAAAACCCACTTGTATTGGGATGCCTGGGTAGCTCAGCGGTTGAGCGCCTGCTTTTGGCTCAGCTTGTGATCCTGGGATCCGGGATCAAGTCCCACATTGGCTCCCTGTGAGGAGCCTGCTTCTCCCTTTGCCTGTGTCTCTGTCTCTCTGTGTGTGTTTCTCATGAATAAATAAATAAATCTTTAAAAAATAAAAATAATTTTAAAAAACCATTTGTATTTACTATACAGTTTGCTAATTATTTATGTAACTTGGGTTGGATATGAGAAGAATGAGACTAAAGAGGGCAGGAGGGGTTTTTTTGCCATGGATTTTTCTATAAGCAAAAACGGGAGAGAGAGAGGGAGAGAGAGAGAGAGAGATGGTTCAAAAAAATGGTTTTAGAACATTTGGATAAATTTTTTTTTGCTGTACCAGTGAAGTACTGGTTGTGACTCACGTTTATTTGTGCTATTATTGTTTTAAAAGAGACTTACTATTGAGTTGTCTCGAACTCAGAAATCAAGAGATTTGTCACCACCAGATAATCATCTTAGCCCCCAAAATGATGACACTTCTGAGATACGTGCTAAGAAGTCTGTATCATGCACCGATATGCTTCTCCAGGATGGTTCTACTACGGCTTCAGTAAGAGAGGTCAAAGAGGATGAAGAAGAAGAGGAGAAGATTCAGAATGAAGATTATCATGTAAGGGGCACCTGGATGTCTCAGTTGGCTAAGTGTCTAACCTTTGATTTGGGCTCAGGTCATGATCTCAGGGCATGAGGTAGAGCCCCATGGCCAGGTCTGTGCTCAGCAGGGAGTCTGCTTGATATTTATTACACACACACCCCCCCCATGCTCTCTGTCTCTCTGTAAAAATAGATAAACTCTTAAGTTTTAAAAAAGATTATCATGTAAGAATTAGACTTGTTTTAGATTCATTTTGTGTTTTATAAGAGAAATAAGATTATGGTTTCCAATATAGAGAATCTATATAAAAGTCTTGTGTATTTAGTTTCATTACTAGTGTATGCCCATCTGTAAATATTAATAAGTCAGAAGTTGTTGAATCAAAATGTTGCAAAGTTCTAAAATTTATTGTAGAAAACTGTACATTTTACAAAACAAACTAATGCACTAGAAACTATAAATTGTGGAAATAAAAAATGCATTCTATTTTCACTCACTAAAACTAGTAAAGTACCTTATTTTTGCATATGTAGGTAGAATGATTTATGTTTTGGGAGATAGCCAGGTTTTATCCCAGCTAAACCACAATCAGAATAAGAATTTAAATAGTAATTGTTACTGTTTAAAGTGAGACAGTGATGCAGAGACAAGGTTTTTTGGGTTTTTTTTGTAACTGTTATTTTTAAGATGGGAGACTTCAAATATGTGTTAAAATGAAGGAGCCAGTGGTAAAAGAGGTAAGGTTAAGGTACTGACAAGACAAACTATTTAAGGACATAAGAGTGGAGTGTAGCACTCAAATGAAGCAGTTAACTTTTGATAGGATGAGGTTAAGGAAATGGTGGGATTTGCAGGTTGGGCAGTTTAAATTTGGGGATATTTACACTTAATGACCAGTGTATTTTTTGGTGCAGATAGGTGATGGTTTTATGAAGTCCTTGATATCAGAGGTTAGGTAAAACTAGAGAAGTGATGATTTGAAATGTTACCCTGTAAAGAGCTTTACTGGCAGTTGACATGAAGTATATGAAGCATTTCCAGAGGCATTGAAGGTCTAGCTGAAAATGGTGGCAATAAGTTATTAGTGGAACCAGATAATGTGGTTGTGCAGTTTTTCTATAAAGGGCTCAGCTGCCTCTGCACAGAAGCAGAGAATTCTGATGATGCATTCTTCTTTGGTGCTTGGTCAGTTGGCTGGATCAGATGATCAACTGAGTAAAAACATTTGAAATAGAAGTCTTATTTCTTTGTCTTGATCTAGCATGAACTTTCTGATGGAGATCTGGATCTGGATCTTGTTGGGGAAGATGAAGTGAATCACCTTGATGGCAGCAGTTCCTCTGCCAGTTCCACAGCAACAAGTAACACAGAAGAAAATGATATTGATGAAGAAACTATGTGAGTCTCTCACATTAACTACCAATAAAGCATCTAAGTGGTAACTCTTAGAAACATGTTAACTAATTTAGGCCTAAAAGTGGGAATATACAGCATTTTTACATACTATAGAGTATCTTAGATAAAGAAGGAGCTTGAAGGAAAGATAATCAGTTTCCTCCCTCTCATCTCTGGGTTCCAAAATGAGATTTAATTTTTCATTTTATTTTTGATTTTGTAACTTTTTCATATTTAAGAAAAGTCACAAAAATATTAAATGACAGTTCCCTTGTTCCCTTTTCCCAAATTAATTCCCCAATGTTAATATTTTGCTGTGTTCCTCTATTCTGTTTTTTTTTCTTTTTTTTTTTTTGGTGTGATTTTCAAGATTAGGTGAATATATTTTTCATTATGCTTCCTAAAAACAACTGGGTTTCTTATGTAACTGCAGTAATCCAAAATCAGGATTAACATTGATGTAATACTATAATCTGTGACCATTTAAACATCTGCCATTGATGTCCTTTGTCTAGTCTAGGATCCAATCTGGTATCGTATGTTGCTTTTAGTTAAGTTTCTTTAGTCTTTAATCTGGGCCACTTAATCTTTCTTTAATTTTTTGTTTATGACTTTTACATTTCTTTTTTGAAGATTTTTATTTATTTTTTCATGAGAGACCGAGAGAGAGAGAGAGTGGCAGAGACACAGAGGGAGAAGCAGGCTTCCTGCAAGGAGCCCAGTATGGGACTTGGTCCCGGATCCCAGGATCACGCCCTGAGCTGAAGGCAGACACTCAACCCAGGTGTCCCATATGACTTTGACATTTCTGAGAAAGAGCAGTTAATGTTGTAGCAAGTCCCTCAATTTGGGAGTCCTCTGTATGTTTCCTCACAATGAAACTGAATTATGCACTTTAGGCAGGAGTAGTAGAGAAGTGATGTTAGAGCCTTTTTAGAGTATCATAGAGGAAATGGTGGAAAGACACGTCTTTTATCTGTCCCATTATAATTAAGCTGATATCTACCAGTTTTTTTCCACTCTAAAATTACTAATTTTTGCCTTTGTAATTAACAAATATCTTGTGGGAACTTATTTTGAGACTGTAAATATCTCCCTCCCATCACCTATTTCACCCATCCCCCAATTCCCCCCACCTGAACCCTTTCTGGTAACCATCAGTTCTTTGTAGTTAAGAGTCTGTTTCTTGGGTTGTCTTTTTCACTTTTTCCCTTTGCTCATTTGTTTTGTTTCTTAAATTCAATATATGAGTGAAATCATATATTTGTCTTTCTGACGGACTTAGCATTGTTCTCTCTACCTCCAACCATGTTGTTCAAAATTACAAAATTTCATTATTTTTTAATGACTTAATAATATCCATTGTATATGTAATATATACATACACACACACCACATCATCTTTATCTGTTCATCAATCAGTGGGCACTTGGGCTGCTTCCATATCTTGGCTATTATAAATAATGCTGCTATAAACATAGGGATGCATGTATCCTTTCGAATTTTTGTATTCTTTGGGTAAATACCCAGTAGCGCAGTTGCTGCTGGATCATAGGGTAGTTCTACTAATAACTTTTTGAAGAACCTCCATACTGTTTTCCACAGTGGCTGCACCAGTTTGCATTCCTACCAACAATGTATGAGGATTCCCCTTTCCTTACATCCTCACCAGTATCTGCTGTTTCTTGGGTTTTGATTTTAGCCATTCTGACAGGTGTGAAGTGATGTGATGTCTCATTGTGGTTTTGATTTCCATTTCCCTGATGAGTGATGTTGAGTATCTTTCCATGTGTCTCTTGGCCATGTGTATGTCTTCTTGGAGAAATATGTGTTCATGTCTTCTGCTTGTTTTTTTAATGGGATTATTTATCTTTTGGGTGTTAATTTTGATGAGTTCTCTATGGATTCTGGGTACTAGCCCTTTATCAGATATATCATTTGCAAATATCTTCTCCCATTCCATCAGTTATCTTTTAGTTTTGTTGTTTGCTTTGCTGTTTCTTCCAGAAGCTTTTTATTTTGCAATAGTCCCAGTAGTTTATCTTTGCTTTTGTTTCTCTTGCCTCAGGAGATATATCTAGAAAAAAGTTGCTATGGCTGATGTCAAAGAAGTTACTGTGTTCTCTTCTAGGATTCTCATGATTTCAGGTCTCACATTTAGGGCTTTAATCCATTTTGAATTTATTTTTTGTGTATGGTATAAGAAAGTGGTCCAATTTCATTCTTTTGAATGTTGCTATCCAGTTTTCCTAACAGCACCATTTGTTGAATAGACTTTTTCCTGTTGGGATATTCTTTCCTGCTTTGTTGAAGATTAATTGACCATATAATTGTGGGTTTATTTCTGGATTTTCTATTCTATTACATTGATCTGTGTGTCTATTTTTATGCAAGTACCATACTCTTTATTACTATAGCTTTGTAATATAACTTGAACTTTGAATATAACTTGAGGGATTTTTTTACCATGTTGTACTTGTCCAGTGTTTTTTTCTGTCTGTTGAAATGATTGTGTTTTTATCCTTTTTCTTATTGATATGATGTATCATGTTGATTGACTTGGGAATATTGAAACACCCTAACAGCCCAGTGGGGGGAAAAATCCCACGTGATTGTGGTAAATGATTTTTTAATGTATTGTTGGATTCAGTTTGCTAGTATTTTGTTGAGGATTTTTACATCTATGTTCATTATAAATACTAGCCTGTGGTTCTCTCTCTCTCTCTTTAAGATTTATTTCTTTTATTTTAGAGAGAGTGCAGTGGGGGGAGAGGGACAGAGGGAGAGAATTTTTAAGCAGACTTCCTGAGTGCAGAGCCCAACAAGGAGCTCCATCGTAGGACCCCTGAGATCATGGTTGGAGTTGAAACCATTACAGTTACACGCTTAACTGAATGAGCCACCCAGACAGCCCATGTGGTTCTTTTTTTTTTTTTTTTTTTTTTGTGGTGTCTTCATCTGGTTTTGATATCAGGGTAATCATAGCTTCCTAATGAATTTGGAAGTTTTCTTCCTTTCTGTTTTTGGAATAGTTTGAGAAGAATAGATGTATTAACTCTTTCTTAAGTGTTTAGTATTAAAAAAAGGTGGTATAATTCAGTTGTGAAGCCATTTGGTCCTGCACTTTTGTTTGTTGGGAGTTTTGTGTTTTTGGTTTTATAAAAATATTTATTTATTTATTCATGAGAGACAGAGAGGCAGAGGGAGAAGCAGGCTCCATGCAGGAAGCCCAATGTAGGACTCGATCCCAGGAATTTGAGATCATACCCTGAGCCAAAGGCAGACGCTTAACTGTTGAGCCACCCAGGCATCCTGGTTAGGAGTTTTTTGATTATGGATTCAATTTCTTTGCCCGGTAATCAGTCTGTTCAAATTTTCTGTTTCTTCTTGTTTCAATTTTGGAAGGTTATATGTTTCTAGGAATTTATCCATTTCTTCTTGGTTGCTCAATTTGTTGACATGTGATTTTTTTTATAATACTCTCCAAAAATTGTATTTATGTCACCTTTATTGTTATTTCTCTTCTCTCATTTCTGATTTTATTTTATGTATGTATTTATTTTAAGTTGGTTCTACACCCAAGCTGGGACTTGAACTCACAACCCTTGCATGGGCTCAATAGTCGCATTCACTACTGACTCAGCCAGCCAGGTGGCCTTTGTGATTTTATTTGGGATATTTTCTCTTATTTTCTTGATAAATCTGACTATAGGTTTATCAGTTTTACTGATTTTTTTTTTTTTTTCAGAGAATCCGCTCCTCATTTCATTGCTCTGTTCTATTAATTTTTAGTTTCTACATAATTTATTTCTGCTCTTAGTTTTTATTATTTCCTTTCCTCTGCTGGTTTAAGTTTTGTTTGTTGTTCTTTTTCTGACCCCTTTAGGTGTAAGGTTAGGTTGTTCATTTAAGATTTTCCTTGCTTTTGGGATCCCTGGGTGGCGCAGCGGTTTGGCGCCTGCCTTTGGCCCAGGGCGCGATCCTGGAGACCCGGGATCGAATCCCACATAGGGCTCCCGGTGCATGGAGCCTGCTTCTCCCTCTGCCTATGTCTCTGCCTCTCTTTCTCTCTCTGTGTGACTATCATAAATAAATAAAAAAATTAAAAAAAAAAAAAGATTTTCCTTGCTTTTGAGGTAGATCTGAAGTGCTATAAACTTCCTTCTTAGAACTGCTTTTGCTATGTCCCAGAAGTTTTGAACTATTGTGTTTTCATGTTCATTTGTTTCTATAATTTCTTCTCTTATTTCCTGGTTGATCCATTCATTGTTTAGTAGCATGTTATTTAACCTCCATGTATTTGTGCTCTTTCCAGATTTTTTTGGGGGGTTGACTTCAAGTTTCATAGTGTTTTGGTCAGAAAAGATGCTTGCTGTGACTGATCTTTTGGAATTTGTTGAGGCTTGTTTTGTAGTCTAGTATGTGATCTATTCTGGAGAATGTGGACTTAAAAAGAATGTGTATTCTGTTTTAGGATGGAATGTTCTGAATATATCTGTTAAATTCCTCTCATCCAGTGTGTCATTCAAGGCCATTGTTTCCTTGTTGATATTCTGTTTGGATGATTTTTCCATTGATGTAAGTGGGATGTTAAAGTCCTCTACTGTTCTGGTATTATTATCGATTAGTTCCTTTATTTCTGTTTATTAACTGTTTCATATGTTTAGGTGCTCTTATGTTGGGTGCACAAATATTCATTAATAGTTCTTTGCTCGTTGGCTTGTCCCTTTTATTACTATAACTGTTCTTCTTTGTCTTTTTGACAGTCTTTGTTTTGTTTTAAGAAAGAGCGAGACAGGGTGAGGGAGCAGAGAGAGAGAATCTTAAGCAAGCTGTACACCCATCATGGAGCCAGATATAGGACTCAATGAGTCAACCTGGAGCTCTGTCTCTTGATTCTGTTTCCTATGATCAGAGAGATCATGACCTGAGCTGAAATGAAGATTCGGATGCTTAACGAACTGAGCCATTAAGCACCCCTTACTGGGTGCTTTATATATCTTGTCTAAGTTCACTGGCTGGAGTGTCCAATAGAATGTTGAATAGAACTAGTGAGAGTGGACATCCTTATCTTATTCCTGATCTTAGAGGGAAACTACACCATTAAGTATGCTGTTAGATGTGAGTTTTTTATAGATGCTCTTCATCTGGTTGAGGAAGTTCCCTTCTATTCCTTGTTTGTTGAATGCTTTTATGGTGATGATTTGTTAGATTTTGTCAAATTCTTTTTGTGTTATCTATTCAGATGATTATAATTTTTTTTTATTCTGTTAGTATGATATTTAACTGATTTTTGGATTTTAATCCAACTTTGCATTCCTGAAGTAAATCCCATTCTGCAATGATGTGTAATTCTTTTTATCTTTTTTCTGGATTTTGTTTGAAAGTATTTTTTTTTTATGCTGTATATTTCTCTGTGGCTATTTTTCAGCCTTTTTCCTCCCCCAGGGAAATATCTCAGAGCTCTAAACCTAGAGTGAGGACAAAAGTGTGATGATTTCTCCTGTTTTAGTAGAGAACCAGTAGGGGTGGACGAGTTAGGGATATACCCTGAGATCTTTTTAGCTTGTCTTCTCATACCTAGAACCTCTGTTTATGAATGACTTGGGACATAATGATTCAGGCCCCACTATTCTTATTATGCTGCGCTCAAGGTGGGGCCTTGGATCTGATTGGAAGAAAAGTATCCCCATACTTGACCACATTTATCCACTTTAGTCTCAGCAACTGTTAGCGAGGGGGAGGATGAGAAATGCTTGTGTTTTACCCCTCCTGGGAATGTAGCCTTCTATTGGAAGGCCTGTGTTCTTGGCTGCACTAGTCTGGAGTAGAATTTCTATATCCAGAAATTGGATACAGAATTGAGAGGGGAAGGAGCAAGTGGTCCTTTTGTTAAGTACCTCAAACTCAACTTTTTTTTTTTTTACCAGATTTTAACACATTTTCTTGATGAGTTTTTTCATTTTCTATGTGCTCTTAGAACCATTTCCAGAATCTGTAGATGATTGTTGTAAAAATAACTTTTACCAATGTCAGTGGAGCAGGTCTGCAGAGCTCATTAAGCTGGGAGTTGATCTTGTGACTTCTTTATATACCCCAAACTAGCACTCATTAGAGCTCTTCCATAATAGTACTTTGTCATTACAATAAGGTAATAGTGGATGTCTGACTGGGTCAGTTGGTAGAGCATGTGACTCTTGATCTTGGGGTTGTGAGTTCAAGCTCCACAATGGGCGTAGAACTTACTTTAAATAAATAAGTAAATAAAAACTTTTTAAATTAAAAATTAAAGAAGGTAATAGTGTTTTTTGATAGGAGAGACTTTGTGAAGACTTTGGTAGGAAGCAACACCCTCTTTCTGAAATAACATTTTAAGATAATAGTAGGGTCTTTTTTTTAAGGTTTTATTTATTCATTTGCAATAAAGTGAGTGCAAGCAGGGGTGGTCAGAGAGAGAGGAAGAAGACTCCCTGCTGGGCAGCGATCCTAACTTGCTCCATCCTGGGACCCTGAGATCATGACTTGAGTCCAAGGCAGACACTTAACTGACTGAGCTTCCCAGGTGTCCCAAGAAAATAGTATTTAATCGTATATAATAATTTGATCATCTTTTCTTTTTGAACCTTAAAATGTCATTTTAAGCCCAATTTCTTACGACTTAGATTTGTATTAATAGTTTGAAGCTATAGTTCTTTGAAGCTATAGTTTCTTCTGCTAACAATGATTCTCAGATTTTCTATTTTAAAAATTAAATGTTGCCAACACGTCTTGGTATTTTTAAAAAGTAGTCTGAACATTAACACTACCAATACGTATGATAATGACAAAAGCCTCTTTCCTCATTTTTGTATTGAGAATTATATCCTAGTTTACAGGAGAAAGAAAGCTATGCACTACTGTTATGACATTTGTTCAGGTGTGACAAATAATGTTAATTGTCCCTACTCTGTAGGAATAATGAATTTTGTATATTCTTAGGTCTGGAGAAAATGATGTGGAATACAACAACATGGAATTAGAAGAGGGAGAACTTATGGAAGATGCAGCTGCTGCAGGACCATCAGGTACAGAGGCCAAGGAAGATGCACAAGCTGTTCTGTCTTCTCTTTTTTCTTCTCTGATTGTCTCATATTTTAATATATGTCAGCCACTGGTCTACATGGCTAGTGGTATTGGAAGTGCTATATTATAAATATATATATGTTAGAGTATATTTGAAACCTGTAATAACAGCAAACATTTGGTAAGTGTTCTTATGTACCAGGCATTGTGCAAGAACACTTCATGTATACCTTATCTCATTAACTTAAAACATTCTATGAGATAGATTTTAATATTTTCTGCTTTTTATAGCTATACAAACTGATATGTAGAGAAATTTAAGCAATTTGCTGTCATTCACAATTTAGTAAATCAAAAAGAGGTATTAGTGTTTTGGGTTTGTCTGAATCCAAGGCTCATGGTTTTCTCTACAATGATATACTATCCCTTTTATGATGTATAAGTCCTGTTTGTATATCTAATTTGACTGTAGAATAATATGAATAGATTCATGGAATGTGGCTTACAAAGGACCTTTTTTTTTTTTTTTTTAAGATTTATTTATTTATTTGACAGAGAGTGTGTGCACACACACACACACACGGGGGAAGGGGTAGTTAGAGGGAGAGAATCCCAAGCGGACTCTCCACCAAGCACCGAGACTGACATAGGGCTCGATACCATGATCCTGAGATCATGATCCTAAGCCTAAACCATGTTTCAGACACTTAACTAAATCACCCAGGCACCTCACAAAGGACCTTTTGAGAGCTCATCTTATTCATGGAAAAACTTGGGGTTTAATTGCCTAGATCATATAAATAGTTGTTGGTAGAACCAGACTAGAACTTCACATCATCTTTTTCTTGGACTCCATTTTTTGCTAGTCCACACTGCTCCTCTTGGGATGAAGTGACTCAAATACTGCTTGTTTTTTTTTGTGTGTGTTCTTAGACCTGTTTAATTAAGCGTGCAAATCTTGAGTAGAAGAATATAAGATGCTTTGTACTGCTTCTGCTTTATTGATGTTGCCCTTGGTACAAACACTGGCATATTTATAACATGTTTGGATCACTGAAGGCCTCAGCATTTCAACTTCCACCCATGCTTTTTATTCTTCCTACTTCTCACTTTATTCTAGGTGATCTCACTTATACCTGTATTTCAGTTCTGTCTATATACTGATTACTCTTCAAGTTCTATCTCTAGCCTTTATTTTTCACATGACTTCCAGACCCATGTACCAGTCTGGTTTTGATGTTACCAGACTCAGCATCTTGCAAACAGAAATCATTATCTTTTTATCTGCCTGCCTGCCTGTCAGTAATAGCTCATCATCTTAGTGATTGATCATGTTAATTATTCTTCATATTTTCCTCTAGCTCAAACTCTGCCTTTAATACATTACCCAGATCTGTTGATCCTGCCTCCTCAACAGTACATGAATTCGTTTATTACTTCCCATTCCTTTGCTGTTCCTACTCTAGGCCACTTTCTTTCAAAACAGCCTCCCCTCTGGGTTCCTTGTATTGTTCCTTTCCATTCTGTTTTCCCATAGCATGAGTTCAGAATGAGTTGTTTTTTCCCTTCAAATTTATATCTGATCATGTCACTTCTCTACTTTAAAACCCTTTATTGGATTCCATTAACTTACAGGATAAAGCCAAGTTTGCTAATGGTACAGAAGGCCTTTCATATGATGGCTCCTACTCACTTCTTTAGCCTTACCTCTCTCATACTTTCCTGTATCACTTTTCAGCCCAAAGGAACTTCTTTAATCTTCTCAAATGTGCTTCCCAACATGTTCCTTCTTTCTTCTCATACCAGGCATAGTCAACTCCTATTCCTTTTTCATTTTAGCTTGCATTTATTCCTGGAAGCCCTCCTCAGCTGTGTGTCCTTGCTCTCTTTTTCTGCTCTCTCAAATTAACCTATTAGAATAAATATTAAACAATATTATAATTGCTTATTTAGCTACCTATTTTCCCCTTTATCTCTGAGCTTCATGAAGCTCTGGGCCAAGAAATAATGTACATCTTAATTTTGTATCCTGACATTTAACACAATATGGTAACGGATCATTTAATATTTTTCAGATAAATATTGAGTGAATACACTTTGTTTTACTAAGTGCTAAGTGTAATTTTCAAAGTTTGAAATGTATAGAAAAATTCAGCTCTCTTGGTATAAAATGAAGATGGGTGGACTGAGTCAAGGTTACTGAATATTTTTCAACCTTGCAGGGTGTTTTTTCTTAGTTAAATCTATCATTTCCTCTCAAACCATATTATAGGGAAATTTGAAACATTTTTACACATACTGGGTAATGGGTAAATAAAAGATTATATTTTAATTTATTCATTCATCCACCAGACATTTATTGGATACTTACCTGGAACTGTGTCCTGTTTTACTATCTGGAAGACATCTCTGTTACACTTATGTTCTGCAATTCTGAAATTATTAATCCAATAAATAGTTTTAAAGACCTGTTATAATCCAGATGCTAAGTTGTGGGTGCTGAGGATATAATAGTGAAATATACCCAGTTAATTTTTATTTTGTGCTTTTGGGAATTTTAAATATTTGGTAGACATTTCTTGAATGCCTTCCCTATATCAAGATTTCTGGAAAATACTATGAAAAAGACTTAAGTAATTTATAATCTACCCGTGAATAAATACATGAACACATTGCTAAAAGGTGTAAGACAAAAAAAAAAAAAAAGGTGTAAGACAGTACACATACAAAAGAATTGCAAATTTCTTTAGATACTGCCTCTTCAGGAGGTGGAACATAACTCCCTACCCTTAAATGTGGGCTGTGCTTAGTGACTTGCTTTCATGATAATAGTCCAGAAAGGGAAAAAGTAACTTTATACCAGAGAAATCTGGCAAACTTTATTTTAGCCATTGTTGTCATATTTAACATCATCCATGTTGTCATGTTGATAGCATGTACCCTTGTTATGATTTGTTGAGGATGGTACTTTACACCTGTGATGTTGTCCTCCCCAAAACCCATAAACACAGTCTAACCATGAGAAAAACACCACGTGAACCCTAGTTGTAGGACATTTTACAAAATATGTCACTAATACTTTTTAAAACTGTCAGTATCATTACAAGCAAGAGAATTCTGAGGAACTGCCCCAGACCAGACGAACCTAAAGAGAAATGATCATCTAGATATAATTTGATGTTCTGGATGCCACCCTGGGACATAAGAAATACATTAGGGAAAGATGAATGAAATCTGAATTAAGTACAGAATTTATTAGTTAATATATCAGTATTAGTTCATTAGTTATGATAAATGTACCATAGTGATGAAAGCTGTTGACTGTGCAGAAAGTGTGTCGTGGAATTTACAGGCATGCTCTGGATTATCTTTGCACCTTTTGTAGAAACCTAAAACTACTATAAAATGAAAAGTTTTAATATATAAAAAAGATGATAAAAGCTAAATTAAGGGTGAAGTTGGGCTGAGTGTGGAATGAATTATTACATGTAAATTAGAGAGGGTCCATTTCAAGCCTGTTGTGGTTTATATTTCACAACCACACTATCATCTAAAGAATTATGTCAATGAAGATATTTAGTTGTCCATTATGTAGAAAATTTCTCTTATACAGAAGCTAGGTATAAAGTAAAATAATACATATATTTTTAAGATTTTATTTATTCATGAGAGAGAGACAGAGACATAGGCGGAGGGAAAAGCAGGTTCCCTGCAGGGAGCCTGATGTGGGACTCGATCCCAGGACCCCAGGATCACGACCTAGCCAAAGTGAAGGCAGATGCTCAACCACTGACTACCCAGGTGTCCCTGCAGTAAAGTAATATTTATTTAATTTCAATATATAGGTTATATTAAATAAGGCTATATAGCTTGAAGTAATTATTTAATGACTCAGGTGCCTCTTCAAGAATTGCTTTTAGTTTATTGAGTTATTTTCATTTAGTTACAAGAGAACACTTAAAATCATGTGTTGAAGAAGTATCATTCTGAATAAAAAGTATCATTCTAAAAATATCATTCTTAATCTATAACATTAGCTAGTATTCAAACAACACTAACTGATTAACTTTTCCTTTAAGTATAATTAAATTTGTGCAAATTTATAGGATGCATTTTTCTACATTTCGATTTCTTTTGCAGGTAGTAACCATGGGTATGTGGGTGCCAGTAGCAGAACGTCAAAGATATTAAATAGTAGAATTTGTAGGACTTAGGAGTCTGACTGGATGGGATGGATTTGGTGGGTGTGTGGGGATGATTCCTTAAGGCTTCTGGGTTAGGCTGGGCTCTTACAGAAGATAGTCCAGGAACAGAACATAATTTATTCAATTTGATCTGTGTTGATTGCAAGAAACCTGTAGGACTAATTAGAAGATCTCAGGTATGTAGTCTGGTCTAGAAAGATACATTGATTTTTTTTTTCCAAACAACATGTCTTATTAATCAGAATAAATAAAAAATTCACAAAAGACTTTCTGTAGTATATAAAGAACTTCTGTAAATCAACAGGAAAAAGATAAGACTACCTTCTAGGAAAAAAAGGACAAAAGACTGGAATAAACACTTCATTGAGGAGGCTGTCCACATGGCCAGTGCACATTTTAAAAAGTACTTAGCCTCTTTCATCAGAGAAATACAAATTGATGATGTGTCCCACTGTGGACCTCTCAAGTTTATTTATCTTAAATAGAGTTTGTTGAGCTAAGCTTCTTGGATGTGTTAGATTAATATTTTTCTCATCATATGGTGGAAATTTTCAATCATTTTTCTTTCATTCATGTTCTTTCTCTTTGCTCTTCTGTGACTCCCATTATATATATGTTGGTACATTTGATGAGATCCCACAGATCTCGGAGACTCTTCATTTTTCTTTATTTTTTTTGGTAAGTGCCAAATAAAAGCCCAATAAGATACCATTGCACACACACTGTAGCAGCTAATATATAAAAATATTTTTTAAACTGGCAATACTAAATGTTGAAAACATGTAGAGAGATGAAAACTCTCATATCTTGCCAGTAGGAATGAAAATTGATACCACAGCTTTGGAAAACTGTTGGGCAATATGTGTTTAAGATGAACATACACATACCTTTGTGTGAGCCAAGGCTAGTGAGTAGATTTTTTATAAGAGTATTTAGGGCAGCATCATTCTTTTTTAGGTATTGTCATTGTGTCTCTATGTGTATGTTTTTTAACTTAAGAAAAATAAATATAGGGATGCCTGGGTAGCTCAGCGGTTGAGTGTCTGCCTTTGGCTCCAGGTATGATCCTGGGGTCTGGGATTGGGTCCTGCATTGGGCTTCTTGTGGGGAGCCTTCTCACTCTGCCTGTGTCTCTGCCTCTGTCTCTCATGAATAAATAAATAAAATCTTTAAAAAAGAAAAAGAAATGCAGTTTATAACCAAGTAAAGGATGTGAGAAAGCTGGTTTAGTAGACTGTGTAGGACCTTGAATGTCATGCTCCTGCATACAGGCACTATGATAAAATGAGGAACTTCAGTAGATCAGTGTGACATTTTAGCAAGGGCATAGCTCAAGAGGTGGGGGACCTGTCATTGATACATTTACTTTTTTATGAGTTTTATATTTTTTTCATGTGACCTTCAAGAGCAGTTTATCTACTGAGAAATTCAGTAGCTTTATTCTTAGCAGCCAAAGACTGGAAGCAACCCAGATTCTTCACATATAGAATAAAGAAGGAAATTGGGATATATTAATATATGGGATGCCACCCAGCAATAATGTAAATGAATAAACTGCTACATACAGCAGTATAGATGAATCTCATGAATATAATGTTGAACAAACAAGCAGGATATTAGAGTACATACTATCATTTCATTTATATAAAGTTCAAAACCAGGCAAAATTTTTCTATGGTATTTAATTCAGGATGGTTACCTTTGGAGAGGAAAGTTAGCAATTTTAGGAGACATGGGATTTGGGGGTCACTGGTACTTTGTGAACATTTATTAGGCTGTATACTTTGTATTGAGACAGACCTATATATACAACATCCAGAACGATGGCAGTATCAGCTCTGAGAAAGGGAAACTGAAATAGATGCTCAAGTCTTTGATGCCTGTGGATAGTGAGTAGAAAGGATGGGAAGATGGGATGGAGGGAATAGCCAAAGGGCATAAACCACGAAAGAAAGGAGTTTTTGATCATTGATGAAGGCCTTGGAAGAGTATTGAGAAACAGGAATGTGCTAGTGTTAAATGGGTCCATGTAATGTGGAAAAATGAGCAACTTTTATTTTTAAAGAAGAACCAGATACCAGGGCAGTAGCTACAATACACAGGGCCACTGAATAACTATTATCCAGTTGGAACCGCCTGGGCAGCTTTTTAGAAAAAAATTCTCAATCCCACTCCAGCATATTTCTCAGACATTTGTGGTGGAGCTAGCAGTCTGTAATTTTAAAAACTCCTCCCAAATGCAGTTTGATTTGGAAACTTCCTAGTAAAGGAAAAGGGTTAAGATACAGTTTCAAGGTGGAGAGGGGATAGTGTTCTTTTTTTTTTTTTTTAAAGAGTTCAGCTTTTTCTTGAGCACATTACAAAGGTAATCAAAAAAGACCAAAGCGCATGTCATCATCAGATTCATCTGATTCTTCTTTCTTTGCTTCCACTTTCTTTTTTCGCCTTCTGTCCACAATTATATTTTATTCCTGTTGTGAATAGGGGTGTGTGTGTGTGCGCGCGCGCGTGCGCGCTTGTTCCAGTTCCTTGCTTCCACTTTCTTTTCCTCAGCCAGGGCAGCAGTAATAGAGGGGCCACGACCTCCTGGTGTCCTAGTATCCACCAGCCTCTGCATTTCAAAAGAGGCTCCTGATGTTGACATAGGCCAGGGCCTTTGCAAACAACACTGGCCAGAAAGGTTCAACGTTTATACCAGATCCTTTATTTTTTGTATTTATTTATTTTAAAGATTTTATTTATTTATTCATGAGAGAGAGAGAGAGAGAGAGTGGCAGAGGGAGAAGCGGGCTCCATGCAGGGAGCCCGACATGGGACTCGATCCCAGGAATCCAGGATCACGCCCTGGGCCGAAGCAGGCGCTAAACCGCTGAGCCACACAGGGATTCCCATACCAGATCCTTTAATGAGGACATTGATCTTATCCTCCATGGATGTCACTTCATCATTGTTGCAGAATGAGGGCCAAGGTGCTGGTGAGCTCCTGGGTTGGAGGCTGTGGTGCAGGTGAATGCTGAGTGGCACTGTCAGACGTGGTGCTAGTCCCCAGATGAAGTGAGAGCCTCACTCCAGTGTGGCCTTTCTTGGATGCACTGAGCACCTTTGTAGAAGTTGAGGGAAAGAGGAGTTTTCTGCTATATTTTAATAGGACTTTCAGGGGGTACCAAGTCTGGGAAGAAAAATTTGCAGTGGGATGATATCCTCAGAAGAGGAAGTTGGAAAAGGTGAGGATGTGAATATCGATGAAACACATAGAAATAAATAATTGGCTTGAAGCTTCGGAATGATTGGAATTTTTCTCCTGAGTTACTTCGTTCCAGATCTCTCGGAGAAATACTCATGAATAGTTAGGACCTGATTATTTTGTGTTATTTTTATATTACTTATTTTAAGACGTTACATGTAATATTTTAAAATTTTGAGTTTCTTTAGAATACATTTAAATAGTTTTCTTGAAGGAGGTCAGTTTAACCACCATTTCCATACCTAATATTTGCTAGTTATTGTATTAGGCACTAGAGAAAAATCAAGTGGCTTCTTTAGCTTAAGGAGCTTAGTGCAATATAGGTGATGGAGATAGGACACTGCTCACAGGTGTCAATACTGTGCATCAGTCTGAAAACTTGAGAAGATTACTGTTTTGGTGTCTAGTTCCTTGGAATCTGTGATACTGTGGAGATATATGTCTTTTAAGACCACCGGGTTATAGGACATACTCTCTTTCCTTCACCCTCATCCCCCTGATTATACATATTGTATATGCTACCACCTTTCTATTTCTAGGGCTGAGGATGGGATTGAAGGTTCTTCCTAAATTCTGGATAGTAATGAGTCCAGTGCTTAGTCACTGTGCTTATGTTCACCTCTCTGGCAATCTGGCTTCTCCTTTCTGCATCTCATCATGTTGTTACACCAACTCCTAAAAGATAGGTCCATAGACAAGTATTCAAACAACACTAATTGATTTACTTTTCCCTTAAGTATAACTAAATTTGTGCAAATTCATTGCATGCATTTTTCTACATCTCTGTTTCTTTTGCAGGTAGTAATCATGGCTATGTGGGTGCCAGTAGCAGAATGTCAAGAAGAGCACATTTATGTTCTGCTGCTACCAGTAGTTTATTAGACATTGATCCATTAATTTTAATACATTTGTTGGACCTTAAGGACCGAAGTAGTATGGAGAATTTGTGGGGCTTACAGCGTCGCCCACCTGCTTCACTTTTGCAGCCCACAGGTAAAGTATTAACAATAATTTCTCCTTTTTCTGTGATTCTTGAAAAAAACTCTTGATTTTAATCCAAGTGTCTCATTTAAGTCTTGGAACACAGTATCTTTCTATAGTAAAATGATTTTTCATTATATGTCATAAAAATGATATATCAATCAAATTAATTTTTTGGTTGCTATTGTTAAATGACGTTTGGTACAATAATGTCATAATGCCTGTTAGAATGTTTGTATATGATTTGGCATTGAGATTGTACCTGATTGACAGTTTGATTTATATAAAGTACTGTTGCCCTCTTTGTGAAGTTTTGCAGGACTCATGAATACCCTGACTTCTAAGTGGAACTGTGTCTAAACTGAATATAAAAAAATATGATTTCATGCTTTGATGTTCCGTAGCCTAAAAATGTATACCAGTTAGCATCAGTGTTGTATCTGCAAAGGTTATTAAAGAGAAATTACATCTGTGTCACTGTAATGTGATGCACACACACACACGATGTTTAGTCAAACCTGGACTTTTTTGAAACTCTTAGGCATAGTCATTTTGAACAGCTAAGAATTTATCTTTAAATGCCACATTTTAAAAACCATTTTTTAAGCTTTCTAAAATATACTCCATATTTTCCTACCCTCTTAAACAATAGTGTTACACAAATCAGATATCAGTGATTTAATACAGTGATCTTGATGCTGCTTTAAAGCAGCAAAACTCAAAAAAAAAAAAAACCCAGCAAAACTCAGTTTTCAAAGTCTGAGACAGAGCTTCAGTGTAGAAAACAGAGCTGCTCTAGTTGGGGTTGGGGGTTATCTTAGAGCCTGAACTATTTAGGCTTCTTTCTAACGTATACTTCCTGGAAGTCTGAGTCTTTAATTTGAAAGACTGTCTTCAATCATGTTATGAAATACTTGCCTTTTCTCTGTGATCCAAGTACATTTTATATTGTGCTTTTGTAAAAATTTATCACACTGTATATAATTTTATATTATTTTTCTGTGGTATTTTTATTATAAAAATTTGGAAAGTAAAGAAAATTACAAAGAAAATAAAAATCAGGGCAGCCCAGGTGGCTCAGCGGTTTAGCGCTTCAGCCCAGGGCCTGATCCTGGAGACCCGGGATCGAGTCCCACGTCAGGCTCCCTGCATGGAACCTGCTTCTCCCTCTGCTTGTGTCTCTGCCTGTCTCTCTCTCTCTCTCTCTCTCTCTCTCTCTTTCTTTCTCAATGTGTCTCTCATGAATAAATAAATAAAATCTTTCAAAAAAAAAAAGTCAACACTTAACCAACGGAGCTACTGAAGCGCCCCAAAGGAAATTTTTGCATTAGGTTTAAAACATCTCTATCCTTTAATCCTATAACTTCACTTCTAGGACTGTATCCCAAAGAGAAAACAGAGTTGTTTGAAAATATCCAACAATACGCTTAAGTTTGAAAAATTCTAGTTTAGCCATGTATATTTTTATAGACAGGCAAAATCATGTTTTTGAAAAATATTCAATGTCATTAGAAAAATGAATGCAAACTGTTTACAGAATAAGATCTCAGTTATCTAAAAATTAGTTTTCTGTGTAAAATTAATATAAATGAAGTGACCTGAGTTTCAAATCCAAGTGTTCAGAATGCTGAACACAAGGAAGAGGGTAGTAGAGAGGAAGAGCAAGACTTTATAAACATCTTGAGTTTGACATGCCAGTGGGATATCAAGAGATGCTTAATAGACAGCTAAAAATTAAAAACTGGAATATAGGCAATTATTTGCCTAGGGAGTGAGGCAAAAGAGAGTTTTAAGAAAATTTTAACAAGAAAAGGGCTAGGGATATGATTTTGGTGAACATCTTTTTATTGTGTGTGTAGAAGATGAACAAGATCAAAGAGCCTTTGGAAGGGAGAGAAACCAAGGAAATGGAGTCATGAAAACCAGTTGAAGATAACCAGAGGATATTAGAAGCTAATGTTGCAGAAAGATCCAGCCTTTTTATTAAAATATTTACTTGGATTTCAATGTTCATTTTGGTTCTTTGCTTATTCTTCTCAATCTGTATTGAGAAAGAAATTCTCTTTTTTTCTTTCTTACTGCATGCTCTTTTTCTTATCTTACTGCATTAGCTAAGACTTCCAGTACAGTGTTGAGAAGGATTGGTGAAAGGGGACATATTTGCCTTTTCTGATCTTGGTGGGAAAGTTTCAGGCTTTTCACCATTAAGTATGATGTTACCTGTAGGTTTTTCAAAGCTATCCTCGATCAAGTTGAGGATGTTTTCCTCTATTCCTAGTTTACTAAGAGCTGTTTGTTTTGTTTGTTTTTTAATTCATGAAAAGATATTGGATTTTGTCAAATGCTTTTTCTGCATCTGTTGATACCATGTGAGGATTATATTTATTGATTTTCAAATGTCAAACCAGCCTTGCATACCTGGGATAAATCCCACTTAGTCGTGGTTTATAATTCTTTTTATACACTGTTACATTCAATTTGCTAATATTTTGTGGGAGGTTCTTGTATTTCTGTTCAGGAGAGATAGTGGTCTGTAGTTTTCTTGTGTTGTCTTTGGTTTTGATATGACAGCAGTATCTCATAGATTGAGTTTGAAGTATTCCTTCTACTTCTGTTCTTGGTGATAATGGAAAGTAGATATAGACCTCTTCATATTGTCTATTTCTTCGATTTTTGGCAGATTGACTTCTTATTTTTTTAATTTTTAAAAATTTATATTCAGTTAATTAACATATGATATATTTTTGGCTTCAGAGGTAGAGGTCAGTGATTCATCAGTCTTTCATAATACCCAAGTGCTCATTATGTCACATGCCCTCCTTAATGTTCATTACCCAATTACCTCATCACTCCTTGCCCTCCAGCAACCCTCAGTTTGTTTCCTATGATTAAGAGTCTCTTATGGTTTGTCTCCCCCTCTTATTTCATCTTGTTTTATTTTTCCCTCCTTTCCACTCTGCTCCTCTGTTTTGTTTCTTAAATTCCACATATGGGTGAAATCATACGATAATTGTCTTTCTCTGATTGGCTTAGTTCACTTAGCATAGTACCCTCTAGTTCCATCTACGTCATTGCAAATAGCAAGATTTCCAATGTGTGTATACACACACACACACACACACACACCCCACATCTTCTCTATCCATTCATCTGTCACTGGACATCTGGGCTCTTTCCATAGTTTGACTATTGTAGGAATTGCTGCTATAAACATTGGGATGCAGATGTCCCTTTGGACCACTACTGTTGTATCTTTGGGGTAAATCCCTGGTAGTTCAGTTGCTGAGTCATAGGATAGCTCTGTTTTCAACTTTTTGAGGAACCTCCATACTGTTTTCCAGAGTGGCTGTACCAGCTTGCATTCCCACTAAATATACAAAGGTTCCCCCTTTCTCTGCATCCCTGCCAACATTTGTTGTTTCCTAACTTGTTAATTTTAACCATTCTGATGGTGTGAGGTGGTGTGAGGGTCCAATATTAAATCATTGTGGTTTTGATATATATTTCTCTGATGCTGAGTGATGTTGAGTATTTTTTCATGTGTCGGCCATTTGTATATCATCTTTGGAAAAACGTCTGTTCATGTCATCTGCCCATTTCTTGACTGGATTTTTTTTCTTTGGGTGTTGAGTTTGATAAGTTCTTTGATAAGTATAGATTTTAGATACTAGTCCTTTATCTTCTCCCATTCTGTATGTTGTCTTTTGCTTTTGTTGACTGTTTCCTTTGCTGTGCTAAAGCTTTCTATCTTGAAGAAGTCCCAGTAGTTCATTTTTGCCTTTGTTACTATTGCCTTTGGAGATGTGTGTAGCAAGAAGTTGCTGCAGTCGGGGTCACAGAGGTTGCTGCCCCGGGTTCTCTAGGATTTTGATGGATTCCTGTCTGATAGTTAGGTCTTTCATCCATTTTGAGTCTATTTTTGTATATGGAGTGAAGAAATTGTCCCGTTTCATTCTTCTCTACGTGGTTGTCCAATTTTCCC
Organism: Canis aureus; assembly: GCF_053574225.1. Classification (NCBI taxonomy): domain Eukaryota; kingdom Metazoa; phylum Chordata; class Mammalia; order Carnivora; family Canidae; genus Canis; species Canis aureus. Next base: position 27,554,937 of record NC_135626.1, read on the forward strand.
ATTGGTTGAAGAGACTGTCTTTTTTTCCATTGGATATTCTTCCTGTTTTGTCAAAAATTAGTTCACCATTGAGTTGAGGGTCCATTTCTGGGTTTTCTGTTCTTTCCAGGTAGATTGTCTTTCAAGGTATTGGTCCATTACATCTAGGTTGTCAAAAATTTGTTGGCCTAGAGTTGTTCATAGTTCCCTTTATTTTCTTATTCTTTCTTTTAGGTACGTATTGAGTGAATCTATTATGTATCAGACTCACTGCAAGTTCATGTTCTTAACCACTATACTATAAAAGGAGCATTTTAAGAGGCATTGGGGTATGAATGATAGATAATATAATTGAATCAAGTTTTATGGTACATGTAATGGTAAATAGAAAGTTAGGTGGGGTTATTTTGTGAAAGGTGTTGCATGCTAGCCTAAGAAATGATGCATAGTGGGCATTGGGGAATCATTGTTGCAGTTTAGGAGTAGTTTGATTCAGGATGCTTTTAGAATGCTGCCAGTGCCCAGAAAACTATCAGAAATGGAAGTTAAATAAGGGTAGTACTATTGTAGAAATTTATTTCAGTGGTTCCTACTATGAGAGGGCAAATTAATACATTTCTGGCTATTTTCTCAATCATTATATGCTCTAAAAATATATGGATTTTGAGGTAAGGTCTTCAGAATCATCTGACATTATATGATTTATTTATTTATTCATGATAGACATAGAGAGAGAGAGAGAGAGGCAGAGACACAGGCAGAGGGAGAAGCAGGCTCCATGCCGGGAGCCCGACGCGGGACTCGATCCTGAGACTCCAGGATCGCGCCCTGGGCCAAAGGCCGGCGCCAAACTGCCGAGCCACCCAGGGATCCCCTCATCTGACATTATAAAAGTTCTACTTAACCTCTAAGGTATACACTAATCTGCTTTATATATAATTAAGATTTTAATTGTAGCATGGCAATAGTAATATGTGGAATCTCGTGAAGTTGGAGTTATAGGGTTTGGCAACCAGGTAGAATATGGTATAGAGGACTCTGAAGAAGTTTAGGTGACCAGGATGGTAGTAGCATTGATAGATATTGAAGTCTAGAGGAGAAGTTTTAGAGAATTGTCAATCTTGAAGGCTATAACTGAATGACAGGAAAGAATTATTACAGATGAAACTCACTCCTTTTTTTTCTTTTGAGAGAGAGGGAGAGAGCAAGAGAGTGAGCATTAGGGGCAGAGGGAGAAGCAATCTCCCTGCTGAGCAGGGAGCCTGATGCAGAGCTCAATCCCAGGACCCTGGGACCATGACCTGAGCCAAAGGCAGATGCTCAACCAACTGAGCCACCCAGGCAATTCTAATTAACTTCATAACCTGTCACATTCAGGAAGGTTTTGTATTTTCAGTTTCTTTAAATTGTCAAGTTCCTGTGATAGAAGATCCCATTACGCTTTCCTGTCTTGGCAGTTACCGTATGGTACTGAAATTATTTTTCATTTTTCCAGTTGGATTGTGAGCTTTGTGAGGACAAAGACTGAGGTTTCATCTTGTTCACTGTCGTATTCCCTGACCAGCACAGTGCCTAACATTTGAAACAGGCTTGGTTGTCTGATTATCAAATGAAGGAGGTTTGTCTAAAAATTTTTTTTTTTTTGTATTTTCCCATTTGGGATTTTCACTTTTTAAAATCCTTGTCAGTTTCTAGTAATAAACTGAATCATGTGACTTAATACAGATTTAAGTCCATGTAGATGTGGGGTGCAAGATTTAATCAGTAAAGACTTTATTTAGCGAAACATTTTGAATATTTTATGCCATAGGTTAGCCTGGAATACAAAGATCACTAAGATGTAATCGGCACCCTTAAGTTGTTCACAGTCTGTATGTTTGTCTTTCTTACTGTAAGGTGACAAGTGCTGCAATGGAAGTATATTCCAAGTACTATAGAAAATTAGGTAAGAATTGATTTGAAAGAAGAGAAGGCAGTTGGTGGTTTAAGTGCCTAAAGGAGTAGACATTTCAGATGTCCTCTGATGAGTGTGGGTTAACAGAGAAAGCAAAGGAAATAAGACATGTGTAAAGTATAGAAGTGGGATATAGCATTGCCTGTGGATTACAGAGTTTCAAGTAATATCAAAACATTGGGATATGTTTGGGGTAGAGGCAGAAGATAAAGCCACTAAAAATGAGATAATGGGCCTCAGATGCGAGGCTGGTGCTCTCACGAATGATTGTAAGCAGGAAAGTAATATCTGATTAGTGTTTTAGAAAACAATTTCTGACATCTTGGTGGAAAGAGTTTGGATGGGGACTATACCACAGAATGCTTTTTTTTAAATTTATTTTTTAATTCATGAGAGACAGAGAGAGGCAGGGAGCCCAATGTGGGACTTGATCCTGGGACTCCAGGATCACACCCTGGCCAAAGGGAGGCACTCAGCTGCTGAGGCACCTAGGCGTCCCAGAATGCTTTTCATAAACATTGAGTCTTCTCAATGTTTATGAGCCTCATGACAGCCCTGTTAGGTATATATTATTATCTCCATTTTCCAAATAAATAATGGACTCAGAAGTTGGCAGGTTTCTATAAAGTTACAGCAACAAAATGGTAGATCTGAGACCAAATCCTGGGTTTCTAAAATCTCTCCTTACTTCATTTACAAAAATTCTTTCTAGGGGTGTCTGGGTGCATGGCTGTTTAAGCATCCAACTCTTAATTTTGGCTCAGGTCATGATCTCAGGGTTGTGGGATCAGGCCCCATGTTGGGCTGCGTGCTGAGTGTGGAGCCTGCTTAAGATTCTCCCTCTGCCTCTCCCCTACCACAGAATAAATAAAATGAAATGAAGATAAAAATAGAATTTAGTTATCTCAGAGAACTAATATGAGAGAATTAAATGAGATAATCTGACATTCAGTAAGTTCTGGATGTTTCTTAAATAAACAAAGGCAGTAAAATCTTCCTATCAAGATAGAAGAATCTTGCCCAGAAGACTTTTGGCTGAAAGTGAGTCATGAATCCACTTTAAACACTGTCAGACCCGGTGGCGCAGTGGTTTAGCGCTGCCCACAGCCCAGGTCGTGATCCTGGAGACCCTAGATCAAGTCCCACGTCAGGCTCCCTGCATGGTGCCTGCTGCTCCCTCTGCCCCCTCTGCCTGTGTCTCTGCCTCTCTTTTTCTGTGTGTCTCTATGAATAAATAAAGTCTTTAAAAAAAAAAATTAAACACTGTCAGAGGAATGAACTTACTAAACCATTCCTGAACCCATATGCCCTGGGGCCAAAGGAGGGAGCTCACCTACTTGAGCACCTGACCGCCTGATACCCAAACACAGTCTGAGTCCTTTTGAAAAGGCAGAAGTTGGGAGATGGCTGTAGACAAGGTCTACTTTTTCCTCTACTTCCTCTTCTGTGGTAGAAGGTTGCTGCAATGTGTAGGCAGGTTTAGGTGTCATTCCTGCTAATGAGGACTTGTTCTTTGTCTAATTAATGCGTATTAGTTCCCCGTTTTTTGTTTTTTGGGGGATAGTGCTTGGTTTCTTTTTGCTTTGAGTCCATCATAACGTTCTTTGATTTTCAAAATCTGCCTCTCCTTTTAATGTTTGCAGGGTGGGTGGGTGAGTTGAAAAATCTTTCTCTGGGAAGAGACTACAGAGACTCAGTGACAAGGAACTATTCCTTCATGATGTTCCATGGCACTTAATAGTAACTACATTTCACAACTTTTTAAAGTTAGTTGGAATGTATGTATTTGTATATACTATGTATAGCAGATTTGACTGTTTGGCTTCTAGGGTTTTTTTTTTTTTCTTCATTTTTTCAATTATGAAGATGAAAGCTCAGTGTAGGAATTTGAGAAAAATGGAGAAGTATAAAGAAGAAAGCACAGGCAGTAGGGCAGCTTTTTTAGACTTTTATAATTAAATAACTCAGATTTGAGTGGTTATAATGTGACCCAGATTCTAACTTTGAAGATCTGAATAGTTAGGATACTTAAATCTTTATTTTCATTAATGGAATTTAATGTATGCTTTTATTATTAATACCTTAGGTTTTTTTTTTTTTTTAAGATTTATTTATTCAGAGAGAGAGAGAGAGAGAGGCAGAGACACAGGCAGAGGGAGAAGCAGGCTCCGTGCAGGGAGCCCGACGTGGGACTCGATCCCGGGTCTCCAGGATCACAGCCCGGGCTGCAGGCGGCGCTAAACTGCTGCGCCACCGGGGCTGCCCAATACCTTAGTTTTTTTTACACATCATTTGTATATATTGACAGTATAGAATGATTTCATGAATGTTAAAGGCTGTATTTTTAAAAAAAAATTTTTTTAAGCCTGTATTAACATAACTTGTAACTTTGTCTCTAAAGCATCATATTCTCGAAAAGATAAAGACCAAAGGAAACAGCAGGCAATGTGGAGAGTTCCCTCTGATTTAAAGATGCTGAAAAGACTCAAAACTCAAATGGCTGAAGTTCGATGTGTGAAAACTGATGTAAAGAATACACTTTCAGAAATCAAAAGCAATGCTGCTTCTGGAGACATGCAAGCAGGCCTTTTTTCTGCTGACCAGGCAGCTCTAGCTGCATGTGGAACCGAAAACTCCAGCAGATTACAGGATTTGGGAATGGAGCTCTTGGCCAAGTCATCAGTTGCTGGTTGTTACTTACGAAACTGTAAGTGGTAAAGATCCTATTATTAGTGTCATTTTCCCTGTGTCATTTGGGAAGCTAGAGAATGGGTTATTTTTGGAATAATATTATTTGTCTTTCATACAACAAATTAAGACTACAAATATATACAGCCTTTTCTCCCACTCAAAACTGACTGAATCACAGAGGGGAGACTGCTAGGAGATAAGTCATAGAGGAGGCAGAGTCTCTATCAGGTATGGACTTGTAAGACCTAGATAAGGAGTTTGAGTTTTATTCTGATTTTAGGATGAAGTCTCTAGAGAATGAAAATGAGGGTAGGGGGCATTTATGATTTGATTTACCGTTTACAAAGATTACTTGTTATATGGAGAAGGGTCTGAAAGGGGTTGAGGAGGAGTTGTAAAACAGCCTATAACAATAGCGTGTGTGAAATATGGTGCCCTATTCTAGAGTTACTACAGTGAGTAGATAGACTTGCTCATAGTCTAGCAGCCCTTCTTGACTGAGGTTCCCATCTTTGTTAATTCCCTCAAGGATGGTATATAACTATTACTATTTTAGATACATGGGAGAGAAGTTGGTTCATTACTCAGAACCAATATTTTAGACCAAGAGGGTTCAGTTCTTTCCCACAACCCTGGCAAGAAAGGCTAGATAGTGTTGTGTAGGGCAAGAAAAAAAATAAGACTGATGTTTAAGTTTTTGTTCCAGCAACTTAGTGACTGGTACTATCATTAATTTGGATGCAAATCAAATAAGGAAAAGGCTAGTGTGGGGTTTGGGAGGGGTGGGGGCAAGAAATTAGGATTTCTTGTTGAAATATCTTAGGTTATTAGGTTTAAGATGTCTCCTAGTTATTCTGGTAAAAATATCTTCTAGGCAGGTGAATGGTACATAAATCTGAACCTTAGGAGGTCACAGCTGGATATAAATAGTGGGGGCAGCCTGGGTGGCTCAGCGGTTTAGCGCTGCCTTCAGCCCAGGGTATGATCCTAGAGACTGGGATCAAGTCCCATGTCGGGCTCCCTGCATGGAACCTGCTTCTCCCTCTGCCTGTGTCTCTGCCTCTCTCTCTCTCGAATAAATAAAATCTTGATTGATAGATAGATAGATGGATGGATGGATGGAAATCAACAGTATCAGATGCTGTTTAAAATCAGGGACTGGGGCAGCCCGGGTGGCTCAGCGGTTTAGTGCCACCTTCAACCCAGGGCCTGATCCTGGAGACCTGGGATCGAGTCCCGCGTTGGGCTCCCCTGCATGGAGCCTGCTATTCCTTCTGCTGTGTCTCTGCCTCTCTTTCTCTGTGTTTCTCATGAATAAATAAATAAAATCTTAAAAAAAAAAAAACCACTAATTAATTAGAAAAAACTATAAGGGACAATATCTCCAGAAAGGAACAGTGGTCATGCCATTGAGAGGTGTCAAGTTGAAGTGTAGGTGGCTCCTTTAAGAATTTTAGATATTTTTAAATTCAGTAGCCACTGTCCATTCACAGAACTTTTTTCATCTTGTAAAACTGATATTCTGTACGCTTTAAGTAATAATTCCACCCCCACCCCTGTCAACCACTGTTCCACATTCTGTTTCTATGAACTTGACTTCTAGATATCTCACATAAGTGGAACCATACAGTATTTGTCTTTTAGTGTCTGGCTTATTTTTTTTCACATAATGTTTTCAAGGTTTATCCATATTGTATTATGTGTCAGAAATTCATTTCTTTTTAAGGCTCCATTGCATGTATATACCACATTTCATCTATCCATTCATACATTGATGGACATTTGGGTTGGTTCCATCTTTTGGCTATTGTGACTAATGCTGTTATGAATACCTGTGAGAGTCTCTACTTTCAGTTCTTTTGGGTACATACCCAAAATGGTATTGCTGAATCATAGGATAATTCTATCCTCAATTTTTTTTTAAGATTTTATTGATTTATCTGACACAGAAGGAGAGTGGAAGGGAGAGGGAGAAGCTTGGCAGGGAGCCTGACATGGGGCTCAATCCCAGGACCCCAAAGTCAGACACTTAACTGACTGAGACACCCAGGCACCACTCTGTGTTCAATTTTTAAAAGAAAATTTACCACAATCTGTTAAACAAAATCTACTGTCTTAACCTCTTTAAGTAGTACTGTTCAATGGCATTGAGTATATATGCACATTGTGCTGCCATCACTACCATCTGCTGAACTCTTTTTATCTTGCACAACTGACTCTCTGTATCTGTTAAACAATAACTAACTCTCTACTGTTCCTCCTTCCAGGCCTGGGAGCCACTATTTACTTCTTGTCTCTAAATTTTATTACTCTAGGTACCCTGTATAAGTGGAAACACACTTTTGTGTCTGGCTTATTTCACTTACTGTAATGTCCTCAGGGTTCATCCATGTTGTAGCATGTGTCAGAATTCTCTTCCTTTTTGTGGCTAGATAGTACTCCGTAGTGTGTTGGTATATATACCACTTTCTGTTTATCCATTCATCCTTTGATGGACACTAGATTGTCACCACTTTTTGGCTGTTGTGAATAATGCAGCTGTGAAGATGGGTGTTCATCTCTTCAAGACCTTGCTTTCCATTTTTCTGGACATACGTAAAAGAGTTGCTGGATCATATGTTAATTCATTTTTTAAGTTTTTTAGGAACTGCCATACTGTTTTCTATAGAGATTGCACCATTTTACATTCCTACCTAATAGTGCACAAGGGTTCCAGTTTGTCCACATCTTCCTCATCACTTACAATTTTACGGTTTGGTTTTGTTTTTGATAAAAGCCATACCAACGAGTGTGAAGTGGTATCTTAACTATCTTATTGTGCTTTTGATTCACATTTATCAGTGATGTTGAACATTTTATAGTGTTCATCAGACATTCGTATATATTTCCATTTCATTGGAGAAATGTCCATTCAGATCCTTTGCCCATTTTTGAAATGGGGTGCCCCCCCCGAGATTTTATTTTTTTAAATGTGGGGCTTTAACTTACAACCCTGAAATCAAACAGAAACTTTTACCATCAAAAGATAGCATCAACAGAGTGAAAAGGCAACCCACAGAATAGGAAAAAGTATTTGCAAATCATATATTTGATAAGGGATTTTTTTTAAGGATATATTTATTTGAAGGAGAGAGAGTGCACACACATACATGTGGTGGAAGGGGCAAAAGGGAGAAGGAGAGAAAGAGAATCTCAAGCAGTCTCCCCACTGAGCCAAGAGCCCTATACAGGGCTCAATCTCACAGTGCAGGGCTTGATCTCATGACCATGAGATCATGACCTGAGCCAAAATCAAGAGTCTGATGCTTAACCAACTTCACCACCCAGGCGTCCCAAGAGTTTTATAGCTTTAGATTCATGTATTTATAAATGTCCTGGATCTGTTTTTAGTTAATTTTGTATATTGTGTTAGGCCCAACTTCATTTCTTTGTGGATATCAGCTTTCCTGGCACCATTTGTTGAGAAGATTTTTCCTCTCATCATTGAATGAACTTGATACCCTTGTTAAAAATCATTAAAGGGATTCCTGGCTGGCTCAGTCAGTAGAGTGTGTGACTCTTCAATCTGAGGGTTGTGAATTCGAGCCCCATGTTGGAGATGGAGATTACTTTAAAAAAAAAAAAAGAAATAATTTGAACATATAGGTAAACATTTATTTCTGAACCGTGTGTGTTTATTAGCATTGGATATATTAATGCTTGATACTGGTGTAGTAATCCAGTAGAGATGAATGGAGGAGGGGATGATTGCCAAATACATAGAGTTCTAAAATAAGCCTGACAGTTCAGTAGAAAATGGAGTAAAGGTTATGATTAGGTAATTAATGTAAGAGGAAATACAAATGAACAGTATACATCTCAAAGGTTACTCAACTTCATCTAGTTATCAAGGAAATGACAATCTAAAACAAAAAAAATATTGCTCTTTGGATGGACTTTTGCAAAAAGCTTTTGTTACCTATTTTTGCAGGTACCTCCCTTCTGTTGTCACTTGCTTTTTTTTTTTTTCCTGCTCCTCTCATTTATACTTCACAGTTTTAGTTATCTTCATAAAAGTTCTGTATATGTCTTGTTATATTCATTTCTGGATAGATTATAACTTAGGTTGCTATTGTGAATGGGATTTCTTCCCCCACCCCCATAATATTTTCTAATTATTTGTCACTAGTGGAAGACTGTTGGTTTTTACATGTTTGTCTTGTGTTCAGCCCATTCGGTGAAATTTCTAAATTCTATTTTTCAGTTAATTATCTTGAATTTTTAAGTAGATGATCAATCAGCAAATAATCATGGTTTGTTGTTTCCTTTCTTATTTACTTTTCATTTTTCATTGTTTAGGGGTTCTTTCAGTTTTTTTTCTCAAGTACAAAATTTGCTATATATTTTTTCAAGATTTATTTATTTATTTTAGAGAGAGAGAAGGGAGTGTGAGCTTATGAGCAGGAGGTGCAGAAGGAGGAAACAGAGAAAGAATCTCAAACCAGACATTGTGCAGAGCGCAAAAGCCTGAGGTGGGGCTCCATCTCATGATCCTGAAATCTCGACTTGAGCCGAAACCGAGTTGGACACACAACCAACTGTACCACGTAGGCGCCCCTGCTATATGTAGATAGTTTTTGCCAAGTTAAAAGATATATCCTTCTATTGCTAATAATTACTGTGTGCAACAATTGCTACTGTTTACTTTGTGTGGGATATCTTTCTAAGTCACAGTGCATTAACTCACTTATTCCCAGCAACTCTGAGACAAGTTTTTATCCCCAGTTTATAGATAGGTAAATGGAGGCACAGAGCATTAAACAGCATTCTCAGAGTTTCACCGTGGTAGTTGACAGAGCCAAGACCTTGAACCACAGAGCCTGTGGCTTTCACCATCATACCAAACTACCTCTTTCTACTTACTAAGAGGTTGTTGTTTGTTTTTTGAAGAAGTTGTGCAGAATTGGGGCACCTGGGTGGCTCAGTTGGTTTAAGCATCTGCCTTTAGCTCAGGTCATGATTCCAGGGTCCTGGGATCGAGCCCCATGTTGGGCTTCCTGCTCAGCAGAGAGCCTGTTTCTTCTCCCTCTCCCTCTCCCTTTGCTGCTCTCCCTGCTTGTGTGCTGTCAAATAAATAAATAAAATCTTCAGAAAAAAAAAGTTGTACAGAATTGTGCTTTTTGGCATCTATCAAAATGATCATTATTTTGTCTGATTATTTTAACTTAGAGAATTTTATATATATATATATATATATTCTTAAATTTATTTATTCGAGAGAGGCAGAGACACAGGCAGAGGGAGAAGCAGGCTGCATCCTGGGAATCTGACATGGAACTTAATCCCAGGTCTCCAGGATCACACCCTGGGCTGAAGGCAGCGCTAAACTGCTGAGCCACCCAGGCTGCCCGAGAATTATATTTTTTAATGTTGACCATTTTCAAAATAGAATGAATTCTATTTGGTTTTGGTAATTTGTAATTTAAAAAAATTTTTTTTTCATTTATTTGTTTGAGGGCTGGGGAGAGTAAACAGGAGAGAACAACCAAGCACCAGCAGAGAGAGAGGCCCAGGGAGAGGAACAAGCAGGACTCCCCACTGAGCAGGGAGCCCAGTACAGGGCTTGATCCCAGGACCCTAGGATCATAACATGAGCCAAAGTCAGGCACTTAACTGACTGAGCCACCCAGCACCCCCCTTTAAAAATTTTTAAAAATTTATTTATTTGAGAGTAGAAGTGTAATTTTTTTTTTAATATATTGCCATATTCGGGTTGCTAACATTTTACTTAGTATTCTTGACTGTTGTAGTCATAAGTAAAATTGAAACATATTTTTGTTACGTTATCCTTAATCTATTTGAATTCCAATTTTATGCCAGCCTTATGGAATAAATTCAGAAGCTTTTATCCTATTCTGTGATGTGAAATTATTTAAAATCTTATCTGTTCCTTTATTTATGTATATATATATGTATATATATATGTATATATATATATATATATATATATTTTTAAATGTTTATTTATTCATGAGAGACAGAGAGAAAGAGAGGCAGAGACAGAGACACAGGCGAGGGAGAAGCAGGCTCCATGCAGGGAACCTGACATGGGACTCAATCTCAGGACTCCAGGATCACGCCCTGGGCCGAAGACAGGTGCTAAACCTCTGAGTCACCCAGGGATTCCATCTGTTCCTTTAAAGTTTAATGAAACTCGGGGATCCCTGGGTGGCGCAGCAGTTTGGCGCCTGCCTTTGGCCCAGGGTGCGATCCTGGAGACCCGGGATCGAATCCCACGTCGGGCTCCCGGTGCATGGAGCATGCTTCTCCCTCTGCCTATGTCTCTGCCTCTCTCTCTCTCTCTCTCTCTCTGTGTGACTATCATACATAAATAAAAATTTAAAAAAAAATTTAAAGTTTAATGAAACTCATTCATAAAGCCATTTAGTAGTTCTTTCAGGGACAGAACTTTAACAAACTGTTTAATTTCTTTGTGTTTCTTGGTCTCAGATTTCCCCTTAAACCAATTGCCATAATTAATTTTCCTTGAAAATTACTCGTTTTATTAGATATTTAAATGTATTGATATAAAGCCATTTATTCTGGTTTCTTAAATTTTAAAAAGTCCTCTGAGGAGCACCTGGGTGGTTCACTGGTTGGTTGAGCATCTGCCTTTGGCTCAGTTCATGATCCCAGGTTCTGAGATCAAGTCCTACATCAGGCTGTCCATAGGGAGCCTGCTTCTCCCTCTGCCTATGTCTCTACTTCTCTCTCTGTCTCTTACGAATAAATAAATAAAATCTTAAAATTAAAAACAAAGGCCTCTGAATATGGGCTATTAATTTTTCTCTTATTTTGCTTATAAGTGGTTTCTTGTTTTGTCCTTTAATTTGACTTGCTGGAGACTTGTCCATTTAATTCATCTCTTCAAAGACCTATTTCTTGGATTTATTTTATCTACTCTCTTCTTTTTATTACATTAAATTCTGCCTTTGTTTCTATTTTAATTTAATGATATATTAGCAGAATGTATTATTGGTGAATGACCATATTATTTATATATATGTTGCAGTGGAAAAATTGCTCTTAATTTTTTCTCACATCTTTTTTTTTCAAGTGTACAGTTCAGCAGTTATTAATATGTTCACAAAGTAGTGTGATGATCACCATTATCTAGAATAGAACACTGTCTAGAACATTTTCATCATCTTCTATCCAAAAACTCCATACCCATGAACAGTCACTCTCCATTTTTCCCTCCTCCCTAGCTCCTGGTCACCTCTAGTCTATTTTCTCTGTATGGTTTTACTACTTCTGCATGTCTCATGTAAGTAGAATCATGCACTATGAGGCCTTTATGTCTGGCTTCTTTCATTTAGCATAACATTTTCAAGGGTCATTCAGGTTGTAGCATGTATTATTTCATTCCTTTTTATGGCTGAATCATTACTTCATTGTATATGTGTACCACGTTCTGTTGACCTACACATCATTTGGTAGGCATTATGTAGTGTTTTTTTTTGCTTTTTGGCTATTATGGACAATGCTGCTATGAACATTCATGTACATTTATCTTGGGCATATGCTTAGAAGAAGAGTTGCGAGGTTATAGGAGAACTTCTTGAGGTATGGCCATCCATAACTATTTCCAGTAGAGCTGTAACATTTTGCTTTCCCATCCAATTCCTAATTAGAACCCAGTTGAGGGTTCCAGTTTCTCCATATCTTTGCCAACACTTGTCCATCTTTTTTTTTTCCTTTGTCCATTGAATTGTCTTGGCCTCCTTGTCAAAAATTAATTGACCATAAATGTAAGGGTTTGTTTCTGGACTCTCACTCAATTCTGTTCCATTGATCTATATTTTTGTCTTTACACTAGTATGCCATACAATCTTGGCTAATAGTTTTACAGCAAGTTTTTAAAATCAGAAGTGTGAGTCTTCCATTGGAAGATGTTTTTGGGTATCTGGATCTTTTCATAGGAATTTTAGAATCAGCATATCACTTTCTGCAATTACAAAGACCATTGGGGTTTTGGGTGGTTCAGTCAGTAAAGCATCTGACTTCTTGATTTTGGTTCAGGGTCATGATCTCAGGGTCATGGAGATGAGCCCCACACTGGGCTCCTCACTCACTCATCTGGGAGTCTCCTGGAAGAGTCTCTTTCCTTCTCCCTCTGCCCTGCCTCTCTTGCTTTCTTTATCTCTTTAAAAAAGTTAATAAAATTTAAAAGATAGTTGGACTTTTTATATGGATTGTTTTGAACTTGTAGATAAATTTTGGGAGTATCGCCATGTTAACAATATCAGGCCTTCTGATCAGTAAACACAGTATTTTTCTCATTTATTTTTTATTAAGCATTTATTGGAAGGATTAAAAAATTTCTTTATTTCAGCAGTGTGTGATAGTTTTCAATGTTAAGTCTTAAATTTTTCTTAAGTATTTTATTCTATTTGATGCTTTTGTAAATGGCATTTTTTACTTAATTTCATTTTTTGATTGTGCTTTGCTGGTCTATAAAAAGATAATCAGTGGACGGATGGGTGGCTCAGTCATTGAGCCTCTACCTTTGGCTCAGTTCATGATCCCAGGGTCCTGGGATTGAGTGCCACATCAGGCTCCCCGCAGAAAGCCTGCTTCTCCCTCTGCCTCTCTCTCATGAATAAATAAATAAAAATTAAAAGAAAAAAATATATATATATGTATATATGTATGTATATAAAATCAGTTCTTGGTCTAGTGTCCTACCTCCTAATCCTGTTTGTTATATTTAAATGCATGTCTTCTGCTTTCTCTTTATTCTTTTTCTAGCTCCTTAAGTCTGTGCATGCATTAGCCCACTTCATATTTTTTCTAATTCATTATAAGGCTATACATCTTTTTCCCAATTATTGTTTTAGCTCTAAATATCTTGAAGCATTATATTTGTGATTTGTTTCTAATTCAGTGATTTTCTTGATAATCCAATAATTTATCATTTTCAAGTGTTTGTTAATACTTTGGCATTGAAATTGGAGTTCATATCTGGTAGGATTTTTCTTTTGGAGTTTACTGATATTTTTCAGGTTAAGACTGTTCCACAAGTAGCAAAGTAGGAATACTTTTCACATAAAACCCCAAATAAACCATTTGGGACCAGAGTGTCTTGGGTTTTTTGGATGCAATAGATAGAAAACATTCTGTAAGATTAGCCTCCTTCTGACTACCTATGTGTAGTGAGTTTTATGCTATTTTATCTTATTCAGAAATATTTTTAAATGTCTTTGCAGCCACAAATAAGAAGAGTAATTCACCTAAGCCTCCTCGGTCCAGTATAGCAGGTAGTCTCTCACTTCGAAGAGCAATAGACTCTGGGGAAAATAGCCGTTCAAAGGGAGACTGTCAAACTCCATCTGAAGGTAAATTTGGAGAGTTTAGAATTTAATTTTGGTGGGTAGATGTCTGTTATTTAAAATTGATCTTAGGGTGCACATAGATTTAGATCTTTAAAGACACCAAAATGCTGAAACTTGATTTGAAAGTTCCTTGATCTCACAAGAGAAGAGGCCCATCAGTAAGAAAATGCAGCCATTAGACTGCATATTCTGGATTCGTATTTGGCATGAAAAAACTTAGTATATATTTTTAAATTGGTTCTGAGTTTTCCTGCAGTTTAAAAATGTGTATGTAGGAGATACTCTAAAGTGGAGACTAGAGAGCTTTTGTTTGCCTTCTTTCTGAATATCCCCCCTTTCTTTTCTATAGGCTCCTCAGGAAGCTCCCAGTCTGGGAGCAGGCACAGTTCTCCCAGAGCCTTATCACATGGAAGTATCAGTGATATTCTGCCAAAATCCGAAGACCGGCAGTGTCAAGCTTTGGATTCAGATGCTGTTGTCGTTGCTGTTTTCAGTGGTTTACCTGCTGTTGAGAAAAGGAGGAAAATGGTCACCTTGGGGTAAGTTCTTTTGTTTATATAATGGAATAATAGCTAATAGCTTTGTTTGAATTTTTTTTTTTTTTTTAGATTTTATTTATTTACTGATGAGAGACAGAGAGAGAGAGAGAGAGAGAGAGAGAGAGGCAGAGACCCAGGCAGAGGGAGAAGCAGGCTCCATGCAGGGAGCCTGACGTGAGACTCGATCCCAGGTCTCCAGGATCACGCCCTGGGCTGAAGGCGGCACTAAACCGCTGAGCCACCAGGGCTGCCCTTGTTTGAGCTTTTTAAATTCTACATCGTAATGAATAAATTTCCACATTGTTCGTTTTTTAGCAAAGTATTTGTTGTATTAAAATTTAACTAAAGTATCAGAGACCTTTTTTTTCTTAATGAAATGAAATGAGAGAAGTTATTATGTTAGAGATCATTTTTACTGAAGTGTGTGTAACCTTGTGTGAATTCTGCCTTGTGAGTTTTTGATGTATGTGTCAACCTTTTTTTTTTTTTTTATTTCCTCCACATTTTTTCAGAGACCTTTGTGCTGGGCTATATTATGTCATATCATAGGTCTTTTACACATATTTTGTATGGAACAAAGCACTTCTGGCCATTTTAACACTGCTGTTGTACTTTTATCTCACTTTTTTCCTCCATATGCAAATGTCTTCAAAACTCAATTTCTCAAAAGACTTCTACTATATGGTAGTCAATGCCTCTATCTTTCGCCCAGGAAACAAAAACTCAGATACCGTCAAAGTCCATTAAACTGCCATTCATTAAAAAGAATGATTATGGAATATGTTGTCTGTGAATGTGCTGATCTATTTTATGGATATTAGATACATTTCTAAATTTCAACAACGGCATAGTTCTACCTTGGAGACTTTGGAAAGAACTTTGAATTAAATTTAGAGATTAACATCCCTTAAGTTTACCTAATTTAATACAATTTTATACAATTTTTAAGCTGGTATGGCTTAGTTTTCTGTTTTAGCTCTAGTTTAAGCGGTGGAAAGGTGTTAGAATCATTAGAAATTGTCTTATCCTTCCCATAACCAACCCTAATTTTATACATATTCCTCTTAGGTTGAAACTACAACTAGCTTTTACATTTTCTTTATGGATATATTTATATCTGTCTTCAGTCATAACAATTAAATGTATATGAACAGACTATTTTTTCTAGACTGTAAAATCCTCTGTAAAAATCTGCAGCTCTTAGCGATAACCTTCATTTTACAGTTAATTGTATTGCCAGCCTGGCTTATGTGGTGTTTTGTAACTTGTGTCTTTTTTTCCTTGCCTGATTTAAAGTAGTTTGTAAGCAAAAACTTTAAGTACTAATAATAAGAGGCTCAAAAATGGAAGTAAAAAAATAATATTAAGTAAAATTTCCCCAGTTTTGTCTCCCATCTGCTTAATTTTCCAACTTCCTGCCACACACATTTCTGCTGTGTTTAATTTTTTATATATGTTATGTCATCTCAGTTTTTATGCATATTTAGGCAACTGACTATATAGCTTTTTTAATACAAAAAGTACACCCTGTTTTCTCAGTAATATCCCTGAAGTCTTTCCATATTAATGAGAACATTAATTATTTAGGACTTCTATTTTTGTCTTTTAATCAGAATTTTTATTGAAATAATTACATGTTCACGTGCAGTTCTAAGAAATAATACAGAGAGATCTTTTGCACCTTATCCAGTTTCTCCTAATGATGACATTTTGCAAAACTGATAACAATATTGTAGCCAGGATATTGACATTGATACAGTCCATCATTTTCTAACCTTTTATTGTTAGTCTCTTGTAGTGAACTTAAAAAAAAGTACTTGAAATTTAGTATTAAACATCAATGCCATATACCCTACTTGGTTTCAACCTCAGTTTCAGGACAAGAAGAAAATATGGATTATTGTATCACTGACTAGTTATACAAAAATATCAGGTGTTTTCTCCCTTCTTTGAGGGCTAATGCTAAAGGAGGCCGTCTGGAAGGAATGCAAAGGACTGATTTGGAAAATAATTCTGAAACTGGGGAATTACAGCCTGTGCTACCTGAAGGAGCTTCAGCTGCTCCTGAGGAAGGTATGGAATGATAAAGTCATAATTTGGTGGGAAGTGGGAATAATGATCTTTTTGTGTTGGTGTTGGGAGTAGTTAAAAAAGTAATTGAGACATTACTGTCCAACATTCTTGATCAGAATATAGCATTTATTGTGCCACTGGAGTTACTTAAGACATTGAGCACAAAGGAAAGCAAAATGGATAATTGACTACATAAAAGGACATGTCTTGCTTAGAAGGGAGGTTTACAGGGGTTGGGAGTAATCCACAGATAGTTCATCTACTCATTCAGTAAATGTGTTGTCACCTGTATGATAGGTATTGAATTTTGTTAGGTATGCAAAGATAAGATTAGATACGTTCATAGACTTTTAAGTGTTTAGTACTGTGTCTTTTAAAGTCAGTCGCCTTTTTTTAAAGATTTATTTATTTATTTATTTGAGAGAGAGAGAGCATGGGGGGGACAGAGGGAGAGGGACAAGTAGACTCCCCACTGAGCTCGATCCTAGCACCCTGAGATCATGATCTGAGCCGAAGTCAGATGTTTTACTGACTGAACCACCCAGGCACCCTAAAGTCAGTCTTTTTTTTTTTTTTTTTTCTTTTTTTTTACAGAATACTAAAGTCAGTCTTGATTAATGTTTGTAAATTGCTTCACTCATATGGAAGTATTCCAAACTTTAATCATTTAAAAAAAATCCCTTATGGGATGCCTGGGTGGCTCAGGTCATGGTCCGAGGGTCCTAGGATCCAGTCCTACGTTGGGCTCTTTGCCTTTCTCTCCCTCCCTCTCTCTCTCTCTCTCTCTCTCTCAGGCAAATAAGTAAAATCTTAAAAAATAAATTAAAAAGCCTTTATGGTAACTGACTTCAACTCTACCAGTTCATTCTCCATTACATTTCCAGTATTCGTCCATGTGTTCTTCCAGAAGACATTTTGTAATTTTGAGTAACAGAAGATGTTGGTTGTTTTGTTGTTGTTGTTGTTGTTTTTTGAGAGAGCGCATGTTTGTGAGAGCGGGGGGCAAGAGGGAACAGAGGGAAGAGAGACAAGCCAACTCAGTGCTGAGTGCAGGGCCTTAACACAGGGCTCAATCTCAATCTCAGGACCCTGAGATCATTACCTGAGCCGAAATCAAGAGTCAGATGCTTAACCAACTGAGCCACTCAGGTGTCCCAGAAGGTGTTTTGAAATAAGGCTATGTGTTTTGCCACTGTTGTGTCATTTATATGTTAGCAGAAAAGGAAGTCAACTTTGTTAATGATATTTGGCATTGAAATTTTTTCCCCATTTCTCTGAAACTGCAGCCTTCCACCTCTGCACTCATTTGAATTTCAGTGATTGATGAATTGTAGTTCAAAGCAAATATGCAGGTGCCACCATCTACCTCTGGCTGCCCTGTAAGAGAGTATGTGGGTGGTAGCATTTTCAGGTTTTTCAGTTAAAGAATACTAAACACTCCCTCTATGTAGGTGTGCCTGTGGCAGCTAGCATTACTTCAGTAGAAGAGATTAAATGAAAAGGATTTTTAAAGTGAAGTGTCAATTGTTAAAACACTAATATTTTTTATTAAAAATTAAATATTTTGATTAAGAATCTTTAAAGAAAAAAAATCTCTAAGGAGATGACCTGTAGGGATTGATTAGCTAGTTTTGATTTATTTGTATATATTGATTATAAATTGTAGTGGCTTAAATTTTATAGCATATAAAAAATTCACGCATTTAGGAAATGCTTCTAATTTCCCTGTCATTGTACTTGATGCTGGTTAAAAAGTAATTCCTGAGCTTATTGTTTACTTCAGGATTTCTTTAACTAGCACCATTGACATTTTGGGCCAGATGATTTCTTTGTGGTAGAGGGCTGCCCTGTGCATTGTAAGATGTTTAGCAGCATCCTTGGCTTTTAACCACTAGGTGCCAACAGTACTTCCTCTGAGTTACGGTAACCAAAAATGTCCCCTGGGAGGCAAAATCATCCCCAATTGAGAACCACTGGTTGAGATGAATGACTCAACCAGGGATGAGCATTCTCTAAGAATCACTTTCCAGGGTAGATCACAGTTTCACATGGGTACAAGGTGTAGTTCTCAGGGATGCTAGTGGATGTATGTGTCTGTCTCTCTCCCTCCTCCAAAAAAAAGAAAGATTTTAATGTAAGTTACAAAAATTGAAATCAGCTGGCTTAACCAAAAAAAGATAATTTACACTCTTGTATTAACATGAAGTCTCACATAACTCTTATAGGGTACTTTCGGGGTTGGAAAACAGCTGCTTAATGTCCTCAAGAACTCCTCCTTCCCCCCCATCTTTCACACTGCCATTCTCAGTGAACTGGCAAGATGATTGCTGCAATTTCAAACTTCATATAGAGTCAAAATAAAATTCTGGGAATACAAGAGGATTATTTTATTCTATATATCTTCTGTCAACAAGGAAAACCATTTTATCAGAGCACCTTAACAACTTCTAACATCCTCTTAGTATCTCATTAATCACTGGCAAAAAAAAAAAAAAAAAAGGAAACTTGGCAGTCTAAACTTTTGGTTCCACTCCTTGACCCATTTCACATGGCCACATGGAAAAGGGGACATAGTTGAAGAGTATTGAGTTTCCGTATTATAAAGGAGTAATGCAGGTGAAATAGTAGTGTCTGCTGCACCAGTGGTTCATGTATTTCCCAAGCATCTGAAATCTGAGCACTTGTGAATAAGGGAATTAGAAATAAGTACAGTATTAACAGTACCTAGCATATAGTGGATGCTCAAAAAATGTGGTAGATGATTGATGTAGAAATACCCTACTTCAACTTTTGCTGTATGGTGCAGATTTGTTTTCCACATTAACATCTCTGTGGAATCTTACATTTAATAATATCTTATAATTTTTATCAATGATAGCCAGTTATATGAAAGCCTACTGACACCCTCTGGTGAGATTAAGATCCTATATTCAGGCTTCTTGGAGTTGGTAAAATATCACTAGTTTGTTTTAGGTATCAGTTAATGTAGTGAGGAGACATTGCAATATATGGAGTAAGGCACAGCAAATTACTGTAGTCTGTTGATTTACATCGACTAGTTTCATTTCAGATACTTATGCTGTATTTGCTTCCTCTCACTTAATGAAGGCAGTGGGTTGTGCAGAACCTGTTGACTCAGTAGGCCAACTATTAAGGTAGAGCTGAAGAGACTAATTTTTCTTTCTCATTACATTCACAATGCTAGGGAACTTCTCTAAATATGTGTTCATGGCCCTTTCTGCTACTGTGTAAATCAGTTTATAGTATATGAGTGGCATTCTAAGAAATAGGTTTGGGAAGCAAAATAATTCCGAAATTGACATTTTCTTTTCTTTCTTTTTTTTTTTTAAGATTTTATTTATTCATGAGAGACACACACACACACACACACACACACACACACACACAGAGGCAGAGACACAGCCAGAGGGAGAAGCAGGCTCCATGCAGGGAGCCGGATGTGGGACTCGATCCCAGGTCTCCAGGATCACGCCCTGGGCTGAAGGCAGCGCTAAACCGCTGAGCCACCCGGGCTGCCCCTAAATTGACATTTTCAACATGTGATTGTATGTAGTGCTATAAACCTTGCTAAGAGTTCTTAATACTACGTTATTTGAATACCACCCAGTAATGTTCACAGCATTTTCTAGTGTTTGAATATTCACTGCAGGCTGCAGTTCTTTTAAATACTAGAAATTAAATAAGTTTTTAAAGACCTATAATGAGTAAAGAGTTTGTAAGTGAATTTAAAGAATAACTTAAGATTTTGGGAGTTTTTGAGCATCCAGAGAATTCCATTTCTTTGTTTGTGAATGTGTCAGGAATTCAGAAGCACTGCAGCCTGTTCCTAGAAATTTCAGTTCAAGTGGATTTTTGTATTTTTAGCAACAGTTCCATGACAGACCACAAGGTGGAGATGGTGCTTCACAGAAGTAGCTGGTGTACTCTAAACTAGAAGTACCACATTTAGCTTTTGACAGCAGGAAAGTGGGGGGAGTTTGGTTGGTGGTTGGGTGCGTGGGTGAACAAACAAGGAGGTTTCAGCCTCTATTAAATATTTAAGGGAGAATTAGTACTACACAAACACTTCTTGAAAACAGAAGAGGAAGAATTCGTCCAAAAAACCATCTGGGGCTACAGTTTTCTTTGTTAGAAGTTCTTTTAACTACAGGTTCTACTTCTTTAGTAGTTAAAATACCTATTCACATCTATTTTTACCTGAGTGACCTTTAGTTGTTTGTATCTATCAGAGAACTTGTTCATCTCATCTATGTTCTTGATTTTATGAGCATAAAGTTGTTTATACTGTTCCCTTGTTATCATTTAAATGTCTGTAGAATCTGTTATGATGTCCCCTCTTTCATTCATGATATTAGTAATTTTGATCTCTTTTTCCTTAGTCTCCCTAGAAGTTTTTCAATTTTGTTTATCTTTTTAAAGAACTACCTTCTTGTGTCCGTGATTCTTTTTGTGTTGTTTTCCTGCTGACTTTATTTGTTCTTTATTCCTTTTATTTGCTTTGAGTTTACTTGCCCTTTTCTAGTTTCTTAAAGTAGATGCTTAGATCATTGAGACTTATTTTTCTAATGTAAGCATTTAATAAATTTATTTTTAAGAACTATATAGTCACATCTTCCAAATTTTGATGTTATATTTTTATTCAATTCAGAGTATGTTTCATAAATTCTGGAAAATTCTCAACCATTTTCTCTTAATGTATTGTCTCGTCTTTGTTATTTTTACTGTCTCTGTGGCAGTCTGTTGACACAATTGGAACTATTACCATTTATCCCTTTATATTTTCACTGCTTTCTTAGGATTTTCATCTCCTATTTCTTTAATATTCTGTTTAATATCCTTGGTTCTGTATTTAAATTTGTTAGCTTCTTTTTCAACTGTGCTTAAATCCATCTATTAATACTATAATTTTAATGACTATGTCTTTCATTTCTAAAAAGTCTGTGGTAATTTTTAAAAATTTTATCCTTCCCTTTTTCACATTAAACAAGTTACTCAATTTGTGAAAAATTCATGATGTTATACTTCTATTTGTGTATCTGTTTGACTCTTATTTCAGGTAGATTATCCACCTTGTTTGTTTTTTGTAAATTTTGATTGGAACACACCTTTCTGAGATTTTTTTTTCTGTCCCACCTACCCCCACCCCTAAAAAAATCCTCCCCCCGCCCCCGGGGATAATTCTTATGAGTTACCATAAGGATTGTGGAAGCTTCCTTCCAGAGAGGAGGTGTTTGGTTTTTTTAATATGCTTCAAGAGTGTTCACTGGTTGACATTTGTTGATTGTCTTTTCCTGGGTCTTCATATGCTGAAGTAATTTGGGATTGTATCCTGAATATTTTTAATATGATATTATGAGACTCTGGGTTTTATTTAAAACTGTCAGTTTGGTGGTACTTCAAGTTCTGGTCTACACCAAATATTCCTGTTCCTGTTTACTTTTCAGAGTCCTTAAATAACTGCTTCATGGAGTACCTGGGTGGCTTGGTTGGTTAAGCATCTGAGTCTTAATTTCAGCTTAGGTCATATCTTGAGGTCATGCAATCAAGCCTCTGTGTGGGGCTCTGTACTGGGCGTGAAGCCTGCTTGAGGAGTCTCTTCCTCTGCCTCTCCCCCTACTTGATGTTTGAGTGTGCACGTGCTTGCTCTCTCAAACCTTAAAAAAAAAAGACATTAAAATTAAATAGCTACTTCATGCATTCTATCCAGGTTTCATAGCTTTGTTCAGTGGGAAAGATGGGATGGAATGTGCTTATTCCATCTTGCCCAGAATGTTCCCTCCAGGGGATTTTACATTTGCTTTATTTAAATAATGCTAGCTCCTGACTAATTTTTATGATCATTTCCTGAGATTTGAACCTCAACTTTGAAGCCTAAATCTAAATTAGGCTCAGAGGCCTTAGTTTGAATTCTGAGATGAGCTGAGCCCAGCAGAAACAGACAAGAGACTATACTCAGCAGGCAAACTCTTTCTAGTATGGTTTTTCTTTTCTTTTCTTTTCTTTTCTTTTCTTTTCTTTTCTTTTCTTTTCTTTTCTTTTCTTTTCTTTTCTTTTCTTTTTTGAAGATTTATTTATTTATCTATGATAGACAGAGAGAGAGAGAGAGGCAGAGACACAGGCAGAGGGAGAAGCACGCTCCATGCCGGGAGCCCGACGCGGGACTCGATCCCGGGACTC
Organism: Canis aureus; assembly: GCF_053574225.1. NCBI lineage: Eukaryota > Metazoa > Chordata > Mammalia > Carnivora > Canidae > Canis > Canis aureus. The sequence goes on from NC_135626.1 coordinate 27,577,745, forward strand.
CAGGATCACGCCCCGGACCCAAGGCAGGCGCGAAACCGCTGAGCCACCCAGGGATCCCCTAGTATGGCTTTTCAATAAAAATTTTATCTTTATGCAGGGGGTAAAGATTTAGTCACTCAACTCCCTTTCTGTGAGGGTCCAAGGGAATATTAAAGATACATCAAATTCTCCAGGGCTACTGTAGCATCTGATTCATTGGTTTTCCTTATCTTTGTTTTGGCACCTGTGTTTTTTCTTGTTTTCTTTAAATGTGTCTCTTCGTTAAATTAATATTTTAAGTTAATACTTTCTCTAGCATTTAAAAGGGTTTGTAGCAAAAAGATTTTCAGAATTTCTTGATCACTGTCTTGTTGAAACAGAAGTACTTCTATAGATTTTTTTCTTTTAAAAATCAACTGATAGACATGAGAACAAAATTGGTGGCCCAAATGGGATAGTACCTCATTTATTGCTAGAACTACTGGAATTTTTTATACACACACATACATGTAAGTGTGTATTTATGTGACTTGTTTATATATGTTTTAGGCTAGGAACAATTACATTTATATTGAATCAGGATTAAAAGTCTCTAGAAAAAAACTGTATGCTTTGGAAAAAATATTCTCTGTATAATGAAATTAATACTGGTCTCAAATTACTACTTGTAGATATTTTGGAAAGGGCAGTTTTAATCTTTGAGAACAAAAATAAAACCACTGCTCTAAATAACTAAAGAGAACTGAGGTTTGTGTGGTTACTTCTTTGTTTGGTGTCTTATATTGTCCTGAGATCCAGTGTAAAATTCACTAGGAATCTCAGGTTAGTACATGAGATTTCTTTTTCCTATCACTTGCAATGGTTTCTTGTCAAAAACATGTTCTCCCCTTCTTTCCTGCCAGGAATGAGTAGTGACAGTGATATTGAATGTGACACTGAGAATGAGGAGCAGGAAGAGCACACCAGCATGGGAGGATTTGATGACTCTTTCATGGCGCAGCCCCCAGACGAAGGTGCAGCACATGGTGCTCTTTTACAGAGATTCATAAAATTAGCTCTGCTGCTGCTGCTGCTGTTGCTGCTACTGCTTCTTTTGCTTCTGCTTCTGCTTCTGCTTCTTCTCTGCTGTTTCTGCTTCTTTTTCTTTTTTAATTCCTATCATTTGTGAGACAACATTCTATGGGGTAAACTAAATGGTGAGTACTGAAAGAATTTGCTGAGTACTCTTTGGCTGGTCAGACACCTGCTGGATGCTACTTGGTGGAGCAGAGGTTAGCAACCTGCTTTAGTACAGCCTGTGACTGGAGAATAGCTTTTAGGTTGTACAGTTGTTTAGAACAAAAACAAAACTGAGAAGGTTTTTCGGCAGAGGCAATTTGTGGCCTATAATGCCTAAATATTTACTATGTGCCCTTGTATAGAAAATGGTTGCCAACCCCTGGGGAGGGTTTAGATGTTATTAGCCTAGCTGATAAGGTAACTTTTAAAAAGATTATTCCTGATTTCTTAGAAATACATTTAGTTTATGGAAGCATTGTTTTTTTAAGTTTCTTTTTCCTCCCAAAATAGTTTTAGGAATAAAACTCACTGAAAGAAAGTCATTGTTAATAGTTTTGCTTTGTTTTTGGAGTACAACATGATGATTTGATATTATGTATACATTGTGAAATGATTAGCACAAGAAGTTTAGCTAACTTCCATCACCCATTATCAGTATTTTATCCAGAGACTTTAATGATCAGTCTAAGCATTCCTCTGCAAGATTTTCTGGAATGATAACATTGTCAGGCTTATGCTAGTTGTCAGCTATATAATTTACAGATTTCCCTGATGCTTTAGTGTCTTTTTCAAAATAGAGCTAAGCATTGGACGATTTTTAAGTATATGACACTTTTAGTAATTTTCTCTCTGTTAGAAGCAGCCAAATTTGGGGCAAGTTATTTTGAGTGCTGATGAGTTTGTAGTGATATTTGCATGTGCAGTTTAATTTGCTTTAAAACACATTTTATGTTTATAGAGTTAGTCTTCACAGAGTATATACAGCCTCATTTCCTCTTCCCTTCTTCAGCTGCTCCCACAGTGTCCCCAGGAGGACAAAGTTAGGCAGTGTCTTTCCTCTTCTAATTGTGGATATTTCACATTTTACTTTTTCTCATTTTTCCTTTGTGCTTGCTTATACTTGAATCAGATCACAAATTCCGTGAAGACAGGTTTTTCTATAACCTAGTACATCTTTACCAGTTAAGTAATATGCTTGGTAAGATCATTTACAGACAAAGAAAAGAAAATACTGGTCTTTAAAAACTGTTATCTGCTTTTAAATTTTTGTCTTAGATACGCATTCCAGTTTTCCTGATGGTGAACAAATAGACCCTGAAGACCTCAGCTTTAATACTGATGGAAACAGTAATTTTCAAATCAAGAGAACTGACTTGCAAGCTACCTTGACTCTGACCCTGAGATTTGCTGTAGTTGGTGCTCAAATTTGTCATCAGTCAGATAATCAGATTTTTTTTTTTTTTTTTTTTTTTTATCATCTCTACCCAAAATAGAAATTCTGAAACTTTAGAAAGCACAACTGTAGTATATGACATTAGTATACAGGAAAAAACAGCATGGGAAGAATTCTGTGTAATGTAATGAATTAACAATGTAGTCCTCAATTCAGCAAATTAGTATATTTATAAAAGGCAGTTTGTCTACTACAATAAAAAGGTGATTAACTGCCACACAGTTCATTAGAGACCATGCATGCACTTGGCAACCTACTCAGCCTCGGTGTTGGTGTCCTTCTGTCTGTGGCTAGACGCTCAGTTGTGTTTATATGACCAACTTTATATTTCAGGTTTTGGTCATAGTTTATAGCTTCATTAATGCCTGTAAATTAAGAGAACAGAAAAATTACTTATGTTTAGATTCTGCCCTGTAGATACTTTATATGAAAAACTAAAGCAAAACTAGACTGAATCTCTCTGGAGTATGTTGGCTGACTAAAGTTCATTTATTTACCTTTTCTTGTTTGTTCAAGTGCAGGCACACTGGTTAATGGCACATAATCTCTCTGATGTAATGACTTTTACAAATAGAATTTTAAACGAATGACATTCATGTGAATTGGTTATGTTCCCAGTCATATGAACACATGGAAGATAATTTAAAGTTATTTTTTTCCCTGCCTTTTACTAAACATCTGTAGTGCAACAAGTGTTTTAAAGCCCTCTTTTCTCCTTTATTTTCATTAGTTGGACATTGGTTTCAGTGTCTGTACATTTAAAGATTCATACATATTGCACAGTGGTTAACATGAAACTGTGGTATATTTACTTTCATACTCAATTGGCCCAAAATAATTGCCAGACTTTCCACTGTGCTCCTGCATTTGTGTTTGAGCTGCTATACTCTTCTGAAAATTACACTGAAAGTTGATAAAACTATTGAAGAAGCAAGAATATAATACATGAGAGGTGCCTCATCTACTTCTATTTTACTTATTTTCCATGTCTGATGTCTTGCCAAATGCTATGATTCATGGTTTCCTTTTGTTCAAAACAGTTCGCACTCTTTGTTAATAAAATGAACTTGAGAAAATATTATGCCTCTGCAATTTATTAAAAGTGGGACAGGAAGCCCCAAGGGTTTTTTTTTTTCTATTCACATTTCCTGTGTATGATAGAGGCTGTTAAGGTATGTATACTATTAGTAATGCATGGGGAAATTAAGAGACTTACTTATAGTCTTGGTATCTATGGTTACTTTTTCTCCTTAAAAGTTAGTTGGAAATACTTAAGCCATGTAATCACATGAGAAGTAAAAATTTAGCATTCGCTTACTAACATGGTAAGTGTTGGCATGCTTTTGTGTAGTTACAGGTCGTTTATCATGCAGTACTCTAAGGCATTGCTAATATGTTCTTTAACACATTTCCATGTCTGTTAGATGGAAATGTATTTATTTCTGTTCATTGTGTTTTGTTGAGATCATGTTTTTTTAGTCCCACTTTCTCTTACCTCTATACTCCATTGTTAATAGATGAAGATACAACATAAGAATTTTACACCTTTAGTGTTGAGGGCAAACCATTTTAAGGATTGGTTGGTAGTTTGTCTTGTTTTTTGTTTTTTTAATAAGACTCCTCATTTGGAATCCACAAACACAAATATGATTGACTACTTTGAATCTCTCACTATTGCCAGCTCTTTAACTTGTATTTGATATAGAACTTGTTAGGTTTTTTCCAAAGTGAACGGGGAGAAATGAAAAAAAAACAAAACAAAACAAAAAAAAAAAAACAGAGCCAGGCAGTAGGTTCGAGAGTGCTTTTAATGGGGAGCACTCCCAGGCGAGATTCCGTGACTCGGAGAGGTGGCCCGAGTCAGGGAAGTCACGCCAGGGGCGCCAGGGAAGTCGCGCCGGGGTTGGGGAGTGTGGGGGTTTTTAAGCCTTATTGGATCTGGGTGGGTCCCGTGTCCCTAGGTGATTGGCTGGGGGTGGGGATAGTACAGACGATGGGGGTGGTCCCTGGATGGAAAGTTTCGGTTTCCTGTCTAGGCTTTGATTTACTGGAGATGATGTGGTGGTCATGGCTGCTTTGGCAGGAAGATCAGCCATTTTGACCCAATTTGAGATGTCTGCCATTTTGGGTGCCCCTGTCTCTTAGCCCAACAGAACTCACTGGTTCCCTGTGTATCTTTATAATTGTTTATCTTTAAAGTATGGAAAACTAAGAAAAGCCTGAGAAAAGACTATTCATTTGGGGAAATTTACTTGTAAAGGCTTTTAGCATGGGTGATTTAATCATGAGTCTCTTGGGTCATTAATCTACATACATAGTAGCATTTTGAGGTATCCCTTTGCCCTTTTTTAGGAGGAGGTATACTTTCTAAAAGCACGAATGTTCTTAACCTTTGCTCTTAATTTTTATGATCTTGAGGTTTTTTTAGTCAGTGGATTCCCTAGAATGGCATGGTGATACTTAGATTGTGGTACATTTGGATCTTGAGTGTTTTTCTGGCTTTTCTTATGCTTTCAGGTTATATATAAAAACAATCAGTGTGCTCCCCTTATTTTAGATGAATTGAGAACTGGTTGAGACTCTTTTAATTTGGTAGAATTTGAATTCACTATGTCAGCAAGACTATTTTTGGTTGTTACAGCTATAGGAAAATTTGAAGGGATTTAGTTCTTTATACTTGCACAAAAACTTTGGAGGGAAAATAATTTGAGCTTAATTGGTATATTCTTGTGTATTAGAAATGTAACCTGTCTACCATATTCTCATTCCAGATTTAAGAATAAAGTCTATCTCTTGAAAAGCAAAAAAATGCAAGGTTCTAAAGAAATGATAGTGAACCTGCCCTACTGGTATAAAATCCTCTATTTTGTAATTAAAAGTGACAACAGATTTTACCAAAAAGCAAAAACTGGTAGGTAGCTAAAGGGACAGAATGAATACTCAGAAACAGTTCTACTCTGTGAAGAAAATCATATCTATTTTGCTGGGCACCAGCTCACTGCAAGTAAGGTTTGAAAATTATAAAATAGTAAGAAATATAAATTGTGGGATGCCTGGGTGGCTCAGCAGTTAAAGCATCTGCCTTCGGCCCAGGATGTGATCCTGGAATCCCGGGATCAAGTCCCACATCGTTCTTCCTGCATGGAGCCTGCTTCTCCCTCTGCCTGTGTCTCTGTCCCTCTCTGTGTCTCTCATGTGTGTCTCTGTCCCTCTCTGTGTCTCTCATGAATAAATAAAATTTTTAAAAAAAGAAATATAAATTCTCACAATCCATTGAGGAAGACCTTTGGGATTCAATTAACAAGTGCCTGGCATTCTCACTAGGAAGACAAACTACTGTCCTTGAGCCAAATCCCTGCGGCTCTTATAGTTTTGTAAACAAAGTAGTTTTGTTTTGTTTTGTTTTTAAATCTACTCATTCATGAGAGACAGAGAGGGAGAGGGAGAGATACAGTCAGAGGGAGAAGCAGGCTCCATGCAGGGAGCCCAATGTGGGACTGGATCCAGGGACTCCAGGACCACACCCTGGGCCGAAGGCAGGCGCCAAACCGCCGAGCCACCCAGGGATCCCAAACAAAGTAGTATTGAAGCACAGTTAACATCCATTCTCTTGTTGCTTGTGCCCTACAAATAGGGCTAAGGAAATCTATTGGCCCCAGAGCCTGAAATATTTCTCTCACACTCTTTACAGATAAAATTTTGCTGGCTTCTTCCCTATTGATATTAATGGAAACTTTGTGTGTTTTTAGTGTAGAAAGTTTAGGCTTTAAAAAGCATGATTTTTAACAAAAAGATAAAACATTTGATTAGTTCTTTTGTGCTTAGTTTTATTGTATGGGGTGATGAGCAGCTGCTGTCCCGTTATAGAATCATAAGAAGCCTGAAAGACCAAAAGTTTTCTTCAAAAATAAAGGATCTGTTAGGTTTTAGGAGCGGGATCTTTGAAAAATAGAATTCCTTTCCCAGTTTCTAGCCATGTTAAATATAAAGTCTGTACCAAATTCCTCATTTGGTGCCAGGAAGCCTCATGTTTTCCTCTTTCTTGATTTGGTGTGCCTGCTTTGGCTATGCTAGATTTTCGGCAGCTATGAGTGAGGGAACAAGGCATAAGAGAAGGTACCAATTCCTTTTTCCTCTCCCCATTGCTGGTTCATGATCTGGTCTACAAGAGATTTCGATCCCCCTCACCCTCCCGGTTCTGTCATCACCTGCAGTCTCTGCAAGTCATGAGTTCCTCTATTCTGCTTGTCCTACTTTCTAGCACTTTGTGTACAGTCCCCATCTTTTTTTTTTCTTTCCCCCTTTTTGCTGAAGAGCATAGTAGTTGTCAGTCTTTTCTTCCACCATTACCTTGTTTCAGTATTCAGTTTTTGTTTCTTTAAATAAACTCAGCCACCAACATAGGTTTGAACTCATGACCTTGAGATCAGGAGTCACATGACCTACTGACTGAGCCAGCCAGGTGCCCCCAGTATTAGTAGTTTTATCTCACATTTGTTCCTGGAAAATTTCTTTTTTAAGATTTTATTTCAGAGAGAGCAAGGCAGAGCACAAGGGGTGGGGAGGGGCAGACTCCCCACTGAGCAGAGAGCCCAGTGTGGGACTCTGGGGCTCCATTCCAGGACCCAGAGATCATGACCTGAGTTAAAGATAGACGCTTAACTGACTGAGCCACTCAGGCACCCCTGGAAAATTTCTTCTTAATGTATTCTCTTAGACCTAAGGATATAGTAGTTAATGCTTATATTGTGCACAAACATTGTTTCTGGACATCTTTGTCATTGAATCCGTAAGTAAATTTTGAGGTCTATGATGTGTCGTACCCATTTGGCAGAGAAACATGCAGTTCAAGGAGGGTAGGTGATTTTCTCAAGGTTTAACACCACTGGAAAGGATGGGATGAATTGCTGGTTTAGTACTTCTTTCAATTCATCACATTTGAACCAGACCCAGCATTTTTAATACCTAATAATTAAAAAGCTAAAGATTGTCCTATTTTTTTTAACTTTAATTTTGAGATAATTTTAGAGTTACGAGAGAGACAAAAATCTTGAGATCCTGTATACCCATTACCCAGCTTACTCAGCTTCTGCTTTTGTTAATGCTTCGTGTAACTGTAGAACAGTAATCAAAACGAGGAAATTACTCTTGTTTACAGATTTTACCAGCTATTTCATTAATGTCCTTTTTCTGATCCAGGGTCTAGTCTAGCATCCCACAATGCATTTGGTTGTCACGTTTCCCTAGTATCCTCCCATCAGTTACAGTTCCTCAAGTCTTTCCTTGTCTTTCATGACCTTGACGTTTTTGCTTTTATTTTTATTTTTTTGTTTATTTAAGATTGTAATTATTCATTTGAGAGAGAGAGAGAGCACGCATGTGTGACAGAGAGCATCAGCAGGGAGGGAGGGGAGAGGAAGAAGCTGACTCCCTGCTGAGCAGAGAGCCCCATGTGGGGCTCAATCCCAGGACCCTGAGATCATGATCTGAACCAAAGGCAGGTGGTTGAGTTGAGCCCCCTGGGTGCCCAACCTTAACATTTTTAAAGAGGACTAATTTTATAGAATGTTGCCCTATTTGGATTTGATATTTTCTCATATTTAACTAAGATTAAGCATTATTGGAGAGGCCACCACAGAGATAGATATGCCCTTCTCAGTGCATTTAATTTTATCAGGGGCTATATAATGCAGATATTTATTATTGATAATGTTAATCTTGATTAGTTGGTCAAGGTGATATCTGCCAGGGTTCCCACTATTTATGATTTTTCCCTTTGTAGTTACTAAATATTCTGAGCTAATACTTTGAGATTATGCAAATACTCTGTTCCTCCTTTATCTCTTACTAACTTTAGCACCCACTCGTGGATCTCGCCCATGACAGTTATTACTGCAGTGTTCTTAAGGTTTTCTATTTCCCTAGTTTCTTTTACATGTTATTAGAATTCTATAAGGAAAAGTCCCTTCTTCCCCCACTTAGTTCTTTATTCAACTAATTTATATCAGTGTGGACTTGTAGATATTTATTTTTTATTCTTTATGATCCAGTATTATTTTACATTCAGTTTGTTCGAGTGTTGGCTATAGGAAATTTTTTCAGGTCAGCTTTTGTTTCTTTCTGGTATGTTCCATTCTTCTCTCTACTCTCCCTCCTTCTTTCCTTCCTATCCCCTCATCAGGTATTCCAGGCTTACCTTGTCTTTTCTCTCACCCTTTTTTGGGGACAGTGGTATTTAGAAAGGATTGGAGTGTAAAGGTGGGCATATTGTTGCTAGAGTGTCACTGCTTCTTAGCCCCTCTCCATGGATAGAATCGAAAACCACATACTTACTCATGCAAACACTTCTCTGTATATCTTTGTATGTATGTATATGTAAATATGTTTAAAGGAGACAAACCATGAATCTATATATTGATGCCTACAATACCAGTCCCAACTCCACAGCATTCATTTTTTTTAATAATAAATTTTTTATTGGTGTTCAATTTGCCAACATACAGAATAACACCCAGTGCTCATCCCGTCAAGTGCCCCCACTCAATGCCTGCCACCCAGTCACCCCCACCCCCCGCCCTCCTCCCCTTCCACCACCTCTAGTTCGTTTCCCAGAGTTAGGAGTCTTCCATGTTCTGTCTCCCTTTCTGATATTTCCTACCAATTTCTTCTCCCTTCCCCTCTATTCCCTTTCACTATTTATATTCCCCAAATGAATGAGGCCATATAATGTTTGTCCTTCTCTGATTGACTTATTTCACTCAGCATAATACCCTCCAGTTCCATCCACGTCGAAGCAAATGGTGGGTATTTGTCGATTCTAGTGGCTGAGTAATATTCCGTTGTATACATAGACCACATCTTCTTTATCCACTCATCTTTCGATGGACACCGAGGCTCCTTCCACAGTTTGGCTATTGTGGACATCGCTGCTATAAACATCGGGGTGCAGGTGTCCCGGCGTTTCATTGCATCTGTATCTTTGGGGTAAATCCCCAGCAGTGCAATTGCTGGGTCATAAGGCAGATCTATTTTTAACTCTTTGAGGAACCTCCACACGGTTTTCCAGAGTGGCTGCACCAGTTCACATTCCCACCAACAGTGCAAGAGGGTTCCCCTTTCTCCGCATCCTCTCCAACATTTGTGGTTTCCTGCCTTGTTAATTTTCCCCATTCTCACTGGTGTGACGTGGTATCTCATTGTGGTTTTGATTTGTATTTCCCTGATGGCAAGTGATGTGCAGCATTTTCTCATGTGCGTGTTGGCCATGTCTATGTCTTCCTCTGTGAGATTTCTGTTCATGTCTTTTGCCCATTTCATGATTGAATTGTTTGTTTCTTTGGTGTTGAGTTTAATAAGTTCTTTATAGATCTTGGAAACTAGCCCTTTATCTGATAACGTCATTTGCAAATATCTTCTCCCATTCTGTAGGTTGTCTTTTAGTTTTGTTGACTGTATCCTTTGCTGTGCAAAAGCTTCTTATCTTGATAAAGTCCCAGTAGTTCATTTTCACAGCATTCATTTTAAGCCTTCCCCTTTATTATATCTTAATCTAACAGCCTGGCTCATAGGCTCTCTTATTTGTTCAACTGTAATATACAAACCAAGGAGTTTCAGAACTGTTGACCTATATACCCTTGTAAGGAACAAATCTACCAACTACAACACAGTGTTGGTATAGTTTTTTGGGGTTTGGTTTTGGGGGTTTTTTTGTCTTTTTTTTTTTTTTTTTTTTTTTTTTGCCTTCAGTATCATGTCAAATACTTCCCTAAAGTTAGCTAGGTCCTAGGATTCAGAATTCCATTAGTTCTTTCTGCACCATCCTCTTCAGTGTCATTGTATGATTCATTTGTAAAAAAGTAAGATTCATCTGTTACAATCTGCATTTTGTCCTCCCCACATATCCTGGTTGATCTTTAAATTTACATACATTAAAATTCAGTCTTTGAAGTATAATGCAGTTTCTGTGGGTTTTGCCAAATAGAGTCGTGTATCTACCACCACAATACTACATAGAATAATTCAGTCACCCTCAAAATTACCTCATGCTAGGTGAATACCTTCCAGTGTCCCCCATAACTGCTGGCAACCAAGATCTGTTCTCTGTCCTTTTAGTTTTCCTTTTTCCAGAGTGTCCTGTGAATAGAATCTGTACGGAACCTTTCACTTAACATGCAAATTTCATCCATCTTGTGTGAATCAGTACTTCACTATTTTATTGCTGAGGATTATTTTACTCTATGGGTGTACCACAGTATACCCTTTGAAAGACATTTGGGTTATTTCTAGTTTAGGGTGATTATGAATCTTCTAAGCATTTGTGTCTAGATTTTTGTGTGAACATGAGTTTTCATTCTCTAGAGGAATGTATGCCTTGGAATGAGATTGCTGGGTGTGTAATAAAGAATCTGGCCAGCCTTTGTCTCTGGTTCCTGGGATATAGCCTCTTAGTCCTTGAAATTTCTGGAATGATAGAAGTGTCTTTGTTATTATGGTGGGTCCTGAAAGTTTATGCTAATGAGATATAACTCAGGCCTATGGCCAGGGCTGGCATGCTAGAAAGAGTAATCATGCGATTAGAGGATTGGGGCTACAGTCACTTCACATCAGCCTGAATAGTTCAGCCTCATTGCCAGGGAGTCAGTCACGCTTACCTTGTGAAACTCCACTAAAGCCTCTAGATAATGAAGCCCAGATGAGCTTCCCTGGTAGGCAGTATCCTGTATTACCATCCATTGAGGTTTCCGGAGAATAAAATGCTCTGATCACAAGGAACCTTTGCACGGGTACTCTCCTAGACCACACTCTGTTTTATCTTTTGCATGGTTTTGATGTGTGTCCTTTTGTATAATAAAACTGTAATTGTAAGTAAAGTATTTTCCTGAGTTCTGTGAGTTGTTTCAGCAAATTTTCAAACCAATGGAGGGATGGTGAGAACCTCCAAACTTGGCAGCTGGTGTTTGAAGCGAGATGATGACTTTACCCTTTAACCGAAATGTGGCCTTAACTCCAGGTAGTTGATGTTAGAACACATCTCAGTGAGTTGTGTGGTAAGTACTGCTTAACTGTACAAGAAACTGCTGAACTTTTCAGAAGTGGCACTGTCATTTTATGTTACCAAGAGCAACATATGAGGGTTCTAGTTGCATCCTATAGACTTGGTACTGTCAACACTTCTATTTTAGTCATTCTAATAAGCGATACTGGTTTTGCCAATATTTTGCTGAGGATTTCTTCATCTGTATTCATGAGGGTTATTGATCTGTAGTTTTTCTAACTTCACCTGATTTAGTATCAGAGTAATGCTGACCTTACAAAATCTTTTCTGAAGAGAATGTATAGAATCGGTGTTATTTATTCTTTAAATATTTGGTAGCATTTACTGGAGAAACCTTCTGGAAGAGATTTCTTTTTTCCTAAGTGTGTGTTTTTGGTACTTCTGCTTGGTATTATCTGAGGTTCCTAGATCTGTAGTAATCATTAAATTTTCAGAAATTCTCAGCCATTCAGATAGGTCACCTGCCTGTTACCTTTCTCTTCTGCTTCTAGGATTCCAATTATGCATATATTAGACTGATACTGTCCCACAGCTCTTACATGTTCTGTTCTGAGTTGATTATGTTTTCGTTTTCCTTTCACTCCATGCGTCTGTGTGCGCGTGCATACATGCGCGCATACCCGTGTTTTTCATTTAGGGTAATTTCTGTTGATTTATGTCTAAGTTTACCAGTTCTCTCCTCAGCGATGTGCAGTTCAGTGATTAGCGAATCCAAAGCATTCATCATCTGTTACTTTTCATTTCTGGCATTCCTATTTATAGTTTCTGTCACTTTACTGAAGTCACCCATAAGATCTTGCATATGTTGTCCACCATTTCCATAACATATTAACCATAGTTATTTTAAATTTTTGGTCCTCAGATCTTTGTTGTAACAGAGTCTGGTTCTTTTGTTGTTTTTTCCAGAGTTGTGTACTGTTTTATTTATAGTTGCTATACAACATAGTGATTCAACATCTGTATACATTATGCTGTGCTCACAAATGACAGCTACTGTCTATCACCATAAAACACTATTACAATCTGATTGTATTCCTTATGCTGTACCTTTTATCCCTGTGACTTACTCCTTAACTAGAAGCTGGTATCTCCCATTCCCCTTCATCCATGCCCACTACCTCTCCTCTGGCAACAGTTCTCTGTATTTTGGGTTTCTTTTTGTTTAGATTCCATATATAATTTTTGGTTTCAGGTCTCACATTTGGGTATTTCATCCACTTTGAGTATATTTCTGTGTATCATGTAAAGATTGTGATCCAACTTTTCTTTTCCTACCACCATTTATTGAAGAGACTGACTTCTCCCTCTTGTGTATTTATACCTCCTTTACCCTAGATTGACCTTGGGTTTCTGGGCTCTCTCTGTTCTGTTCCACTGGATCACTAGGTCTGCTTTTGTGCCAGTACCATATTGTTTTGATTACTACAGCTTTAGAGAATATTTTGAAATTTGGGATCATGATACTTCCAGCCTTGTTCTTTCTTAAGATTGCTTTGGTTATTAAGGGTCGGAGTCTGGTTCTGATGATCTCTTCACTCCAGAACACATTGTTTGTTTTCATATGGCTCTGTATATTTTGTTGAAAGTGACACATCTTATGTAGAGCAGTGGATCATTTGGTGAATTGTTTTTACACCTGAAAATGGGCAGGCTTTTTCTCCTTGTTTCCTTTTTCTTAATTCAGACTTGTATTGCAGAGTCTGAATTAATCTCAGGTGTTGTGCTTGGTTTGAGGTTCATCATTGCTATGATTAACCTTAGCACCAAATTCTCTTTCCTTTGAATAAAAAGACAAATGACTAGTGGTTTTAAATTGCTGGATTTTATTAAGGTATTGGCAAAATTTCAACATACATCTTACCTGAATGAACAGTTTTAATAAATAAAATATGAAGGATCACTCATGATTACAACTGAACTCAAAAGTGAGCTGTAGAGCAGGTTTGTAAATTGATACATTTACTTAGTAAGAAATGATTCACTTCATTCGCTTCACTCCATAGAGAATTCTTTGCAAAGAAATGTCATGAACAAGGGAACAAAGCCTTCTCTCACCAAAGAGCACCTAGAGTTAGAGTTAACAATGATGTATCTGTGGATTATCTAATACATCAGAGTTTATTAGAGTATTTCCTTTTCCAGAACAACTGCTGTGTCACTCTGGAGTTCCCTGTGTTATTTCCTTTTTTCTAATTAGTACAATAAATAGTTTTCAAAATAGAAGATAAAATGCTGTTAGATGAAATAACAATTATTTTTCAACACAGTACCATTTGTCTGGAAAATAGTCATGTGATAATACTGGTGGTATCTTACTTTGAAGAAAAACATTTAAGCTATTCACAGGTTAGAACAGAAGAGTGGGTAATTTGTCCTTTAATATGACATGATTTTAAAAGGTGAAAAAAGTGTTCTTTTTGCTAATTTGTGACTCAAAGAAAAACTGTCCAAAATTATGTGACCAAAGCTATAGTATCCCCCTTTATGGCCTTACATAGGCGAGAATGGTCATCAAGTGAATAAATTATGTTTAAACACTTAAGTAATTTACAAACCACTTTCTCACAGCCTTGGCAAGCCTTTGATGGGGGAAGGAAATACTTGAACTACAGTGGTTTTATCTGTAAACACTGAATTTCTTTATGCATCATTTTTATCTGCCCATTGGATGTTGCACTTCTTACTGGCACAGTGTTCCAACAATGGAGTATGGTTGTCATAAAGATGTGGCGTGACACTATATACCACTGTAAATGTGGTCAGAATCAGACTCAGTGTTGACATTGACATTGTTGACACTGTCCTTGGAAAAGGTGTTACTTTCAAGGATCCTCCTAGTTAAATGCAACAGAAACTTTATAATCTTACTAATTCAAGGACAGTGGATGGCACTTCTAGGTAAAGAAAAGGTATATATATACATATATGTTTCCACCATCTTTAGCACAGATTTAAGTGGGATTAATGGCCCCAGAGTTTGGTGCTGTAATGTTGCTAAACCTCAGATAACCCTCAAAAGTACACATCTAGAAAGTGAACAAAGGAAACCGTTAAGTTAGGGACTGATTCCCTTTGAAACTCACAGTGAATGTACAAGGAGTTTGTAATGACTTCATTTGGTAACTTGAAGTCTGTTTCCCTAAGGAGTACTACACTTTCTTGTTTATATTTGTTTTACTATTTCCTATTCTAACACTTTAGCAGGCAAACAAATTGATGCAGATCATGTTAAATTGGAAAAGGGATACCGTCACTCTTAAGGATTGAGTGTAGAATTTTCACCACCACTAAATTACACAGTTAGTAAAAGTACAAAACACATAATTCACAGACTATTACCTCAGCATTAACAGTTAATATATATAATATATACTTTTATACTGTCTAATATTTTTACAATCACCAGATACACCATCATTAAATACAAGTTACAGAATGTGTAGATACCATTAGTTAGAGGGGTACTTATTGCTTACATTAGCAAGCAGCAAATAAGGGCACAGGATTTGAACTGAGGGGGAACTACTTTCTATCACCAGTGGCATTAAGATATAACACTGTATTTCACAAAGCACTGCTTTTTACCTAGTTTATAGAACCAAGAGCAGCATATATCATACCAATAACCACTACTTTAATATTACAGAATTGTAAAGGACTTACCTTACAAATGGTACCTAACTACTCTAAATATGCATGTTGTGAACAAATGAATAGTTGCTATTTTTCACAATATTGGTTTATAACTTGACCACACTAGAACTACTTTATTTTCTAGAGGGCTACTGGTATGAAAAATGGAATTAACACTGCTTATATAGTTAGATCTACAAAATTCAGACCCTTAAGGATGTGGTCTGTGTTCATCTGAGTTTCATCCAACCATTTTTCCCCACTAAAAAAAACCTTTCATTTATATCTTCTTTCCTTTCACCTTCTTAATTTTGATCCAAAATAGTAGCAATGGACAACTATAGAAAATCTTAGAAAATTTTAATTTAGGTAAGTGC
The DNA here is from genome assembly GCF_053574225.1 of Canis aureus. NCBI lineage: Eukaryota > Metazoa > Chordata > Mammalia > Carnivora > Canidae > Canis > Canis aureus. The sequence goes on from NC_135626.1 coordinate 27,593,301, forward strand.
TTTGGATTATAATGTGTACCAATATTCTGCTGCCTCTTTTCTTGTTTCCTTAGATAATTTGATTTGAAACTGATACTGACCTGATGGGTTGTTAACAAGATCTAGGCTTCAGAAAATGACAGATGTGAGTGAGGTCCGTGTAATGGGGTCAAACATCAGGTTGGTGAAAAGATTCTGGTACTATAGCTGGAGCCATGTTTACTCCCTCCTTCTCAGCCATGTGTCACAAGACGAGAAAAAATAAATTTCTTCAAAATGAAGAGAAATACTGATAATCTCTACTACATCCAAATTCTTAAAAAATAAAATCTATAGATGAACAATCTGATCATTGCTAAAGTGAAGTTTCTATGTATTTGATACAGCTATACTGGCACCCAAAATATGCTACAGTCCTTTGTTTTTAAAATCTACGAATTTGAGTTTTCACTATGGGTCTGGGGAACATAATTGTATTATGTAAAAACATAAGCTGTGGACATTTTTTAGCAAGAGCTTTTGGTGCCTCCCGGTGGGATGAGTGGGCAGCTCCTAGTTCTTGGCATGGCTGGTCCACAGTTGACTAGGGGATGGTAAAAGGTCATGTGGTGATATTCATGATTCTTAAGAGAATCAGAGGCTGCTTCATTGAATGAATCTGATTATTAGTTTATTTGCTGTCTTTAGTTGAAGATACGTTTCTAGCTTAAAACTACAGAAATGGCAAAAAGCAGACAATTTCAAATTATAAGTCTTAAAATGAGAAAGATGTCCTCTTTGCAGTCTGAAGTTACATGTAGCAGGACTCAGGAGTGTTCTCCATTCATAATTAAATAGACCTCACTCTCCCTTTACCTGCCTTCTCCTTTGCACTTGGCCTCTGGGCTCGCTTTAGGCAGTACTTTCAATCTCTTTCACACTGGTTCATTCCCTTAGGGGAAACAATTTTAGGGAAGTTTAAACCAGTATTTTTCATTCTCATTCTCCAAAGCCACTTTTTATTTTGTAGTAGTATATGCCTTTGCTGTGAACTTACAGAAAAAAAGGCAGAAAAAATAGAAATATTCTTTTTTAAATGGCAACTTGATTCTAGTATATTTGTACCTAACATCATCTCCATTAAACCAGTTTATTCCTGAGATGAAGGTACACTGAAAAATATCATAGCATCATAGGTTAAAACCAGTTGACAGCGGTCTTCTAAAATGACAAATAATAAAAAATCCCGCTAAAAGCACCATAACAGGTTATGAAACTCCCAAATAGCTACACAGCCCTAGGAAGTACTTTTTAATTCAGAAAATTTTCATAATCGTTTTTGTTACAGGAAAAAAAATCCGTAAATCTTTTTGACTATGTACCACCTCACAAGTCAGAAAATAATGACACGCTTATTATACTAGTTTTCCACTTTCATCATAACTAATTAAAACCCATATGGCTTTTAGTCTTATCAACCAAAAAAAGAGGGGAGGGTTTCCCACATATTCCCCCAGGCTTTTGGGGAACATCCCCCAACTAAATCTGATTCTGTATTAAGTTTTCCATAGATACAGTAGGCACATCGAACCAGATTTCACCTGCATTGAGATTTCAACACTAGATATCCTGACTAAAACAACTAATTCACAAACTTCCACTAGTGATGTGAAGGGATAATAAACTGGGGGTCATATGTAGGTGTGGAGACACATCACAGGGACCAGTTGTATAATTTCGCTAGTGAAACCGCCAATACTTTTTTTTTTTTTTGATTGAAAACACTACTTTGAGTTTTCTAGAGATCTATTTACATTTAAGAATTGAGCCACCCATGGTTTCATAATGAAGCACGTATGTTTCAGAAACATCTACCTTGTTCCTACTCTGATAGTGGTATCTTTATTGGGGAGAGCTAGCTAGCCTACTTTAAAGAGGAAGTATTATATTTTATAGCTCCAGGGGAGACCTGGGTCTGGAATGTCATTACTCTTTCTGAGCTTCCTCATCATGTTTGTACTGTATCCTTTCCAAATATTTTGCCTCCATGGCAGAAAACTTCTGAACATTCTATTTCTCTTCCCACTCCGAATAAGTGAGGACAGACTAGTGCCTATTTTGTGGGAAGGCTCTTGACCAGACATAAATGAATACAGCTTTGGATTAAACCTGAATCCATGCCATCTCTTTGAATAATGATAGCGTAAATGAGACAATCTGGAAACTCTCTTTCCCAGGAATTTGAACTGTTCATCTTCCAACCTAGGACAGACAGGAGACAAGCTCTCCATTCTGTACATCTGCTGCCCTGTTGAACCCAAATTAAAAGAGGGAAACTCTCCAGCACCACCACTCTGTTCAGGCAATGATGATTGAACTGATTTTTTCTCCATTATTAGCTCATTAATAGGATTTGCTTTCTTTGGTGCACCAGGACCAAACATCTCAATTGGTGACAAAAACTGGGCACTGTGAGGTTTGCTTGCTTCTATTTGTGTGAGATCTAGGTAGCCCGGGTCTTCCAGCACGTTGATTTGGGACCCTGGGCTCAGGCTAGTTCTATCAGTGAATGAATCCACGCGCCCATCATAGCCTAGATCGGCTGGTGCTGAGCACTGGTGCTGAGGCCAAGGGCGTTTGCACTCTCCATGATTCTCCTTATCATCCCCACCATCTTCTTGCCCTCCTTGAAAAGAGTGCTCTGTCCAATCTGATTCCTCACTAACATTTACAGCTTTGTTCATGTCCCTCAGGAATACCACAATAACAGTGATGTTATCACTTGACCCAGCATCACGAGCTGATGCAACTAATTTGTGGGCAACCATGCTACTGTCTCCATTATTCTCCTTCAGATGGTCAGACACAACTTTCACTGCCTCATCAGGGTTCACGGTGTCATAGAAGCCATCACAGGCCAGAATGAGGTAGTCTTCAGTTCCATCCAAAACAGTAGAGGCAGAATCTGCATCCCCACAGATATATGGCTTATGTTCAGCGTCTCCTGTGGGAATTAGAAAGTAGGTCAGATTTTGGTTTACCTTGCACGAAAGAATGTTTATGGCCAGTGCTTTGATCACAATTTACTGGGTTGTGATCTGAATTTATCGAAAGAATTTATAAACTAGTGTCAGGTAAAATACTTGAATTCTTTGTTATTCACCTGCTGCTCACGCCTTACTCTCAACTAAGTAATTGCTTACACTCTGAATCTTGTGCCTCTAGCTATGATTTAGGTTTAGCTAAGCATGGCAACAAATGTCGAATCTAAATTTTTTGCTGCATTGAAAAATTCAGTGTTATATGGGAAATGTCTGATTAACAGGTATACTTTTTTACTAGTAGTTAAGTTTGATTTAATTGAGATTTGAGAACAAGTCCACATTGAAAAAAAAAAACCCAAGTTGTGGTCATTCTTTTCATTAAATACTTACTTTTCTGTCCTTGTTTTCAAATTAGTAGCTTTATGCTGCTAGCACAGAGAAAGGTTTGAGTTACAAGGGATTTTAAAAAATCAAGTCCAACAAAAGTCATCCCAAGATTCAAACGAGAACTAGAATGTAAGTCTCTTGGCTCCCAGTCCAGTTTGCTTTCTACTTTTTAATGCTGCTTTACTTGTAACTTCTAGAGAACAACTGGAAAATGTATGACCACATTTCTCTCACCTTCAGGGACTACCATATTCTTGCCTTCTTCATTTGTCTCTGATCCAACCTCTGCTTCCCCCGCCGTCTTTATTGCTGTTGTTCATTCTTCACTTACGAACAATGGTGAGAACCCCCAAAGCCCTACTGGGGCATTGTTTCTCTTCTGTTTATTTTTATTTTTTATTTTTTTAATGATAGTCACAGAGAGAGAGAGAGGCAGAGACACAGGCAGAGGGAGAAGCAGGCTCCATGCACCGGGAGCCCGATGTGGGATTCGATCCCGGGTCTCCAGGATCGCGCCCTGGGCCAAAGGCAGGCGCCAAACTGCTGCGCCACCCAGGGATCCCTCTTCTGTTTATTTCATCCACTTACAGAATGACATTTGAGCTGGGCCTTGAAGGTTAAGTTAGTTATCACCAGGTAGAGAAGGGCTCTCAGTTGAAGGAATAGCATAAGCAAAGACACAGAGGCAACTGTTTACATATGGGGTGCTTGGGAGTGGAGACAGAAACCTAGCCTAATGTAGGCCCAAGGTCTCCAGTCACCAGACTACCGAGGAAATCATATGCAGTCCATTCTGGATCTTTCAGATCTAGAACACTTCCAGATCCATTCATTCTACATTCATTGTTTTCCTCTGTGTATTTGTAGAGAGCCTTGCCAGAGGGTACTTAACCTATTAAGTCACCATAGTTTATTAGTACAACTCGTTTATTACTTCTTTACATAGAAAATAGTGTATTTAGCAATAATTCCTAGATTAGGATCTCATACTTGGGAAACAGTAGTTATTATTATTATTATTTTTTTTTTTTGAAACAGTAGTTAAAATGTGTAACATGTTTTGTCATTTGTAAAGTAACAGCATGTAGCTTAGTGGTTAAGGATGCCAGCCCTGGAGTCAGATACCTGATTTGTTACTTGCACACCCACATCAGTTACTGTCCTTTCTATGGAACTAAAAAATGAAGATAATTACATATAAGTTATCTGGCCATATAATCACTGTTTCTGGTATCTGTTCTAGGTTCTCTCCTATCCAAATAAGATTCTCTCCAACATTTCACATCCCTGTTTAATCCTCAAATAGGCCCAGAAAGCTCAATAGGAACCCTAGAGATAACTGCTAGAACCAGTATGGGCCACGTTCCCTATCCAGCAGGTTTAATGATTGGGGCACCCTGAACAACAGATACTACTAGATAAGAAACTAGTCTTTTTCATACAGTTGCCAGAACTATCTTCCCTCAAACATGGTTTTGACTCCATCAATTTCACTTTTATACTATATGATGTCTCCCTGTAGCCTGTGAGAGCTAATCAAAACTTCCGATCATGGGATTTAGTGTTCTTCACCAATCAATCCACTTTACTAAATTTCCCTGTCCCCTACTCCACCTGATTATTATTATCATCATCATTATTTTCTGAATTCCAGCTCTAAAAATAAATGTGATCTGAGTCATACTGTTCCCAAAAATCTTGTTTTAGTGCTTCAATTAAAAGGCTACTGCAACTGTTAGTTTGGAACAGAACATACAAAGATTTGCACAGGGAAGATGCTGCCAAAATTCTGGCTTTTCACCTGCTCTACTGTTGGATGTCAAATTCATGACATTTTGCCCCCAAATTTGGTAGGAGGGCATGATTATTATCCATTTCATGGTAGAAATGGCAACATCCTTTTATCTTCAACCTCCTCTCTCCATATGCTAGGAGAAACATATCATGCCTCTGTCAACTCTGGATCATAAATCTGAAGGGTTCACGAAGAGAAACAGTTGAAAAGCTTTTCCTTTTTTTTTTTTTTTTTTTTTTTTTAAGCTTTTCATTTTTAAAGCTTTAAGTGTCACTTATTTTCTAAGTAGAGTTGAACTCTGCTTAGGAGTCCTTTTTCTTGTCCCTGCTTAGCCCCTGATTTTATTCTCACATTCTTCACCTCTCTCTTCCAGTTAAGCTACTGGATTTTTGGTAGATGGCCTAGTTTCCTACTTCAAAGAAAATTAAGTTTATCAAGCCTGAATTCCCTCAATTCCTACCCTCCGCCCTTTTGTTTTAATCTAGAGAGACTCACCGACTGCACCAGCTACACCATTGTGCCAGGAGAAGAGGGCTCCACTTCCTTCTCAAAGCTAACCTATGCTCTGGGATTTAACTCTCTTAAGACTCTGGCTTCTCTCACTCTCATTTTCAATTTCTCTTCTACTTGCTTTCATCTTTTAACCTACAAACATACTCTGATCTAAACTCCTTTTCCTAAAAACAAAAACAATAAAAGCAACTCTTTCCCAGATCAGTTTTCCCTCAAGCCACCACACTATTTCCTTTATCACTAAATTGCCCAAGAAACTAAATCTACACATGTTCTTTTTGTTATTGCTCATTTTCCCCTCACCTGATTTTCTAGTTTTTTTTCCATCTACTAATCCAAAACATTGCTCTCATATGGTAGCAATTAGTTCCTATTTTCAAAATTCCATGTTTGGTTTTTTTTTTAAGATTTTATTTATTCATGAGAGAGACAGAGAGAGGGGCAAAGACATAGGCAGAGGGAGAAGTAGGCTCCCCATGGGGAGCCTGATAATGGGACTCGATCCCAGGACCCCAGGATCACAACCTGAGCCAAAGGCAATAACTCAACCACTAAGCCAACCAGGAGCCCCATGTTTTTTTTAATCCACATTCTCATTTGACTTCTGTAGCACTTGACCCTGTGACTACTTATTCCTAGAAATCCCCTTCTAGTATCTGTCATAGCTAGCTCACTTGTATATCCCTGATCCCTTCTTGATTTTCTTCAGCAGCTCCTTAATAATAGCACTAATCATTTGGTGCTAAAACTGTGCCAGGCAGGGCTCTATGTATGGTGCATTTATTATATCATTTAATACAAAAACTCCGTGAGCCATTTACTGTTACTATTCCTACTTTTACCCAGGAATAAATAAACACAAAAGTTAACTTCCCAAGGCCCACAGTTTGTAAAGTGATAGAGTGAAGATACAAGCCTAGAGAGCATGACTTCATTGTGTTAGTCTACCTTAAGTAAGAAGTCTTTATCCTTGGTCTCTCATCTCTACCAGTTCTTCCTGGGCAGGCAATGCCATCCATGCCTATAGTTTCAACTAACATAAAAAATATTACTTAACAGATTGCTAATATTATTTCCAAAATGAGATGAGTTCCTGCATCTCTATCTGGAACTCAGCTCCAGATCTGCATTTCTGACTATCAATTCTTTCTCCTAGAATATAGAATATGTCCAAAATGAACTAATTATCTGCCCTCCTCCCCACCCCACAAACTGCTGCTGCTTTGTTTTTTTCTTTTTTCTTTTACAAATGCTTTATCATCTCAGTCACACAAGTCAAAAACCTGGAAGTTAGCTTTCCTCCACCCCCACAAGCTGTCACTTATGTCCAATTTCTACCTCCTGTTACCCCTTTTGAGCTGCCCTCATCTCTGTAACAAACTGAACCAACAGCCCCTGAATGATCTCATCTAGGCGCTCTAGTCTGTCTTCCATACCGTCATCACAAATACCTTATAAGCCTGATCATGTGGCCTCTCTGCTTATTCACCTGGTAAGAGTCTAGATTACTTAGCCTGGCATATACGCCCGCCCCTTCACAATCTGGCACCAACACTTATTTTTATCGTCATTCCTACCCTCTGTCTTAGCCTCTTGTACATACTGCTGTTCCTAAAACATGGCAGGCTCTTTCAGATGCTCCTGTATTTCTTACTCCCCTCCCCCTGGAATTTCCTTCCCTACACACTGTCCTCCACATCTAACTTAAAAGTCACTTCCTCTAATGGAGTCTGCCTTCTTCTCTCAGACCGTCTCTTATTCAAGGACATTCTTCCTTTGCTTTTAGTTTCCCCTTCTATTATATTTTTAGTAGCAAGAGAAGACAGGTATTCTCTAGTAAAGTTGGTTCTATGACAAGCATTAAAGATACCTTTCAATACTCTGACAAAGACCATAAGATCAAGGGGAATTGTCAGAAATAATTCTACATGGGGATGTGTTTCAGAAATGAGAAATTTCCCCTCTGGGGTCTTATTTCAGAGTTCCTAATAACTCTCTCAATCTGAGATAAAAACTAACCCTCATTTTTTCAGAAGTACTTGCAGGATCTTTCAGCTTTTGCTTTCTCTCTCAGCCTTCTGCTGCTCACATTTAGGCCACTTCACAGCTTGCCAGCACCTTCCCAAAGAGTGGGAGGAACTCATATATCACTGGTGAAACTGAATCAGTCCTTTGAGATTTTGTCAATGTTCTGGAATGTTTTGGTAATGATAAGCAAAATTGGCGGATTACATGTGAATTCCATTTATCCATATTATCCCTATGTTAAACTACCTCATTTAATTTCTTTAGGAGGCAGGAATGAAGAACTGCAGTATCCATGCCTATCACCCATAAAGACACACAGATACTGATGTATTCTTCTTAAAAAGCTACACCATGAAGCCTAAAATATAATAAACCCAGGCGCCAAAATGAAACAAAAATAGCAACAGGACTGTCTTTGAACTTACATCCTTGCATTTTGTCCAATCAGTTTTAGCTGTTTACTCTCTAAGTTTTAGACCGTTTCAGTGACTTTCCTTCTCTTGAAGAATTAAGGTTCCCAGGGAGACAGATTCTTTGAAGCCCTAGGGTTATCTGGCAAATCACTATATTCCACACACAAAAAAAATTGTTTTCATCTAAAAAGTACAATGTTTATGTCCTTTTATAATTCAGTGAAAATAAGATATAAGCAAGGTAAAAATATAGGGAGGGAAGCCATCCATTCATTCTCTTGGAGATACTGAGTTAAGCTAAATATGACCCAAATTGTAATGAAATGAGGATCACTGTAGTTTTAAGCAGATTTCTGTCCCAAAGACCAAAGGCTTCCATCAAAAAAAACAAACAAACAAACAAACAAAAAACTATACTAAGTTCTACATTTCTTAATATAGTTCCCTTTCAGTAATGGAATTTAAGTATATAAATGAATAGGATAATTAATTAAAAGGCATTATCTAATTGTTACTTTAAACAATAATAATCACTCTGATAATATAAATCACCGTTTCAGGTTCCCTTATTGTAGCAGAATTAATATGAGACAATGAGCTAGAAGAGGACAGTTTGGAGAAACAAAAAGGAATCGGTTTTTCCTACCAATAGCTCTGGAGACCGACAGACTTCCATTCACCCTCCAGGCACCAAACCAGACTACACAACCTCCAAGAGCCTCAATTCGCTGCTTTTCATCCTAAAGAGCAATGCAATAGAAAGAAGCAAATATTGGATTCAGGATGTACTTATCTACCTTAACAGTAAACAACAGATATAATACTCATCAGCTTCCTGGAAAGGTTCTCTTTATTACTCCTATGTAAGATGGGCATGGTTGCTCCGATAATGGTGGTAGTCATAATAAGCAAGTAAATCTTAATTAAGCTAGAAACCTGCCTCTGGCATGTGCCCTCCCAGAACAGAGCACACTTACCTCCCTGTCCGGTTTGTGCGGCTTCATTAGCTCAACAGCTTGACCTTTTCTCACAAGCATGACCTGGGAATCCCCAACCCAGGCCACATGAAGCATGTTCCCTCTGATGAAAGTCACCACTCCTGTAGTCCCACATCTTAAACTCTGAAAGTAATTTAAATAAAACTAGAGTCAGTAAAAATAAATAGACTTCAGATTCTCATTGAGAAGCAATTTATAGTTAACACAAACTTTTAGTTGGGGGCTAGACTATTAATAACTTGATTTCACAATAAACAGCAATTCCTGTTTCTCAGTGCATTTTTATAGGCATGAATGTATGTGCACACATTGATTTTATCTACGATATGCAAGGCAGGATGATTTTTCATTTCATTTTATGTACAGGTACGAAAACTATGGCAGGTTATGTGACCTTTTCAAGAGTGGGTAACTCATTAGTACACAAAACAACTGAAATTCTTCTTCCTCCCAGTCCAGGGCTCAATCCACTACAGCAACCCTTAAAGGTTTCCATATGCTGGTTTCTGTTTTGTTATTGACCTATACAGTATGTGCAGGGGGAGGGTCCCAACAAAGTATCTGATTGGTACAAATGCTCCCATACTCTAAATATTAAGATAGGAACCAAGAGATAACATATATTCCCTGGCATGCTAAGTTGCTTATACTTTAAAAAAACAACAAACAAACCTGCAATCATTTTAGGGGCCTCTGCTTTTGGAACACTGCATAAAGAAGAGCTTGAAATTTCACTGCAATAGCTCAGTACCATTGTACTTAATGCTCCTGATACTACTACATGAAAATGACATCTCCATTTGACATGAGTCACCACTAAATAAGCATGACTTTCTGTTACCAAGGACTTGGCCTAAATTAGAACCAATGCGTCAAGGGTGGTAAAAGGCCCCTTGTATCCAATGAGAAAAACAACTTCTCATTTTCCCTATATAGGGAAAGTTTGTTACAAATCCTCACCCACCAATAAAATGTCTTCCCACACAGAATGTTCAAAGACTCAGCCCCCTGGAACACATGATAAAGACACTTCAGTGCATATGCCCTGGAGAGAACAGGAGGTAGGGCTGCTTCAGCAACAGGAATAGCTACTTTCTTTCCAGCAGTTAGCAGCACATGGAAGGAAGCAGGAGAAGGAGAAAAGTAACTGCTGAGACAAACCTAAATTATTCAAAAGAACTACTGGCAAGACTGAGAGACACTAGGATCACTGGCAAAGCAAATGAGGTGAACAGGGTCAGAAGGAAAAAAAAACAATTTTGAGGACACAGAGGAAAAAGGACAGAACAGAAAAAGAGAACAAAGTGATTCTCTTAGTTTCACCTTGGCGATTACAGATCACCTCTCAGGGGCCAGGTCTTGTCCTCAGCCAAGGTGATGACAGCCAGTAGCTCCAAGGTAGGCAGACCTGAGCAGTGCCAGCCTTTGAGACTCTGGGATGTTCTGATGTTGACAACTGTATTTTGTTTTCTAGCCCCACCTCTATATGTAGACCCTAGTGGTCACTGTTGTTGGATTCACATAGTAATCTAAACTTGGGGTATAGGTTGGGAAATACAGAACGTTTTCCTTGTTTAATACCAAATAGTTCTGAATTATTGTTTCATTGATCCAAATACCACTATTGATGTGTAGCATAACAGTGAGATCAAAGAAATGGAGTAAATGATGACCCTACTCTTTCCAAGTCCTTTTCTAAAAACAGTTAATGTTTCATTCATAGGGCAGGAGTCTTATTTTTTATATGTATAGTAATTCTGTAATTACTTTTAAAAATTAAAAACTATTATCTTACTGTTGGCCCCCAGTTAGAAATGAATATAGAGTACTGTATTCATATACCAATACCCAGAATGATAATTAGATTAAAATTTTTACATTTATTTTTTAATTTTAACTTTTAGATCTTAATATAGAGCCCCTATCATTCATTTGGAGGAAAAACCTTAGGTCTGTTTAACCTTAAGAAATTAGGACATGAGCTCTGATTTTTTTTCCTGTAAGAGAAAATCCGTTCAAGAATCATCTAAGGATTTGCTCTCTCCAAGTAAATTTTCCCTCAAGCATTACACAGTAAAGCACTGCCAACCCATTTAGAACCAAATGTATGGGAGTAATCCAGCTTCTGTTTCCTTTTTCGTCCATTGTTTTAATTACGGTATCCAGATCTTGTCAGCAAAAGTCTGCTTGGTCCTAGTGTGAAGCTGACAGGCACTGGTAAATAACAGATGAAACTCACCTGCTAAATCCAGCTTTCTAGAAAATTATAGCTTAGGAGTTTCTCTATAGTACATCATATCACCCTATTACAACCCCGATGAGAGAATTAGAACTACAGCAGAATCCAATAATGTGGGTCAAAAATACAGGTGGAAAGAACTTTAATGCCTGCCCCAAAAGAAAAAACCCAAAATAGCCCTTGAACTGCAGGCCTAGTTGAACTCAGCTAGTGCATTCAAGGCTGGAATTAAGAGAAAATGGCATACCTCCCTGGCTGCTTTCTGCACAAACCGTTCATCAGTGACCCGAAAAGCTCGGCACAGAGCCTCAGCAGGATCATGGGGGAACATCTCCTGGCGTACTAAATTAACATGCAGGTGAATGGAGGCATAAATAGCAGCATCCACTCCCCCATGGCCATCAAACACTGCAAAGTAAGCTTGTTCTTCTTGGTCCTGTCAGTAGAAGAACAGACACAGGGAAGTTAGGTACAGCATGACTCAAATCAACAAACCCATTCTCCTCTGCAGCATTTGTCACCTAGACAGTAAGACTAAATGTTTCTCTCTTTGATATGCCTGATCGACTGCTAAAATACCTGCACTATTAGGGCATCTGTATTTACACACAGAACGCTGGAACACATGCTGGCCAATAAGCTCAGGCTGAAATGCCCTCTCAGTGAAAGTTGTTGTCTTGTACCATGGAAACCGCCCACATGCAGTTGCTTCAAAACTGCTGTTACAAGTTGTGGGAAGGAGGAGGAAAGAGAAAGTATAAGGAGGAACTGAGCAAAAGCTGTTCTGGATTGAGTTTTTTTTTTTTTTTTCCAAAATGAAAGTATCCTAATATAATTGGAAATTGAGAACAATAGGAAATAATTGGCTTTCAGCAAGCACAAGGCCAATTAGGTTGTTTAAAATACAGAGATAATGAAAGCATACATATACTTCTATAATATCAGGGGATCCCTGGGTGGCTCAGCGGTTTGACGCCTGCCTTCGGCCCAGGGTGTGATCCTGGAGTCCCAGGTTTGAGTCCCACATCAGGCTCCCTGCATGGAGCCTGCTTCTCCTTCTGGGTGTGTCTCTACCTCTCTCTCTCTCTCTCTCTCGAATAAGTAAAATATTAAAAAAATAAACTACAACATCTTCATAAATCATAGTCCTATTGAATACTTCCCATAAATAACAAGAGTCTCTAAGACTGGTTAGCCAGACTTAAACCACATCAGATGTCCAAATGCCCTGTAACCATTTTTGCCTTGTCCCCTAACCAAGATTTAGCTTCACCCTTCCTGGCCCATCCACTGCTTGAGGCACTAAGGCAACTGCCAGAGGAACTTCATCTAAACCAATGCTTTTTCTTAACAAAGGAAACCTATAATCATAATACTACATTTAAGCCAATAAGTAGTTTGCTTCTTTATCTTCAACTCCAGTGTTTACATCTCAGATCTAGCTCTCTTAGTAGAGAGCTGAACTGACTGAACTCTCACTTGAGTCCTCTTTGGCTCCGCTTAGACAGTAATAATCATTTTCATGTGCAAGCTTTGACTTAATCTTTTAGGCTCTAGGAACTCAGATGAGTCCAACCCCCATCATTTAAAGGAAATCTAACATACAAAGTAAATCATATCATTTTCTCGTGCTTATTTTCTCATCTGTTAGGTAGAGATGAGTTGCTATTTCATGGGGATTTGGAAGAACTATTAAAACCACAGGTATATCACAGGTGTTTTGAAAAAATTCTTTTTAGGGGAACCTGGGTGGCTCAGTTGGTTAAGTGTCTGACTATTGATTCAGCTCAGGTCATGATCTCAGGGTCTTGAGATTGAGCTCTGTGTTAGGCTCTGCACTCCGCACAGTGTCTGCTTGTCCTTCTTCCTCTATTCCTCTCTCTCTCAAATAAAATGTTTAAAAGAAAGAAGAAAATTATTTTTAAAGGGCATACTACATTTACAAAAGTACCAAACTTAAATGTCCATAGAGTAAAAACACACAAATATTATGAAATCAATACCTAATACAGACATTACAACTAGTTAATTTAATAATACCATCTATAATGCCATTGAAAATTAACTGATTAAACAGAACTATCTTGAAAAAAAATGTCCAGACTATAGACTTTCTACCCATACTAAAGCAGTACTCATTTTTAAACAACTCAGTTGGGAAGATAAGAGTAAAATTGAAGAAATAGCATATCCAAGCAGTCGTTAAATGATGAGTGAGCTGATGTGGGATCATCATCACAAAGAGGGAGGGGACAATAGCCTTTTTGAGGCCATTAGAGTATATCTTTAAACAATGTGAGATTGGCAGGAGATTCTTAAACAATATAGCATCTAAAGAAATAGAAGAGACCCAACTGGATCTCTTAAAATTAGTATACCATTTTAAATTTAAAAACTATTTTTCAAAAAATATTTTTTCCCTGTTATAAAGATGATGTAGTATTTATTTGGACTAATAAAGAAGTATAAAGAAAGAAATCTATATTATCCCACCATTCACAGATAACCAGTCTTTCTTCTATATAAATTTTTTGGATACAATTAGGATACTATACATAAAATTTTATATCCTGCTTTTTGTCATTTATCATATGACATTAAGATTAGTATTTCCCCTGTCATTAAGTATTAATGAAAGACACTTGAAATGGATATGTGCTATACATCTCATGAGCATATCATAGTTACTCCCTATATATGACCTTGATCATTTCTAGTTTATTACTGAAAATGTTATGTGTAAGACATTTATGTCAAACAAAACATTAATATAAGAATTTCCTGTATTTGTGTCCTTATAAAATTAAAAGTGAAATTACCAGATCAAAGATAGTGAAAATATACAAGGTTCTAAGCATGTGTTGCCAAACTGCCTTCAAAAACATTTCTCTAGGGGGTCCCTGGATGGCTCAGCGGTTGAGCATCTGCCTTTGGCCCAGGACGTGGTCCTGGAGTCCTGGGATCAAGTCCCACATCAGCTCCCTGCATGGAGCCTGCTGCTCTCTCTGCCTGGTCTCTGCCTCTCTCTCTCTCTGTGTGTCTCTCATGAATAAATAAAATCTTTATTAAAAAAAAAAAAAACATTTCTCTATAGCAAAGTGTTCCTTTCTGAGGTAGGCTTTTGGGCTGATTTTGAGGCAAAATTGAAAACCAACCAGGTCAACAAATAGCAACAATGCCGTCAGACCTGGGTATAATCTTCAAGTGGGTGTAATGATAGAAGGATCATTTATCACATTAAAGTTAATATTTAAGGAACCCCTGGGTGGCTCAGTGGTTGGGTGTCTGCCTTCAGCTCAGGGCGTGATCCCAGGGTCCTCGGATCTAGTCCTGCATCAGGTTCCCCACAGGGAGCCTGCTTCTCTCTCTGCCTGTGTCTCTGCCTCTCTCTCTGGGTGTCTCATGAATAAATAAATAAAATCTTTTAAAAAAGTAAATATTTAAGGTTACATTTGCATGGGCATGGTAACATTTGGAAACAAGGATATTCAAATATTCTAAAGATATCTGGAAACAAAGCTGATCTATCTTTGTAACATAAGCACCAATTACCAACCTACTATCACTGCTCATCAGACCTTGACAGTCAGCTAAAATTTAAATTTAGCGGCTAAATAAAGGAAATATTGTGCTTTGTATAAATTACTACATGGTAATTTTTAAGTTACGAACTTGAGTGAAGAAAAGAGGCAAGTGACAGGCAGAGGAAACTTACCTCTATTGGCACTAACATATTTAATAGGAAAAGAAGAGGAAGATAACAAGAAAATGGTTATTAAGCTGACAAAGCTCATATGATCCAATTTGTCAGTCACAGAGATTCATGAAATGTAATTCCCATCTACTTTCCCATCTCAGAAACCAAGATTTAGAAAAGGAAATCACAGGAAATCAGAAAACAGTCTCGGTTTCAAATTCACCCTTTTATGTTGCTTCATCAACATAGTAATGTGGGAACTTAATAAACATCATCTGATTTTACTGTAGTTTCCTTTTAAACAGCTTTATTGAGATATGGCAGTTTTCTTTCACATTTGTATGTTTATAGAATAGCTCTGGAAGTTTATCCCACCAAAAAATTGGTAACTTCCCTTGCCTTCATGGAGGGGAATTGAGCATCTGAGAGACAAGAGAGAGATTTTTGTTTTTGAATTCTGAACCATGTGAATGCATTACCTATTCAAATAATATAAAATTGGGTGCCTCGCTGGCTCAGTTGGTAGAGCATGTGACTCTTCATTTTGGGGTATGAGTTCAAGCCCCACATTGAACATAAAGCTTACTTAAAAATAAACCAAAATAACATAAAACAGTTTTGTTTCTGCTGTCTAATACAAGCAAATTTGTGCCATTCTGCCTTTCATCCTACTCCGACCCATCAGAGATACTATCAGTATATTAGCAGTTCTCCTTTTAGAAAAATAGGACCATGAAGGTGTTTGTTTTGTTTTTAAAATTTCATTGATTGTTGAGAAGGGCCCTTTACCTCAAGATTGAAGAGCATATTAAAGTCAGGAATGCAGACATGTTTGTCTTCCATTTTCCTGCGCATGTTTTTGATAGCATGGATTGATGTCTCATAATAAAGCTGGGGTCTCCTGCGGAGAGGGAAGTCTTTCACCCAGCTGCAGCAAATCTCGTGTAGTTTGCTGAAGACCGAACGGGCCAATTTCATTGTCTCAATCTCTGAAAGAAACACAGACACTCCCAATGAAGAGCCTTGTAAAGCTGCTTTTCACTTGCCCACTTGGTAAAGACAGAAGTAGGTCACCTTCGTCAGGCTCTTCCTTAATAGAAGAAATTCCTCAAGAAAAATGAAATGTTGCTTCTGAAGAGAAAAAATGACAACCAATCTAGTAGAAAATCATCAGCCAGCAGCTGCCACTATGAAATTCTTATGAGAAAACCTCTGATCAAGATTGGATCTATTCCTAGACTGGATTTCTTCCAACCCTCAAAGTGCTCTGGCCACTGCTATCAAGTTCAGAGCACTGGTTCGTTCCCTTTTGGTTGGTTGCCACAGTTATTATCTGGAGAGCCAAGCTCCCCATGCTTAGAAGAATGACTGAAATATGAACAGTAGTTATCCAGCTGATTGGAATATGAAATGCCCATGAAAACATCATCTATTTACCAACCACAGGAATGAGAGTTTACTTTGATTACCATTTATTTGTCTTTGTCTTTTTTTCCTGACCTCTTCCTTTTACCTCCCTCCAGTTCCTTAACTTCTCTCCTATAACTGATCATAATTTGGAACTAAATTACACATTTTTCTTATCTGATGAATTTTTTAATTAAAGTTTTTGGCAATAGCTTAAATAGTTTAGCTAAAAAATTAAATGAGGTAGAAGTTTTAAAAGTCTATAAGGAGGGGGATCCCCGAGTGATTCAGCGGTTTAGCGCCTGCCTTCCGCCCAGAGCCTGATCCTGGACTCCCAGGATGGAGTCCCACATCAGATTCCCTGCATGGAGCCTGCTTCTCCCTCTGCCTGTGTCTCTGCCTCAATCTCTCTCTCTGTGTCTCATGAATAAATAAATAAATTCTTTAAAAAAAGTCTATAAGGAAAAAAGTTTTTAAACTCCGTGTATATAACCCATAGCAGAGATAGCAACCTGAGGATTCTTCACACTAGACTGTTAAGTCTATTACTTGACCTGTCAAGTGGAGTAGATAACCTCACTTTGGAGGCTGATTTGCATCCCTCAATGGACAGATAGATGTGTAAACATTTTAGGCAATATAGAATAGTACTGAAGAGATTGTATCTCACATCATCCCAGCTCCAGTTGTCCTCTATTCATGCTGCAGTTATTAAATAACTAAGGGGAAATTAAGTTTCCTCAAGCCAGTATTTTAGAGATTCCTACATCTTAGGTAAAAACATTTAGAATTCTCCAAAAATTATTTTTTACTTTACTAAATCAGATATAGCTTGACAGCCTGAGAAAATGTGTACCAGATGGGCAATGGTTGCACGTGACTCCTCTGATCTAGAACACAGATCCCACAGGAGAGAGACTGTGTTCTAGCATGGCCTAGGAACTCAGGCTCCATTTTTCTATTCCTTTCCCTGCCTTACTTTAATCTGCAAGTACATTTACCTGTTTTTCTTATTCAAAATCCTTTCAACAATGACTATATTCAGAAAGCTTATCTCAAGATTTGCATTGCCTTTTTCCCCCTCATTAATATAGTACAGGGTGGTAAACAATGTTTTTTGACTATGTCGCCCCTTGATGTTTTTATATAACTGAAAATAAGGGTATGTTTGAAAGAGAAAGGAAATTCAGAGAACAAGTACAGCCTGATATGGCTGTATGGCTTAGAGAGGAACTGAAGCTGATAGACTAGCCAGTGTTTTGACAAACTCCAATTTTTTTTTTTAAGTACCAGTTGCCAGAGACTATCTCTTTCTGCCAGCAATTACCTATTTGTATCACTCCAACACATCTGGTCTTTGCAGCAGCATAGGTGTGAGTTTGACTCACAACAGTGGATTGCAAAACAGTAAGTGAATTTGGAAACATGGAGTGGGATGAAACAAATAACATACTATCAGGATAGTTCCCAGGTTCCCAAATAATAGAAACCATTATATCATTCTTTGGCTTGTATATTATTCTTATTATATAGATTTGCACCATCCAGTAAGGCTGCTTACTAATTAAATATGGCCATTTAACTAAAAGTCAGTTTTTGGGTCACATTGGCTATATTTCAAATGCCCAGTAAGTACATTTGGCCACTGGCTACCACACTGGACAATGCAATTAAAAAACATTTCCATCATCATGCTATTGGGCAGCACTGGTTAGATTACATTGTTTAGGGGAGGTGGGCAATACCAGCTTCCTCTAATTAGTAAACCAGTAGATCTGTTCCTATCCTCTCCCAGTTCCTTCTTCCCTGATGTTCCCATTACACCATTTACTATAGCTCTTGCTACATTTTGTAACAATATTCTTAAGTGTTGGTTATATCCTCTGTTTCTGGAACATTACACAAACAAGTAAAACCATTTTCTATCACAGGTCTATCTGACTCTGACATCCATGATCTACATTTCCCAAATAATACTGCAGATGCAGATTGTGTCTTATTTGTACTTGATTAGTCATAGTACAGTACCTAGCAGATAACAGGGACTCATTAGATGTTTATTAAATAAATGAATATGCAAGGTTATATTAAGTTACTAAAAAATTATGTTTTTTGAATGTCTATTCTGCTTTACTGATCTCTCCATCTATTTCTACAGTGGTGCCATTATTTTAGAATTACTATAACTTTATAACATGTTTTTGTATCAGGAGGATTAGTTATCCTACCTAATATAACTTTTAAAAGATGTCATTTGGTAGTTTGACATGTTTATTATTCTCGATGAATTTTCTAATTATTTTGCCAAGTTTGAGGGGAGAAATCTGTTGCCACTGCGTTTGGGGTCACCTTGAATTTATAGGGTAATTTGCAAAAAAAATTGATGTCTTTTGCATAGCAAGTCTTATCCGGGAATAGGCTGTATTGTTGTTTTTTTTTTTTTTGGCTGTATTGTTTCATTAATTGAAATCCTCTTTATGTTACTCAACAAGGTTTTAATATGGGATCTACAATCTTTTTTTTTTTTTAAGTAATCTCTACTCCCAATGTGGGGCTGGCTCTAAATCACAACCCAGAGATAAAGAGTTACAGGCTCCTACAACTGAGTCAGCCAGGTGCCCCAAGATCTTCATATTTCTTAAAAAATTTATTTCAGTTATTTTACTTTATTTCCTATTTTGAGTCAGAACTTTGTTTTACTGTGTTATTGGCTACTTCACAAACATTCCTCTTTCTCCCAGAGACATTTCCTTCTCTGCTCTTAGTTCATTTGCATCCAGGTTTCACCCCTAGATGCACATGAACTGAGAGTAGAGAAACATTCATTTCCAGCTGATTAGATACACATTCTTCTGGCCATAGTGATTGGCTCAGGAATTGGAAATAACCCAAGTTGGGCTGGTTAGAGTGAATCCTGTAATTTATGTAAGAGCAACTGAGTAAAGTTACTGCTACTTTCCTGCTTGATTTGAATGAACCTGGGCAGATGAAAGACCTTGTGCTTCTAGCAATCATCTTGCCACCACATGGAGCCTGAGAATAAAATAAAAATTAAAGTGGGGTGCCTGGCTGGCTCAGTTGGTAGAGCATCATGGGTCCAAACCCCATATTGGATGTGGAGCCTATGAAAGAAAGAAGAGAAAGAAAAAGAAAAAAGGAAAGGAAAGGGAAAAAAAAAGGAAAGGAGGAAGGAAGGAGGGAGGCAAGGAAGGAAGGAAAGAAGGAAAGAAAAAAGAGAAAAGAAAAGAAGAAGAATACAGCTGAGATTTGGAGAAATGCCAGGTTGGGAAGAATCATATGAAGCCTTGAATCTAGCTGTGTAGCTCATATGTTGAAGCGTAGCCAATCTATTCTGTTTTGCTGAAGCAGTTTGAGTTGTGTTCGTGGTCACTTGTAACCAAAAAAAATTCTTAAGTATATATTATGCGTAAATGCTAGATTTTGGTCTGAGCCAAATTTTGTCCTACAAAGTCCATGATGTATCATATAGTGCTACTTTATTAAGTTTATTTTTAAATTATGAATGGAGGGGTGCCTGGGTGGCTCAGTCAGTTAAGCGTCTACCTTAAGCTCAGATCATGATCTCAGGGTCCTAGAATTGAGCCCTACATCTCAGAAGGGAGCCTGCTTCTCCCTCTCCCCTCTGCCTGTCACTCCCTCTGCTTGTGCGTGCTCTCTCTCTAATAGATAGATGAAATCTTTAAAAAAAAATTTCTTAAATAAAGTTAGGAATGGATAATTGAATTTTATCAGATGCTTCTTTGGGCATCTTTTGAGATTCTGGTGTTTTTCTTTTGACCTATTAATATATAAAATATGCTAATAGACTTCCTATAATTTTTGTTTTGTTCATAAATGAACTGAATGAATGAATGAACTGTTGTACTCAATATACAAATATTTTACTTAAGATTTTTTTACATTGACTACTAAAACTGATATCTCATTTCCTTTTTTACTTTTGTTTCAGGCAGGTTTTGGTATCAGTGTTATGCTTTGCAAATGTCCTTCCTTATGCTATTGGAGATTTCATTTTACAAAACATTGGAATTGTCTGTCTTTGCTCATTTGAAAATGTCCCCCTGTAGAATCACCTATTTTTTGTTCTTTTTAGAAAATAGCTCCTTGACAATCTTAATCTCTTCTTCTTAGGTAAAGCTTATTAATTTGTATTTTGCTAGAAAACACCCAGGTTTTCAGATTCATTTATATACACAAAGCTTTCATAATTTCTTCAGTGTTAGTGTTAATTTTCCCCTTCTTTTTAATTTTTACACTGGGATATTTCAAATTTATTTTAGGTTGTCTGGACAGGAGTTATATCTGCCAAACTAAATGTGTAACAACAGATACACAAGGTCGTTTAGCAAACATTCTGGTAGAGATGACAGAAACATGGAAAGAGCTTTAGGTTAATGATTTTTTTTTTTTAGTCTGTTTTTGGAAACAACTAAGAGGAGACACAAAGGCATTTCAGTGGGGATCTAAGTGCCTTTAAGCCAGTGACAGCAGGCCTTATTCTGTAAGCTCATTTTACACTCTGATGTATGGATAAACACAATATACCCTGTAGAGATTCTCCTCACGGCAATTCATACTGAGTGACTTGGGTTAAATAGATTAAGGACTTGCAAATAGTTAGAATTACAATAGATCTTTCTGAATCACAGCCTTAGCAAGGAGACACTACTAGGTAATCTCTTGAAAAAATACAAAATCAGAATGACCAGTGATACCACCAAAAGACAAAGACCCCTTCATTTCAGTCTGCTATCTTATGGGGGTTCAGAAAATGCTTCCAAAACAGGCATGCAGGGCAACACTTCAGTCTTGCTACGTTAAGTATTCTCCTTCTGCAGGGAGTGTAGAACATCAGTATATAAATAATTGCTGCTTGAAATGGAAAAATAAAATAAAAACGGTGTGAAAAAGAGAAAATTGTCCCAAGTAGCAATCCGCCCCCTCGCAGCTGTAAATTACTCATTAGTCGTTAATGTCACTGTACTGAGCTGGAGCTGAGTCAGCCGCCACCCAGGCTGCAATGAAGCAGAATTCAATATCCCTCATCTTTTCGTTACAAGGCTTTGACTTCATGCATCAGTACCAGAGGAAAGACCAGTGCTGTGTAGCAGGAATTCCATCCAAGTTGACTCTGGAACAATTTGGTTCCAAGTGAATCAATTACTCTCAGTAAAAACAAAAGGAGGAATTCCTTTCTTGCCAATTTTCTGTCAGAAATGATCTAGAGAGATAAAGGAATAACAGAAATGTTTACTTTTATATCTGCTTCAAGTTCTCTGGGATCTAGCTACTCTGATTCATTAATATAGGCTTTGTTCTTTATGCACTGTGTTTAAAGGCAAATGCTTAAAATAGAACAAAGTGAAATATTAAAATTCCTTAATAATTTTGAATTGTAATTCCTAATTTTTACAAAAATTGGTATTTCTTCAGAGCCTGTCAAATATGTATAAGCCTAATATGTTTTTATAAGCCTAATATGTTAATCAATATGCCTTCATTAATAAATAATTTGCCTAGAAAAAAGATACACAGTGATCATGCAATTAAATCACATTTACATAGTTGTTATGGAGAACTCTACTTATATATTGGTAGAATAAAATTTAATATAATTAATGAGAAGTTTTGTTACAACTGATTTCTTGAATTTTTATATCATTTTTTACTTGGATTCTTTTTTTTTTTTATTTGGATTCTTATAGGTAAGCTAAATATTTTAAATAGGCCTTGCTCAAACTCTTCCCTCACTCATCTTTTCTGTTGTGTCTCCACACTTCTCACTTTACTCTTTCCACTTATCTAGGCATTATCTATGGTAATATTCTGTTATGATAATCTCTTGCTCCAGTTATTATCACGTTTTTAAAATATACCTGTATTTTTTCCTTTATCCCTCCTTTTATTGATAGTTTGAAATATACATATATATACTTTTTTTTTTTTGCATTTTTTCTCTTACTACCACTACAAAATCAGTAAGTGGGTAAACATAATTAGGCTTTATATTGCGTATACACTTTCTGTGGATTACTACACATGAGAAGATTTTAATATTTTTAAACAAATAATGTAGAAAGGTACTCACCCACAGTCCCTTCTGTGCCATCTGTTTCCTTTGGGATATAATGTGCAGAAAGATCACTCTGAAGGACTTCATCTGATGTGGCTCTGGCTAAAGCAGCAGCCAGAAAGGAAGGGCAATTACTGAAAGAAAAAGGGCTACTTCAGTAAGAATTAGGAAGTGATAAATTTAACATTACTAATTATTAACATATCTGTCTCCAAAAAAAAAGTTTTTAAACACTATTCAACACATATTTATTGAGTGCATAGTATATGCTATGCACTCTGCCTTGTGACTGGGTTCACACTGAGGAATAACACAAACATGGCTTCTGACCCAATAAGGCTTATAATCTAGCTAAGGAGAAAGACAATAAATAAGTAAACAGGATACTATTTAAAATTGGGATAAGTTTTATAAAAGAAACAAACAGGATAAAATGAAAGAATAACAGAGGGGGGTACCTACTTAGAAGGGTCAGGAATCCATATCTTGAAGGATAAGAAGATTTGGTTCTGTGGGGGTGGGAAGTTGGGAGACAATATTCCAGACAGAGAAAACAGCATGTGTAAAGATCCTTTCTGAGAGCTTGGTATGTGTGAGGAACTGAAAAAAGCTCAGAAAAGATGAAGTATAGTGGATAACGAAGAAAGATGGCAGAGAATAAGGTAAGAGGGACAGGCAATAGTCAGTTATATGTACCTTTTAGATCACAGAAGGGAATTTGGATCTAACACAAAGTGCAGTGGGAAGTCATTGACGATTCTGAGCAAGAGGGGCGCATGGGTGGCTCAGGTCATGATCCCAGGGCCCTGGGATGGAGCCCTGTGTCGGGCTCTCTTCTCAGTGGGGAGTCTGCTTCTCCCTCTCCTTCTGCCCCTCCTCCCACTCATGTTCCCTCTTTCTAGCTCTACCTCAAATATATAAATATATATATGTATGTATATGTATATATAATATATATATTATATATATGTGTATATATATATATATTCTGAGCAAGAGCATGCCATAACCAGACATATGAATTAAAATATGACTTTGCTGTGCCAAAGGAAATCAGAAAAGAGCAAGAATGAAGGAGGGTGGTCAATAAAGAGTTTGTTGTAAACCAGGTGAGACTGAAGAAAAAGTAAGAATGTTCTAGAGAAAGAAAATACAGAACTTACTGATTATTATTATATAGAGATGAGAGAAGCGAGTTAAGGCTGAGTTTTGCTTTGAGCAACTAGGTGAATGGTGGCATCATTCACCTAGATTGAGAAACCAAGAAAAGAACAAGTTTGTGGAAGCAAAGGGTAAAAAAGAAAACAAGAATTAATTTTAGCATATTAAATTGGAAGTATCTGTGAGATATCCTAGTGAAGGTATCAAATGAAGTGAAAGTTATTAGATACTCTACTGTGGAGCTCAGAGAGGTTAGAAAATTTGGAAGTCATTAATGTATGGATGATATTTAAAACTATGGAAAAAAGAATACATAGGAAGAAATTATAAAAAGAGAATTGCCTCATATTTTCCAAACCCTTTCAAAATAGGAAAGTTATCTCATGCCTCACCATTGCATGTTGAGGAGTTATGGGAAAGGTGTAGATAGTTTGCTTCTTTAGTCACCATGTTTTACATCAAGCAGCTTTCATCAAGAAATTGTACCCAAGGAATCTCACCTGCACCTGACCTCACTGAGTTCCTAAAGCTATGACCTGAGCCTGATGCCATTAAGGGATGGAACTTTGGGAGACTTTATGGGGTGGGGTGGGGGAGTGAGTATATTTTGCACGTGTGAAGGATGTGACCTGTGGGGCCAGAACAGACATGGCAGGTTGTTTTTCTAAAACAGACCACAACAATATTTCTGGTAGCTGGTATAGCTGCTTTGGCAGTTCCGTAAAATGGTGAAGTTATTCTATAGCCCAGCAATTCCACTTATAGGTATATATCCAAGAGAAATTAAAAGCATACATCGACGCAAAAATGTGTACATGAATGTTCATAGAAGCATTATTCATAATAGCCAAAAAGTAGAAACAACCAACTGTCCATAAACTGATTATGGATAAATAAAAGGCAATGTATTCATGCAATGGAATATTATTCAGCCATAAAAGGAGTAAAGTATTGATATATGCTACAATATGGATAAATCTTGAAAACATTATGGTGATATAGAAGTCAGTTACAAAAGACCACATACTCTTTGATTCCATTTATATAAAAGTCCAGAATAGGCAAATCTCAGAAACCGAGAGTACAGCAGCAGTAGCCTAGGCAGAGGGGTGAGGTGAATAGAGAGTAACTGTTGATGGGTAGGAGGCTGCTTTTTGGAGTGATGAAAACCTAAATCTTGGATTGCAGTGATGGTTAAACAATTATAAATGTACTAAAAGCAACAAATTGTACACTTTTAAAGGAGTAACTTTTATGCTATGTGAATTATATCTCAATAAAGATGTTTAAACCATTGAATAGAGGAGATGAAAGTAAGATTAGAATGGGTAAGTGGGAGGCAAGAGGGTGTGGCAGACACAGAAATGGGCAGTAACTGAAAGGGCATTTGAGGACAGGGACAGTTCTTATTTTAGAATGGTGTAGAATCTGACTGTATACTAAATGAAATAATCTAGTAGAGAAAGATTGATAGATAATGCAGGAGACGGGATGACCAAAGGAGAAAAGTTCCTGAGAAGGCAAGAGATGAGATCCAATCCATATGTGGAAACTGCTGACCTTTGATAGCATGAGGCACATTTCACCAGTTGGGAAAGGAAGAAAATAGGTACAGATGCAAATAGATTTCTAGATTTCCTAGTAGGAAAGTAAGAGAGTTCCCATCTAAAGTTTTGAGTCAACAATAACCTATTGAGTTACAGTGTTCCAGGCCTTGTTCTGGTACTTAGGATATAAATGACCAAAAAAGACAAAAACTCCTGCCTTTGGAACCCTCATACACTGTTGATGAGAATGTAAATTGGTGCAGCCACTACAGAATACAGCATGGAGGTTCCTCAAAAAATTAAAATAGAGATAGCATACAACCTAGTAATTTCACCTCTGGGTATTTACCCAAAGAAAACAAAAACACTAATTCAAAAGGATATGTGCACCTTTATGTTTGTTGCAGCACTGTTTATGACAGCCAAGATAAGGAAACAATCTAATGTCCATCCACAGATGAATGGATAAAGATGTGGTTTATATACAATGGAATATTAGCTTTAAAAAAGAATGAAATCTTGCCATTCATGATAACTTGGATGGACCTATGTCAAGTAAGTCAGAAAAAGGACCACATGATTTCACTTATACGTGGAATCCAAAAAACAAATGAACAAACAACAGAAATAGACTCATAAATATAAAGAACAAACTAGTAGTTGCCAGTGGAGAGGGAGGTGGGGAAAATAGGTGAAGGTGATTAAGAGGTACAAACTCCCAGTTATAAAATAAGCCATGGGAATGAAAAAGTACAGCATAGGGAATACAATCAATAATACTGTAATAAATTTGTAAAGTGACAGATGGTTACTATATATATATAGTGAGCATTTCATAATGTATAATTGTTGACTCACTGTGTGATTTATCTGAAACTAACATGGTATGTCAACTATACTTAAAGCAAAAACAAAAATAACCTCTGTCTCTGGAGCTTACATTCTAGAGAATGGCTTCTCAGTGAAGTATGGGGTTAGATCAGTAGTTTTTTTTTTTTTTTTTTTTTTAATTTATTCATGAGAGACAGAGAGAGAGGCAGAGACACAGGCAGAGGGAGAAGCAGGCTCCATGCAGGGAGCCTGATGCAGGACTCTATCCCGGAACCCCAGGATCATGCCCTAGGCTGAAGGCAGGCACCAAACTGCTGAGCCACCCCGGCATCCCTAGATCAGTAGTTCTTAAACTTTTGCAGGCATCAGAATTGCTTTTCAAGGCTTATTAAAACACACATTGCTGGGTTCCATCTCCAGAGTTTTTGACTCAGTAGGTCTGAAGTAGGACTTGAGAATTTTCATTTCTAACAAGTTCCCAGATGAGGTTCATGCTGCTGATCTAGGGACCACACTTTGAAAGCCATTGGGTTAGGTTATCAACTGGGTGTTGAGGGTAGAAAGTATGTTGGGCAGGAGGGATGAAGAGAAAGTAAGTATGAAATAGTCATATCAGAGAGTAGGACTGTCAGTCCTAAGAGATTGTTGGAAATTTGAGAAAATTTTTAAATAAAACCAGTCTTTCTGGTTGTACGATTTTCTCCATCTGTGTTCATGTGCATCCATGCATCTATGTTCATCTGTAGTAAAAAGAATTGTCTAGTTCATCAAGATTTGGGATTTTACAAGGTGAACATTAAGTGAAGAAGAGACATCTAAATTTAATATCTTTTTAAGAATCTGATTACAATGTTAGACCATGGACTTTACATTGGCTAAGAAAGAATAGGCATGAATGGTAAATCAGTGTGGTCTAAATGTAATTAAAGAACTGTAGTAGGAGTACTTGGTCACATAAACTAGGACAAAATATTGTAGTCTGAGAACAGGATGCTTGTATATAAGATTTTAGAGCCAGTGCAGTATCTGTGATAAGGTTTAGGTGAGACCAAGAAAGTGAGTAGTTTAGTGGTTTAGAAACATAAAATAGCAATGTTTACATTTGAGGTCCTCAAGAGAAAAAAAAAAGAAAATTATCTTTATTATCATTCATCAGTATTTGTAGGTTATGATCCATTATAGTTTAATGAATATATGAATTGTGACCAGCATTCTTTTTTAGAGATTTACTTACTTGAGAAAGCGAGCCCAAGTGAGGAGGGAGAGGGGTAAAAAGAGAGGGAGAAGCTGGCTCCCCACTGAGCAGGGAGCCCGATGCAGGGCTCGATCCCAGGACCCCAGAATCATGACCTGACCTGAAGGCAGATGCTTAATCAGCTGAGCCACCAGAGAGTCCCTGACCAGCATTTTTTAAAAAAGGAAATAAGGGGCAGCCTGGGTGGCTCAGCGGTTTAGCCCCGCCTTCAGCCCAGGGTGTGATCCTAGAGACCTGGGATCAGTCCCACGTTAGGCTCCCTGCATGGAGCCTGCTTCCCCTTCTGCCTGTGTCTCTGCCTCCCTCTCGCTCGCTCTCTCTCTCTGTGTCTCTCCTGAATAAATAAAATATTTAAAAAAATAAAAATAAAAAACAACTAAAAAGGAAATAAGGTACATGTAGTAAGGCTAAGTATTCTGTTGGATGGACCCTTAAATTATTATATAGTGTCCTTCCTCAGCTCTTATTAGTGTCTTTGGTCTAAAATTTAATTTGTCGGGACACTTGGGTGGCTCAGAGGGACTCCTGGGTGGCTCAGTGGTTGAGTGTCTGCCTTCAGCTCAGGTTGTGATCCCTGGGTCCTAGGATTGAGTCCCGCATCAGGCTCTCTGCATGGAGCCTGCTTTTCCCTCTCCCTCTCCCTCTGCTTCTCCTTCTCTGTGTCTCTCATGAATAAATAAATAAAATCTTTAAAAAATAAATAAAATCTAATTTGTTGAATATAAGGATCTCCACCCCCAGCTTTCTTTTGATGTCCATTAGCATGATAAATGGTTTTCCACCCCATCACTTAAAAAAAAATTTTTTTAAAGATTTTATTTTTTTATTCATCAGAAACACAGAGGGAGAGACAGAGACATAGGCAGAGGGAGAAGCAGCCTCCCTCTGGGGAGCCCAATGAGGGACTTGATCCCAGGACCCCAGGATCATGCCCTGAGCTGAAGGCAGATGCTCAACCACGAAGCCACCCAGGCATCCCACCCCAGCTTTCTTTTGATGTCCATTAGCACGATAGTTTTCCACCACCTCACTTTAAATCTAGAGGTGCCTTTAGGTCTGAAATGAGGTTCTTGCAGACAGCATATTGATGGGTCTTACTTTTTTATCCAATCTGACACCCTGTGTCTTCTGATTGGGGCAGTTAGCCCATTTACATTCAGAGTAACTACTGAAAGATATGAATTCAGTGCCGTCGTATTACCTGTAAAGTCTCTGTTTCTGTATATTGTCTCTGTTCCTTTTGGTCTATGTTACTTTTGGGCTCTCTCTTCACTTAAAGGATCCCTTTTAATATTTCTTGTAGGGCTGGTGTGGTTATCACAAATTCTTT
This sequence comes from Canis aureus, assembly GCF_053574225.1. NCBI lineage: Eukaryota > Metazoa > Chordata > Mammalia > Carnivora > Canidae > Canis > Canis aureus. Next base: position 27,621,998 of record NC_135626.1, read on the forward strand.
TAGTTTCTATTTCTCCTGAAGGCTAAGTATTCTGAATACACACATAAGTATATATATACTGAATCCTGATTGTGATAGAAAAAATTTTGAAAGCCACTGCCATTTAACAATTTTGAAATAAACTGACAGCATCCCTTGAAATCCAAATGCTTTATAAGCAATATTACCATTTCTCTTTTCATGCTAAGTTAACGGAGTTTTTCCTGAAAAGTCAAAATTTTTCATCATATACCTAAATAAACTCTTTGTCAACATTGCTTGTCTTTACCTTTCTATCATGTTTTACTTTGGCTAGCAGGACATATCCAAATATTTTGCATAAGTGGACTTTTAGTATATAATTACAAAATTTACTTGGTTCTTTGTTTCAAAATTTATTATTTTTTTAAAGATTTTATTTATCCATTCATGAGAGACACAGAGAGAGAGAGGCAGAGACACAGGCAGAGGGAGAAGCAGGCTCCATGCAGGGAGCCCAACATGGGACTCGATCCCGGGTCTCCAGGATCATGCCCCAGGCCAAAGGCAGGCGCTAAACCACTGGGCCACCTGGGCTGCCCCTGTTTCAAAATTTATATTAAAATTACCTAAACCCTTTATTGTAAGCTTATTCCCTAGAATTCCTCTACCCACCAAGAAAAAAGATATCTTTAGTGTGATTATTAAAATATCTAGGATCTAATGGCTCACGAAAGGTAAGAACATGAAAACTTCAGAGAATAAGGCAAGAACCATTAATCTAATTAGTGTGTCATCTGTGATACATTTTTAGTCACAGTTAATGTAATTTTTTACTTTTTGTCAGACAGAATGAAAATATTTTCAGTGAAGTAGGGAGGAGGATTAGCTGACTAATAGCTAGATATAAAACATCAAGCTAGACATTTCACCCACATGAGCTATCTCTACCTGTCAGAAAGCTACAACACTTAGCATGAATTAGTTCTTATAATTTTGACTCTGAAAGTAAAATGATCATTTCTGAAAAATCAGAATTGCAAATATATTTTAAAACATAGTCACATCAGAGAATATTTGATACAAGTCAAATAAAAGCTTATCATTAGAGCTTGTCATTTTTAAGAGAATTACCAGGGATGATTAACATGATAACAACATACCAAACTGCTTTCCGTCATCATTTCTCATACAACCCTGGACAGAAGTATTTACAGTGCTGATATAGAAAGTCCAGAAGTTTGGCAGATGTACTGCAGAGCAAATAACAGAGGATGGCCAAAAATTCATGGCAGTTTGGAGATCGAGGTTACAAATGTTATTATCTTGAGAACACTGCTGAAGTAGAGTGGGATTCCGAATTTTTAAACTTTTGCAGAGTGTATCATTTTGGGAGACTGGATCTTTTAAAGTCAAATTAATCCCAATCATGAAATGGGCAAAAGACATGAAAAGAAATTTCACAGAAGACATAGACATGGCCAAAAAGCACATGAGAAAATGCTCCACATCACTTGCCATCAGGGAAATACAAATCAAAACCACAGTGAGATACCACCTCACACCAGTGAGAATGGGGAAAATTAACAATATAGGAAACAACAAATGTTGGAGAGAATGTGGAGAAAGGGGAACCCTCTTACACTGTTGGTGGGAATGTGAACTGGTGCAGCCACTCTGGAAAACTGTGTGGAGGTTCCTCAAACAGTTAAAAATATACCTGCCCTACGACCCAGCAATTGCACTGCTGGGGATTTACCCCAATGATACAGATGAGGTGAAACGCCGAGACACCTGTACCCCAATGTTTATAGCAGCAATGTCCACAATAGCCAAACTGTGGAAGGAGTCTCAGTGTCCACCAAAAGATGAATGGATAAAGATGTGGTAATATGTATAAATGGAATATTACTCAGCCATTAGAAACGACAAATACCCACTATTTGCTTTGACATGGAGGGACCTGGAGGGTATTATGCTGAGTGAAATAAGTCAATCTGAAAAGGACAAACATTATATGGTCTCATTCATTTGGGGAATATAAAAATTAGTGAAAGGGAATAAAAGGAAAGGAGAGAAAAGGAGTGAAAATATCAGTGAGGGTGACAACGTGAGAGACACCTAACTCTGGGAAATGAACAAGGGGTAGTGGAAGGGGAAGTGGGTGGGGGGTTGGGGTGACTGGGTGATGGGCACTGAGGGGGGGCACTTGGTGGGATGAGCACTGGGTGTTATGCTATATGTTGGCAAATTGAACTCCAATTAAAAAAAATTAAAAATAAATAAATAAAGTCAAATTAATCATGTCAGGGCCCTCAGATCTAGTCCAAGAAAGATCCTTTGCTATTTATATATATTAACAGATATTTCTGAAGTGCTTACCATTCCTATCTTCAAGCAATTCACATCCTGAGAACAAAAGGAAATGTATTTTCATACATGCCAATTTATTACTTTCTTGTTTGTTTAGGCATCAAAGTACAGACTTTATATATTCATAGATAAAAATAAATCTTTGTCTAGTTTGTATCTAAGCCATATATAAACTATATGCATAGCCTTTATACAATGTTGAACTATCGTTAATTAGGGAGCCATTTAGTTTTAATTTTAAGTTTAGTCACATAATTGAATCATGCCACTTCATTAAAGTTATTTGTTAATGGATGCATACTTGAACTTCTGTGTATACGGACTTTCTCAATGTTATATATTGTAGAGCAGAAATCTGTACTCAATCAAGCTTCATAAATTGAATCCTTGCAGTGAATCCACTAGCTAGGAAAGAATCCTTCAGATTTGGTATAGCTTGTTTTCTTAGAGAGATACACCTATACCATAAACATAACATTGTCACCAACTGGTTATGAAGCTTAATATTTCATTTTTTAGAATTTTTATTTATTTATTCATGAGAGAAACAGAGAGAGAGAGAGGCACAGACAGAGGCAGAGGGAGAAGCAGGCTCCATGCGGAGCCTGATGTGGGACTCGATCCCAGGTCCCCAGGATCACGCCCTGGGCTGAAGGTGGTGCTAAACCGCTGAGCCACCCGGGTTGCCCCAAAGCTTAATATTTCAAACAAGAGAACACTATCTCCTACCTCTTAAAAAGTATTTACAAGAGGTTATTATTATAACTCCATTCTATAGGTTGATAAGAGTCCAGTCTACAGTTTCCAATAGAGAAAAGGAGTCAGATTGGAATTGAATCTGAAAGGCAGCTTTCTTCTAGTACTGTAGATTGCCATCTTGATATAGAACAGAAACCACAATAAATTATTCTGGCATAAAAACATTTACTTTGCATTCATTTTCAAATGTCATAAATATCAGGTAAGTCCTGTTAGATGGACATAATACTTTAGATAGTCATCTTTTTCTAAGCTGACCTGTTAGTATCTTCCACATGCATATTAAGACAATATACATTTTAAGGCTGCAAACTGAATTCTCATTATAAACCAGGCTAGGAAGCATTTTCATCACAATGCCAAACCTACACAAATCACTAAAGACATTATTAGATAAATTAGAGGTTTAAAAGTACATCCTTCCTGACACTGGCAATGTGGGCGTTGGCAAAGCATCCACAGCTGTGTTTCAGCAGTCTTGGCAGAGCACTGCTGAGGTAATAAAAATTTTTAAAGGTGGGAAGTTTCTATCAATTAACTTTGAGAGACTCGTCTATAGCAACCTCATCTCAGCCCACGTTATGATGATTCTGTCTACTTAGTACACCCTTGCTAGGGTGACAGCCACTTAAGTGTTGAATTTCTGATCACCAATCCCCCCACAAGAAGTTAATCATATGTATTTTAAACCTAGAATAACACATTAAACTAAAAATGAAAAAGGCAAAGTCTCCACCTGACTTGATATACTTTTTCTCAGTAGACTAAACAGAGTTAAAATCAGAGCTAGAGGGCGCCTCGGTGGCTCAGTTGGTGGAGTATCTGCCTTGGTTCAGGTCATGATCAAGCCCCACATGGAGCTCCTCACCCTCTCCCTCTGCTGCTCCCCCTACTTGTGCTCTCTGGAGCATGATCTCTCTCTCTCTCAAGTAAATAAAACCTTTTTTAAAAAATCAGGGCTACATATTTTCTGCTTTAAGCTATTTTCTTTCTATAGCAACCTCTAGGGATGCCACCTGGAGTCATCAGATTTTAATGCCCACACATCACAGATTTTGTTAGTTAGCTCTTCTGAATCTGAATAATGTTACCTATCAAATGACTAGTTCCTACAGTACTGAGTTTGTGGTTCTGACAACAGAAATCTCATTCCCTATCACCGCTCTCAGTGTAATCTTCATAACCAGTTGGTTCACACCATTGGTTAACATTCAAGCAAAAACAATAGTATCCTAAGTTTTCTGTGACTAGCAGTCTAGAGGCAACACACTTACCTAAGGTCAAAATACTACTAGGGCCACAAGACCACAAAAAGAAGAGAGTTTAGCATAACTATCTTTCTTGTCATCCTTCCTGCATGACCAAAAGGAATTAAGCAGCACAAATTTACTAAAATTTGTATCTCCAATGTGACCTTCCTGTTGCTAAAACCTAGTCTCCTCTTGGATCTGACTCATTTAGGACCTAAGTGACTGCTGCTGACCATTCATCATTCTCCACTTTAACACACATTCTTCTCTAGGCTTCTAGATCATTACACTCTCTTCCTCTCCTTCCTGCACTTGTAATTCCTCTCACTATTGTAAATATTTTCCTTTTTGCATAGACTTTATACTTTTCTAGTACACTACATGTTCGTGTCTCCATTCCTTTTCCCATGGTGATTGATGTCTCATGCCCAGAACAGTGCCTGGCACACAGTGATCAATATTTGCTGAATGAATAAATTTCTGTTTTTCTGATGTCTATATCTTTAAACCATTCCCTAACTCCTTAAAATGCATGTTCCTTGGGACACCTGGGTGGCTCAGTGGTTGAGCATCTGCCTTCAGCTCAGGGTGTGATCACAGGATCCAGGATCCAGTCCTGCATCAGGCTCCTTGCAGGGAGCCTGCTTCTCCTTCTGCCTCTATCTCTGCCTCTCTCTGTCTGTGTCTCTCGTGAACAAATAAATGAAATCTTAAAAAAAAAAAAAAAAGAATGTTCCTTAATAGTAAAAAGTCAATAGATTTATGAAAGAGTATTCCACATAACAATGTTGAGGTCTGGGGATCCCTGGGTGGCTCAGTGGTTTGGCGCCTGCCTCCGGCCCAGGGCGTGATCCTGGAGTCCAGGGATCGAGTCCTACGTCGGGCTCCCTGCATGGAGCCTGCTTCTCCCTCTGCCTTTGTCTCTGCCTCTCTCTCCCTCTCTGTGTATCTCGTGAATAAATAAATAAAATTAAAAAAAAATAAAAAAACAATGAGGTCTTACATGTAGACTATAAAATGGCCTAGTATCAGTAAACAGGTGATAACCATTGGCAAAAGAAATCACGGTTATGTTTACACTTTTGTTGTCAACTCAAATGGTTTATGCGGACACCTCACTTACATTAGACTTTTGTCCCTCTCACTAAGAGATAATGTATTTAAATTTCAAAAGTTCTTCTCCCTCTGTGTATGTCTCTGCCTATGTCTCTCATGAATAAATAAAATCTTTAAAAACAAAAGAAAATTATATATGGCTTTTTTTTTTTTCTTAAGATTTTACTTATTTATGAGAGACACAGAGAAAGAGGCAGAGGGAGTAGTAGGCCCTTGCAGGGAGCCTGATGTGGGACTCGATCCCCTGACTGGGGTCAGGCCCTGAGCCAAAGGCAGATGCTCAATGGCTGAGCCACCCAGGCATCCCTCAGAAGTATGTATGGCTTTTTAATAGGAATTTAATAGTTTGAAACTGACCAGTCTTAGGAAAGCTGGGAATACCAGGCGGACTCTGGGCTTGCGTTGTCCCTCAAACACAGATCAACATCAAGTCATTCTGAACTGGGAAATTGATCTGAGGATTAAGAAAACAACCTGCATATTTGGAGGAAAAGAATGTGGTAGATGTGAGGTTGGGAGGCATAAATTGGGGGAGAGAAAAGACATGGTGCCAGTGCTGCAGAGAGGAGGAAGCCCTTTTCCTAGAGAGAAGTCAGGGAGACAGTGGGAGATAATAGTGCATAAAACGCTGTGGTGGGGGGAATGTCCTGGGTCGCACTGGGAGAGAATGCACTCCTTCCTGCAGTACATTTGGAAGAGGGTATTTTGCCTCTCCATGGACAAAAGGCACACTGGGCATCACTGAACAGCTGTTCAACGGCAAGAGATAGAGGTGAGCACACAGGGCAAGTAACAGCTTTCCCTGCGCTTCATCATAGACTCCAGCCACCATGCACGTGCCATCCAATTTTCTGGGACAAAACAGAGCCAGGTGCAGCACTGCAGGGGTCTCGCCTGGGGAATGGGGGCAGGTACACACCTTGCCAGGCCCTTTAATAAGATTTAGAGGGTTTTTTTGTTTGTTTGTTTTTTAGATTTTTTTTAAAAAATTTAAATTTATTCATGCGAGAGAGAGAAGCAGAGCACAGGCAGAGGGAGAAGCAGGCCCCATGCAGGGAGCCCGATGTGGGACTCAATCCCCGGTCTCCAGGATCACACCCTGAGCTGCAGGCGGTACCAAACCGCTATGCCACCAGGGCTGTCCGGATTTAGAGTTTTGAATCCCAGCCCACAGCCAGAGATAAAACACAGAACTGTGGTGCCGGGCATGCCCATGGCTGAGCACAGACAGGTTGGGGGCAGGATCTGATGGAAGCCTGGGCCAGAGGAGGGGAGACTGTTTGCTTTTCTTGAGGGCCCCAAGTTCCCCTGACCAGGACGAGAAGGCAAGGTGACACCACCTTCCACTTCCCTGCCCCCTCAGTATGGATCAGACTTCAGAGAGAAACACAGCGCCTTCAGTAAATGCTGGAGTCATTTACACCAAACACCACCCGCCCCCAGTGCGAAGCAAGGCCGCTTTACTAGGGCAGTTCTGACTGTGAGCCACCACAGCAGGCCTTTCCCTCAGAAAACCAACACAGGCCCCTGAATGTACCAAGTCTACTGATCATAGAGTGCTCCAAAAGTGTCAGCTCCAGTTCTGGTGGAAATAAGACCAGGCTTTCTTTTTTTATTTTTTATTTTTATTTTTTTACTTTGTGTGTGTGTGTGTGTGTGTGTGTATTTGTATTTTTTTCCCTTTATTTATTTATTTTTTTTTTAAGGATTTTCTTTTTATTTATTTATTTATTTATTTATGATAGTCACAGAGAGAGAGAGAGAGAGAGAGAGAGAGGCAGAGACATAGGCAGAGGGAGAAGCAGGCTCCATGCACTGGGAGCCCGACGTGGGATTCGATCCTGGGTCTCCAGGATCGCGCCCTGGGCCAAAGGCAGGCGCCAAACCGCTGCGCCACCCAGGGATCCCTTTTTTTCCCTTTAATTTGGAATCAGGGTTATAGTTTTTTGTTCATTTTTTGGTTTGTTCCTTTTCTCATTTTTTGGATCAGGCTTCTTTTTTTCCTTCTTCTTTTCTTTTTTCCTTCTTTCTTTTTCTTTGGAATTAGGCTTATAGTTTTTTGTTTGTTTGCTTTTTTGTTCCTTTTTCTTTTTTACTGGATCAGGCTTTGTTTCTTTTCTGCTTTTTTTCTTTTTTTTAAATCAGGCTTAACAAATCCATCAAAGTGCACCTGGTAAAAGGTCCAAACCCTCCCACTGCAAGCAAGGAAGAACTCTGTAGAGGACTGACCTGTGGTAAAGGGCAACCAAAACACAACAGCAGAGTGCAGAGAGCATACACCAGAAACACTTGCAGAAGTGCCAGGCCCGGGGATCCCTGGGTGGCTCAGCGGTTTAGTACCTGCCTTTGGCCCAGGGTGCGATCCTGGGATCCCGGGACCGAGTCCCGTGTCGGGCTCCTGGCTTGGAGCCTGCTTCTCCCTCCTCCTGTGTCTCTGCCTCTCTTTCTCTCTAGGTCTATCATAAATAAATAAATCTAAAAAAAAAAAAAAAAAAAAAAGTGCCAGGCCCTGGAGAGTGTATGACCCCTCCCTAATATAGTATTACTCTCAGGAGCAGGAAACATAACAAGCTTTCATAAAAGCAAAAGACAGAAACCTAGACATAATGGCAAGATGGAGGAATTTTCCCCTAAAGAAGATCAAATAGAAATCAAACCCAGAGATTTGCTCAAAACAGATAAAAACAATATATCTGAACAAGATTTTAGAACAACAGTCATAAAAATATTAGTTGGGTTTGAAGGAAGCAAAGAAGACACCAGAGAAACTCTGGCTGCAGAGATAAAAGACCTAAAAACTAGTCAGGCCAAAATAAAAAATGATATTAAATTGAAATGCAAAGCCAAATGGATATAATCACAAGGGTGGAAGAAGCAGAGAATCAAATAGGTGATAATAGGAGATAAAATTATGGAAAATAATGAAGCTGAAAAGAAGACACAAAAAAAAAACCTCTTAGATCGTGGATATAGACTTAGGGAACTCAGCAATTCTACAAAGTGCAATAAAACCCATATCACAGGAGTCCTAGAAGAAGAGCAGGAACAAGAAGGAGAAGGTTTATTTGAACAAATTTTGGCTGAGAACTTCCCTTATCTGGGGAAGGAAACAGGCATTCAAGTCCAACAGGCACAGAGAACTCCCCCTTAAAATCAACACAAAACACATTAACACCCAGACATACCACAGTGAAACTTGCAAAATACAAAGGTAAAGAGAGAATTCTCAAAGTAGCTAGGGACAAAAGATCCTTAACCTACAAGGGCAGACACATACAGTCAGCAGCAGATCTGTCCACAGAAACTTGGCAGGCCAGAAGAGAATGGCATGATACATTCAACATGCAAAAATATGCAGCCAAGAATACTCTACCCAGCAAGGCTGTCATTCAGAATAGAAAGAGAGATAGAGTTTCCAAGACAAGCCAAAACTAAAGGAGTTTGTGAACACTAAACCACCTCTACAAGAAATGTTAAAGAGGACCCTTTTAGTGGGTGAGAATCCAAAAGTAACAAAGACTAGAAAGGAACAGAGACAATCTGCAGGAACAGCAACTTTACAGATAATACAATGGCACTAAATTCATATTTATCAAATAATTGCTCTGAACGTAAATGGACTAAATGTTCCAATCAAAAGGCATCAGGTAACAGGATGGATTAAAAAACAAAACAAAACAAACCCACTGATATGCTGCTTACAAGAGACTCATTTTAGGGGCACCCGGGTGGCTGGGTCGGTTAAGCATCTGCCTTCAGCTCAGGTCACAATCCCAGCTTGGAATCCAGCCCCATGTTGGGTTCTCTGCTCAGCAGGGAGGCTGCTTCTCCTTCTCCCTCTGCCATTCCACTCCACCTACCCATGCTCTCTGTCAAATAAATAAATAAAATCTTAAAAAACAAAAACAAGAAACTCATTTTAGACCTAAAGACATTTCCAGATTAAAAATGAGGGGTGGAGAACTATCTATTATGCTAGTGAACATCAAAAGCAAGCTGAAGTAGCCATACTTATACCAGACAAACTAGATTTTATTTATTTTAAGGATTTTATTTATTTGTTTGAGAGAAAATGCATATGAGAAAGAGAGAGAGAGAGAATGAGCAGGGGGAGGGACAGAAGGAGAAGGAGAAGCAGACTCCCCACTGAGCAGGGAGCCTGACACCAAACTCGATCCCAGGACCCCAGGATCACAGCCTGAGCCAAAGGTAGATGCTTAACCAACTGAGCCACTCAAGTACCCCAAGACAAACTAGATTTTAAACCAAAGACCATAATAAGAGATGAAGAAGGGCACTGTATCATAATAAAGGAGTCTATCTAACAAGATCTAACAGTTATAAATATTTATGTGCTCAACTTGGGAGCAGCCAAATATATAAATCAATTAATAACAAACTTAAAAAACTCACTAATAATCCACTTCATCCTAAAGCAGAGTGTATATTCTGAGTGCACCCAGAACATTCTCCAGAATAGATTACATACTGTGTCATAAATCAGGTCTCAATCACTACAGAAAGATCATATTCCATGCATATTTTCAGACCACAACATTATGAAACTTGAAGTCAACCACAAAAAAAAAAAAATTTGGAAAGACCATAAATACATGGAGGTTACAGAACATCCTACTAAAGAATGAATGGGTTAACCAGGAAATTAAAGAAGAAATTAAAACATACATGGGAGCAAATGAAAATGAAAACATGACAGTCTAAAACCTTTGGCATACAGCAAAGGTGGTCACAAGAGGGAAGTCATAGCAATATAGGCCTAACTTAAGAAGCAAGAAAAGTCGCAAATACACAACCTACCCTTACACCTAAACAAGCTGAAAAAAGAAAGGAAGTAAAGCCTACAACCAGCAGAAGAAGGAAAATAATTAAGATTAGAGCAGAAATAAATCATATAGAAATCAAAAAACAGTAGAAAAGATCAATGAAACTAGGAGCTGGTTCTTTGAAAGAATTAACAAAACTGATAAATCTCTGATAAGTCAGACTTATGAAAGAAGAAAGATCACAACCAACACAGCAGAAATACAAACAATTAAAAGAATACTATGAGCAATTATATGCTTAAAAACTGGGCAATTTGGAAGAAATAGATACATTTCTAGAAACATATAAACTACTGAAACTGAAACAGGAAGAAATAGAAAATCTGAACAGACAGATAACCAGCAAAGAAATTGAATCAGTAATCAAAAATCTCCCAACAAACAAGAGTCCAGGGCTGGATGGCTTCCCAGGATAATTCAACCAAATATTTAAATCTCTTTTTTTTTTTAAGATTTTATTTATTGATTGATGAAAGACAGAAAGAGAGGCAGAGACACAGGCTGAGGGAGAAGCAGGCTCCGTGCAGGAAACCCAATGTGGGACTTGATCCCAGTACTGAGCCAAAGGCAGACGCTCAACCACTGAGCCACCCAGGCATCCCTCTACCAAACATTTAAATAATGAATACCTATTCTTCTGAAGCTGTTCCAAAAAATAGAAATGGAAGAAAAACTTCCAAACTCATTCTATGATTCCAAAACCAGACAAAGACCCCACTAAAAAGGAGAATTATAGACCAATATTCCTGGTGAACATCAATGCAAAAATTTGCCACAAAATACTAGCTAACCGAATCCAACAGTACATTAAAGGATTATTCAGTATTAACAGTAGGATTTATTCCTGGACTGCAGGGGTGGGTGATTCATTATTTGCCAATCAACCACGTTAATAATTTTTTAAAAAGGATAAGAACCGTATGATCTTCTCAATAGATGCAGAAAAAGCATGTGACAAATACAACATCCTTTCTTGATTAAAAAAAAAAAAAAAAAAAACAACCCTCAAGGAAGTAGGGCTAGAAGGAACATACCTCAACATCATAAAGGCCATATATGAAAGACCCACAGCTAATATTGTCCTCAATGAGGAAAAACTGAGAGCTTTTCCTCTAAGTCAGGAACATGACAGGGATGTCCACTGTCACCACTGTTTTTCAACACAGTACTGGAAGTCCTAGCCTCAGCAAACAACAAAAAGAAATAAAAGGCATCCAAATCAGCAAGGAAGAAGTCAAACATTAACTCTTCACAGACAACATGATACTCTGTGTAGAAAACACAAAAGCTCCACCAAAAAATGCTAGAACTGATTCATGAATTCAGCAAAGTGACAGGATATAAAATCAATATACAGAAATCGGTTGCATTTCTATATACCAATAATGAAGCAACAAAAAGAGAAATTAAGGCATCTATCCCATTTACAATTGAACCAAAAACCTAAGATACCTTGGAATGAACCTAATCAAAGAGGTGAAAGATCTGTACTCTGACAACTGTAGAACACTTATGTAAGAAATTGAAGAAGACACAAAGAAATGGAAAAACATTCCATGCTCATGGATTGGAAGAATAAATATTGTTAAAATATCTATACTACCCAAAGCAAACTACACATTCAATACGATCCCTATCAAAATACCACCAGCATTTTTCACAGAGCTAGAACAAACAATACTAAAATTTGGAACCACAAAAGACCCCGAATAGCCAGAGCAATCTTGAAAAACAAAAGCAAAGCTGGAAGCATCACAATTCCAGATCGGATCTTACTATGTTTTCCAGAAGTGTATATTCTACTTTTTGCTGTTTCCAGTATACTGTGGGTAAAATGCTATTAAACAGTATCACATGCTATAAAGAAGTCATTTGTGAAAGGAAGAGTCAACTAATATGGCAAACTTCATTGTTGTCTTATTTTAAGAAATTTCCACAGCCACTCCAACCCTCAACAACCACACCCTAATCAGTCAACAGACATCAACATCAAGGCAAGACCTTCCACCAGCAAAAAGATGACAACTTGCTGAAAATTCAGATGATGGTTAGTATTTTTAGCAATAAAGTATTTTTATTAGGGTATATACCTAGGTGGTCTTTTAGACATAATGCTATTACACACTTAACAGAGTACAGTATATTTATTGTAAACATAACTTTTATATGCACTGGGAATCAAAAAAATTTTTACTTTATTGTGATTCATGCTTTATTGTGGTGGTGTGGATCCAAACCCACAATTTCTCTATGGTATGCCTGTATTTTATTCTTAACGTCTTCCCCCAGCCAACAGATTCGCAACCACAAGTTGCTAATAATGCAGGGTCTCTTTCCTCACATTGCTTTTTCTTCACATTTAAAAAAACAGTATATTTCCAATTCCTCACTCAGTTTCTCCTCTCCTCTTTTTGTGGTACCAAACTAGGTATTGAGAACTTCCTGCTGGCAGCCTATGAATTTTTCCAAAATTGTTTATTTTTGCTCCTTAGGGCACACTACTTTCTTTGGAACATATATTCTTTTGGCTTTTATGGAGATCTGCAAATAAATTTAGGCAACCTATTTCATCATTTTCTCAAACTCATTTGGCCTTTGTCACATTTGACAGCTCTTACTCAGTTTTATGATTTGGTGTTAGAAATATTTCCTACTCTTACTAAGATGGAGTTTGCATTATTCTATCTTCATCCTCCTTTTTTCCCCTGGTGATTTTTGAGAGAAGTAGACAATGTCATTATTCTACTATTTAAAACTCTTTAGTGAGCCCTTATTTTTTTTTAATAGGGATTGCACTGCTTTTCAGAAAGCATGACAATTACTCTCCTAATACAGAGACACATGTATTAACCCTCTCTTAATTCTTGAGTAAACAAGATAAAATGATACTTTGTTGAAGGAGTGCATATTCAATGAGCTGAATCAAATACATTCAACTATGAAGCATAATAAATTAAGGAAAAAAGTGATTCCAGCAGAAAAACTGATGTGTGAGAAATCCATTCTAAACTCAGATTCTATGCTATTTATACTATGACCCTGTATTAGGCATTTTGCCCTCAGATTGTTCTCTGTAAACTTAAAATCTTTGTAGCATGTATTTTGGGTAGAATTTAGAAATCCTATTTACATTTATAACAACTAAGTAATTTTGAGTTAATATCAATTCAACCAAAAATTTATGAAGTGTGTATAGTTCACCTCCCCAGCCTCCAAATTATTCCAATAAGCCTAAGGAAAATTTAAGCCATGCAAAATATACAGCAGGTTGTAGAGCCCTTTCTAGTCTATAAACGTAACGTATGTGCAAAACCAACTGCATTTGCCAAAATGTAAATAAGTTGCTGAGAAGAAAAATTTGTGATTTATTTTCCTACTTTATTATTTTTTTAATGTAATCTATACACCCAAAGTGGGGTGGGTACTCATGACCCCAAGATTAAGAGCTGAGCGCTCTACCAACTGAACCAGCCAGGCACCCCTCTCCTACTTTAATCATACGTGATGATTATATAGAAATTCTGACAAATGATACTTGTTTTTTATAAACTATGATAAAACCTCAAGTAAATTCTCAGGACACAAATAGAAGGAAAAATGATATTGAAAATAATGACAGGGATGCCTGGGTGGCTCAGCAATTAAGCATCTGCCTTCAGCTCAGGGTGGGATCCTGGAGTCCTGGGATCTAGTCCCACATCAGGCTCCCTGCATGGAGCCTGCTTCTCCCTCTGCCTGTGTCTCTGCCTCTCTCTCTCTCTCTGTGTCTCTCATGAATAAAATCTTAAAAAAATAATAATAAAATAAAGCAACATACAGATATCAGTATACTTCCCTTTAAACACTTCAGGGATCCCTGGGTGGCACAGCGGTTTGGCGCCTGCCTTTGGCCCAGGGCGCGATCCTGGAGGCCCGGGATCGAATCCCACATCGGGCTCCCGGTGCATGGAGCCTGCTTCTCCCTCTGCCTATGTCTCTGCCTCTCTCTCTCTCTCTCTCTCTCTCTCTGTGACTATCATAAATAAATAAAAACTAAAAAAAAATAAACACTTCAGTATGCATATAATTAACTAGAATTCAATATTTACAAGTTTTAGTAAAATTCACATGTAATAACATATACAAATCTTATATGTACTTTCACTGAATTTCTTTTTTTAAAGATTTTAATTATTTATTCATGAGAGACACAGAGAGAAGGCAGAGACATAGGCAGAGGGAGAAGCAGGCTTCTTGCAGGGAGCCGGATGTGGGACTCAATCCCGAAACTCCAAAGGAAGATGCTCAACCACTGAGCCACCCAGGCGTCCCACTTGCACTGAATTTTGACAAGACCCTATCAAGATAAAGGATACCATCCTTTATCACCAAGATAGTTCCTTCATTCCTTTCTAGTCAATTAGCACTCCTAGCCTTCCACTGTTCTTACCTTTTTTTTTTTTGTTGTTCTTACCTTTTTCTACCATAGATTAGTTGTACTTCTTCTTGAACATCATATAAACAGATTCATATAGCATATGCTCTTCTAAGGCTTTTAAAAAATTATTTACTTATTCATGAGAGACACATAGAGAGAGGCAGAGACATAGGCAGAGGGAGAAGCAGGCTCCCCATGGGACTTGATCCCAGGACCCCGGTAACACGACCTGAACCAAAGGCTGACAATCACTAAGCCACCCAGGCACCCCTCTTCAAAGGCTCTTTCACTCAGCAAAATGTTTTTGCAATTCAGCCATATTCCTGTACATCAAGAATCCATTCCTTTTTTATTACTGAGTGCTTTCCATTGTGTTAATATACTACAGTTTATTTATTCTCCTGTTGCTGGACATATGGGCTGTATCCAGTTTTGGGCTATGATGAATAAAGCTGCTATAAACATTCTTGTGTGAGTCATTTTGTAGACATATGTTTTCACTTCTCTTGGTAAACACCTAAAAAGAAGTGGAATTGCTAGGTCATAGGGTAGGTGTATGTTTAGTTTTATAAGAACTATAGACCTTTTCCCAAAGTGATTGTACCATTTTTATATGCCCACTGACAATGTATAGAGTTCTAGTTGTTCCACATCTTCATCAACATTTAGTGTTGTCAGTTCTTTTAATTTTAGTAATTCTGATGCCTATGTAGTGGTATCTTTAGATTTTACTTTGCAATCAAATCCTTTTTTAAGACTTAATATAATAAATAATAATACATAATCAGCATTCTGATACTCTTATCAGGACTTTGTGACATTTGAGAGAAATTATATTTATTATTATTATGTTTGTTTTTGCCAAGCAAAGCAATTCTATCTTACTTTTTTTTTTAAGATTTATTTATTTATTTTTATTTATGATAGACACAGAGAGAAAGAGAGAGGCAGAGACACAGGAGGAGGGAGAAGCAGGCTCCATGCCGGGAGCCCGACATGGGACTCGATCCCAGGACTCCAGGATTGCGCCCTGGGCCAAAGGCAGGCTCCAAACCGCTGAGCCACCCAGGGATCCCCTATCTTACTTTTTTTCTTAAGGATTTTATTTATTTGAGAGAGAGAGCACACAAGCTAGGGGGTGGGGGCAGGAGGGAGAAATAGACTCCCCACTGAGCAGGGAGCCCAACACGGGGCTCCATCCCAGGACCCTGGGCTCATGACCTGAGCCGAAGGCAACGCTTAACCAATCAAGCCACCCAGGCACCCTAAAGCTGTTCTACTTTATTTATTTTTAAAAGATTTTATTTATTTATTCATGAGAGACACACACATAGAGAGGCAGAGACACAGGCAGAGGGAGAAGCAGGCTCCATGCAGAGAGCCCAATGTGGGACTCGATCCCGGGGCTTCAGGATCACGCCCTGGCCTGAAGGCAGGCGCCTAAACCACTGAGCCACCCAGGGATCCCTGCAATTCTACTTTAAAAAGCAAAAACATAGTTAATGGACAATCTTTTATTACACCTATATTAATGGACATGGTCCTACAAATTTAATATTTCCAAGTAAGCAGAAAAACAAATGTCACACATTAAGTAATTAATATCTGATAACCCTGATAATACATTGACACTCAATACCCTAATAATCTCAGGATTAAACAGTCATTTAAGTCATGAATAGATGCTAAGGATAGAAAACAGAAAAGAGAATAGAGGATATCATTTCATGAAAACAAAATGCTTGAGGTGGTCATATGAGGGGAAAATATGACATAAACAAGGAAAGTGTTTGATCATGGAACTTAGCAACAGCAGTATGTGTCAAGAAATGTTATAGAATTGTAATCTATATAAACTACTGAATTAGTAAATTCATTATCAGACTAAAGATGTAGTAAAGGAAAAGTTATAAAGGTAAGTGAACTTAAAAAGTGTAAATACCTAAAACTGTTTCCACCAAAAAGATGTAATATTTTTATCACCATAGCTTTACAAAGACAGCATACTTTATATGACCTTCTAGTAAAAGATAATCTTTTTTATTTTTAACAAACACAGGCTATTCTTTAAAACATTTTCTACAAGGTTGTATTCATGGTAAATCAATGCAAACAGCCCCAATACACCCTTAGAAATTTACACTTTTAGTTCCCTGAGCACAGCAAGGACTACATAATAGCTTAAAAATAAAACAAAGAAAAATGTGGGTCTCCAAATTTTACCTAATTAAAGAATTAGTATCGGGCAACCCAGGTGGCTCAGCGGTTTAGCACCTGCCTTCGGAACGGGGCATGATCCGGGAGACCCGGGTCGAGCCCCACATCAGGCTCCTTGCATGGAGCCTGCTTCTCCCTCTGCCTGTGACTCTGCCTCTCTCTCTGTGTCTTTCATGAATGGATGAATAAAATCTTTAAAAAAAAAAAATTAGTATCAGTAGTAGTACATGTTATGGCCTGAACTGCGTTGCCCCAAAATTTGTATATTAAAATCCTAACTGCCAGTAGCTTATAATGTGACTGTATTTGGCAATAGGGTCTTTAAGGAGGTAATGACTTAGGGCACCTGAGTGGTTCAGTATTTGAACATCTGCCTTTAGCTCAGGTTGTGATCCTGGGGTCATGGGATAGAGTCCCCATGGGGAGCCTACTTCTCTCTCTGCCTAAGTCTCGGACTCTCTCTGTGTGTCTCTCATGAATAAATAAAATCTTTAAGAAAAAAAAAAAAGGTAATGACTTCCCTTTAACTTAAAGTGGACCTGATCCATTATGGCTTGTGTCCTTATAAGAAAGGACATTTGGATACATACAGGTACAGAGAGAACACAATGAGAAGACACAGAGAGATGATGGCCACCTATACAAACCAAGGAGGAAGGTCTCATAAAACCAATTCTGCTGACATCTTGGACTTCTAGCCTACAGAACTATGAGAAAATAAATTTCCATTAATTGACCCACCAAATCTGTGATACTTGGTTATAGTAGCCTTGGAAAACTAAATACAGTAAAACACTAATGGTGTAAATATTTTCATATTAAAATCTGTATTTATCGCACTTTTTTCTTTTAGTTTCAGATTAATTTAAGATCCTGGCCTTTGCTAATTTAAATGGCAGCTCTAGCAAGAAAGCAATATGAAAGTAGGAATTATTCAGATTAGAAAGAATAGTGACCTATGACTCAAGAGAACAGGTCTTTTAATCATACTGTACTTCACTTATACATCCAATGAAGTATGGAATTATGGTACCCTTACCATTCCTTTCTAGCATCTATATATCTCTGTTCTATACTTTTAGCCTTAGCTATTTATCATCCACCTATAAAATGATCCTTCAAAATATAACTTTGATAAATGAGATACATGAAAGACTTCTAAAGATAGAGAAAAAAGTATTATTCAATGTTAAGCCAAGAAGTAAATGAATTTACTTGAGGTGGCAATGTTATAGTAACAAAGGCACTTGATTTATCTATTCTGGGAAACTAAGAACAGTGAAGAAACCGCAATTCAAAAACTTCACCGTAGACTCCATTACTTAACTATTTTTGTAAAGTAGCTACAGGAGGCCAAAAGACTGAAAATACTGTATAGCTGGTTTAAAAGCAAGTAAAACATCTCTATAGTATAAAAATAAATATATTTGAAAGCAAAGCTATTTATTACAAGTCCATAAATTCTGACAAATCTAGATCAGGTTAAAAAAACTAAATTGTGGGGACGCCTAGGTGGCTCAGGGGTTTGGCACCTGCCTTCAGCCCAGGGCGTGATCCTGAAGTCCCAGGACCAAGTCCCACGTTGGGCTCCCTGCATGGAGCCTGCTTCTCCCTCTGCCTGTGTGTCTCTGCCTCTCTCTCTCTCTCTCTCTCATGAATAAATAAAATCTTTAAAAAACAAACAACAAAGAAAACTAAATTGTGACTTAAGACCTCAAAAAGAAAGCACAAAAATCGAATTCAATGTTAATCAACATTTTTAAAATCAAGAGTTTCTTATTCATGTTATAAGTAAAATAACTTGCTTTTAAATATATACATTTTAGGGCAGCCCCAGTGGTGCAGTGGTTTAGCGCCGCCTGCAGCCCAGGGCGTGATCCTGGAGACCCTGGATCAAGTCCCACGTCAGGCTCTGCATGGTACCTGTTTCTCCCTCTGCCTGTGTCTCTGTCTCTCTGTCTCTCTCTCTCTCTCTCTGTGGGTCTCTATGAATAAATAAATAAAGTCTTTTTAAAAAAAGTATGTACATTTTATACATTTGAGTTGATAACATTTATATATTATAAAGTCAATTGTACTAGAAAATGAGGTTGTTTTAATTAAGGGTAAACACTTTAGATCTGAAGTTGTAGGTAGTATTGCAGTCTTTATCAGCCTTAACATCTAGTTGTTTTTCTCTATTTTGTTTGTGTCATGTTGTATTGAAGACAATCCAATTTCCAAATGATACGTAAACAGTAACAGACCCTAGGATCACAACCTGAGCCAAAGGCAAACGCTCAACCTCTGAGCCACCCAGGCGCCCCTGGTATTAGAATTTTTTTTTTTTAAAGATTTTATTTATTTATTCATGAGAGACAGAGACAGAGAGAGAGAGAGAGGGAGGGAGGGAGACAGGCAGAGACAGGCAGAGGGAGAAGCAGGCTCCATGCAGGGAGCCCGATGTGGGACTCAATCCCAGGTCTCCAGGATCACACCCTGGGCCGAAGGTGGCGCTAAACTGCTGAGCCACCCAGGCTGCCCCTGGTATTAGAATTTTAAAAAGGGATCTAGATGTTAACACACACACACACACACACACACACACACACACACGGTTCTTTTTTTTTTTCCACACATAGTTCTAAGTAAGTGGACCATTACTTTTGGTTAGCAGGAATGAAAATTTAGGGGACTTTACACTTTTCACGTTCTCTATAGTTTGATTTTTAATTATAACATAGTATTACTTTTATAAATAAAATCAATCAATGGCATAACCCGGAAACCTGACAGTTTTTATTATATGAGCTATTTAGAAATTCTAGATAACCATGTGGCTAGGGTTAAGAATCATCTGCTTTAAGAATCAATCCAATCAGGGCACCTGAGTGGCTCAGCTGGTTGAACGTATTTTGGATTTCAGATCAGGTTGTGGTCTTGGGTGGTGAGATCAAGTGCCACTTCAGGCTCCTCACTCAGCATGGAGTCTAGATGAGATTCTCTCTCTCCCTCTGCTTCTGCTCCTCCCGCTGGTTGCGCCCACAAAAGTGTACTCTCTCTCTCTCTCAAAATAAATATAAAATAAAAATAAAATCTTGAAAAAAAAGAATCAATCCAATCATATCCTATAGCTCAGTCACCACAAGCCAACATTTCTCATATAATCCCTTGTATCACAATCTCTCATCTCCATTAAACTCTAGAGTCCCTTAAAATGAACCAGACTCACATCCCTCCCTCTTCAATTTCCCCAGCCTTCCACTGTACTCTTTGGAACTCAAGGTATGTCATCAACAAATGTCCTATCTTCAGTCTCTTCCCTGAGCATTCTGTTCTTTTCACCTTTTTACACTAACCCAAACCTGACTCCCTTGAAGATATTGTTTTCCCTGGAGCCCTCTTAGGCAGTGCCAGTTTTTTCTTCAATCCCTCAAATAATCTGGCCTTGAAATAGGTTAAGGGACACCTGGGTGGCTCAGTGGTTGAGCATCTGCCTTCGGCTCAGGTCATGATCCCAGGGTCCTGGGATCGAATCCTGCATCAGGTTCTCTCCGCAGGGAGCCTACTTCTCCTTCTGCCTATGTCTCTCCCTCTTTGTGTCTCTCATGAATAAATAAATAAAATCTTAAAAAAAAAAAAAAAGAAACAGGTTGTCTTCTTTGTTCCTTATTGCCACCTACCTTCTCCCTAAAAACCCTTTATTATTTACGTTATCAGGCTATTTCATTCACTAGCCACTACCATTAGTTTTCAGTAGACCTCTCCATCACATGACCTCATTATTTGAATATTTTAGCACATATCTTACTGTCACTCTTTCCGCCACAATGCTTATACATTTTTAGTGATTTCAATATAAACACAGATGATCCTTCCAACACTTAGACATCACAGTTTCTTGACCTCCTCACCACCAATGATCTTGTCCTTGTCTTCAACTCAGTCCCATGACCATCTCCTAGGCCATGTCATTACTAATAACTAAACCTTTATAATATCCATTTCAATCATCTTACTCTCTACCTACCACTTCCTATCTTTCCAAATCACTCCATATAGGACATGGACTTCAACAATCTTAACTCCACCAGGACCTTCAATCCATTTTCCCTACACTCTCCACTACTTTCCCCTGGCCCATCATTATAATCAAACTCTCAAATCTCTTATTCTTCTGCCAAACTTACTTTGTAAAATCCTGGTTAACTCCAATACTCTCATTACTGCAGCCATCATCCAAACAGCTGAACATGACCAAAATATAATTCAAACGTACTGACTTGTCTGCCTTTAATTCATGACCACTAACTTTAAGAGGGCCTTAGTGTTAACAACTTACTATTTATATATATATATAAATATATATATAGCATATTTATATATAAATATACTATATTTATATTAGTATATATAAATATATATTAGTACTTATATTTATAAATATACTATATATTTATATATAAATATAAATAAATATATATATATGATTGTATTTATTTATTCATGAGAGACACAGAGAGAGAATGGCAGACATGGACAGAGAGAGAAGCAGGCTCCATGCAGGGAGCTCGATGTGGAACTCAATCCTGGGACTCCAGGATCACGCCCTGGGCTGAAGGCAGATGCTCAACCACTGAGCCACCCAGACATCCTACCATATTTTTTTTCTTAATCAATCCCTCTCTCCTCCTTCCCTCTCATTTTTGAGAAAACAAATGATTAGAACTCAAATAAGCTCCCACCACCAAATATGCTAAACCACGTGTACCTGTAGCCATAAACTCTTCCATTACAATGGTAAAAACTGTCCATGCTCCTAAGCCCATTTCTTCCACTTACCTAGTTAGATTGTACCCCCTATTAACAACCAAGGATATTACTCTTGAAATTGTCTTCTCTCTCACATTATCAACTTTCCCACTTTGAGTCATTCCCAACAGTATAAAACTATCCAATGTTAAAATATAAGTTTCTTGACCAACACCTCACCTCCCCAGCCAACATCCCATTTCTCTGCTGTTGATTACAACCAAACTTAAAGAGCAATGTTCTTGGTGCCTCTATTTTCACTACTCCCACTGTCTCTTTAAAAAATATTTTTTTTATCATGGTAAAAACACACAACATAAAATTTACCATCTTACTCATTTAAGTAAACCAGTGGTGTTAAATACATCACCACCATCCATCTCCAGGATTCTCCTCACCTTGTAAAACTGAAACTCTGTACTCATTAAACATTAAACAATAACTTCCTTCTCCCCTAGTCCTTGGCAACCACCATTCTACTTCCTGTCTTCTCATATAAGAGAAGTCATACAGTATTTGTCTCTTTGCAACTAGCTTATTTCACTTAGCATGATTTCCTTAAGGTTCACCCATGTTGTAGCATGTGTCAGAATTTCATTCATTTTTAAGGTCGAGCAATGTTCCAGTGTATGAATATACCACATTTTGCTTATCCATTCATTTGTCAATGGACACTTGGGTTACTTCCACATGAAAAATGGAACATAGGTGTACAAATATCTCTTTTGAGATTTTGCTTTTAATTATTTTGGGTATATACCCAGAGGTGGAATTGCTGGTTCATATTGGTAATTCTATTTTTAATTCTTTTGAGGAAACGCTACACTGTTTTTTGTTTGTTTGTTTGTTTGTTTTTTTGCTACACTGTTTTCAACAAGCGTACCATATTGCATTCCCATAAACAAGGCATAGGTTTCCAATTTCTCTATATCCTCAACCAATACTTGTTATTTTCTGTTTCTTTTTTGGCAGTAGAATGAATGTGAAGTGGTATCTTATGTAGTTATTATTTACATTTCCCTAATGACTAATGATGCTGAATATTTTAAATTTTTTAATTTAAATTCAATCTAGTTAATATATTCTGTGTTATACGTTTCAGGGAAAGAATTCAGTGATTCATCATTGATATAATATAATACCCAGTGTTAACAAGTGCCCTCCTTAATGCCCATCACCTAATTAAACCATTCCCCCACCTACCTCCCCTCCAGCAACCTTCAGTTTGTTTCCTAGAGTTGTCTCTTATACTTTGCCTTCCTCTCTGTTTTCATCTTATTTTATTTCTCCTTCTCTTTCCCTATGTTCACCTATGTTTCTTAAATTCCAGATATGAGCAAAATCATGTTATCTGTCATTATCTGATTGACTTATTTCACTTAGCATAATACCTTCTAGTTCCATTCATGTTGTTGCAAATGGTAAGATTTGATGGCTGAGTAACATTCCATTGCATATATATACCATGCCCTCTTTATCCATTCATCTGTTGATGGACATTTAGACTCTTTTCATAGTTTGGCTAATTGTGGACATTGCTGCTATAAACACTGGGGTGCATGTGCCCCTTTGAATCACTATGTTTGTATGCTTTGGATAAATAAATTGCTAGTTGTAGGGTAGTTCTATATTTATTTATTTTAAGATTTTATTTATTTATTCATAAGAAACACACAGAGAGACAGAGAGAGGCAGAGACATAGGCAGAGGGAGAAGCAGGCTCCATGCAGGGAGCCTGATGCGGGACTCAATCCCAGGACTCCAGGATCACACCCTGAACTGAAGGCAGATACTCAACTGCTGAGCCACCCAGGCAACCCAGTAGTTCTATATTTAACTTTTTGAGGAACCTCCATATGATTTTTCAGAGTGTCTGCACTCTATTCCAGTTTACATTCCTACCAACAGCGTAAGGGGTTCTCCATATCCTCACCAACATCTGTTGTTTCCTGAATTAATTTTAGCTATTTTGACCAGTGTGAGGTAGTATCTCATTGTGGTTTTGATTTGTATTTCCCTGATGATGTTGAGCATCTTTTCATGTGCTCATTGACCATTTGTATATCTTCTTTGAAGAAACACTTATTCAAGTCTTTGCCTATTTTTGAACTGTATGATTTTTGTTGAATTTTAGGGGTTCTCAAATATATTCTAGATATTAATCCCTTATGAGATATAGGATTTACAAATCCTTCCATTCTGTGGGTTAGGTTTTAATCTGTTACTAGTATATATTTTTTTTAAGATTTTATTTATTTATTCATGAGAGGCACAGAGAGAGGCAGAGACACAGGCAGAGGGAGAAGCAGGCCCCCTGCAGGGAGCCCAATGCAGGACTCGATCCCAGGACCCCAGGATCACACCCTGAGCCAAAGGTAGACACTCAACTAGTGAGCCACCCAGGCGTCCCTACTAGTGTATTTTGATGCACAAAGTTTTTCATTGTCACGAAGTCCAATTTGTCTATTTTTCCTTTTCTTGCCTATGTTGTTGGTGTCATACCTAAGAAATCACTGTAAAACCCAATGTCATGACGCTTTTGCCCTAGGTTTTTTGTTTTTTGGGTTTTTTTTTTAGAACTTTTACTGTCGTAGGTCTTACATTTAGGTCTTTGATCCACTTTGAATAAACTTTTATATATGCTGTTAGGTATGGGTCCAACTTCATTCTTTTGTATATGGATATCCAGTTTTCCCAGCAGACTGTCCTTTGCCTATTGAATGGTCTTGGCAACCTTGTAAAAAATAATTTGACCATACATACAAGGGTTTACTTCTGAGCTCTCTATTCCCTAGTCTATATATCTTTTTTTTTTTTTTAAGGATTTATTTATTTATTTGTAAGAGGGAGAGAGAACACACAAGCAGGGGGGTGTGGCAGGCAGAGGGAGAGGGAAAACCAGGCTTCCCACTGAGTCCCACTGACTAGGGAACCCAATGCAGGGCTCCATCCCAGGACCCCAGAGACCTGAGCTAAAGGCAGATGCTTAATCAACTGAGACACCCAGGCACCCCTATATATCTGTCTTTATGCCAGTAACACACTGTTTTGATTACTGTAGCACTATGGTAAGCTTTTAAATCAGGAAGTGCAAGTCTTCTACTTTTGTTCTTCTTTTTTGAGATTGTTTTGGCTATTTGGGGTCCCTGAAATTCCTTATTGATTTTATGATAGGTTTTTCTTTTTTTTTAAGATTTTATTTATTTATTCGTGAGAGACATACAGAGAGAGAGAGAGAGAGAGAGAGGCAGAGACACAGGGAGAGAGAGAAGCAGGCTCCATGCAGGAAGCCCGATGCGGGACTCGATCCCGGGTCTCCAGGATCAGGCCCTGGGCTGGAGGTGGCACTAAACCGCTGAGCCATCCAGGCTGCCCTATGATAGATTTTTCTATTTCTTTTTTTTATTTTTTTATTTTTTTATTTTTTTTTAAATTTTTATTTATTTATGATAGTCACAGGGAGAGAGAGAGAGAGGCAGAGACACAGGCAGAGGGAGAAGCAGGCTCCATGCACCTGGAGCCCGACGTGGGATTCGATCCCGGGTCTCCAGGATCGTGCCCCGGGCCAAAGGCAGGCGCCAAACCGCTGCGCCACCCAGGGATCCCGATTTTTCTATTTCTGCAAAAACATCATCGGGATTCTGATAGGGATTGCACTGAATATGTACTTCACCTTAGGTAGTATTGATATCTTAACCATATTATGTATTCCAATCCATGAACATGGGATGTCTTCCCATTTAATGTCTTTAATTTAATATCTTTAATTTCTTTCATTATACAAATCTTTCACCTCTTGGTTAATTCCTAAATATTTTATTCCTTTTGATGTTATTACAAGTAGAATAATTTTTGTAATTTCCCTTTCATATTGTTCAATGTTTGTATATAATAATGCAACTGATTTTTGTGTGTTCACTTTGTATCCCGCTACTTTGTGGAACTCATGTATTAGTTCTAACAGTTTTTTTGTGGGATCTTTAGGGTTTTCTAAATATAAACTCATTTCATCTGTTCAGTTAACTGTTGTGACTAGAATGTCAGTATTATGTTGACTAGAAGTGGTTATAGCTCTGCTGTCTCTCCTTTATGGTTCAGTTAGAAGGCTTAGGTCTTAGAGATAACAATATCCCAGTTTACTTAGATAAATTTTAGACATCATAACTATAGCTCATAAAAACAATGTCTTTTTTATATTTTATCTAGATTTAGATTTGGGGTTCAAGAAGCAAAGATCATGGTTGAATCTGAATATTTAAAAATATCTGAATAAATATTTCTTCATTTTTTTTTAGAAGCCTGTATTTTTTTAAAGTATGTATTTTTTAGGGAATAAAAAAAACACTCCACTAAAAAAAAACATGAATTTAATATTGTAATTCAGAATGAGATAATATAATATTAATTCTAGCCTTACATAAAAAAGGGTTTTCTTTTACTTGATACAAATCCCAGTCATCTAAGGAATCTCTATCAGATAAAGGAATATGCCCTCAGGAATTCTACTGGTTAAATAGTTCAATTTCTGAAGAAACTATTTTTAAATAAGCCTTAAAAATGCACTAAACCCCCAATACAGTTGGCAGCTCCAGAAAAACTTAATTATCCTCTCATTCTTTTAACTAACATCCAAAGAAACCAATCCAGTGACTACCATAGTACTTATTACCTGCTGTGTGCACAGTCAAATGGATTCCCCACTGTTATATTCAGGAAATAAACTAGGGAAAAAGGAAAAAAAGAAAGAAAAGAAAGAGGATTGCTTGTCAGGGTAACTAACAAAATACAGCAACCAGGGACAAAATGAGACTCTCAGCCTGGCTTTTGATACTGGGAAAGAGCTGAGAAACTATTTTTAGGAGTTATATGAAAAATATCCAGGAAAATGCTTTGTTCATAGTGGTAAAATGAAACTCAGATTATGGATAGAGTAATTTGCTGCAATTTTCTTTAAATGCTACCCCTTAGGGAACCAGAAAATAAAATTACAATTTGACTTTGAAATGATCTGGTAGGGATCAGTAAATGAAACTGAAAAAAATGTAAAGCAAACAAAACAAAAAGATGAGTGTTAAAACATTTTTGCAGCAGAATAGTATAAAGAATGTATTATTCTCATAATGAGAAAAAATAATTGACAGTAGACACTATAGCAGGTTTCAAAATAATTTTACTTTCCAGCTCTAGCTTCTCTTTTAAAGTCACCATAAAATTGGTTCTGCTGCTGAAGTTAAACCAAGAGTAGTAGCATCAAGCTGAGTGAATCTGATTGCAGAGAGCTACTGTCTATTTTTAAATGGTTTTTGGAAAGGCATCTCCTTCATGGAACTGCTGAATTATATCCTTAACCATAGCAAAATCTCTGGGCATCGCCTTAGGAAAAACTGTCAAGAAGTAAATGGACTGAAAGAAATAGGAGAAGGGATGCTAAATAAAAAAGTACTATAATTGTCCAGCTAGGAAAACAAACAAATAGATGCAACAATAGTAATAATTATAATAATAGTAAACTCTAGGTGTCTTATCAGCAAAAAAATTTCAACACATCAGGTGTACCTTTTAATTTCCAGTGAATAAAAAAAGAATAAATAAAATAAATAATAATTTCCAGTGAATACAGTTCTTATAGTTACTGAATGAATCTCTGTTAACTAGCTAATTAGTAGCATATAAATATTACGTATTTGTACAGTACTTTATGTTTGCAGAGGGTTTTCACATATTTTATTTTGGTTACCCTTATCAAACCCTGTGAGATAAGTATAATAGATTTTAAAACATAAAATCATAGGGGCACCTGGCTGGCTCAGTTGGTAGAGCATTCAACTCCTGATCTCAGGGTTATGAGTTTGAGCCCTCCATTAGGCACAGAGATTAATTAAAAAGAAATCATAGAATTGAAAGGAACTACAGAATTCACCTAGTCAACACTTCAGTTTGCAGGTAGGGATTCTCTCTATAGTATCCCTGACATCTGATTAGTTAGCTTCTGTTATAATTTCTTTAGCAATAGAAAATTATCAAAGGCTTATGAAGAATAAACAAAATTGAGTGTTTTCTTAAATAAGATCAGGAAAATGGAGCAATAGAAAATTTTACCTCTATCAGCTATTTTGTTTATTGAGAATTTATTTTTTTTAAGATTTCTTTACTTATTCACAAGAAGGTTGGGGTTAGAGAGAAAAAGAGAAAGAGAGAGAGAGAGAGAGAAAGAGGCAGAGATACAAGCAGAGGGAGAAGCAGGCTCCATGCAGGGAACTCGACGTGGGACTCGATCCTGGGTCTCCAGGATCAGGCCCTGGGCTGAAGGCGGCGCTAAACTGCTGAGCCATCCAGGCTGCCCTGTTTATTGAGAATTTAATATGTGTCAGGTACTGTCTTTATGTACATGATCTCATTTAATCCTTAAAACAACGTTAAACTAAGTTGCGCCAGATGCTTAATTGGAATATTTTACTTAAAACTTTTCTCAAATTATTTAATGACCTTTAAATTTTATTTATATGAAGCACCTCTGAGAGTCCATGTTAAGTAGAAGACATGGCTAAAGATATGATTATTCTCATTCTATAAATGTGAAAAATGAGTTAAATCAACTAGTCCTACTTGGGAAGTAATGGGGCAGGACTAAGAACACACACCTTCAGTCTTTTCATCCAAAATTAATTCCATTCCAGTTAGAACAAATTATTTTAAGATTTGTGTGGAATCAGAAAAGACCCCGAATAGCCAGGGGAATTTTAAAAAAGAAAACCATAGCTGGGGGCATCACAATGCCAGATTTTAGGTTGTACTACACAAAGCTGTGGTCATCAAGACAGTGTGGTACCGGCAGGCACAAAAATAGACACATAAATCAATGGAACAGAATAGAGAATCCAGAAGTGGACCCTCAACTTTATGGTCAACTAATATTCGATAAAGGAGGAAAGACTATCCACTGAAAGAAAGACACAGTCTCTTCAGTAAATGGTGCTGGGAAAATTGGACATCCACATGCAGAAGAATAAAACTAGTCCACTCTCTTTCACCATACACAAAGATAAACTCAAAATGGATGAAAGATCTAAATGTGAGACAAGATTCCATCAAAATCCTAGAGGAGAACACAGGCAACACCCTTTTTGAACTTGGCCACAGTAACTTCTTGCAAGATACATCCACAAAGGCAAAAGAAACAAAAGCAAAAATGAACTATTGGGACTTCATCAAGATAAGAAGCTTTTGCACAGCAAAGGATACAGTCAACAAAACTAAAAGACAACCTACAGAATGGGAGAAGATATTTGCAAGTGACGTATCAGACAAAGGGCTAGTTTCCAAGATCTATAAAGAATGTATTAACCGCAACACCAAAGAAACAAACAATCCAATCATGAAATGGGCAAAAGACATGAACAGAAATCTCACAGAGGAAGACATAGACATGGCCAACATGCATATGAGAAAATGCTCTGCATCACTTGCCATCAGGGAAATACAAATCAAAACCACAATGAGATACTACCTCATACTAGTGAGAATGGGGAAAATTAACAAGGCAGGAAACCACAAATGTTGGAGAGGATGCGGAGAAAAGGGAACCCTCTTACACTGTTGGTGGGAATGTGAACTGGTGCAGCCACTCTGGAAAACTGTGTGGAGGTTCCTCAAAGAGTTAAAAATAGACCTGCCCTATGACCCAGCAATTGCACTGTTGGGGATTTACCCCAAAGATGCAGATGCAATGAAACGCCGGGACACCTGCACCCCGATGTTTATAGCAGCAATGTCCACAATAGCCAAACTGTGGAAGGAGCCTCGGTGTCCATCGAAAGATGAATGGAGGGGTGCCCCGGTGGCTCAGTGGTTTAGCGCCTGCATTCAGCCCAAGGTGTGATCCTGGAGACCCGGGATCGAGTCCCACGTCGGGATCCCTGCATGGAGCCTGCTTCTTCTTCTGCCTGTGTCTCTGCCTCTCTCTCTCTCTCTCTCTCTCTCTCTCTCTCTCACTGTCTCCCTGAATAAATAAAATCTTTAAAAAAAAAAAAGAAAAAAAAAAAAAAGAAAGATGAATGGATAAAGAGGATGTGGTTTATGTATACAATGGAATATTACTCAGCCATTAGAGATGACAAATACCCACCATTTGCTTCAACGTGGATGGAACTGGAGGGTATTATGCTGAGTGAAATAAGTCAATTGGAGAAGGACAAACATTATATGGTCTCATTCATTTGGGCAATATAAATAATAGTGAAAGGGAATAGAAGGGAAGGGAGAAGAAATGTGTGGGAAATATCAGAAAGGGAGACAGAACATGGAAGACTCCTAAGTCTGGGAAACGAACTAGGGGTGGTGGAAGGGGAGGAGGGTGGGAGGGGGGTTGAATGGGTGACGGGCACTGAGGGGGGCACTTGACGGGATGAGCACTGGGTGTTATGCTGTATGTTGGCAAATTGAATACCAATAAAAAATAAATTTATTATTTAAAAAATTAAAAAATAAAGTCCAACATTTATTTTTTGGGGTTTACCACACCTAAATAAAGGAGTGAAAATTATTTATTCAAAGAAAAAATAATAATTCCATTCCACAATGCAAAGTAGGTAAGCTACAATGCATTTTAAAAGAAATATTTTTAAAGTCCCTTAAATTTGCAACAAAAATAAAACTATTTGGGATATAATAATAGTGTTTAATACAGCCAACTCTGAGTTGAATGAGAGTTTAAAAAAATATGGAATTCAGAACTTTTACAAATAAACAAACTACTGACCTACATGAATCTATGTAGTGTTTGGTCATTCCAACTACTGACATACTTAAGGGTTTCTACAAAAACTGGCATAAGCAGACAAATCTTTGACGCCAGTGAATAACTGTGGAAGATAAGGAAAAATGTGAAAAATCTAAATTTAAATGAACTTTACCACAGATTATGTATACTTATTAGTAAGTATAGTCTATGGAAAATCATAGTGGACAAAGCTTTTACAAAAATCACATCTTGCTCACATATCTCTATATCAAAATCTGCTCAACTCATCACATCATATCAACATAGCTTACCACTGGTAATATTAATCTTAACACCGGGTTAAAACAACATTTGCCAGGTTTCTCTATACTCTTTAATTTGGAAGTGAGTCAGCCTTCAAGACAAAGATGGAGTTCACTTCATCTCCTGGAAGAGAGCACTGAACTTCAGGGTATTTTAAAAATTTATAGGCCCAGTGTAGTCATTTGGAGAACATTCTATAAAACACCTAACCAGAGCTCCTTAAGGCCGTCAAAGTCATAGGAAACAATGAAAGAGTAAGCAACTGTCACAAACCAAAAATAGACTAAGGAGACATATCATTAAATATAGTATGCCATCCTGCAACAGGAAAAAGACATCAGTGAGAAAACTATGAAATCCAAATTAAGTCTGAAGTTTAATTAACAGTAATTTAATAAACAGTAATTAAAGCTGGTTTCTTAGTTTTTATCATGGTGATGTTAATATTAGGGGAAACTGGGAAAGAGGTAGATGGGAACATTATCTTAGCAGCTTCCTGTGTATCAAAAATTATTCAAAACAAAGGAATATATATTTTTTAAAAATCTGCTCAAGGCTATTCATTACCTTACTGACCAGCTGCTACAATTCTACATTTCTTCAATCCACTCCAGCCATACTGGCCTCCTTGTTAAGTCCTCAAACACACCAATCATGCCATCACATCAGACCATCAGTTTATATGATCAGGGCCAAAGCAGGATAGTAAAGCTTCTTTTTTAGATATGTGAATTATAGAGATGACACTCTCAAACAAACAACTTTAAAACAGTGATATTTTTAAATATGGAGAGTTCTATATCTAAAACTAATTTCTCAGGTTCAGTAGCATATGTTACTCAAACAATAATGGTGCCAAAACATATTCTTTAATTTTAGATTTTAACTTGGAAGACCAAAGCCTAAAAGCTAGTTTTTAATTCTGATGGTCATACTAAAATCTAGGAATTCTAAGAAATACTGTACAGCATCTGGCATGGTATCTCATCTTTACCTACAGCTAAGCATCACAAACTCAAAGTATTCTTGCTTCAGCAAGCCAAATGCTTCCAATATATCACATTCCCACTCACTATCAAACTCTTTTAAGCACCAGACAAGTTGCTAAAAATGAAATAAAATGGGTTCTCAGAAGCAAAAAATGATTTTATTACAACTGAAATCCAAGATACACAGTACAGCTCAGGTGAACTAAAAACTATCAAGATAACTGGAATTACTAACAGAGCTGTGCCAATTTATATGTTCTTGCGGCAGGTTTTTTTTTTTTTTAAGTTTTATTCATTCATTCATTCATTCATGAAAGACACAGAGAGGGAGGCAGAAAGAAGCAGGCCTTCTGCAGGGGGCCCGATGTGGGACTCAATTCCAGGACTCCAGGATCACGCTCAGAGCCAAAGGCAGATGCTCAACCACTGAGCCACCCAGGCATTCCCTGCTGCAGGTCATTATAATAGCTAAAAAGCCTGATAAATGTCATTCATTTACTCAACTAATATTTACTAAGGGCCTGCAAACACACACCACAGGATGATCCCTTTTTGTATTGTGGGGCACAGAAAGATATATAGCCCAGTGGCCACCCTCAAGTAGTATGTCCATTAAATAATTAAAACACTACTCCGGGGATCCCTGGGTGGCGCAGCGGTTTGGCGCCTGCCTTTGGCCCAGGGCGCGATCCTGGAGACCCGGGGTCGAATCCCACATCGGGCTCCCGGTGCATGGAGCCTGCTTCTCCCTCTGCCTGTGTCTCTGCCTCTCTCTCTCTGTGTGACTATCATAAATATATGAAAAAAAAATTAAAAAAAAAAACACTACTCCGATTTTCAAGTTATATATAGTATTTTGCTTGATCAGGTTTGGCAGGTGTTACTATCTCTATTTACTAGATAAGAAATTTTTAGTTGAGGGACTCCTGGGTGGCTCAGTGGTTGAGTGTGTCTGCCTTTGGCTCAGGGCATGATCCTGGTCCAGGGATCAAGTCCCACATCAGGCTTCCTGCATGGAGCCTGCTTTTCCCTCTGCCTATGTCTCTCTGCCTCTCTCTCTGTCTCTCATGAATAAATAAATAAAATCTTTTTTTTTAAAGAAATTTTTAGTTGAAAGAGGCTGAGAATCTTGCTCAATTATACAGAGCAAGTGGCAGAACAGTAGAGTTCTAATCTATAGGAAATTGGAGGAGGGAGAAATTACTCCTAGCAAGACCAGTAACTTTTGTCTCCACTGGCTCGTATTTTTGCACTTTGAATTTGCTTTATAGGCTTAATCTTCAACAGACTTAGTTCTGCCCCAAATCCAAAAGATTTCTCTCATAGCCATACCACCAACTTTCTCCCAAATCAGCTGCTTGTCTAGGAGAATTTACCAGCTCTTATATCATGATTAAAAGCATTGGCTTCTGGGATGTCTGGGTGGCTCAGTGGTTGAGAGTCTGCCTTTGGCTTGGGTCGTGATCCCAGAGTCCTGAGATCAAATCCCACACTGGGCTCCCTGCAGGGAGCCTGCTTCTCCCTCTGCCCATGTCTTTGCCTCTCTATGTGTCTTACACAAATAAATAAAATCTTTAAAAAAATAAAAAATAAAAATGTAAAAGCATTGGCTTCTAGTTATAAAAAAAGTCACAGAGATGAAAAGTTCAGCATAAGGAATATAGTTGATAATATTATAATAATGCTGTATGGTGACAGATGGCAACTACGCTATTTGTGGTGAGTACTGAGTAATGTACAGAACCGTTGAGTCAATATGTTATACATCTGACACTAATATAATATTGTATGGGGCACCTAGGTGGCTCTGTTGATTAAGCATCTGCCTTCAGCCAGGCTGTGATCCCCAGATCCTGGGATCAAGCCTTATGACAGGCTCCCTACACATCATATAATAATATATATATACTATATATAAATAAGGTTTCACCTCTTGAGAATGTTAGTCTCTTGAGGAGGATACACTAGTTAAACAGATAAAATGTAAGATAGACATATGCTGGGTATAATAGAAATACCAAAGATAGCTAAGAAAGTTTCCTCTAAAAAAAAAAAAAAAAAAGAAAAAGAAAGTTTCCTCTAAGAGGTGATATCTATTAGCTCTTTAAAATATGTTTTGCTTTGCTTCTTCAGTTCAGCTTTCTCTTTCCCTTCAGGGCAAAAAAAAAAAAAAAAAGCCAACTAACATTCATTAAACTTTTACAATATTCTAGTAAATGTTCAACTAACAGTTGACACCATTTTTAGTGCTTCACATTTTATGACTCATATAATCTTCAAAACAATTCTATGAGATAGATACTACTACAGTTGAGGAAACTGAAGCACAGAAAATATAAGTAACTTGCCAAAAGATCACATGATTTAAAATTGGGCATTTGAAAAAATCCTAAAAGAGTGCACTGGCAGTAATTTCTCTGACAGCAGCAGCAACATTTTTCTAGATCTGCCTCCTAAAGCAAGGGAAACAAAAGCAAAAATAAACTACTGGGACTACATCAAAATAAAATAAATTTAAAAAAGACAACTTACTCTGAATGGGAAAAGATATTTGCAAATGATATATCCAATAAGAGGTTAGTATCCAAAATATATAAAGAACTTATACAACTCAACATATAACAAAAAACAAATAATCTAATTAAAAATAGGCAGAAGACATGAACACACATTTTTTCAAAGACGATATCTAGATGGCCAACAACAGACACATTGAAGAGATGCTCAATATCACTCATCATCAGGGAAATACAAATCAAAAGCCACAATGAAAAAAAAAAAAGCCACAATGAGCTATCACCTCAAACCTGTCAGAATGGTTAATATCAAAAACACAAGAAACATGTGCTGGTGAGGATGTGGAGAAAAAGGAATCCTTGGGCACTGCTCATGTGAAGACCCTGGTGCAGTCACTGTGGAAAAACAGTATGAAGGTTCCTCAAAATATTAAAAGTAGAATTACCATATGAACCAGTAATTCCACTACTGGGTGTTTACCCAATGGATACAAAAACACTAATTCTAAAAGATACACACACTCTTATTTCTTTTTAAAAAATATGTATTTGAGAGTGAGCAAGTGAGCATTAGGGAAGGAACAGAAGGAGAGGGAACGAAAGAATCTCACGTAGACTCCGTGCTGAGTGTGGAACGCAATGCAGGCCTTGATCCCATGACTCTGAGGCCATGACATGAGCCAAAATAAGAGTTGGTCACTCAACGAACTAAAGCACTTAGGTGTCCTGTACCCTAATATATTTCTAATATGTGTCATGTTAAATTTCAAAAAATAAAAATCCCACTGTGGATTCATAATCTCAATGTGGCTTATACAATGGATTGCAATTCATATCATCTGTAGTCTGAAAAACTTTATGCTAAGAGTTTAACTGAGGAGCGCCTGGATGGCTCAGTTGGTTAAGCATCTGCCTTTGGCTCAGGTCTCGGTCCTAAAGTCTTGGGATCAAGCCCTGCATGGGGCTCCTTGCTTGGCAGGGAGCCTGCTTCTCCCTCTCCCTCTGATTGCCACTCTCCCTGCTTGTGCTCTCTTTCTCTAATAAATAAATAAAATAATTGGAAAAAAAAAGAATTTAGTTGAAAGTTGTCCTAGACTGGTAATATCACTAGAATACCCAATAGAAGCAAACTCAAAATCTTTAAAAAATATAAAAATAAATAAAAAGATTTTATTTATTTATTCATGAGAGGCAGAGAGAGAGACTCCTCCCTGCAAGGAGCCTGATGTGAGACTTGATCCCAGGACCCAGGGATTATTACCTGAGCCAAAGGCAGACACTCAGCCATTGAGCCACTCAGGTACCCCTGTATTTCTTTAGATATAGAAAACTATGTGTTCACACTGATATCTCTCATCCCAGTAACTAGAAAGCCATTCTAGGTTTCTTTCTTTCCTTATCTTTTATTCCAAAAGTTAAGAAGCCTGGCTCCTGTTATCCTTAATATTTACCTATTTGAACAATCCTCCTATACATAATGAATACCCCAAAACCATCATCCCACCCCACTCTGCACCAGTACTCTTCTCACCCTGATTAGACCCTAATATACCTCACTTGACCAGTACAGCTTCCACCCTCTATAATACTCTCCCTACCCTAGTTTAGCCTCTAACATCTATAATGTGACAATACTACCACCTTCCCACATGGATTCCCTCCTCACCACACTCAGGTTCCCCACCAGACCCTGCCACCTTTAGACACCCTCCTTACTCTACTCAGGCTCTGACAATCAATGACAGAATGCCCTCCCTCACAACCTATGCCAAGATGTTCCCCATGTGGACACCTCTCTCCCTGTTGGGGCTCTGACATCCCACAACAAAATAGAGCTATTGCTTCTATGATCTTACACAAGTATCTTTCCCCCATGCCAGGCTACTCTTCTTTTCCATTTTTTTTTTAAGATTTTATTTATTAATTTGAGCAACTGAGAGCATGAGAAAATACAAGCAGGGGGAGCAGAGTACAAGCAGGGGGAGAAGTAGAGGAAGACGGAGAAACAGACTCCCTGCTGAGCAGGGAGCCCAAAGTGGGGCTCCAGCCCAGGACCCTGGGATCATGACCTGGGCCAAAGGCAGACGCTTAACCAACTGAGCCACCCAGGTGCCCCTCAGGCTACCGTTCTACACAGATGTTCTCCTTACTCTACTTGGGTCACCTTTCTACATGGATACTTGTCAATGCAGATACCCTCAATACCCGGCATCAAACTGCCCCTCATATGGATATTCTTACCTCAATCATGCTTCAACTGTTGGAAATCACACAGAGTATGTTCTCATACCACAGTATGAACTTAGGCCAAAAATCAATATTTAGGAGATAACTAGAAAATCACCATTTGTTTGAAAATTATATAATTTGCTTCCAAATGACCCATGGCTCAAAATGTAATTATAGCAGAAAATAGAAAATAGTTTTGACTAATGATAACTAAAACAGTACATACTGGGCATCTGGTGGTCTCAGCCCATAGAGCGGCAACTCCTGATCCCAGTGCTGTAAAACTGAGCCCCCATGTTGGA
Source organism: Canis aureus (assembly GCF_053574225.1). Taxonomy (NCBI): domain Eukaryota; kingdom Metazoa; phylum Chordata; class Mammalia; order Carnivora; family Canidae; genus Canis; species Canis aureus. The sequence goes on from NC_135626.1 coordinate 27,658,802, forward strand.
TGTAGAGATTATTTAAGAAAAAAAAAAAGCTATATTAATTAACATACTAAAAGAAATACATAGTTCTAAATATATTGGAAAAGAAGAAAGGCTAAAAAAAAAATCAATGTTCTAAGCATTTATCTCAAGAAGATAAAGAATAAGGGTGCCTGGGTAGCTCAGTCGGTTAAGCATCTGCTTTTGGCTCAGGTTGTGATCCCAGGGTCCTGGGATCGAGTCCCGCATAGGGCTCCCTGCTCAGCGGGGAGCCTACTTCTCCCTCTCCCTCTGCCTACTGCTCCTCCTGCTTGTGGTCTCTCTCACTCTCCCTCTGTCATACAAATAGATAAAATTTTTAAAAAAGAAGATAAAGAACAGAAAATTAAACCTAAAAAGGTAGAAGGAAATAATAAAGAAAAATTTAAAAAACTAAATATACAACAAAAAAGATCAACAGACTATGAATAGACTAATAAAAAAAGACTAATAAGTTTTACGAACTCTGGTGTGGAAAAAGGAGAAAGCATAAATCATCAATATCAGGAATAAAAAATGGTACAGCATTACAAATCATATCGATTCAAAAATATCCAACAGGATTCTAAGAAAAACCTTTGCCAATAACTTTAAAAATTGATAACAGGGGATCCCTGGGTGGCTCAACGGTTTAGTGCCTGCCTTCAGCCCAGGGCATGATCCTGGGGTCCCGGGATCGAGTCCCACATCGGGCTCCTTGCATGGAGCCTGCTTCTCCCTCTGCCTGTGTCTCTCCTCCTCTTTCTCTGTGTCTCTCATGAATAAAAAAATAAAAATCTTTTTAAAAAAATAAAAATTGATAACATACTGTTAGAAAAATATATCAAATTGTCTATAAGAAGATATAGAATAGAAATTCTGAGTAATGGACGCCTGGGTGCTCAGTGGTTGAGCGTCTGCCTTTGGCTCAGGGCGTGATCCCAGGATCCAGGATCGAGTCCAATGTCAGGCTCCCTGCAAGGAGACTGCTTTTCCCTCTGCCTGTGTCTCTGCTTCTCTCTCTCTGTGTCTCTCATGAATAAATAAATAAATCTTAAAAAAAAAAAAAAGAAAGAAATTCTGAGTAAGACCTTATTTGTTAAAGAAATAGAATCCATAGGGTGCCTGACTGGCTCAGTCCATAGAGCATGTCTTGATCTTGAAGTCATAAGGTCAGGCCCCATGTTGGTGGTAGAGTACGAATGTATGTATTTATTTATTTAAAGATTTTATTTATTCATGAGAGACACAGAGAGAGAGAGAGAGAGAGAGAGAGAGAGAGGCAGAGACAGAGGCAGAGGGAGAAGCAGACTCCATGCAGGAAGCCCAATGTGGCACTCGATTCCAGGACTCTGGGATCACACCCTGAGCCAAAGGCAGACATTCAACCGCTGAGCCGCCCAGGCATCCCTAGAGTTCACTTTTAAAATAAGTAAATAAAATTTTTAAAAAGTTAGAAAAATAGGGACGCCTGGGTAGCTCAGCAGTTGAGCATCTGCCTTCTGCTCAGGGCATGATCCCGGGGTCCTGGGATCAAGTTCTGCATCAGGTTCCCCACAGGGAGCCTGCTTCTCCCTCTGCCTCTGTCTCTGCCTGCCTCTCTCTCTCTCTCTTTCTCCCTCTCTCTCTCATGAGTAAATAAAATCTTTAAAAAAAATAGAAAAATAGAAATTGAATCCATAACTAAATGTCTTCCTACAAAAAAAAGGCCAGGCCAGGTGGCTTTAACAATTAAGTAATATTTAAGAAAAAAAGAACACCAATCTTATACAAACTTTTTAGAGAATAGAAAAAAGAGGAAATAGGTCTCAATTCCCTTTATAAAGCATAACTTAGAAACCAAAATGCAACAAAATTAAGACATTAAAAGAAAATACAAGCTTTCCTCACTAATTAACATAGATATAAAAACCCAAAAGACAATATTAGCAAACTAAATAATACACCACAACTAAGTTAAAATTATTCCAAGACACAATTATTAATTTAAATTTGGAAAATCAGAGTGCTTGGGTAGCTCAGCTGGTTAAGTGTCTGACTCTTGGTTTTGGATCAGGTCATGATATCAGGGTCATGAGATCCGGCTTGGTGTTGGACTCCATGCTCAGCCCAGAGTCGGCTTCCCCTTTCATCTCCCTTTGGTCCTCCCCCACACTTGAGTACTCTTTAGCTCTCTCTCTAAAATAAATAAATCTTTTTTAAAAATAAAAAAAAATTAAATTAGAAAATCAATTTTCATGACCCTGGAGTAGCAAAATTTTCCTAAACAGGACGCAAAACTCTAACCTTCGGGCAGGCCGGTTTATCACCGACTTTAGCCCAGGGCCTGATCCTGGAGACCCAGGATCAAGTCCCATGTCAGGCTCGCTGCATAGAGCCTGCTTCTCCCTCTGCCTGTGTCTCTGCCTCTCTCTCTCCCTCTGTGTGTCTCTCCTGAATAAATACAATCTTAAAAAAAAAAAAACTCTAACCTTCAAGGAAACTATTGACACATTTGACTCTATCAAAGCTAAAAATTTTTGTTCATCAAAATAAAACTTTTTTTAAAAAAAGATTTTATTTATTTATTTGAGAGAGAGTGTGCATGAGCACTGGTGGGGGTGGTGCAGAGAGGGAGAGGGAGAGAATCTCAAGCAGACTACTTGCTGAGAGTGGAACCTGACTTGGGGCTGGATATCATGACCCTGAGATTATGACCTGAGCTGAAACCAAGAGTTGGATACTCAACCAACTGCGATACCCAAGCACCCCCAAGATAAAACTCTCAAAATTATTTTTTAAAAATTAAAGAGACAGAAATGAAGATTTGGAGACACATCTTTGTTAAATATTTTAGAAGTTTGCCTATAAAGGAGAATAATGTGTGATGGATACTATTTGGGAGAGATGGGAGACACTAGAGAGATACTATTTTTAAGATGGGAGACACTAGAGAGATACTTTTAATGCTGACAGTAAAGATTCAGTAAAAAAAAAAAAAAAAAAAAAAAGATGAAGAAAAAGTAAAGATGCGGAAGAGACACTAACCAAAAGAATTAGTTCTCTAAGAAAGCAGAAAATGAAAAAAAAAAAAAGAAAGAAAGAAAGAAAAAAGAAAAAAAAAAAAAAGAAAGCAGAAAATGTTGAAATTTAGGTCATATGTAGGGGGGCCAGTCTTTGAGAGAACAGTAGAAGATGGATGCAGATCAGGTGAGCTTATAAAAGAAGAAATTTTCATTTGATAGCTCCTTATATTCTCTATGAACTATAAAGCAAGCTGCAGTAAGGAAGGAGGAGAGAACATCAGAAGGTCTGAGCAAATAAAGTTGAAATCATGGAATGAAGGAGAGTGAACTTACTAAAGAAAATGTTAGTGACTACTCATTTGAGGTTGTTTATCATGATTTTATAGTGATTCTACAAACCTGTTATGGAATTTTTTTTAGTGATGCTCAATTGTTTGTATGTGGTCCCTGAGAAAGTGAGGGGCCTAGGGTTTTGCTAAGCAGATGGTATAGAGAGAAGGGCAAATGACCTGATGGTATTTACAAGAGCATGACTATAAGGAAGAATGGTAAAATCTAGGTTGCATAAATTTGTAAGTAAAAGTAAAAGAAAATCAACAGAATGCAGGTATTAATGAAATCAAAGAATGACTGCAATAGTGTACCTGAACAAATGTATTTGGAGAATGGAAGGGTGTGGCTAATGAATGAGATGTATGAATTAGTAATTTTGGAGGCAGGACAATTACTGGTAATGACAAGATTTGGGGGCAGAGGTAATACTCTGACAGCTGAGAGATGGAAAATGGTAAGAACTGAAGCTAAGATGATCTTTGCTCAATAACAGCTAAACTGCTATTTTTCATGCGAGTAATAGAAGGCAAATTCATATGTTAAGGATTGTTAAGGAATTACCTTCCAACAGAAGCAAATTCAAATTGATCTATAAATATATATCAGACCAGTTAATACCATGCAAATGATATAATAGTAGATGATGCAAAAAGGGGAAAGAGTGGAGCCTGGCTGGCTCAGTCAGTGGAGCATGTGACTCTTGATCTCAAGGTTGTGATTTTGAGCCCCACATAGGGTATAGAGATTATTTAGAAATAAAATCTTTTAGGGCAGCCCAGGTGGCTCAGCGGTTTAGCGCCGCCTTCGACCCAGGGCCTGGTCCTGGAGACCCGGGATCGAATCCCACGTCGGGCTCCCTGCATGGAGCTCTGCCTGTGTCTGCCCCTCCCTCTCGCTCCCTCCCTCTCTCTCTCATGAATAAATAAATAAAATCTTAAAAAAAATAAAATATTTTAAAAAGGGGGGTAGGAATAAAGTCATCCCATTATATATGAACTAAAGTTACCTGCATAACATTTTTCCTCAGAGTATAATAATTAAAAGTTGATAATCATCCCTTCCAGTTTGATATATGTAATAATAAAAACAAACTAAGTTATACTTGATGTACCACAAGCACTGTAAAAGTTTAAGTGATCATTACTATTTGCTCCTTAACATGTGGCAAAAGGTGTTTGCTGGCTAACAATTCATCACAACCAGTACCATTTCAAAGAAGAGGCGCTAGGATTTTTGGCAGTGCAAATTTTATATCTACTTGCTGAACAAGTGAGAAATGTCTCAATCTCAAATTATCTTACTGTACTTCAACAATTTTAAAGTTTTGGTTTATATATGGAACTGAAAAGAAGAAAAAGGTTTTATGTCAGTTTTAAACTGCCATCTTCATTGTTTTGGTTATAACAGCATTAATATGCTCATTATAAAAATCATAAGTGTAAGAATAAAACTCTAGCTGTTGTTCTAACATAAAATCACATAGATAAGACATACAAAATGTAAAATCAACATAATTTTTTTGAAATTTAGTTGAGCTATCAATTTTTACTCTGTTCCTAGTGATTTTAATAGTTTCTCACTGTATCTGAATTGTTTATCATTTTATCTAGTTTAAGCATCATAGCTATGGTCTCCCTGACCTTCCCACTAACTACAGTGAGAAGAGTAGGCACACTATTTGTTAGTTAACTAAGGTAAAGACATTAACCCTGCTTGTTTTGGACAAGAACAAAGGCTAATTATCAGCCTTCTTGGTAGACAAAATTATACCAGCTTTTCCAGTGGCTTAAGTTCTAAAGTACTTCCTAGTTGTAACTGACTTTTATCATATGACATTTGACTGTACCTGGATGCTAGGGTGGCTATCTTTAAAATAATCAAGTCTGGGGGAAATGTGCATAATATTTAGAAGAAAACAAAAGAGCAGACATCAGCAGGAGGTAGGATAGAAGCATGTGCAGTTTCAAAACATTAGAGATATATTATCTACACAATTTCTTTTTTCTTTCTTTTTTTTTACACACAATTTCTCCTAACTCACTGAGATAGATGGTAAAGGATTCCCTTTGTGTTCATTTTCCTCTGTTTAAGGTTTTCTGTGCTACTGCTATTTTTGCTGGAGTGGAAAGCAAAAGGTATATTCTACTATTCTTATAATAAGCTTCTCTGTTGATTAACAACTATCTGAAAGCACTTCAAGAAAGTCAAGAGAACATTATTGATTTCTCTCTGCTTGGTACTCAATCTGGAAAGCTAAAATAATCTGATATCTTTTTATTAACACCATCGACTATGAAAAAAGTCAATTTTTCAGTTCTCACAGAAACTTACTGAAAAAATCTAATATAAAATCATTTCTGCTATCTTGAGATTTTGTTTAAAAAATTGCTCCTGAGTATCAAGAAATCATCTCTCTATATATATTTACATGTTGTTTCAAATATTCTACAGCACCCAAGTTATTTTTGGCATTTGTTTAGTTGTAGAATGCTACATTATCTAACATATGAATGGTGAACAAATGCTTAAGTAGAAAGATTGATTATTCAAAATAACTTTCAAGTATTCACATAAATTTTGTAGTGTAGTCTCATAGTATAGTTTATAAATGATCTATTTAATAAAAAAATCATCCTTTTAACTGCTTTTCTTCACTTTTTTCCTCTCAATGTATTCCATTTATTGACTAACAACACCATGACTTTACTTTATAACACACTTGTCAGTAGTTTGATAAAATTATGTATAATAAAAAGTAATAGTTGGGATCCCTGGGTGGCGCAGCGGTTTGGCGCCTGCCTTTGGCCCGGGGCGCGATCCTGGAGACCCGGGATCGAGTCCCATGTCGGGCTCCCGGTGCATGGAGCCTGCTTCTCCCTCTGCCTGTGTCTCTGCCTCTCTCTCTCTCTCTGTGTGACTATCATGAATAAATAAATAAAATCTTTAAAAAAAAAAAATAAAAATAAAAATAAAAATAAAAATAAAAAGTAATAGTTAAATTAGCAACAAGGAAATAAAATATCAAGGTGGCTCTTGAGTCACTATGGTGCTAAGAAATAATTCCACCATGTGATAACCTACAATTAGCTATTTAAGAGTCAAGATAAATTTAACAAAATAGTAAAGGAAGGCATTATAATAAATTTCTCCCAGCTTTTATTTCTCTAAGGAGGTCTTTGGTGGTAAAATTATTGGAGCAGAAGGCAAAAGGCCCCAATTACCTTAAGTTAGCATATCTGGCCCATGCTGTCTTTCTGCCTTCAACCAATTCCTCTCATGCACCCATTGCTCCAGCCATATGGAACCACTTACATAGTAGAGGTATACACATAATGATGTGTTCTATTGTTTTAGACTAACACTAATTCACAGATGGCCATTTCCTCACCTTGAATTACTCTTCTTTTCTTCTTTATTTAGTCAACAACCCTTTGTGGGCTCTAAAATCTCATTTAAAATTTCATTACCTTCAAGAAGACTTCTTTGACTTCTTTCCTTCCATTTGCATACTTTCATAGCATCTTTTTCATTTATTATACCATAATTATTGATTTACTCATATATTTTCCATTACTCTTCAAGATTCTTGAGGGTAAAGATATAGCATATTCAATTTTATTCTCTATCTCAGCTCTCAGAGTAGTATGGATCTCAATAATGATTATTGTTATATGTACTTGAAATGATTTAAATTCAAGTAAAAATCATCCTAATACTATCAGATCTGGTTCTTAGGAGTCATTATAGGTCTTTAGTACTTTGCTATTCCTTAATGTCTCTTGAAAATACATAATCATGATATATTTTATTTGGGAGATATGATTACCTTTAAGTAATTGAGGGGAAAAAGCATCTATGCAACAGGATGCTTTATTCTGATTTTTAGCAAATAAGAGATAAATATCCAAGTTGCTCATTTTATTAGTCATATTTTCATATTTCAATTATTCATAAATATAGATCCATCTATTATAATCTTGAGCCTCTTCCTACTAGTGCTCAATAAAACTGAACAACTTACAGGTAGCCCTAGGCATAAATATGGAGTAGCATGTGTATGTCTATGGATATACATGGAAGAGTTGCAGGGTGATTTATTAAGATTTTAATTTGCATTTTATTCTCCACTCTTTTTTCCCTTCCCCCATTCTAAAGAGGTAACCTAGTCTTTGGGCTCCATTATTTATGGAAGATCTGAGCTACTGAGTGGAAAGCAAAAGTTACTCATGAATAATCTGCCTTCTAAATTTTTTTTTTTGAAGTTTGAGTTAAAGGCAAAGTCTTTAAGGGCTGTCAGAGAGTGGGAAAGAGATTCCTAAACTCAAAGGACAGAAAAAATTCAGCAGTATTAGGAACAGCAGAGATCTGAATTCTATATCTGGGTTGTGCTTCAAGGAAATGATAAGACCACAGAGAAAAATGGCTACATGGAGTACCTTGGGAGGTTATATGCTAGCTAGGTTCTGGGGCTCAAAGTCTCAAAGACTCTTGTGAACAAGCTTGGCCAAAAATAAGTTACATCATCTTATTATAAGGAACACGTGGGCTTATTTATTTATTTATTTAAAATATTTCATTTATTTATTCATGAGAGACACAGAGAGAGAGGCAGAGACACAGGCAGAGGGAGAAGCAGGTTCCATGCAGGGAGCCCAACACAGGACTCCATCCCGGGTCCCCAGGATCACACCCTGGGCTGAAGGTGGCACTAAACCACTGAGCCTCCCGGGCTGCCCACATGGGTTTATTTAATACAGATATTAGTCATGACCATGATAAACTGCAGAGAAGTAGGCCCATCCCACACTTTGTTTTTCTTTTGACAGACTCAAATTCTTGAATTGGGCAGGAGAAATAAAGGAAAGAAACATCATTCTTCTCTATGTGCTCTCAAAATGACTGATATGAATCTCCATCCTACCAGTTTGGGCAATTCAAAGTCAAATTTAATTTATGAGAAATAAAATCATTATATATTCCTTGCATATATGAATTTATAGTATGTTATTCAACTAAATACAATATGGATCTGTATGTTTCTAATATATTTCAATATGTATTTTTCATTGTTCATTATTCTTTGTACTTCATAACCCCTATAGCAGAATGATTGAATTGGTTACATTTTGAAATATAAAGTTTTTCTTTGGAAGCAAAACAATGATGGCTTTACGGGCAGAACTGACTGTGGTTGTCAATTAGAAGTTCATCATCATAAGAAGTAAAATATTGAAAGATATTGAAATATTGAAAGATAAATGTACAATTTGGATTCAGGGACTGCAAACAAAACATCTGAAGGAGTGGGAGAGAAAAAGCAATCTTATTAAGTGTTCCCTAGAAAGACCTAGACATAGACAGAGACTGATGACTCCTTTCAGAAACACTTCACATCCCACATGCTAAGCTAAATGAATGGTATTTTATTAAAACAAACAAACCACTGAAGGATTCCCAGCATCCTTAAATCCGCCCATATTTAAGGCTTATCTGGGAAAGATAAATACCAAATTCAGGGAAGTGGCTACAATGGAAGGGAACAGGTAGACACAAGATTAACGAAAGGTATGTGAGGGGAGGGGCTTCAGCTTGGATCAAGAATGCTGTTTTGCTTTTTTTAATCTTTAAATAAATTTGGCCAAACATTAAATATGACAAATAGGGTCATGGATATTTGAGTGTTTGCTTTGTTATTTCTTCAATACCAGTCTATATTTTTGGAATATTTCAAAATCAAAATCTAGTATAAACATGTATCCTAATTTTTACCTGAATATAAATTTTTTCCTCTGCAGTTTAGAATCAGGATAACTTGATACAGAGTCTAGTGCACTACTGTGCTCAGTAAGTCTTTGCATAGAAAATTTTAAAGGTAATGGAAAAATTATCTGGTTCTTCATTCATTCCTTTCCATATAAAGCAGCTTCATCCAAATGAAAAAAGAATCAACAAAAATAGAGATAGCAAGAGATGTTCACTGGTATAAAATGTGTACTATTTCCACTTCATATAGCCTCACAATTTTTATTTATTTTTTTAAAGATTCATTAGAGAGCACGAGCAGGGCGCGTGGGGGGCAGAAGAGAAGGAACAAGCAGGCTCCTTGCTGAGCAGCCCTGCAGGAAAGGGGAGACTCTATCCCAGGACCCTGGGATCATGACCTGAGCCGAAGGCAGATGCTTAACTGACTAAGCCACCCAGGCGCCCCTACAATTTTTAATTAAGACAGATTCATTAAGATAATACACATAAATCCATTTGCAGGGAGGCTAATTGATTCATTCATTTAAAATTTATTTAAATTTAACTATGTGGGATGCCTGGGTGTCTCAGTCAATGACGGACCATGTGTTAAGTATTAAGGATACAGAAATGGATGAAAAAAGGACCTTGTTCTTAAAAAGCTCACAGTCTAAAGAATCCCAACAAAGAACTGACATAAAATGTGATACATGCTATAAAAAAGGAATATACAAAGTGATATGAGATCACTCAGTGAGTACTGGAGAGAATGCTAATTCTGTTTAAGATTGCTGGGAAAGATTTCAGAGATACGGTAACATTTGAGGTCAATAGATAGAAGAAAATGTGTTTCAGGCAGGAATTAAAAAATATGTAGACAGTTGGTCTCCTCATTATTCACTGAGTCTGTATGGGTAAACCACCTACTCACTAAAATTTACTTGTTAACCCTAAAGTCAGTCTTTTAGCAGTCATTCATGGACATACACAGAATGATGAACAATTTAAGTTACCTGAAGCATGGGCAGCCCTGGTGGCACAGCGGTTTAGTGCTGCCTGCAGCCCAGGGCGTGATCCTGGAGACCCTGGATTGAGTCCCATGTCAGGCTTTCTATATGATGCCTGCTTCTCCCTCTGCCTGTGTCTCTGCCTGTCTCTCTGTCTCTATGAATAAGTAAAATAAAAATCTTTAAAAAAAAAAAAAAAAAAGTTACCTGAAGCACATGTTCCCAGCTGAGGTCAAATAAGGTAACACTCACTCTGCCTTCTTGTTTGAGCTTTCATAATGTAAACATTATGAAATGTTTGCAATCTATTTAGTGCCATCTATTTAGCACTTTTCAGTCTATTTAGTGCTACATTTTTCTCATTTTTTTGTGCTTTTTGTGGCTGATTTTGCTGTTTAAAATGGTCCCTAAAAATAGTGCTATCTAGTGTTCCTAAGCACATGAAGGCTGTGGTGTACCTTATGGAGAAAATACATGCATTTAATACCCTTCATTCAGGCATGAGTTATATAGTGTTGTGCATTCAATGTTAATGAATTAGCTACAAGGACGCCTGGGTGGCTCAGCAGTTGAGCGTCTGTCTGCCTTTGCCTCAGGGAGTGATCCTGGAGTCCCAGAATCAAGTCCCACATCAGGCTCCTTGCTTCTCCCTCTGCCTGTGTCTCTGCCTCTCTCTCTCTATGTGTCTCCCATGAATAAATAAATAAAATCTTTTTAAAAAATGAATTAACTATATATCAAATAAGGACCTTTAAGCAGAAACACATATAAATAACAAGGTTGTACTCACTGATTAACAAAAATTTTGTAACCAAAGACTCACAGGAATCTAACTCTGTATTTCCCCTAGGAAAAATAGTTCAGTACTCATTAATTCAAAGTTTATGATGACTTTATGGAACATAACCACTGTGAATGAGAATCAACTGTGTTTGATTCAACTGTGTGTGCATATGTGTGTGTATTCACTAGTTAACAAAATGTTCCTTTGAATAAGATTTATTTATAGGAACCACGAGTATTTTGATTATATACAGCATAGTACCTTGTCTTGAATAAGTAATGAATAATCAACTGTAATGAAGATAACTGATAGCTTATTATGCATACTTACAGTCTTTAAAGACTTTAAATAGCATGGTATTATGAAGTATTTTGAGGTTTCTAGTAAGGCAAAAAAGACCTCACTTCAGATAGCTAATATACTTGTAACCACTTAAGAGATGGAGTAGAGATTTACAGAAGCAGATGTGGCATAATTTTACTGATGTAGTTATTTCTACAAGGCATTATTATGGATAATCGCAAAAGCAGTATGATGGAAAGTGTGCAGAAGAAAAAACTCAAAAATAATTTTTAAAGGTTTTCTCAGTTAATAGAATTGAACTGTTAATCTCCCAAATTAACATGATTCCAATGAGCAAAAAACATGGAAGATTGTGCACACAGATTAGCTCATTTTAGTGAGCCAGGGGCAGGGATTGGGGGAAGCAAGTAATATCCCTAAGCAGTCATGTTGCTATAAAGTTAATCTTAAGCAAAGTATAGTACTTAGTAGTTTATAAAGACTTTTTAGAAAAGATTTATTTATTTGAAAGGGAAAGAGAGTGAGGCAGAGGGCGAGGGAGAGAATCTCCAGCAAACTCCCCTCTGAGTGAGGAACCCTACATGTGGCTCAATCCCACGACCCTGAGATCATGACCTGAGCCAAAATCAAGAGTCAGACACCAAACTGACTGAGCCACCCAGGCACCCCAAGATTTTTTTAAGATTATAATTTCCTTTAATAATGATTCCAATAACTTTTGAAGAATATAACTCCAAAATTTTACATTTCCTTTCACTAGAATAGAGAAAATGAAAAACTAAAAAGTACCTAAAAGAACATAAAGATACTAAAGTCATGACTAAGAATGATACCATAAATTCTTATCTGTCTAAAATGTTATGCTTTAAGTTCATAATGTCACCTTTTCCATCTTCACTGAATGGCCTGCACCTCTTAAATTATACTTAGTGGTCTAACAAAAGAGTTACATATTGCGCATCTTAAATATCCATTTGTAGTTTGGGAAGATAGTTTTCAGAAGCTGTTGAGACTGACAATGCTAATAGATAAAAGTCTTCTGATCATTTCAAATTCTAATAAAAAACAGAGGAAAGGAATGAGGATGAAAATCATTGTTTAAGTTTTCATTGCATATACAGATAGTATATAATTACAAAGCCAATTCCATTGATGTCATTTATTTATAGGTAATGTTGAAATTTGTATCTTCAGTCATACCACGCTTCCAAACTTCAGATTATTTTCTAAATATTTATTTATTTATTTAAGAGAAAGGGAAAGTTTGTGTCGGGTGGGGGGAGTGAGGGAGGCAGAAAGAGAGAGAGAGAAACTCAAGCAGACTCCTACTGAGCTTGGAACCTGACACAGAGCTCAATCTCAGGACTGTAAGATCATGACCTGAGATGAAACCAAAGTTGGTCACTTAACTGACTGTACCACCCAGGCACCCCCTGAGCTGAGCTAGCTTCAGGTTCTTATATCCAACCACATATACTCAGTATTTCCACTTCAATAAGTGCCATCATCTTAATTTGTCCAAAACCAACTTCTTGATTTTCCCTTTAAGCTTCCCCAAGCCTTCTCCACTTAGTCAATGACAATTCCATTCTTCTAACTGCTTAAGCCACAAATCTTGGATTTATCCTTGACTCTTTTTCTTTCTCATAAACCACATTTTAAAAATCCTATTGTTTCTTCCTTTGAAGTATATCTGGAACCTAACCACTTCTTACTGCTTCCAAGATTACCTCCTTGGTCTAAGCCAGCATTATTTCTCACTTGGACAATCGCATTAGTCTATTAACTGCTTTCCTTTTTTCTACATACTCTAGTTTCTACATAGCACCTGGAGTGATCTGTTAAAAATGTGAATCAGATCAGGTCCTTCCTCTGTTCATAACCCTCTGTTACATTCCCCTCTCATTCAGGGACAAAGTCAAAATCCTGACCATCACTTATAAATCCCTATTTGATTTAATTCTCTGCCACCTCTCTGACTCTGTCTTCTTATACTTTCCTTCTTTCACCTTACTCTATGTCACACAAATCTCTCTATTTCTCTCACCTCACCATCTTTATTTATTTATTTATTTTAACTAGGCCCCACGTGTGGAGCCAACATGGGCCTTGAACTCATGACTCTAAGATCAAGACCTGATCTAAGATCAAGAGTCAGATGCTCAACTGATTAAGCCACCCAAATGCCCCCATCTCTGTACTTTTTAATTCCTCTGGCTAGAAATAGAAAGCTTTTTACCCAGGTATATCATTCACTCCTTTACTTATTTCAGATTTCTATTTAACCTTATCAGAGATGCCTTCCCTGATCACCTCATAAAAAACAGCAAACTCCTTTTGCATTCTTACCTCATCATTTTCTAGTCCCTTATTCTGCTTTATTTTTTTTCACAACAGTTATCAAAGCCACGGACTAATAGATTTAGTGTTTATTTTCTGTCTTCACCTGTAAGAATGAACTTAATTTCCAGGGCGCCTGGGTGGATCAGTTGGTTAAGCGTCCAATTCTTGATTTTGGCTCAGGTCATGATCTCAGAGTTGGGGGATGAAGGCCTGTGCTGGGCTTCATGCTCAGCAGGGAGTCTGCTTCTCTCCCTATGCCTCTCCCCATGCTCCCATGTGCTCTCTCTTGCTCTCTCTAAAATTTAAAAAAAAAAATGAATTTAATTTATTTGAAAGAAGAGGTCTTCTTTTTGTTTACTACTGTATCCTTAGGATTTAGAATAGTTACCTGGCACAGAAAAGGTACTCAGTAAACATTTGATGAATTAATGAGTGAGTGAAATGAATCCAAATAATTATTTTAAAAGGTCTCACTTAAAGGTCAATCAATAAATCTGAAACCCTGCATGTTAATCTAAAAACTGATAATTTAATGCTGTAATAATTATACCTAAATTTGCTACCTAGTATGGCAGCCACTTTGGCACTAGCACAAAAACAGACACATAAGTCAACAGAATAGAAGAAAGTCCATATATAAACCCAGACTTATATGGACAATTATTCCATAAGAAAGAAGGCAAGAATATACAATGGGAAAGAGACAGTTTCTTCAACAAATGGGTGATGGGAAAACTGAACAGCTACATGCAAAAGAATGAAACTGGACCACTTTCTTACACCATACACAAAAATAAACTAAAATGGATTAAAGACCTAAATGTGAGACCTGAAACCATAAAATTCCTAGAAGAAAACATAGGCAGTAATTTCTTTGACATCAGTTGTAGAAACATTTTTCTAGATATATCTCTGCAGACATGGGAAACAAAAGCAAAAATAAATTATTTGGCCTATACCAAAATAAAAAGCTTTTTTTTTAAAGATTTTATTTATTTATTCATGAGAGACACAGAGAAAGGCAGAGACTTAGGCAGAGGGAGAAGCAGGCTCCTCGCAGGGAGCCCAATTTGGGATTCGATCCCAGGACCCAGGGATCACAACCTGAACCAAAGGCAGATGCTCAACCACTGAGCTACCCACGTGCCCAAAATAAAAAGCTTTTGCACAATGAAGGAAACCATCAGCAAAATGAAAAGGCAACCTACTGAATGAGAGAAGATATTTGTAAATTATATAGCCAATAAGGGGTTAATATCCAAGCTATATAAAGAACTTCTACACTCAACACTGAAAAAAAAAAAAAAAGTAATAACCCAACTAACAAATGGACCTAAGACCAAATAGACAATTCACCAAAGAAGATATACAGATGGCTAAAACACACTTAAAAAGATGTTCAGGGATCCCTGGGTGGCGCAGCAGTTTGGTGCCTGCCTTTGGCCCAGGGCGTGATCCTGGAGACCCGAGATCGAATCCCACATCGGGCTCCCAGTGCATGAAGCCTGCTTCTCCCTCTGCCTGTGTCTCTGCCTCTCTCTCTCTCTCTCTCTCTGTGTGTGACTATCATAAATAAATAAAAATTCTAAAAAAAGATGTCCAATATCACTCCTCATCAGGGAAATGCAAATCAAACCACAATGAGATATCACCTCATACCTGTCAGAATGGCTAAAATAAAAAACCCAAGAAATAACAAGCATTAGCAAGGTTGTGGAAAAAAGGAAACCACTGTTGGTGGGAATGCAAATTGGTACAGCCCCTGTAGAAAATAGTATGGAGGTTCCCCCAAGAAATTAAAACTAGATTTATCATATGATCCAGTAATCCACTACTGGGTATTTACCCAAAGAAAATGAAAACACTAATTGAGAAGGATATATGCACCCCTATGTTTATTGTAGCAAATATTTACAATAGCCAACATATGGAAGCAACAAAGTGTCCATCAATAGACAAATAAATAAGGAAAGGATAAGTAAGATAAATGTACACACACACACACACACACACACACACACACACACAGGAATATTACCACAGCCATAAAAAAGGATGAATTTGTACCATTTGTGATAACATGGATGGACATGGAGGGTATTATGCTAAGTGAAATAAGTCAGAGAAAGACAAATACCATATGATTTCACTCATATATGAAATTTAAGAAACAAAAAAAACAGGAAAAAATAGACAAACTGGAGTTTTTCAGAGGTGAGCTATATAGGAGGATGGGTGAAACAGATAAAAGAGATAAACAGTACACTCATCTTGACAAGCACTGAAGAATGTATAGAGTTAGTCATTATATTGTACACCTGAAACTAATATAACACTGTACTTTATACTTGAATAAAAAAAATTTTGCTCACTAGTATACAAAGAGCTTTACATATGATGGTTATATTTCTATGATTTAAAGAGTAATTCCTCTTTTAAGGCCTTTTTTATTTACATTTTTAATAGACAAATTTTTTTAAGAGATTCTTTTTTTTTTTAGATTTTATTTATTTATTTATGAGAGACACAGAGAGAGAGGCAGAGACACAGAGAGAGAAACAGGCTCCATGCAGGGAGCCTGATGTGGGACTTGATCCCGGGACTCCAGGATCACGCCTTGGGCTGAAGGCAGATGCCCAACCGCTGAGCCACCCAGGCATCCCATTAATAGATAACTTTTTAGAGCACTTTTAGGTTCACAGCAAAACTGAGTGGCAAGTGGGCACCTGAGTGGCTCAATTGGTTAACCACTGGACTCTTAGTTTGGCTCAGGGTCCTGGGATGGGAACCCACATTGGGCTGCCTGCTCAGTGAAAGCCTGCTTCTCCCTCTCCCTGTACCCCTTCCCCTGCTAGTTCTCTCTCTCTCCAGTCAATCAATCCATCAATCAGTCAATCTTGAACAAAAGATAACAACAAAAACTGAGTGGAGGGACGCCTGGGTGGCTCAGCGGTTGGGCATCTGCCTTCGGCCGAGGGCGTGATCCTGGAGACCTGGGATGGAGTCCCACATCGGGCTCCCTGTGTGGAGCCTGCTTCTCCCTCTGTCTGTCTCTGCCTCTCTCTCTCTCTCTCTCTCAATCTCTCTCTCTCTCTCTCTCTCTCTGTGTCTCTCATGAATTAATAAATAAAATCTTAAAAAAAAAAAAAACTGAATGGAAAGTATAAAAGCTCCCTATACCCTTTGCTACTATGTATGCACAGCCTCCCCCGCTATCAGCCATTCTCAACCCAGAAAATGACTAACTTTCCTTATAGATTTGCCTTTTCTGGATATTAAATATAAATAGAATCACAACTATATAACTAACCTTTTGCATCCAGCTTCTTTCACCTGGTATAATGTTTTTGAAGATGTTCCATGTTTGAAGCATGTATAAATAGTTTGTTCCTTTTTTATCACTGGATAGTATTCTATTGTACGAACATACCATTTTCTATATTACGGCAAAACAGTATTCCATTACATGGATATACCACCTATTTTTTAGAGTGTACCCAGGTAAGACCCTGGCTTTCTTGCATCAGAAGAGAGTCCTCAATAAATGTCAGTAATTAGAGCTGGTAAGAGGAAGAGGAGAATAAAAGGAAAAAGAATTGTAGTTCAGTAAAATCTTTCCTAACAGAAATGGAAAAGTCAAGCACCAGTGAATTATCATAGGTAAAAAAAAAACTTGCCCTGGCTGTGGGAATTCAAACTCTTTCCACTAGATCCTATAGCCTGAGTTTGTTCACTACCACTTGCTTATAAAGAAGAGAGTATGGTCTATAGCAGCCTACATTTAAGGAAAACTGGTCTTCTTGTTCCCAAGATGGGTTAGAGGTTATTGATACATTATATAATTAAGCTAAAAGCAACTATAAAATATTTTAAAAATAACATTCATCTGATTATTTCTAATTTAAAAAATGCAGATTAGATATAAGCATTTACTTCTTCCTTTATGAAATGACAGCAAAATAAAAGGTTTAAATCTACAAGGAAAAAGCAAACAGAAGAGAAGGCAACAATGGATAAAATATTTTAACACATTTATAGAAAAGGGAGAGCAAATAGAGGAGTGGTGCTTGATTTATCAGGGTGAAAGAAGCTATAACCTCGGTAGGATACTGAGACAAGAGTCAATTTTACCCACAGAGAACCTGGGAAAGGCTCACATTTTGGAAGTACTAAATGAGTGGAGGGGAAGCACAAAGTGAAACAATAGGATGAAAAGTCTATGTATGTGAACTGTTGATTGCCCTTCCCAGTCCTGCACATAGAATGCCAGTTGCTAAGTGCACAGACTCCAGCCCTGGTGGGAAAATGGAGATTTATCCTCTAGAGACCTTGAAAAAACAAATTCTAAAGACTTGGAGACACTAGGCAGCATAGAAATTAGAAGTGATATGAACTGAAAAGAAAGGCATTTATTGAAACACCAAAGGACAGGATTTTAATTCCTCTAACCATTACTCTACTCAAATACCACCTGAGAACACTTGCATTTAACTGCCCAGGAAAACATTGGAAAGGTCTTTTTTGGAGGAAATTAACAATCCCAGAGAGAAGTCCTCCTCGTAGTGACACCTAACCATGTCTCTATCCTAACATCCAAAAGCAAGCCTTACCTAAAATAAGCCTTCTTATTTCTAAAGAGCTTTTAATCAGTTTAAAATCTACATAGACCACAAAGGGCCATTGACATCTGAGGAAATCATGAAAGATTAAAGGCAGATTTTTTTAAAAGATTTTATTTATTCATTCATGAGAGACACACAGAGAAAGGCAGAGACATAGGCAGAGGGAAAAGCAGGCTCTCTGCAGGGAGCCTGATGTGGGACTCCATCCCAGGAACCCAGGATCACACCCTGAGCTGAAGGTAGATGCTCAACCACTAAGCCACCAAGGTGTCCCAAAAGCACATATTAAAAGAGCTATTTGGTATTTAAAATGATGGCTGAGGGCAGCCCCGGTGGCGCAGCGGTTTAGCGCCACCTGCAGCCTGGGGTGTGATCCTGGAGACCCGGGATGGAGTCCCACGTTGGGCTCTCTGCATGGAGCCTGCTTCTCCCTCTGCCTGTGTCTCTGCCTCTCTCTCTCTCTCTCTCTCTCTGAATAAATAAAATCTTTAAAAAAATAAATAAAAATAAATAAATAAATAAATAAAATGATGGCTGAAAAAAATCCCCAGGAAACATGAAATGGAAAATATGAAAGAAAAGGTAAGATAGTTCAAGTATCAGTCAAGTGAGATTAACTTTTGACCAACAGGAGTTGCAGGAAAAGAGGCCAGAAAAAAGGAAAGAAAATAGTAACAGCAAATACTTTTTAAGGGCATGCTATTTGTGGTAGGCACTGCTTTAAGTGCTTTAAATAATTTTAATTAACTATCTAGTCATTGTATGGCATAGGTATTATTATTATTATCTCTATATTAGAGATGCCTGGATGGCTCAGCGGTTGAGCGCCTGAGCCACCCAGGCATGGATCCTGGGATCCAGAATCAAGTCCCACATCAGGCTTCTTGCAGGAAGTCTGCTTCTCCCTCAGACTATGTCTCTGCCTCTCTCTCTCTTTATCTCAAATAAATAAATAAATAAATAAATAAATATTAAATTTTTTATCTCTATTCTAAAGATGAGGAAAATTAGGAATATAGATAATTTAATAAGTGGCAGTCCCAAAGTTCAAACCCAAACAGTCTGGTGGCATAACTCATATACCTAACTACATACTACTGCCTAAGAAAAAAATATGAAATAAGAAATAAATTGAACACAATCTGCTCCTTCTAGAAACCCCACTAACAATGGTAAAGGGAATTTAAAAAAATACATAACTGAAAGACAGGAAGAAAAACAGCAACCAAAATAGATGATGGAATGGCAAGTGACTTAAAAGGACAGAGAAAGCCAAGTCCTAAACTGACAGTGAGGAAACCTGAGAACAAATCCAATATATACCAAAAAATTTTTTAAATGAACAAAAACTTGCAACACTAGTTAGTACCTGTAGAACTGGGGGTGAATAGCAGATGAGATGGATGAGATAAGAAAAACTGGGTGAAAGCTATTTAAGAAGCTGATGGATCCCTAGATCCCCTCCCTCCATTTCACATCCTGAGGCGGCTACCTTTCCCTAACTTCCCAATTATGGCAGAAGCCTACACTTTATTCCCTAGAGAGGTTAAAACAGGGGTCTCTTGATTAGAAGACACCAGGCACTGTTGAAGGCATAAATACCACGGTAAAAAAAACAAGGGGATTATGTGATTTTATGCATAGGTGAATGCTGAATTCAAATATTAGCAAGTCTTGGGTACCTGTGTGACTCAGTTGGTTAAACGACTGACTTGATCTCGACTCCGGTTGTGATCTCAGGGTCATGAGATTGATCAGCAGAGTCGGCTGGAGATTCTCTCTCTTCCTCTGTGCCTCCCCCTACTCGCACTATATATCTATATAAAAGCAGGTCTCTTCCCCCATTTTGTTGAACCAGACAGATTAGAAAACTCTTCATTTATGAATCAGAAGTTTCCCTAACAAATGGCCCAACCAGAGGAGAGTCCAAGATGGAGGAGGAGTAGGAGACCTTAGTTTCGTGTGGTCCCAGGAATGCAGCTGAGATCTAAGAAAATAGCAGCTGCAACTCTACAAATAGAAATCGACCACTTTCTACAAGGTAGGAAGTGCGAAGAAGTAAATCCCAGTTGATGTATGGGAAAATAAACCTTGGGGGGATGGGATCCTCTGTAAGCCCGCACCAGAGTGATGTAGCAGCAGAGTGCAGAATCCAAACTTTTTTTATTTTTTAAAGATTTTTTATTTATTCATAGAGACAGAGACAGAGAGAGAAAGAGAGAGAGAGAGAGGCAGGCAGAGACATAGGCAGAGGGAGAAGCAGGCTCCATGCTGGGAGCCCGACGTGGGACTCGATACAGGGTCTCCAGGATCACGCCCTAGGCTGCAGGTGGCGCTAAACCGCTGCACCACTAGGGCTGCCCAGAATCAGAACTTTTAGAAGTCTGCTCCGGTGAGAGATATCCTTGCCTGAAAAGCACCAAGGCAGCGAAGCAGGGGTGGAATTCTAGGTGAGACAGTGTGGTCTGTCTCAAGGTCACAGGAAGACTGAGTGCCTGAGTATACAGCAGAGTTCCCACGCATTGGAGCAGGGAAGCCAGCTACAATCAGCAAGCCCAGGAGTGGGCTCTCAGCTCCAGGTTCCCCAAACCACAAACTGCGCCAGGTCAGCATGACTGCTCTCCGAGCAGGGGTCCAACAAACGGCAGAACTGGCAAAACTTCCCTTCCTCCCCCAGGAGGAGCCATGGAGGAGTCTGCAGGGTTATGAGACACAGTTGCAGGCCTGAAATAGAAATGCTCAGTCATAGGCTGGGTGAGCACGGAGTGCGGAGGGAGACCAGGGAGACCAGAGTGATTGACTGCTTTTCCCTGAGGGTACCTTCAGGAAACAAAAGCCATCTAGAGCAATGAAGCAGATTACTTAGCCTGGTCACCTGGTAAGGGCAGTGCAATTCTGCCAGAGGCAGAGACATTGAGAATCAATGCAATGAGCCCCTCCCCCAGAAAAACAGCAAGAACATCCAGCCAAAGCCAAGTTTACCCATCACTGAGATCTACAAAACTCCAGCGCTAGGGGAATATAGCATATAGAATTCATGGGATACCCCCCCTCCATGATTCTTTAGTCTTGCCATTTTAATTTTTTTCTTTCCCTTTTCAACCAATTTATTATTTTATCAACTCTTTTTTAAAAATATTTTTTATTTTATTTTCAAAGATTTTATTTCTTTATTCATGACAGACACACACACACACAGAGGCAGAGACATGGAGAAGCAGGCTTCCTGCGGTAAGCCAGATGCGGACTCGATCCCAGGACTCCAGGATCACGCCCTGAGCCAAAGGCAGACGTTCAACCACTGAGCCACCCAGGCGTCCCATTAAAAATCTTTAATTTTCATTTTTATGGTTACTTGTTATCCTTTCATTGTATTTAATTTTATTTTTGTATATATATGATATATATAATATATATAGTTTTTACTTCTTTTTACACTTTTAGGATGCAGTTTCTTCTACCAGACCAAAATACACTCAGGCTCTAGTGTATGGGGATGCCTGAGTGAGTGCTCAGCGGTTAAGCATTTGCCGTCCACTCAGAGTGTGATCTGGAGGTTCTGAGATCCAGTTCCACATTGGGATCCCTCCAGGGAACCTGCTTCTCCCTTTGCCTATGTCTCTGCATCTCTATGTCTCTCATGAATAAGTAAATAAATAATCTAAAAAAAAAATAATCTAGTGTATGGCTCTGTTCTCTTTACCTGTCTGATCATATTGGCTTTTATTCTTTTTTCTTTTTCTTTCTTTTATTTTTGTTTCTTTGGTTTTGTTGGTCTTTTTAGAATTTTCATCTTTACAACTACATTCTGTCCTGTCAATATATTTAATTTTATTTTTGTGTATATACATTTTTCTTTCTTTATAATTTTTAAATTTAGTTTCTTCTAACAAACTGGCCAAAATACACTCAGGATATAGTGTATTGTTCTGTTTGTTCACCTGTTTATATTCCTTCTTTTTTGGGGGGAGGGTGTCTTTTAATTTTCATTTTTATAGTTATATTTTGTCCTTTCATTTAATTTTTTGTACATATATAAATCTTTCTTTTGTTACAATTTTGGGATCTAGTTTTCTACCAAAAGGACCAAAATACACATAGGATCCAGTGTATACCTCTATTCTGTTCAACTGTCTTATTCTTTTTTTTTGTTGGGGGGAGGGAGCTCTTCTGATTTGTTTAGTGTATATTTCTTAGGCCATTTTGCCATTTTATTTTATTTTATTTTTAAGATTTTATTTATTCATGAGAGACAGAGAGAGAGAGAGAGAGAGAGGCAGAGACACAGGCAGAGGGAGAAGCAGGCTCCATGAAGGAAGCCGGATATGGGACTCAATCCCAGGACTCCAGGATCACGCCCCGGGCCAAAGGCAGGTGCCAAACTGCTGAGCCACCCAGGGATCCCCATTTTGCCATTTTAGTATTTTGTTCTCTCATTCATCTGTTCTTATCTGGAGAGAATGACAAGATGGAAAAACTCACCTCAAAAAAGAGAACAAGAGGCAGTACTGACTGCCAGGGACCTATTCAGTACAGACATAAAGACCTTGGAACTAGAGTTCAGAATAACAATTATAATGATACTAGCTGGGCTTGAAAAAACCGTAAAAGGCACTAAAGAATTCCTTTCAGGAGAAATAAAAGAATTAAAATCTAATCAACTCAAAATAAAAAAAGGCTATTACTGAGACGCAGTAAAAAAAAAAAAAAAAAAGGAAGCTCTAATTGCTAGGATAAATAAAGCAGGAAAGAATTAGTGATATAGAAGACAAAATGGGGATCCCTGAGTGGCTCAGCAGTTTATCACCTGCCTTCGACCCAGGGCATGATCCTGGAGTCCCAGGATGGAGTCCCACATCAGGCTCCCTGCATGAAGCCTGCTTCACCCTCTGCCTGTCTTTGCCCCCCCCCCCCCCGAATAGATAAATAAAATTTTTTAAAAAAGGGAAATTAAAAAAAAGAAGACAAAATGATGGAGAATAAAGAAATTGAGAAAAAGAGAAACAACTACTGTTCACAGGAGAGAATTCAAGAGATAAGTGATACCATAAAGCAAAACAATGTTAGAATATTCTAACAATGTTAGAATAATTGGGATCCCAGAATAAGAAGAGAAAGAGGTGGGGGCAGAAGGTATATTGGAGCAAATTATAGTGGAGAACTGCCCTAATCCAGGGAAGCAAATGGGCATTTAAATTCAGGATGTATAGAGAACATTCCTCAAAAATCAATAAAAATAGGTCAACATCCTGACATATAATAGTGAGACTTGCAAATTTTAGACACAAAGAGAAAATGCCGAAAGCAGCTCAGGACAAGAAGTCTGTAACCTACAAGGGTAGAAACATTAGATTAGCAGCCAACCTATTAGACTAGCAGAGACCTGCAAGAAAGGACTGGCATGATACATTCAGGGTGCTAAATGAGAAAAATATGCAGCCAAGAATACTTCATCCAGCTAGAATGTCATTCAAAATAGAAGTACAGACAAAGAGTTTCCAGGACAAACAAACTAAAAGAACTTATGATCACCAAACCAGCCCTACAAAAAAATATTAAAAGGGATCCTTTAAGCAAAGAAAGAGCCCAAAAATAACATAGACCAGAAAGGAACAGAGACAACATACAGAAACAGTGACTTTACAGGTAATACAATGGCACTAAATTCATATCTTTCAATAGTTACTCTGAATGTAAATGGGCTAACTACCCCAATCAAAAGACATAGGGTATCAGATAGGATAAAAAAGCAAAACTCATTCTCTTCATAAGAGACTTATGTTAGATCCAGACACCTCCAGATTTAAAGTGAGGTGGTGGAAAACTATCATGCTAATGGATATCAAAAGAAAGCTGGGGTGGCAATCCTTATATCAGACAAATTAGATTTTAAACCTAAGACCGTAATAAAAGTTGAGGAAGGACAGTATATCATAATTAAAGATCTTGTCTATCCAACAAGATCTAACAATTGTAAATATGTACACCCCTAACATGGGAGTAGTCAATTATATAAGCCAATTAATAACAAAATTAAAGAAACACATTGATAATACAGTATATCAGGGGACTTTAACACCCCACTCACAATGGACAGACCATCTAAGCAGATCAACAAGGAAACTAGGGCTTTGAGTGACACACTGGACCAGATGGACTTCACAGATATATTCAGAACATTCCATCCTAAAGGAATAGAATACACATTCTTCTCAAGTGCACATGGAACATTCTCCAGAATACATCACATACTGGGTCACAAATCAGGTCTCAATTGGTACCAAAAGACTGGGATCATTCCCCATATTTTTGGACCACAATGCTTTGAAACTGGAATTGAATCATAAGAAGAAATTTAGAAAGAACTCAAATACATGGAGGCTAAAGAGCAACCTACTAAGAATGAATGGGTCAACAGGAAACTAAAGAATTAGAAAAAATGGGATGGCTGGATGGCTTAGTGGTTAAGTACCTGCCTGCGGCCCAGGGCATGATCCTAGAGTCCTAGGATCGAGTCCCACATCAGGCTCCCTTGCATGGAGTCTGCTTCTCTCTCTGCCTATGTCTCTGCCTCTCTCTCTCTCTCTTATGAGTAAATAAATATAATCTTAAAATTTTTTTTTAAATTTATGGAAATAAATGAAAATTAAAACAGAGCTGTTCAAAATCTTCAGGATGCAGCAAAGGTGGTCCTAAGAGAGAAGTGTATAGCAGTACAAACCTTTCTCAAGAAACAAGAAAGGTCTCAAATAAACAACCTACCTTTCTGCAGGAGCTGGAGAAAGAACAGCAAATAAAGCCTAAACCCAGCAGAAGAAGAGAATTAATAAGGATTGGAGCAGAAATCAATGAAATAGAACCAAAAAGAATAGAACTGATTAATGAAACTAAGAGCTGGTTCTTTGAAATTAATAAAATTGGCAAACTCCTGGTCAGACTTATCAAAAACAAAAGAGAAAGGACCCAAATAAATGAAATCACGAATGAAAAAGGAGAGATCACAACTAACACCAAAGAAATACAATTCTAAGAAGATATTATGAGCAACTATATGCCAACAAATTAGGCAATCTGGAAGAAATGGATGCATTCCTAGAGATGTATAAACTACCAAAACTGAAACAGGAAGAAAGAGAAAACCTGAATAGAAACACAGCCACCAAGGAAACTGAAGCAGTAATAAAAAAATCTCCCAACAAATAGGAGTCCAGGTCCAATGGCTTCCCAGGGGCAATTCTACCAAACATTTAAAGAAGAATTAATACCTATTCTTCTGAAACTATTCCAAAAAATAGAAATGGAAGGAAAACTACCAAACTAATTCAATGAAGCCAGCATTACCTTGATCCCAAAATCAGACAAAGACCCCACCAAAAAGGAGAATCACAGATCAATATCCCTGATGAACACGAATGCAAAAATTCTCACCAAAATACTAGCCAATAGGATCCAACAGTACATTAAAAGGATTATTCATTCACCACAATTAAATTGGATTTATTTCTGGGCTGCAAGGGTGGCTCAACATCCACAAATCAGGCAATGTGATACACTGCATTAATAAAAGAAAGAACAAGAACCATATAATCCTCTCAATAGATGGAGAAAAAGCATTTGACAAAGTACAGCCTCCTTTCTTGATTAAAACTCCTCACAGTGTAGGGATAGAGGGAATATACCTCAATATCATAAAAGCCATATATGAAAAGCCAATAGTGAATATCCTTCTCAATGGGGGAAAAACTGAGAGTTTTTCCTCTAAGTTCAGGAACATGACAGGGATGTCCACTATGACCACTGCTCTTTAGCATACTACTAGAAGTCCCAGCCTCAGCAATCAGAGAAGAAAAAGAAATAAAAGACATCTGAAATGGCAAAGAAGTCGTCAAACTCTCTCTCTTTGCAAATGACATAATACTCTATATGGAAAACCCAAAAGACTCCACCAAAAGATTTCTAGAACTCATACAGGAATTCAGCAAAGTGGCAAGATATAAAATCAATGCACAGAAATCAGCTGCATTTCTATACACTAATAGTGACACAGAAGAAAGAAAAATTAAGGAGTCAATCTCATTTACAGTTGCACCCAAACTGTAAGATACATAGGAATAAGCCTAAACAAAGAGGCAAAGGATCTGTACTCAGAAAACTATAGAACACTCATGAAACAAATTGAGGAAGACACAAAGAAATGGAAATATGTTTCATTCTCATGGATTGGAAGAACAAATATTATTAAAATGTCTATGCTACCTAGAGCAATCTATACATTCATTGCAATCCCTATCAACATACCATCAACTTATTTCATAGAGTTGAAACAAATAATCCTAACATTTGTATGGAACAAAAAAAGACCCCAAACAGCCAAAGAAATGTTAAAAAATAAAACCAAAACTGGCAGCATCTCAATCCTGGACTTTAAGCTCTATTACAGAGCAGTAATCATCAAGACAGTATGGTACTGGCACAAAAAACAGACACAGAGAACAGTAGAACAAAATACAGAACCCATAAATGAACCCTCAATTCAGTAGCTAATTCAGTCAGCTAAGCATTCAACTCCTGTTCTCAGCTCAGGTCTTGGTCTCAGGGTTATGAGTTCAAGTCCTATGATGGGCTCCATGCTGGGTGTGAAGCTTGCTTAAGGAAGAAAAAAAAAAGACTGTCTTTTGGGATGCTTGGTAGCTCAGTTGGTTAAGTATTCAACTCTTGATCTTAGCTCAAGTCATGATCCCAGGGCCTGAGATCAAGCCCTGCATCAGGCTCCCTGCTCACTAGGGAGTCTGCTTCTCCCGCTTCCTCTGCCCCTCCCCTGCTTGTGCTCACTCTCTCTCAGAAATAAATAAAATCCTTAAAATAAAATAAAAAAGTAAAAATGAGTAGAGGATCTGAACAGACATATTTCCAAAGAAGACATAGATGGCCAACAGGTACATCAAACCTTGTGCCAAGATATCACTTCACATTTGCTAGAAAGGCTATTAACAAAAAGACAATTAACAATTATCATAACAGTATGGTACTGGCACAAAAACAGACACACAGAGCAGTAGAACAGAATAGAGAACCCATAAATGGACCCTCAATTCTATGGTCAACTAATCTTCAACAAAGCAGGAAAGAATATCCAAAGGGAAAAAGACAGTCTTCAACAAATGGTGTCGGGAAAATTGGGACAGCCACAAGCAGAAGAATGAAAATGAACTTCCTCACACCATACACAAAAATAGACTCAAAATGGATGAAAGACCTAACTGTGAGACAGGAATCCATCAAAATGCTAGGAGGAGAACACAGGCAGCAACCTCAACCTCTTTGACCTTGGCCACAGCAACTTCTTGCTAGACACGCCTCCAAAGACAAGGGAAAACAAAGGCAAAAATGAACTGTTGGGACTTCATCAAGATAAAAAGCATCTGCACAGCAAAGGAAACAGTCAACAAAACCAAAAGGCAGGGGATCCCTGGGTGGCTCAGCAGTTTGGACCTGCCTTTGGCCTGGGGCACGAGCCTGGAGTCCCGGGATCGCTTCTCCCTCCTCCTGTGTCTCTGCCTCTCTCTATATATACATATGTCTATCATAAATAAATAAATTAATTAATTAATTAATTAATTAATCTTAAAAAAATAAATAAATCTTTTTAAAAATATTTTTTAAAAAAGGCAACCTGCAGAATGGGAGAAGATATTTGCAATGACACATCAGATAAAGGGCCAGTATCCAAAATCTATAAAGAACTTATCAAACTCAACACCCAAAGAATAAATAATCCAATCAAGAAATGGGCAGAAGACATGAACAGATATTTCTCCAAAGTAGACATACAAATGGCCAATAGACACATGAAAAAATGCTCAACATCCCTCAGCATCAGGGAAATACATATGAAAACCACAATGATATACAACCTCATACCAGTCAGAATGGCAAAAATTAACAAGTCGGGAAACGACAAATGTGGATGAGGATGCAGAGAAAGGGGAACCCTTGTACATTCCCTGTTGGTGGGAATGCAAGTTGGTGCAGCCACTCTGGAAAACAGTATGGAGGTTCCTCAAAAAGTTAAAAAGAGAGCTACCCTATGACTCAACAACTGCACTACTGGGTATTTACTCCAAAGATACAAAGGTAGTGATCTGAAGGGGCACCTGCACCCCAATGTTTATAGCAGCAATGTCCACAATAGCCAAACTATGGAAAGAACCCAGATGTCCATTGACAGATGAATGGATAAAGATGTGGTATATACAAACACACACACACATACACACACACACAAATGGAATACTATTCAGCTGTCAAAAAGAACAAAATCTTGCCATTTGCAATGACATGAATGGAACTACAGGGTATTATGCTAAGTAAAATAAGCCAGACAGAGAAAGACAATTATCATATGATCTCACTCATATGTGGAATTTAAGAAACAAAACAGAGGATCATAGGGGAAGAGAGGAAAAAATAAGATGAAATCAGAGAGGGAGACAAACTATAAGAGATTCTTAACCATAGAAAACAAACTGAGGGTCACTGGATGGAGAAAGGGTGGTAACTGGGTGGTGAACATTGAAGAGGGAATGTAATATAATGAGCACTTGGGTATTATGTAAGACTGATGAATCAAAAAAAAAAAAAAAGACTGATGAATCACTGACCTCTATCTCTGAAACCAGTAATACATTATATGTTAATCAATTGAATTTAAATTTTAAAAAGCCATAAACATAAATTAAAGTTTTTAATTGAAAATAAATGGAATCATCAGAGCGCCTAGATGGCTCAGTGGTTGAGCATCTGCCTTCAGCTGAGGTCATGATACTGGGTCCTGGGATTGAGTACTGCATCATGCTCCCTGCGGTAAGTCTGCTTCCTCCTCTGCCTATGTCTCTGCCTCTCTCTCTCTCTGTCTCTCTCATGAATAATAAATAAAATCTTTAAAAAATTAAAATTAAAAAAATTTTAAATGGCCCAACCAAATTATCCTACAATAAAACTCAGATTTGACAAGTCCTATTTATGTGCTTAGGCTTTGCAGTCAGCTTTTAGACACCTCAAAACAAACAGCTAAAATGATCAGATACCAAAAAGAAACATGTATGTGGAAGACAGAGACCAAAAGAATACAAAGCAGTCTGGTAGAAAGAAACCATGTAAAGAAAACTTAAAGAAAAAAATATTTCCAAGAGATACTTAAATAAAATTTTAAGAGAAACATAAAAAAACGGACGCCTGGGTGGCTCAGTGGTTGAGCATCTGCCGATGGTTTGGGTCGTGATCCCAGGGTCCTGGGATTGAGTCCCGCATGAGGCTCCCCAAAGGAAGCCTGCTTCTCCCTCTGCCTATGTCTCTACCTTTGTGTGTCTCTTCTGAATAAACAGAATCTTTTAAAAATAAAAAAAAAGGAAACATAAAAAGAGAAAGGAACACTTCTAAACTCTTTTTACAAGGTTAGTGTTATCTTGATACCAAAACCAGACAATGAAACCACAAGAAAAGAAAACTACAGGCCAATATCCCTGAAGAACATAGATGCAAAAGTCCTCAACACAATATTGGCAAAAAAAAAAAAAAAAAAAAAAAAAGGATGGCTGGGTGGCTCACTGGTTGAGTGTCTGCCTTCAGCTCGGGTCATGGTCTCTCAGTTCCGGGCGGAGTTCCACAGTGGGCTCCCTGCATAAAGCCTGCTTCTCCCTCTGCCTCTGTCTCTGCCTCTCTCTGTGTGTCTTTCATGAATGAGTAAATAAAATTAAAAAAAAAAAAATTTAAAACACAGTATTGGCAAACCAAATTCAACAATACATTAAAGATTCATACACCATGATCAAGTGGGATTTATTCCAGGGATGGAGGGATGATTCAACATTTGCAAATCAATCAATATGATACACCATATTAACAAAATAAAGGATAAAAATTATATGATCAGGGCAGCCCTGGTGGCGCAGCAGTTTAGCGCCACCTGCAGTCCAGGGTGTGATCCTGGAGACCTGGGATGGAGTCCCACGTCGGGCTTCCTGCATGGAGCCTGCTTCTTCTTCTGCCTATGTCTCTGCCTCTCTCTCTCTCTCTCTCTGAATAAATAAATAAATCTTTTAAAAAAATTATATGATCATCTCAATAGATGCAGAAAAAGCATCTGACAAAATTCAACATCCATTTATGATAAAACTTCTCAATAAAGTGGATATAGAAGGAACATACTAAACATAATGAAGGCCATATATGACAAGCCCACAATTAACATTATACTCAGCAGTGAAAGACTAGTGCAAACTTTTCTGTTAAGATCAGGAAGAAAAGTATGCCAGCTTTCACAAGTGAGGGGTTACCTGCAGGCTCTAATAACATAAAGTAGGCAAAAGTACTATGCATGATATGGTATAAAGGTTGACTAAGTGCACCATCTTCCTACCTGACCCTGGTAGAGGTCATGTACATCAAGGGCTTTGCAATCCTTATAAGGGGCCCTTTAGTAGCATGCAGTAGCAGAAACAGCATGGGACTTAGGGTCAACCAACCTCATTTAGGATCCTGGTCCTGATGCATTAACTTAACTCACTAATTCTTTCCAGGCCTCAGTCTCTTCACCATTTTTTTTAAGGATTTTTTTTAAAGTAATTGCTACACCAACATGGGCCTTGAACCCACAACGCTGAGATCAAGAGTTGTACCCTCCACCAACTGAGCCAGTCAGGTGCCCTGTTTTTTATTCATCATAATACTGAGTTTGAGTCAGAGCAGTTAAGAAAAAAAGAAAAAGAAAAAGTACCCAAATTAAAAAAAAATAATTTGTTTGCAGATGATATGATCTTATATGTAGGAAACCTTAAAGATTCCATTAAAAAAAAAACAAAAACGGGGGATCCCTGGGTGGCGCAGCAGTTTGGCGCCTGCCTTTGGCCCAGGGCGTGATCCTGGAGACCTGGGATCGAATCCCACGTCGGGCTCCCGGTGCACGGAGCCTGCTTCTCCCTCTGCCTATGTCTCTGCCTCTCTCTCTCTCACTGTGTGCCTATCATAAAAACAAACAAACAAACAAAAAAACAAAAACAAAAACAAAAAAACGTTAGACCTAATAATGAATTCAGTAAAGTTGCAAAGTACAAAATCAATACACAAAAATCTATTGATTTTTTATATACTAACAATGAACTATCAGAGAAACCTTTTACACGAGGATCAAAAAGAATAAAATACACAGAAATAAATTTAACCAAGGAGATGAAAAACCTGTACACTAAAAACTATAAGATACTGATGAAAGATGTTAAAGAAAACACAAATAAGTGGAAAAATTTCCACCCTCATGGACTGGATTAATATTGTTAAAATGTCCATACTACTCAAAGCAATCTATAGATTCAATGCAATCCTTATCAAAATTCCAATGACATTTTTCACAGAAATAGAATAATTACAACATTTGTATGGAACCATGAAAGAGCCCAAATAGCCACAGCAAGCTTGATAAAGAAGAACAAAGCTGAAGGCATCATGTGCTCTGATATCAAACTATAACACAGCATTATTGTAATCAAAACAGTATGGTACTGACATAAAAACAGACAGAGATCAATAAAACCAGATAGACCAGAAATAAGCCCATACGTATTGGCCAATTAATTTACAACAAAGAAGCCAAGAATATACAATAGAGAAAGAAGTCTCTTCAATAAATGGTGTTGAGAGAATTGGACAGCCACATGCAAAAGAATGAAACTGGATACCATCTTACACCATACATAAAACTAACTAAAAATGGATTAAAGACTTGAATGTAAGACCTAAAACCATAAAATTCCTAGAAGAAAATATAGGCAGTAAGTTCTTTGACATCAGTCTTAGTGATAATTTTTTGGATTTGATACCAAAAACAAAGGCAACAAAAGCAAAAACAAACAAGTTGGACTACATCAAACTAAAAAGCTTCTGCACTATAAGGAGTTCCTTATAAGGGAAATCATCAACAAAAAGAAAAGGCAACCTATTGAATAGAAGAAAATATTTGCAAATCATATATCTGATAAGGGGTTGATACCCAATATAAAGAATTCGTATAGGGGTGTCTGGGTGGCTCAGCGGTTGGGCACCCGCCTTTGGCTCAGGACGTGATCCTGGAGTCCCGGGATCAAGTCCCACATTGGGCTCCCTGCATGGAGCCTTCTTCTCTCTCAGCCTGTGTCTCTGCCTCTCTCTGTGTGTCTCATGAATGGATAAATAAAATCTTAAAAAAAAAAAAAAAAGAACTCATATATACAACAGCAAAAAAATAAATAAAAATAAATCCAATTTTAAGAATGAGACAAGGTTTTGAATAGATATTTTTCCAAGGAACACATACAGATGTCAAATAGGTAAACAAAAAGGTGCTCAACATCACTAATCATCAGGGAAATGCAAATTAAAACCACAATGAAATATAATCTCACAGCTGTCAGAATGACTATTATTAAAACGACAAGAAATAACAAATATTCACAAGGATGTTGAGAAAAGGGAACCTTTGTGCATTATTGGTGGGAATGAAAATTGGTGCAATCACTACAGAAAACAGTATGGAGGTTCTCCAAAATATTAAAAATAGAACTACCATATTATCCAGCAATTACACTTCTGGGTATTTATCCAAAGGAAACAAAAACACTAACTCAAAAAAGATATGTGCACCCCCATATGCATTGCAGCATTATTTATAATAGTCAAGACATCGAAGCAACTTAAGTGTGCACTGATGGATCAATGAATAAAGATGTGATACACACTGATACACATACACAGAGTGAAATATTATTCAACCAAAAAAAAAAAACCCAAGGAAATCTTTATTGCAACAACACGGATGGACTTTCAGGGTATTGTGCATAAGTCACATAAGTTAGAGAAAAACAAATACCATATAATCTCACTTATATGTGGTATCTAGCTACCCCTGTACTCCCCAAAAATCCTAACTCAAAGATACAGAGAACAGATCAGTGGTTGCCAGAGGCAGGGGTGAGCATAATGAATGAAGATGGTCAGAAGGTACAAACATCTAGTTATAAAACAAGTAAGTTGTGGCAATGTAATGTATAGTATGGTGACTATAGTTAATAATACTGTATTACATATTTAAAAGTTGCCAGGAGAATAAATCTTAATTAAAAGTTCTCATCACTGAGGATCCCTGGGTGGCTCAGCGGTTTGGCGCCTGCCTTCAGCCCAGGGCATGATCCTGGAGACCTGGGATCGAGTCCCATGTCAGGCTCCCTGCATGGAGCCTGCTTCTCCCTCTGCCTGTGTCTCTACCCCTCTCTCTCTGTGTCTCCCACGAATAAATAAATAAAATCTTAAAAAAAAAAAGGTTCTCATCACAAGAAAAGAAATTTGTAACTATGTATGGTAATGGATATTAGCTAGATTTATTGTGGTGATCATTTTGAAAATATACAAATACCAAATTATTATGTTCTACACTTAAAACTAATATGATAGTTATTTTGTTTTTTTTTCAAATTTTTATTTAAATTCTAGTTAGTTAACATATAATGTAATATTGGTTTCAGAGTAGAATTTAATGATCTTCACTTACATAATAACACCCAGTGCTCATCATAATAAGTGCCCAACTTAATACCCATCACTCATTTAGCCCATCCCTTACCCACTTTCCTTCATCAACACTCAGTTTGTTCTCTATCACTAAGAGTCTCTTATGGATTGTTTCCCTCTCTCCTTTCCACTCCTTCCTGTATGTTCACCTGTTTTGTTTCTTAACTAATATAATGCCATATGTCAATTGAATCTCAATAATAAAAAAGAAATACAAAAAACACTCTTATAAATTAAAAATGTTAGAGCAAAATTTAGAATCTAATAGGGGGGTAAAGTTGAAGAAATTCTCAACCTTAGCTGAGAGAAAAGAAGAGAAAGAAAATAGACGGAAATAAAAATCTGAAAATTTGGGACACCTGGGTGGCTCAGCAGTTGAGTGTCTGCCTTCAGCTCAGGGTGTGATCCTGGTTCAGGGATCAAGTTCTGCATTGAGCTCCCTTCTGGGGGCCTGCTTCTCCTTCTCTGTATGTCTCTGCCTCCTTCTCTGTGTCTCTCATAAATAAATAAATAAATAAATAAATAAATAGATAGATAGATAGATAGATAAAATCTTTTTAAAAATCTGAAAATTTTGTTGACAAACAAAATCCCTGAATGTCCAATCAATATAGTATTGTTAAACCTCTAAGGAACAATATGAAATGGTTATGGTAGTACTACTCTGGAAAGAGCTCC
This sequence comes from Canis aureus, assembly GCF_053574225.1. NCBI lineage: Eukaryota > Metazoa > Chordata > Mammalia > Carnivora > Canidae > Canis > Canis aureus. The sequence continues at coordinate 27,693,210 of NC_135626.1, forward strand.
ATAATGAATCATTAATTGAAAAATAATGTAAGCTGCTAAAAACCAGTCAGTATGACCCCATTTATATAAAATGGGGGGGGGGGCGGAATACATACCTACCATAAGCTTCTATATATAAAACAGTACGTAGGACATCTGGCTGGCTCAGTTGGTGGAGCATGTGACTCTTAATCTTTGGGTTGTGGGATTTGAATTCCACAGTAGGTATAGAGATTACTTAAAAATATAATCTTAAAATCCTCCATATCTATATCTATATCTATCTATCTATCTATCTATCTATCATCTATCTATCTATCTAAAAGGTTTGGAATGAAACATACCAAAATGGTGATTTCTAGGTAGGGGAGTGAGTTCAGGGGAAAAAGGAAAGGGAACATTGTGCTTTTTATTGGATATATTTCCATTAAAAATTTTTTTTAAAGATTTTATTTATTTGAGAGACAGAGATAGAGTACAAGTGGGGAGGAGAGGGAAATGTAGGCTTCCCGCTGAGCAGGGAGCCTGATGTGGGGCTTGATCCCAGGATCCTGGGATCATGATCTGATCCAAAGGCAAAAGCTTAACTGAGCCACCCAGGCACCCCTAAAATTCTTTTTTCCTAAAATTCTTTTTACAATGAAAATGTCTTCATATATTACATTTGTACACTTGAAACTAATATAAACTTCCCCCTGCTCACGTGTGCACACTTTCTCTCTTATAAACCAGTGACTAGAGATAGATGATAGATAGATAGATAGATAGATAGATAGATAGATAGATAGATAGATAGATAGATAATCTTAAAAAAAAGATTATCACAGACTCTCATTCTGGCAAAGTTCTTATGTTTACATTTCTTTGGTCTAATATTCTGCAGGAACCTTCATATTCCTGATCCTGTTAATTAAGAAAACAGTAACCTTCCATTTAAGTCCAAGAGTATAGAAAATGTGTGAAGGGATAAAGTTGAAGCCCACATCTTTTAAAAAGTTTATTTTAGTACTTAACCTTGTTTTCCTAAATAATTTTCCTAATTTTGGATTTTAACCAAATGGTCAAAAATTAGAGGTAACAGCAAAGCATTACAAGTAGCATTTTTTTCAAAGATTAAAAATAAGTACATTTAAAATATTTTAAAAGTGTGGGGGCACCTGGGCAGCTCATTTGGCAGTTTGCTTGAGATTCTTTCTCTCCCTCTTCCTCTGCCCTGCCCCCAACTTGTGACCCCTTATCCTAAATAAATAAAATCTTAAAAAATATATTTTCAAAGTGTGTTTCTAATTCTGTGAGCAAATCCTTGGATGCACATTTTGCATATAAATAGAATACTCAATTTAAGATATCCCACTAAAAAATCTATTAGTACAAAGAGTAATCAAAAGGCATTTTAGGGGATCCCTGGGTGGCTCAGCGGTTTAGCGCCTGCCTTTGGCCCAGGGCGTGATCCTGGAGCCCCGGGATCGAGTCCTGCGTCAGGCTCCTGGCATGGAGCCTGCTTCTCCCTCCTCCTGTGTCTCTGCCTCTCTCTCCTTCTCTATGTCTATCATAAATAAATAAATCTTTAAAAAAAAAAAAGGCATTTTAGCACTTAGCTGCCAAATTCCAGAGTCTGGATTATTGCAGGAACATTCTGCTGTCACTCTAGCAAGAGTCTTAAAGGAAAAAAGATGTTGAAAGATTAAGAAAGTAAAATCATTCTACTTTGGCACCTTTTTTTGGACAACTGATTCTTAATATCTAGTAACAATATTCAACTGGATTACTAAAAAGAAGAAATGAATCAAATATTGTCTATTACTTTGTTCCCCAAATTTGAATAGCAAAAGTCAGTTTTCATAAATATTTTCTAAGCTATACTTTATGACTCTCTAAACTAATCTTTAAACTCACAGGGGCACCTGGGTGGCTCAGTGGTTGAGCGTCTGCCTTTGGCTCAGGTTGTGATCCCAGGGTCCTTGGATTGAGTCTTGCATCAGGCTTCCTGCAGGAAGCCTGCTTCTCCCTCTGCATCTGTCTCTGCTTCTGTGTCTCTCATGAATAAATAAGTAAAGTCTTTAAAAAAATAAACTCAAAATATTCTTAGCTTCTAAATAATTGCCTATTCTGTATTTGCCATTTGGGTCTTTTTTCCCTAAGTAGCAGATTAAGGTCTTTTACTGAATTTTAGTAAATTGATGGTTTGCTTGGCATATCTATCATAACAAGTAGAAACCACTAAGTAATCATTCTTTCCTTATTTAGAAATTGGCCACAAGAAGTGATTCCCCTTTCAAACTTTGATTTCTTATTTTACTTTTTTTGATAACAGCTTCACAGGGGCACCTGGCTGGCTCAGCCAGTAGAGTGCACAACTCTTGATCTCAGAGTTGTGTGTTCGAGCCCCACATTGAGTGTAAAGTTACTAGTAACAGCTTCACTAAGATATAATTCACATATCTCATTTTATGGATCTACTTACCATAATCTTTCAACTATCACCTAACTCCTAAAAACGAAATCTCCCTCCACTGTTCTGTTTGTAAACCTTTATCCCTAAGAATAGAACTTGTATTAGCAAAGAAAATTGGGAGTTTTGACAAAAAAATTAGAAATAATGAGTTTCTAAAGTTCTTTTCACTGTATCCAGAAATGCTACTACTTACACTTTCTAGGAAAAAGTGCATTGAAAATCCTAAAATAAATTTCAAAACAAACTTTTAAAATATAATTTGTTCAAAATTGAAGTTTTCCTATAATGTAGATGAGAGACTCCTAGTAGTCTATAAAGCATTGTGAAGATATATTTATCTCTTTGGTGGGGAAGTGATAAGTTTAGAAATGTAATGTATGAACTAGATATTCTTTGTAAAAACATAAATTAAACAAGAGAATTTAAAAGCAATATCTTGATTTTCTATTTTTCTTTTTCTTTAGGAAAATCTCATCTTTTTCATTAACAATGAGCAAAAAGGGAGGCATGTGAGTGGCTCAGACAGTTTAACAATCAACTCTTGCTTTTGGCTCAGCTCATGATCTCAGGGTCATGGGACTGATTCCTGTATCAGATTCCACTCAAAGTGAGCTTGAGATTCTTCCCTGCCCCCCTCTTCCTCCCCTTCAGCCCCTAAATAAATAAAATCTTAAAAAAAAAAATTGTTCCATTTTGAAGTGGAGGTCTGTGCCACCTAAGTGGGTTCCTGCTGAAAGGAATTTGAGAATATTTTCCTTCACTTGCAGGACATCAAAGGCGCCAAACATTGTGAAAGCTTCCCTTGAAGTCATGCATAGAACCCAGAACAACACTATGTGGACTCCTCTCTGGGTAGTGCAGAAAGGCGTAACACATTTAAGTCACAAACTATGGTGCTCATTATGCAGTCAGTTTAACAAGATATAACATCTCAACAACTGAAAAATATCAATTCTTTTCACTCTTTGAAGAGATGTAAAGTCCTGGGTACTCCATGGAGTCACTCTCTTCAGATAAGGCCTTTGTACAACAGCTCTCATTAATGACAGTGCAGATGTCTGACATCCTTGGAATTTTCATTAGGATTCATCTAGCTGTATCTTATCTCATGGGTCTCTTCTTTGATGAGCCGCATTTTCCTTCCTCCTTGTACTATCCATGGTGTTAGTAATGATTAGAACTAAAAAAGACTTAATTACAGTAACTTTCAAATAAGGTCCTAAATATAGTTCTTGTTCAGTCAACTGTGATCGTCCATGAAAATCACAAGAGTGTTTAAAACAAGATGCAGAGGATTCTATTAAATTACATTCTAGGACCTAAGCTTTTTTATATATATATTTGTATTTATAAGACAATTTATATTTAGAAAATTGATTATAATTTTAGCAAAATGAACTCTCTTCTTCCACCTGGGTCTCAAAATGGCAATACCTGAAACACTGTGATTAACAAGTATAGTTACACAGTACCTGTTCCTTTTGAAACAATGAAAAATAACTGCTTCTATTAGAAGGGAAGAAAGCAAGATCAAAGTAAACTTGTGAGATGTAACTATAGGTTCAGCCAAGAGTAGGAGAGGAAAACCCTCTCAATGTGTATTTAGCTATTGAGATATTGCTCTTTAGTTACTGGGCTACTTGGTCAACTTAAAGCTTATTTTCTTTTTTAAATTTTAATTCCGTTAGAGTCAAAATACAGTGTTAACATTAGTTTCAGGCATATAATACAGTGATTCAACAATTCCATGTATCACCCAGTGCTTATCAAAATGTGTTCCTTAATTCCCATCACCTATTTCACCCATTCCCCCACTTATCTCCATTCTAGTAACCATCAGTTTGTTCTCCATAGTTGTGAGTTTCTTGGTTTACCTCTCTGTTTTTTCCCTTTGTTTTCTTAAATTCCACATTTCAGTGAAATCATATGGTATTTGTCTTTCACTGAGTGACTTCAGTTAGCATTATACTCTAGCTCCATCCATGTCACTGCAAATGACAAGATTTCATTGTATATATACACCACATCTTCTTTATCAATTCATGTATCAATGGACATATGGGCTGCTTCCATAATTTGGCTATTGTAAATAATGCTGCTATAAGCACTGAGCTGCATGTATCCCTTTGAATTGGTGTTTTTGTATTTTGAGAGGTAAATACCCAGTAATGTGATTACTGGATCATATGGTAATTCTATTTTTAACTTTCTGAGGAAAGTCCAGACTGTTTTCCAGAGTGGCTGTACCAGTTTGCATTCCCACCAACAATACAAGAGGGCTTTTTTTCTCCACATCCTTGCCAACACTTGTTTCTTATGTTTTTGATTTATGAGGTGATATCTTATTGTGTTTTTTTTTTCCTCACTGTGTTTTTGATCTGCATTTCCCTGATGATGAGTAATGTTGAGGATCCTTTCATGTGTTTATTGTCCATCTGGATATCTTCTTTGGAGAAATGTGTGTTCATGTCTTATGCTCATTTTTTAATTGGATGATTTGGTTTTTTGGGCATTGAGTATTATAAATTCTTTATATATTGGGATACTAAATCTTTATCAGATATGTCATTTGCAAATATCTTGTGTTTTGTAGGCTGCCTTTTAGTTTTGTTGATTGTTTCCTTTGCTGTGTAGAACTAAAGCCTACTTTCTTACATAGGTTCTTTTCCCCAACTTTTTAAAGTTGCCTGCTGCTAATTAGACAAATTAATATTGATACAAAGAGCATATATTATTTTTCAAGATTCATTTATTTATTTTAGAGGAAGAGGGGGAGAGAGAGAGAGAGAGAGAATCTCAAGCAGACTCCCTGATGAGCAAAGAGCCCAATGTGGGGCTCAATTTCATAACCCTAAGATCATGACCTGAGCCAAAATCAAAAGTAGGACACTTAACCAACTGAGCTATCGAGGTGCCCCAAGAACATATGTCATTTAACACAATAAGGCTATGCAGTTATTGAGCTACTTGGTGAAAAATGTTGTTTCTCAAATTCATCTCGCTATGTTAATTTACTAATCTAAAAAAATCTACAGAGCAGTCTTTCCTGGTGCCCCATAAAAAACTTAAAATCTGAAATGTCCCAAAATAAAAATTTAATTTAAAAAGATGTTGGGGGTGTGTGCCTGGGTGGCTCAGTCGGTTAAGCATCCAACTCTTGATTTTGGCTCAGGTCATGATCTCAGGATTGTGAGATCAAGCCCAGTGTTGGGCTCTGCACTCAGTGAGGAGTCTGCTTGAGATTCTCTCCTGGCTTCTTCCTTTGTCCCTCCCCACCATGCAGGCTCTCTCTTTCTCTTTTTCTCTCTAAAATAAATAAATCTGGGCAGCCCCAGTGGCGCAGCGGTTTAGTGCTGCCTCCAGCCCAGGGTGTGATCCTGGAGACCCGGAATCAAGTCCCACGTCAGGCTCCCTACATGGAGCCTACTTCTCCCTCTGCCTGTGTCTCTGTCTCTCTCTCTGTGTGTCTCTTATGAATAAATAAATAAAATCTTTAAAAAAATAATAAAATAAATATTTTTTTAAAAAGTAGGAACTCAAAATATATTCCTTATCATAGCCATCTAATCTCCTCTACGTAGACTGTATAAAAAATCGCAATGTACAGAGTTTCCAATAGTGAAAGGCCAGTTATTTTTTCCTCTACATTTTTAAAAATCCCAATTATGCAGTAAGTCACTAAGAAAATATCCCAAGATTCTTTCAGGTAGTACAAATCAGGTTCTAATTTTTCAAAAGATATATTATTGTAACTGGTATCTCTGAGGTCCAGAATCCACTTCTACCTATATAATGACATCTTCATATAAATGTCTTCCAGATGAACACTTTGGCATAATTCATCTTAAACTCTCAGACATTATTATTTTTATCTGGGAAGATTTCTATAACTATTAGAATCTTAATAGAACTCTCAAAGCTATATATTCAGCCATAAAATTATAAAACATAAATTTGTTCTTCAGTAATGAGAGACTAAGTATACAAATGGACAATGAGGGATCCCTGGGTGGCGCAGCGGTTTAGCACCTGCCTTTGGCCCAGGGCGCGATCCCGGAGACCCAGGATCGAATCCCTCGTCGGGCTCCCGGTGCATGGAGCCTGCTTCTCCCTCTGCCTGTGTCGCTGCCTCTCTCTCTCTCTCTCTGTGTGTGACTATCATAAATAAAAAAATAAAAAAATAAAATTCTTTAAAAAAACAAACAAAAAACAAATGGACAATGACCAGACCATATATAATCACGGAACTCTGTCCCACAATCTTTTCAACAACCAGGCTGAAAAACCAATCACAACTTCTGCGGTAATCAGCCTAGAACAGTCAGGATTTTGTTAAGGACTGCCAGCAACCCTTACCCCACTCTTTTTTTTCTTTTTCTTTCTTTCTTTTTTCTCTTTCTTTTTGTCTTCAGCCCACACATCAACCCCACATGATTTCAACTTGGGGACCAACCAGTGAAAGACAAATATGTTCCCCAAACCAATCATGTAAGATGCCTGGCTTCTACTTAGTCCATGCTATTTAACTTTCTCTGCCTACAATCTCCAATCAGTCTCCCTTTTTCACCATAAAACTTTCCCAATCCCCTCTGAATCTGCCAAATACAATGAATAACAGCAACTGACTTTCTTGTTTTTGCAAACTCTGAATACATAGCCTGTCTGTTCTCATTTTGGGTGATTTTTATTTCCATGGTAGTGTAAAAATTGTGCAAAAACAAACAAAAAACTAACACTATGAGCATTTTATTCTAAGCCAAACAAGTCACACCTCAGTCTAGCTGTTTCTACCTTAGTTATTGTTCTGTTTGTCAGTCAGTATACCAATACCAATTTACTGCTTTTGATAGATAAATGTTTTCCATCATCTGGAAGACAATTTTTGTATTCTCCTTTAATGTTTAATATTTATTTCTATCCTCAAATTGGGATAGTTTCTTTGGAACTGTGAAAACAACAACCAAAGAAAAGACTATACTATATTTTAGAAAAAGAGTGATACTAATGATATAAATTAGAACTAAATAGTGCAGTAAAATATCTGTGCTCAATCTACAAATATATCTGCAGAAAATGCAGAAAGTGTTAAATTTTGTTGATACTGAAGAGAAAGCAGACCAACCTATAAAGAGTTATGGAAATGTATCTGTAACAAATTGCAATTGTTTTGGATAAAATGTGGGTTTACTTCTACAATGGCATATTAATGTAAAAAAAAATAATGGTTTTATAAGAAAGGTTAAGAAGAGGAATTTAGAGCATAAAATTCCCAATCACATCTTTTGGATTTAGTAATAATGAAGGCTCTTAAGGACATTTTTTAAAATGACAAAATGTTCTCAATTTTTTTGTGTGACATTATCTATATACCTGAGGAAAGAATGAAAACAATTTCAAAATATTTGTTAGAGGTACAAAATATAATACGTAGAAAATAGCATTTATACTAAACACATCTGATGAAGTCTTACCATAAATTATTTGCTATGATAGTGGAGCTTCCAGAAATTATTAAAATAACTGAAGTTTTATAAATTGATTTTTAAACCACAAGTGGCCAGAGAATTGAATGATGTGCTGACATTATTTTAAATTTTTATTTATCTTTTTTTGAAAACATCTACTATGTACTATTTGAGGGAATTTTACTAAAGAGCTTCAGAGTAGAAGCCAGCTATTCACCTGTATAGTTTACAATTTGAATTTGAAGGTCCTAATTTATAAGCAGTTCTTATAACTTGTTGCTAGAATTATAGTTCTTTCTTCATATAGCAGCCAGAGTTGTCCTCTTATATTGTAAATCAGATCATGTTACTTCCTTGCTTTAAAAAAACCCTCAAATTCCTTATAGTAATCACAAAGGCCCTATGACGGTCTGACTTGACCCCTGCCTAACTTCTCCAGCTTTGTATCTGGTTCTCCTCTTCCTTACCTACAAAGCTTCAACCACTGTATCACTTCTCTATTACCTCAGAGCTTTTTACCCTTCTATCTGGACCCCACATTTCATGTGGCCAGATCCTTCTGAACTCCTTTAGGTCTAATCCTAAATATTTAATATACAGTTGTGTGAGAAGAATCAGTTCTTTGGTAGTCACAGTTATAGAAACTGATACTCAGAAAGAATATTATATCCTACCAATACTTAAATTTAAAAAGTGTTTAATGAAAAAACAAGATCCATCTATATGCTGCCTACAAAAGATGCATTTCAGATCTAAAGACATCTACAGATTAAAAGTGAGGGGATGGAGAAGCAGTTCTCACACAAATGAATATCAAATGAAAGCCAGGGTAGCAATACTTACATTGGACAAAATGGAGTTTAAAACAAAGACTGTAACAAGAGATGAAAAGGATACTATATAATAATAAAGGGGACGATTCAACAAGAAGATATAACAATTTTAAGTATATATGCACCCAATATGGGAGCACTCAAATACATAAAATAGTTAATAACAAACATAAAGTATCTAATCAATAGGCATACAGTAACAGTAGGGGATTTTAACACCCCACTTCATCAAGGGACAAATCATCCAAACAGGAAATCAAGCAGGAAACAGTGGCTTTGAATGACACTTTACCAGATGGATTTTAACAGATATATTCAGAACATTCCATCCTAAAATATCAGGACACACACTTTTCAAGTGCACATGGAATATTCTCCAGAATAGTTCACACATTGGGCCACAAAACAAATCTCAACAGATTCAAGAAGATCAAAGTCATACCAAGCATCTTTTCTGGGCACAATGTTATGAGACTAGAAATCAGCTACATGAAAAAAATCTGGAAAAAACACAAATACATGGAAGTTAAATAACACACTACAAAACAATGAAGGATCAATCAAGAAATCAGAGAAGAAATAAAAAATTACATGGAAACAAATAAAAATGAAAACACAACATTCCAAAATCTTTGGGATATAATAAAAGCAGTTCTAAGAAGGAAATTTATAACAATACAGGCCTATCTCAAGAAGCAATGAAAATCTCAAACCACCTAACCTTACACCTAAAGGAGATAGAAAAGGAACAAACAAAACCTAAAACCAGTAATAGGAAGGAAATAATAAAAATTAGAGCAGAAATAAATGTATAGGGCGCCTCAGTGGCTCAGTGGTTGAGTGTCAGCATTTGGCTCAGGGTGTGATCCCAGGGTCTTAGGATCAAGTCTCATATCAGGTTCCCTGCAGGGAGCCTGCTTCTCCCTCTGTCTATGTCTCTGCCTCACTCTGTGTGTCTCCCATGAATATATAAAATCTTTTTTTTTTAAGAAGGAAATGTATAGAAAGTAAAAAAACAATAGAACAGATCAATGAAACTAGGAGCTGGTTCTTTGAAAAAGATAAAATTGATAAACCTTTAGCAGGACTCATCAAAACAGACAGGACACACACACAGAGATGACTCAAACAAAATCACAAATGAAAGAGAAGTAATAACAACCAACACCACAGGAATACAATTTTAAGAGAATATTATGAAAAATTATATACCAACAAATTGGGTAACCTGGAAGAAATGGATAAATTTCCAGAAACATATAACTTACTAAAACTGAAATAGGAAGAAACAGAAAATTTGAACAGACTGATTACCAGCAATAAAATAAAAAATATCCCAACAAAAAAAAGTCCAGGACCAGATGGCTTCACAGGCAAATTCTACAAAACATTTAAAAAAGAGTTAATACCTAGTCTTCTCAGACTATCCCAAAAAATGGAAGAGGAAAGAAAACTTTCAAATTTATTCTATGAAACCAGAATTACCCTAATACCAAAACAAGATAAAGACACCAGAAAGAAAGACTATAGGGCAATAATTCTGATGAACACAGATGCAAAAATCTTCAACAAAATACTAGCAAATTGAATCCAGCAATACATTAAGAAAATCACTTTACAATCATGATGAAGTGGGATTTTTTCCTGGGTTGTAAGAGTGATTCAGAATTTGCAAATCAATCAACATTGATATATCCATCAATAAGAAAAAGGATTAAAAAAAACATATAATCACTTCAATACATGCAGAAAAAGCACTTGACTAAGTACAGTATCTATTCATGATGAAGATCCTCAAAAACAGTAACCTATAACATACAACATAAACCATTCCCTCAGTATGTTTAGAGGGAACATACTGCCATGTGGCATGGTCCAATGAGAGACGAAATGATTATTCAGAGTCTGACATCTCGGAACAAGGAGAGGCCCAAAGGGGCTGCACTGCCAGGCACCGCCAAGAAGGGCAGGTACTGAGTCCCAAGTCCAAGCTGGCTCTCAATTTTATTATCGTAGAATGTAAAGTGTGTGAAAACAAGGAAAAACAACTCAAGAAACCAATCATGTGAGGGGCAGCCGGGAACTGCATACAAAACTTTGCACGGGTCTCAGAGGAGCATTAACTAAGGGGCTATGGGGGATAGGAGAACTGACTATCTTATCCAACACAGAAAGATATTATGGCCTGGCTATCTTATCCACCATCATTGCTATTTTCAGCATGTACTATTTTCAGTACAGACCAATGGCAGAATAATTGGCTTTTGCCACATGCATAGAGCTGTTGCCATTTATGTGTGTCCCTGTTGTTTCTTTTACCCACTGAGGTTCTGCTCTCCCACAACACACTTCAACATAATAAAGGCTTTATATGAAAAGTCGACAGTGAACATCATACTCAATGGAGGAAAACATAAGAGAGTTTTCCCTAAGGTCAGGAATAAGACAAGAATGTCCACTCTCACCACTTTATTCAACATAGTCCTAGCCCCAGCAATCAAACAATAAAGAGAAAGAAAAGGGTCCAAATCAGCAAGGAAGAAGTAAAACTTTCACTATTTGTGGATGACATGAAGCTATATATAGAAAATCCAAAAGAGCCCACCAAAAAACTACTAGAATATAAATGAATTCAGCAAAGTTGTAGGATATAAAATCAAGGTACAGAAATCTGTTGCACTTTTTTAAAAAAGGTGTTATTTATTCATGAGAGACACACAGAGAGAGGCAGAGACATAGGCAGAGGGAGAAGCAGGCCCTCCACAAGGGTAAGCAGGACTCAATCTCAGGACCTCAGGATCACGATCTGAGCCAAAGGCATCTGCCTTATGATTCTCTCTCTTCTCTTTCCCTCTCCCTGTGCCCCTCCCCTCCACATTCTCTCTCTCTCAAAAAAAAGAAGACAATTTTAGGGATCCCTGGGTGGCTCAGCGGTTTGGCGCCTGCCTTTGGCCCAGGGCGCGATCCTGGAGACCCGGGATCGAATCCCACGTCGGGCTCCCGGTGCATGGAGCCTGCTTCTCCCTCTGCCTATGTCTCTGCCTCTCTCTCTCTCTCTGTGACTATCATAAATAAATAAAAATTAAAAAAAAAAGAAGACAATTTTATTAACTAACACATGCTAAAAGGCATCAACATTATCTGGTTGCATTATAGGACAGCAAATTGGTTCTGGTTTTTCATTTATCATTTCAATAATGGGATTATAAATTGGCAGCGTGACTATCTTTGTTGAGAAAGTGGTCAGATTCTAGTTTTTCTAGTACCCTTTCAAGGTGTCTTGTTAGGTCTTATCTTTTAAAACTTGCTGCTTCCTTCATGGCATATACGATAATTTTTTTAAGATTTTATTTTTATTTATTCATGAGAGACACAGAGAGAGAGGCAGAGACACAGGCAGAGAGAGAAGCAGGCTCCATGCAGGGAGCCCAACATGGGACTCGATCCCGGGTCTCCAAGATCAGGCCCTGAGCCAAAGGCAGGCGCCAAACCGCTGAGCCACCCAGGGATCCCCTGTTTTTTATTTTTTAAAGATTTTATTTATTCTTGAGAGACACAGAAAGAAAGACGCAGAGACATAGGCAGAGGAAGAAGCAAGCTTCCTGCAGGGAGCCCAGTGTGGGGACTTGATCCCTGGACCCTGGGATCATGCCCTGAGCCAAAGGCAGACACTCAGCCACTGAGCCACCCAAGCATCCAATAGGATAATTTTTTCCCACAATCCGGGAGTCCTTGTACTCCTTCGAGCAATTTGATGACTCTTTCATATTTTTGTCCAAAATGTCAAATTTCTTTTCTTTTTTAAAAATTTTTTTGAAAGAGAGAAGGAGAATTTTAAGTAGGCTCCATGCCCCGGCACAGAGCGTATGGTGGGGCTGGATCTCACCACCCTGAGATCATGACCCAAGCCAAAATCAAGAGTTGGATGCCTACCCCACTTTGCCACCCAGGCAACCACTCAAATTTCCCTCTTTAATTGATGTTTTATTTCAGTGTTGATTGCATTGGTATTGGCAGTTTATCTGGTACTTCTCCCAACACACTGCTGTGACTCTGGGGTCATCATCTTCAAGGACATGGCTGAGCCCCAGGAATGCGTTCCTCCCTCTCCTTCCTGTTTCACTGACAGCAGTGCCGTGCTCTGCCTTCTCTTTAGATGGCAGAGGACTCAGGTTCTCCACAAAGTTTCATTTTGTTTTCTGCTTGACAGCAGACTCCTCTGCTTTATTATTAGTCATTTCTAGTCTGGTCTTGGGGGTCCCCACAATTAGGTCCACCTTACTTTAAGTTTTTTTTACTCCAATTAGTTAACATACATTGTAACATTTTAGGTGTACAATATAGAGATTCAATACTTCTATAAAACACTGGTGCTTATGTGAACAATGTTTTTAAAAAATTAATGTCAAAGGTCATCACATATATTAAGTTTCATAAAACTTTGGTTTTGGGTTTTTTTTTTAAAGATTTTATTTATTTATTCATGAGAGACATAGAGAGATAGGCAGAAGGAGAAGCAGGCTCCCTGAGTGGAGCCTGATGTAGGACTCGAACCTGGCACCCTGGAATCATGCCCTGAGCCAAAGGCAGACAGACGCTCAACCACTGGGCCACCCAGGTGTCCCAGGTTCATAAAACTTTGATTTCCATTGTATTTGTGTGTGTGCATGCAGACATACATGTGTATGTACTAAGCCATACTATATCACTTACTGTGGATTAAAGTTCAAAAAATATATTAAAAGCCGTTGCTATATATGTCTACGTAAGCAATAATTAAATCATGTCACCCACACACCTAAAATCCTTGTGACTTCCGAATCCACTTAAAATCTAACCTGGCTCTCTGCTCCTCCCTGTTTCACAGACAGCCACATCCTCTGGTGCAGTGCCCCGAGACATGATGGTGAATGTCGGAGTGAATGTATTTGGCCATATCGGGCACCTGGTCACGAGGGCTGCTTTTAACTCTGGCAAAATGGATATTGTTGCCATCAATGATCCCTTCATTGACTTCAAATACATGGTGTACGTGTTCCAGTATAATTCTATCCATGGCAAATTCCATGGCATGGGCAAGGCTGAGAACGGGAAACTTGCCATCAATGGAAAGTCCATCTCCATCTTCCAGGAGTGAGATCCGCCAACATCAAATGGAGTGATGCTGGTGCTAAGTATGTTGTGGAGTCCACTGGGGTCTTCACCACCATGGAGAAGGCTGGGGCTCACTTGAAGGGTGGGGCCAAGAGGGGCATCATCTCTGCTCCTGCTAATGCCCCCATGTTTGTGATAGGTGTGAACCATGAAAAATATGACAACTCCCTCAAGATTGTCAGCAATGACTCCTGTATCACCAACTGCTTGGCTCTTCTGACCAAGGTCATCTACAACAACTTTGGCATCATGGAGGGACTCATGAGCACTGTCCATGCCATCACTGCCACCTAGAAGACTGTGGACAGCCACTCTGGGAAGCTGTGGCATGACAGTCTAGGGGCTGCCCAGAACATCATCCCTGCTTCCAGTCCCTGCTTCCACTGGCACCACCAAGGCTGTAGGCAAGGTCATTGCTGAGCTGAACAAGAAGCTCACCAGCATGGCCTCCTCCCAACATGTCAGTCTTGGATCTTATCTGCTGCCTGAAAAAAATTGCTAAATATGACAACGTCAAGAAGGTGGTGAAACAGGCATCAGAGAGCCCCCTCAATGGTATCTTGGGGTACACTGAAGACTCTTTTGTCTCCTGCAACTTTAACAGTGTCACCTACTCTTTCACTTTTGATGCTGGGACTGGCATTGCTCTCAATGACCACTTTGTCAAGCCCATTTCCTGGTATGACAATGAATTTGGGTACAGCAACCGGGTGGTAGACCTTATGGTCCACATGGCCTCCAATAAGAGCCCCCTGAACCACCAGCCCCAGATAGAGCAAGAGGAAGAGAGAGGCAGCTGCTGGGGAGTCCCTGCCCCAACTTATCCCCTGAGAATCTCCCAACTTCCTATTTCCATCTCAGACCCCCTGAAGAAGGGGAGGGGCTTGGGGAGCCCTACCTTGTGATGTACCATTAATAAAGTATACTGTACCCAGCCCCCCAAATGATAATAATAGTAATAAAATAAAATCTAACCTTATTATGGGCAGAAAGGTCCTATATAGTCTGAACTCTCCCTCTCTCTTCAGTCTTACCACGTGTTACCTTCGTCTTAACCCGCTAATATCCTAGTCCTATCAGTCCCCTTTCAGGTCGTCAAACCTGACAAGTTATTTTGTTCTAAGGACCTTTACATATGTTCTTTTCCCCTTGTTTTACTGTCTATAATTTACTTTAAAATACTTTAGTGTGGGGACGCCTGGGTAGTTCAGCGGTTGAGTGTCTGCCTTCCGCCCAGGGTGTGATCCCAGAGTCCCTGGATCGAGTTCTGCGTCAGGCTCCCTGAATGGAGCCTGCTTCTCTCTCTGCCTGTGTCTCTGCCTCTCTGTATCTCATGAATAAATAAATAAAATCTTAAAAAATAAAATAAAACACTTTAGTGTGGGATGCCTGAGTGGCTCAGCAGCTGAGAATCTGCCTTTGGCTCAGGGCACAATCCTGGAGTTCCAGATCGAGTCCTACATCCGGCTCCCTGCTTGGAGCCTGCTTCTCCTTCTGCCTAAGTCTCTGCCTCTCTCCTTCTGTGTCTCTCATGAATAAATAAGTTAAATATTAAAAAAAATACTTCAGTGTACAGTAAGATGGTTTATTTAAATCTGCTCTGTTGCTTTTCAATAAGGCTGGGTGTTAAACTGGATGGTAACAGGGGTGGTGGTATGCTCCCACAAGTGGCATTTGAAAATGTCTATGTGGAGGGGTACTTTTTGTTACTAAAATCCAGCTGGGGTGGGGGTGGGGTGTCACTGGTATTTATAAGCAGAATTCAGGGATGCTAAAATCCTATAACTTACAAGACAGTACTGCCTAATGAACTGTTCTATTCATATACCTATATAGCACATTCTCCTCATTCCCTATTATGAGAAACATGGATTCATGCTCTAAGGGCAGTTAATATTTAAAGGACTGTAATCCAGGAATACCTATTCCAGGGTATTTGAATGACTTTTATTTATTTATTTTTTTTTTTTTTAAATTTTATTTATTTATGATGGTCACATAGAGAGAGAGAGAGAGAGGCAGAGACACAGGCAGAGGGAGAAGCAGGCTCCATGCACCGGGAGCCCGATGTGGGATTCGATCCCGGGTCTCCAGGATCGCGCCCTGGGCCAAAGGCAGGCGCCAAACCGCTGCGCCACCCAGGGATCCCGAATGACTTTTATTTAAAAACAAAAACAAAAACAAAAAACATCTACCTTCTAAATTTCAGAGTTTGGTCTATTCACATTTAATGTAATTACTGAAATGGCTGGATTTACGTTTGCTATCTGTTTTCTAAATGTCTTACAGCTTTTTAATTCTGTCCCTCTGTTGCCACCTTCTCTTATGTTAGTTTAATATACCATTTTATCAGATTTTTAAACTATAATTTTGAGTATTTTCTTCTTCTTCTTTTCAAGATTTTATTTATTTATTTCAGAGAGAGAGAGAGAGAGAGAGAAAGAGAGAGAGAAGCAAATTTCCCCGCAGAGCAGGGAACCTGACACAAGGCTTTATTCAGAACCCTGAGATCATGACCTGAGCTGAAGGTAGACACTTAAACGACTGAGCCACCCAGGTGCCCCTTCTTTATGCCATTCTGACCTCTACCATTTCTGAGAAGTCAGCTATTATATATTTTGTTGTTCCTTTGTCTAGGAGTCATTTTTCTCGTGTTGCTTTCAAGATTTTGTCTTTGTCTCTTAGTAGTTTGACTATGAAGCATCTAGTTATGGATTTCTCTGTTTATCTTATCTGGGGCTTGGGGGTTTACTGAGTTCCTTAGATTTGCAGACTAATGTTTTTCCTCATATTTAAGAAGTGTTCAGCTATTATGTCTTTAAACACTTGTTCTTCTCTCCTTATGGGACTATTACACTTGTATGGGCATACACTTGATATTGTCTCACAGGTTGCTAAGACTCTGTTCATTGTTCTTCAGTCTTTTGTTCTCTGTTCAGTGGACTAGATAATTTGTCTTGATCTTTATTTCAATTCACCAATTCATTCTGCAATCTCAAATGCTCTCTTAGCCTATCTACTGAACTCATTTCAGTTACTGTAATCTTCAAATCCAGAATGTCCATTTGATTCTTTTAGTTACTTTCTATTTGTTTAATGATTTAATTATTTGGGTATATTTATAATAGTGGTTTTAAAATCTTTACTAAAATACAACATCTGAGTTCATTTCTATTGATTGGTGACCTGAGCTGAAGGCAGACACTTAACCAACTGAGCCACCCAGATGCCCCCCAAACTAGACATTTTAAGTACTATTTTGTGACAATTATAAATTTTGAACTCTTATTTTTTCCTCCTGTGGTTATTACTGTTGTCTGGACTTCTGTAGAAACTGTCTTCCCATGATGTACAACTGTTAATTTATCTGCCCCTCTCCTACCACTCTCCCCTTCATTTGCTAAGCTCCAGTCATACAAATCTTATTTCTGCCTCTTGAATTCACCTAGCTTATTCCCTTTGCACTTTAGTTCCTTCAGCTTAGAATGCTCTTTCCCCCAATATTTACATAGCTGGCTCCTTCTTAAATGCCATCTCCATAGAAACACCTTTCCTGTTACTCAAGTTAAAGTAGCTCTACCCCCAGTAACTATTACTTTTGCTTTTGCTCAAAATACTTATCATCAGGGCGCACCTGGGTGGCTCAGTGGCTGAGCATCTGCCTTTAGCTCAGGTCTTGATCCCGGAGTCCTAAAATCGAGTCCCACATGAGGCCCCCTGCAGGGAGCCTGCTTCCCCCTCTGCCTAGGTCTCTGCCTCTTTCTGTGTCTTTCATGAATAAATAATAAAATCTTAAAAAAAATACTTATCATCAGCTATAATTATCTATTTTGTCTATTGTCTGCCTCTCCCACTAGAAGTTTTCTGAGGGTAGGGATTATGTCTGCCTTGTTTACTCTTCTATCACCAGTGCCTAACAAAACATGACATATATCAGGTATGTAAGGAATATTTTTAGAACAAATAAACTAAAGAAGTAAGGTGGAATTAAAGTAATGCCAAACAACAAGTCAAATGTTTTTTGAATGTCTAAGTTCTAGGCATTGGATTTTATGTCTTCACAAAAAAAAAAAAAAAAAAAAAAAAAATTCCCGTATTTCAGAGGATTCTATGTGTAGGTGTGGTAAATCATCTGCAAGTCACTCTTTTAATAGAATTAAAGGATGCTACTACAGTCATCAGCAGGATATTAAGAGCAATTTAAATCCCACTGGAGCAACTTACTATAAAGATTATTTATGTTTAGTGAAGTATTTGGAGACATTTTCTAAAATCTATACAGATATTATATAACAACCCAGGAAAAGAGCATTTTATATAAAAGTGCTTGCCTATCAACAGGATGTTAAAACAAGCTGTTCAAGTAAATATCAAAACATTTAAGAAATGATATGCCATTCCTTTATATTGCCTTTATGCAGTTGGTACCTGTTTTTGGATTCTGTGTGTTTAAAGCAAGAAAAAATAGTTCATTTCCCAGAAAGGTGGTTGAAGAGTTAGAGCTTAGAGCTACAGGTTGCCTAAATTTGAAGTAATTGCAACATTCATGAGGAGCTAGAGGGAAAAAAAAATCACTGAAATGTTTTTAATTTCTTTTGAGACTAAGTAGGGTCAGAATGTATGAGCATATTAGATGGGAAGTATGAGCTGAAAGCAAGTGATTGTGAGGGAATCTTGTGGCCACCAAGACTGGGTCTCCCTACTGTCTTTATCATGAGGAATGAGAATTATATGTTTTAGTTCAAACATGAGTTCAGATAATAAGGTCAGCACTTTCTCACAACTTTGCAATACTTTGGAAGCTATCTCTAACACTTCTACTTTTATTTATTTTTTTATTTTTTAAAGATTTCATTTATTCATGAGAGACACACAGAGAGAGAGAGAGAGAGAGAGGCAGAGACACAGGCAGAGGGAGAAGCAGGCTCCATGCAGGGAGCCCGACATGGGACTCGATCCCGAGTCTCCAGGATCACACCCTGGGCTGCAGGCAGCACTAAACCGCTGCGCCACTGGGGCTGCCCCACACTTCTACTTTTAAATTAAACAGATAAGCATACTACAAGATATACATATGACAATGTAGAGTGTTTGTTAAACTATATATTAAAATGTTAAAGATTTTTTTAAAGAATATTTTGAGATACCACTATTATATGAGAGGTTTTTTTTAACGATTTTATTTATTCATGAGAGACAGAGACAGAGACACAGGCAGAGGGAGCAGCAGGCTCCATGCAGGGAGCCCGATGTGGGACTCCATCCTGGGTCTCCAGGATCGTGCCCCAGGCTGAAGGTGGCGTTAAACCGCTGAGCCCCCCGGGCTGCCCTGTCCAGCTTCCTAATGCAAGAATACTCCAAGCTTCTTGTTTGGTTTATGCCGTGCACTAAATGCAGACACTATTCTAGAAACTGAATAATGGTCACACAACCCCTTATCCAAAGCTCTTGGGGTTATACTGGTAATGGAATTTCTAATCATTTGTCTAGTAACCTCCAAGACCAGTTTTTCCTAAAATGATAAATGTAAAAACCTAAAAGCCCCAGTGAATTATTGAGTACTCAGGCGACTAAGGGATATGATTGATTTGATGATATTTAAAGTAAAAAAATATATGGATTATGGTTCCATCACTATCAAATTCATCTAACTTTCACTAATTTGTAATACAGACTAGCTAGTATATAGCTATTACACTTTAGTGATGAATATTTCAACTTAGGAACTGACTAAATTTGTTGATGAACAATAAAAAATAATGTTGAAAAATTTTAGAAAACAAAACATTATAGACAATGGAGGAATTGTGTAAGAAGTGCCTTCCACTGAAAGCATCTGTCTTTACCAGGGAGTAGTTTTCTTTTTCCTTTTTTTTTTTTTTTTAATCTTTTTTATTGGAGTTCAATTTGCCAACATATAGCATAATACCCAGTGCTCATCCCGCCAAGTGCCACCCTCAGTGCCCGTCACCCAACACCCCATCCCTCCACCCACCTCCCCTTCCATTACCCCTTGTTAGTTTCCCAGAGTTAGGTGTCTCCCATGTTCTGCCACCCTCACTGATATTTCCCATTCATTTTCTCTCCTTTCCCCTTTATTCTTTTTCACTATCTTTTATATTCCCCGAATGAATGAGACCATATAATGTTTGTCCTTCTCCAACTGACTTACTTCACTCAGCATAATACCCTCCAGTTCCATCCACATTGAAGCAAATGTTGGGTATTTGTCGTTTCTAATGGCTGAGTAATATTACATTGTATACATAGACCACATCTTCTTTATCCATTCATCTTTCGATGGACACCAAGGCTTCTTACACAGTTTGGCTATTGTGGACATTGCTGCTATAAACATTGGGGCATGGGTGTCCTGTCATTTCACTGCATCTGTATCTTTGGGGTAAATCCCCAGCAGTGCAATTGCTGGGTTGTAGGGCAGCTCTATTTTTAACTCTGAGGAACCTCCACACATTTTTCAAGAGTGGCTGCACGAGTTCACATTCCCACCAACAGTGCAAGAGGGTTCCCCTTTCTCCACATCCTCTCCAACAGTTGTTGTTTCCCGTCTTGTTAATTTTCCCCATTCTCACTGGTGTGAGGTGGTATCTCATTGTGGTTTTGATTTGTATTTCCCTGATGGCAAGTGATGCGGAGCATTTCCTCATGTGCTTGTTGGCCATGTCTATGTCTTCCTCTGTGAATTTTCTGTTCATGTCTTTTGCCCATTTCATGATTGGATTGCTTGTGTTTTGCTGTTGAGTTTAATAGGTTCTTTATAGATCTTGGATACTAGCCCTTTATCTGATAGGTCATTTGCAACTATCTTCTCCCATTCTGCAGGTTGTCTTTTAGTTTTGTTGACTGTTTCTTTTGCTGTGCAGAAGTTTTTTATCCTGATTAAGTCCCAATAATTCATTTTTGCTTTTGTTTTCCTTGCCTTCATAGATGTATCTTGTAAAAAGTTGCTGTGGCCAAGTTCAAAAAGGGTGTTGCCTGTGTTCTTCTCTAGGATTTATGATGGATTCTTGTCTCACATTTAGATTTTTCATCCAGTGCTCGCTTCGGCAGCACATATACTAAAATTAGATCTTTCATCCATTTTGAGTTTATCTTTGTGTATGGTGTAGGAGAATGGTCTAGTTTCATTTTTCTGCACGTGGCTGTCCAATTTTCCCAACACCATTTATTGAAGACTGCCCTTTTTCCAGTGGATAGTCTTTCCTGCTTTGTCGAGTATTAGTTGACCATAGAGTTGAGGGCCAATTTCTGGATTCTCTATTCTGTTCCAGTGATCTATGTGTCTGTTTTTGTGCCAGTACCACACTGTCTTGACGATCACAGCTTTGTAGTACAACCTGAAATCTGGCATTGTGATGCCCCCGGCTCTGGTTTTCTTTTTTAATATTCCCCTGGCTATTTGGGATCTTTTCTGATTCCACACAAATCTTAAGATGATTTGTTCCAACTCTCTGAAGAAAGTCTATGGTATTTTGATAGGGATTGCATTAAATGTGTAAATTGTCCTGGGTAGCATTGACATTTTCACAATATTATTTCTTCCAATCCATGAGCATGGAATATTTTTCCATCTCTTTGTGTCTTCCTCAATTTCTTTCAGAAGTATTCTGTAGTTTATAGGGTATAGATCCTTTACCTCTTTGGTTAGGTTTATTCCTAGGTATCTTATGCTTTTGGGTGCAATTGTAAATGAGATCGACTCCTTAATTTCTTTCTTCAGTCTCATTGTTAGTGTATAGAAATGCCACTGATTTCTGGGCATTGATTTTGTATCCTGCCACACTGCCGAATTGCTGTATGAGTTCTAGCAATCTTGAGGTGAAGTCTTTTGGGTTCTCTATGTACAGTATCATGTCATCTGCAAAGAGGGAGAGTTTGACTTCTTCTTTGCCAATATGAATGCCTTTTATTTCTTTTTGTTGCCTGATTGCTGCGGCTAGGACTCCTAGTACTATGTTAAATAGCAGTGGTGAGTGGACATCCCTGTCGTGTTCCTGATCTTAGGGGAAA
Organism: Canis aureus; assembly: GCF_053574225.1. Lineage (NCBI taxonomy): Eukaryota > Metazoa > Chordata > Mammalia > Carnivora > Canidae > Canis > Canis aureus. The sequence goes on from NC_135626.1 coordinate 27,715,127, forward strand.
GGCTCCCAGGGTTTCCCCATTGAGAATGATATTTGCTGTGGGCTTTTCGTAAATGGCTTTTAAGATGCTGAGGAATGTTCCCTCTATCCCTACACTCTGAAAAGTTTTGAACAGGAATGGATGCTGTATTTGTCAAATGCTTTCTCTGCATCTATTGAGAGGATCACATGGTTCTTGTTTTTTCTCTTGTTGATATGATCTATCATGTTGATTGCTTTATGAGTGTTGAACCAGCCTTGCATCCTGGGGATAAATCCCACTTGGTCATGATGAATAATCTTATTAATGTACTGTTGGATCCTATTGGCTAGTATCTTGTTGAGAATTTTTGCAACTGTGTTCATCCGGAATATTGGTCCATAATTCTCCTTTTTGGTGGTGTCTTTGTCTGGTTTTGGAATTAAGGTGATGCTGGCCTCATAGAACGAGTTTGGAAGTATTCCATCCCTTTCTATCTTTCGGAACAGCTTTAGAAGAACAGGTATTGTTTTTTCTTTAAACGTTTGATAGAATTCCCCTGGGAAGCCATCTGGCCCTGGACTTTTGTGTCGTGGGAGGTTTTTGATGACTGCTTCAATTTCCTTCCCTGGTTATCAGCCTGTTCAGGTTTTCTATTTCTTCCTGTTCCAGTTTTGGTAGTTTGTGGTTTTCCAGAAATGCATCCATTTCTTCTAGATTGCCTAATTTATTGGCGTATAGCTGCTCATATGTTTTTAAAATTGTTTGTATTTCCTTGGTATTGGTTGTGATCTCTCCTTTTTCATTCATGATTTTATTAATTAGAATTTTTCTCTTATTTTTAATAAGGCTGGCTAATGGTTTATCTATCTTATTAATTCTTTCAAAGAACCAACTCCTGATTTTGTTGATCTGTTCTACAGTTCTAGTCTCTATTTCATTGAGTTCTGGTCGAATCTTTATTAACTCTCTTCTTCTGCTGGGTGTAGGTTTTATATTTGCTGTTCTTTCTCCAGTTCCTTTAGGTTCAAGGTTAGCTTGTGTATTTGACTTTTTTCCAGTTTTTTGAGAGACGCTTGTATTGTGATGTATTTCCCTCTCAGGACTGCTTTTGCTGTATATCAAAGATTTTGAATGGTTGTATCTTCATTCTCATTAGTTTCCATGGAAGGGAGTAGTTTTCTAAAACAAATCTACTAGTGTAGTTCTTAACATACTTAACTGTAATTTCAAATTTGTGTATTTCCATGTGCTAAAAATTATACAAGAACCTGAAGTCGAGCAGCCCCGGTGGCCCAGTGGTTTAGCACTGCCCTCAGCCCGGGGTGTGATCCTGGAGACCTGGGATTGAGTCCCACGTCAGGCTCCCTGCATGGAGCCTGCTTCTCCCTCTGCCTGTGTGTCTGCCCCCCCCCCCCCGTGTCTGTCATAAATAAATAAATAAAATCTTTGTTAAAAAAAAGACTACATATATTAAATAATGGAAGACAATAGTATTGGAAGATAGATAGACATAGAAATCAATAAAACAGAATAAAGAATCCAGAAATAGACTCATTTTTGACGAAAGCATAAAGGCAACTGAATGAAGTATTCTGTAATGGTGTTAGGATAATTAGTCATTTACAGACAATAAACTGAACCTTGATCTAAAGCTCACAATTTATACAAAAATTAACTGAAAAAGGATCTTTGATCTAAACACTACGAAACTTCTAGAAGAAAATACAGGAGAAACTCTTCATGACCTAAGTTTAAGTAAGAAGTTCTTATACATGACACCAAAAGTAGAATCCATAAGAGAAAAAAAGGACTTCATGAAGATTAAACATTTTTGCTCTCTGAAAGATACCATGACAGGAGGAAATATTTGCAAATTACATGTTTGACAAAGTATTTACATTCACAACATTTAAGAACTCTATACATTCAACAGTAAATAAACAACCCAATTAGAAAATAGGCAAAAGCTATACCAACAATACATGCATGGCAAATAGGCACATGAAAAGATATTCAAGAACATTAGCTATCAAAGAAATGCAAATTTAAGCCACCATGAGATACCACTATATACCTATTAGAACAGCTAGAATAAAAAATGCAGACAATACTGTACTGGGTTCAGTTGTGTCCTCTGAAAATTCATGTCTATCTGGAACCTTAAAATGTGATCATATTTAGAGAATCTTTGCAGATGTAAATAATTAAGATGAGGCTATAGTGGATTACTGTGGGCCTTAAATACAATAATTGGTGTCCGTATAAGATCATATGAACACATAGAAACACAGAGCAGACACACACAAAGGAAGATGGGCATATGAAAACAGAGGCAGAGATTGGAGTTAGGCTACCACAACACAAGGAATACCAAGCATTTCCAACAACTACCAGAAGCTAGAACAAATCATGGGATGGTTTCTTCCTCAGAGCATGGCCTCATCAATCTCTTAAATTCTTATTTCTAGCCTACGTAACTATGGGGAAAAAAATTAGCACCCAGTTTGTAGTAATTTGTTATGGCAGCCCTATGAAACAAATACAAATACTAAATACCAGTTAGAAATATGGAACAAGGGGAGCTTGGGTGGCTCAGTCCCTTAAATGTCTGCCTTCAATTTAGGTCATGATCTCAGGATCCTTGGATTGAGCCCTGCATCATTCCCTGCTTCTCCCTTTCCCTCTGCCCCTCTCCTCCCCTCCCACTTATGCATTCTCTCTTTCTCTCTCAAATAAATAATAACATCTTTTTAAAAATTGATAAAAAATAAAGACATGGAGCAATAGGATCTTTCATGCATTACTTGTGGGAATTACTTGTGGGAATGTAAAATGGTACCATCACTCTTAAAAATTGTTTGGCAGTTTTTCATCAAGTTAAACAAATATGACACAACTCAGCAACTACACTTCTGGATATTTACCCTACAGAATTAAGAACTTATGCTCACACAGAAACCTGTACATGAATTTTCGTAGCAGCTTTATTTGTAATAGTCAAAAGTTGGAAACAACCCAAATAACCTTCAGAGGATGAATGGATTAACAAGCTATGGTAAATTCCTACAATGGAATACTATACAGCAATAAAAATAAATGAACTATTGGTACACATTAACAGTATAGCAGGACCTTAAGGGCTCATTCTTATTTTAAAAAAAAATCCTAAAACAAATACCATATGATTTCACTCATATGTGGAATTTAAGAAACAAAACAGATGAACATAGGGAGAGGGAAGGAAAAATGAAATAAGATGAAAGTGAGAGGCAAACCGTAAGAGATGCTGAACTCTAGGACAAACAGGGTTGCTGGAGGGGAGGTGGTTGGTGGGGGAGGCATAATTGGGTGATGGGCATTAAGAAGGGCACTAGATGTAATGAGCACTGGGTGTTATATGCAACTGATAAATCACTAACTTCTACCCCTGAAACTAAAACTAAACAAAACAAAACAACAATCCCAAAGGTCACATACTACATGATCCCATTTATACAACAGTCTTAAAATGATAGAAAACAGAAGAGTGGTTGTCAGGGGTTATAACTGGGATATGCCTATAAAGGGACAGAACGTGGAAGTTTCTTTGGGAATTTCTGTAAGCTAATTGTTATGTTGGTTATATGAATTTATACATATGATAAAATTTCATAGAACTATACAGCAGGAAAAAAATTTTTTAAAGGAGTATATGTAATGGAGCACCTGGGTGGCTCAGTTGGTTAAGTGTCCAACTCTTGGTTTCGGCTCAAATCATTATCTCAGGGTCATGAAATCAAGCCTGCATCAGGCTCTGCACTAGGCACACTCTCTCCTCCTCTCAAAAAAAAAAAAAAAAAAAAAAAAAAGAATATGTGTAAAATTTAATGAAATCCAAATAAAGTCTATAGTTTAGTTAATAAGTTTAGTTCATAGCGTTGTGCCAATGTCTGTTTTCTGGGTTTTATACTGGTTTTTATTCTGGTAATTATACTATGGTTACAGTTTATTTAGCCCATAGTTTTCTCTTTCAGTATCTTAACAAAATGTATAAACACAGATGCAGGTAATAATAAATTTGCATCCATTTGCACTCCTATGAATTTGACTTTGGACTTTTTATTCCCTTATTTGCATTTCTTTGTTCAAATGTAGGCTTAGCAGAAAACTTGCCTTTTTTCCACACCTGTACTGATGACATCTAATCTGTTGTCATTAGAGGAAGGTAGATAAAGAGTACCTGTGAATTCTCTGTACTATTTTTACAAATTTTTATTTATTTATTTTAGAGAATGAGAGAGCACATGGGGGAGGGGCAAAGGGAGAGAGAGAGTCTTACGCAAACTCTGCACTAAGCATGGAGCCTGACGTGGGGCTAGATCCCACAACCTTTGAGATCATAACTCCAGCAGAAACCAAGAGTTGGATGCTCACCAAAATGTGCCATCCAGGTGCCCCTATTTTTGCAACTTCTATGTGAGTCTAAAATTATTTCAAAATAAAATGTTTTATTTTATTCTTTTCTTGAGAGAAAGAGCATACATACAGATGTGCACATGTAAAGGAGGGGCAGAGGGGGAGAGAAAATCTTAAGCATGCTCCATGCCCAGCACAGAGCCTTATATGAAACTGGATCTTACAATCCCGAGATCATGAGCTGAGCCAAAATCAAGAGTTGGATACTTAACCAACTAAGTGACCCAGGCACTTGAAAATAAAAGTTTTAAAGAATTGTATTTTCTTTATTTGCATAGTAGATTTAACCCTCAACCTATAACCTAAAGTTGTGGCACAATTGTATTGGGAATCAAGGGAGAGGAGGTAAGTGGTAACAGTAATTATATGAAGTTATTAAATCTTCACTTTCTAGAGTAGAAAACAGGGTTAATGCCTAAAACTGAAAAAAGCAAGAAACAGCAATAGAGCTATTCTTTAGACAGGGAAATTCCAGAAGCAATGACTAAAAATAATTGTTTCGAGGAGGATTTGGGTATAGAGAATAGGATAAGAGATGGTTCTTTTTATTATAAGCTTTATATATAAAATAGTATTCTACTTCACCTCACCCAAAACATGTTTGTCTATGTACTACACTGAACAAAAATAAACATTTTAAAAATCTACAGATTCTCATGTTCTACCCCAAGACTTACTGTGTAACAATCTCTGAAAAGATCTATTTATTTCAGTGGTCTTAAAAGATTTAAACTGGTTATTTCAGAGGAGAATAAAGCATTAATTTAAAATCATGGACTTGAAGCCCAATGCAGGCTTTGCTACATTCTGTGGACTCAAAAATGTACCCTCAAATCCTAGCCTGCAGGATTAAATAAACATTCAACTTATCAAAAGAGCACCAAGACAGAGAATTTAAATGGGTCAGCACAAACCGTCACTACTACAAGAAAATCTCCTTAAAAGTATATAAAATAGACAATAGTAACAGAATCTTTGTACATTAAAGAAAGTTACACTGACAAACTGAAACTAATTTCTCTCTTGTAATCTAAAACGATAGACAGTAAGCAATAATTTTTATCATATAATTGGATTAAATGTACCTTTAATGTATTCCCCTCCTTCAAAATAGCTATCTTTGAGGTTCTGCTGCATTTTAGTTGCCATAACAACCTGAGTAAACCCTTTATTGCTGCAGACATCTGTAGCTATTTATAAACGCAACAGCTGTATCTGTCCAGCTAAATTTATTTTATAAGACACTAAAGCAGTTTTCACTTGCTCTGAATAAACTTAAGAAAAATGTCAGGACCATTAAAAATAAAACATTTTTATACTTTAAATATAGAAATTTACTATAAATTATATAGAGTAAGTCAAGAAGGAAAATTATTGCATTTTCATTCCATTCTTTCCTGAAGAATGTCAGGAAATGTCATACCAATGTCAACACAAAGCTTTCTAAACTGTCATTTTCTTTTTTTTTGTCAACCATTTTCTAAATTAAAATATGCTTATTTTAAAATACATTTCTTCTCTCTATAATTAAAAATACAAACAATACACAAAAAAGTAAACACTAGCATTTATCAGCAGCTAAGAAAACCTAAATTCATTAAAAGTAGAACAATTATTTTACAACAGAATCCTTTCTTTTTTTAAGTTAATGTATTTGTTCTATTAAAATGACTAATAATAATTAGACTGGAGAAATGCCTGTCTTCACTGGTATGAGCTTTTGAGGATTTATTTTTTTCTAAAGATTTTATTTATTTATTTATGGGAGACACAGAGAGAGGGGCAGAGACACAGGAAGAGGGAGAAGCAGGCTCCCTGCAAGGAGCCCGACGTGGAACTTGACCCCAGACCCCAGGATCACATCCTGAGCTAAAGGCAGATGCTCAACTGCTGAGCCACCCAAGTGTCTCAAGTTTTTGAGGATTTAAAATAAAAAGTTTATTCTGCAGCATGTAGCAGTTGACTAGAAGCCTCTTAGGTAGGATCTGTACCAATATTAGAGTCTCAGAAAGTGTTGGCTCAACAGATCACTCAAGATTAAGATTGCTATATTTAGAACAACCTATAGTTTTTATATACATGAAAGAAGTTTTAAATTATGTGTAAATAAATTTATTGAACTGTTACAAACATTTTCTTCCCTAGATTGAGATTTTTCATCTAGTTGCTCATCCTCTTTCAAACCTCTTTCCCCAACTATATTTCATATGTTTTAAAAGCATATATGTGTATCTTATGCACCAGTGCATTTTGGGATAGTCTATTAATTTGTATGAAAATTAAATTTCATATCTTGTCTTTATTTAGTCTAGTCTATGTTTAATTGTACAATAATTTGTTTCTTTTTTTTTTTTCAAAACTATCCATTTATTTATTCATTTAATAGTTACTTTAATTTCATACACATTTATGAATACCTAACATATATCTGGAAATGTTACAGTGATTAACTGTATAATAATGAAAAAGGCAAAGTCCTTGTCCTCAATAAGCAAGCATAGTAAGTAGTCAGGAAAGAGAGCCAGTGCACGTGCACACAGATAAGTATGTACATACACATACGCATACATACAGGAACAGAAACTCACATGGGATAAATTCTATAAAGTAAAACAACATAATGTGATAGATAAAAAATTTTGAGAGGTGTCTTTAAAAGAATATTGGTCTGAATGCTTCCATTCCAAAAATAAAGAAAAATTGTGTGTGATCATAAAGATGATCATTGAGTTGGTCTTTATTATCAATCTAAATAAATAGGTAGTGATCTCTCCTTTCTCATTCATGATTTTATTAATTTGAGTCTTCTCTCTCTTCTTTTTAATAAGGCTGGCTAATGGTTTATCTATCTTATTAATTCTTTCAAAGAACCAACTCCTGGTTCTGTTGATCTGTTCCACAGTTCTTCTGGTCTCGATTTCGTTGAGTTCTGCTCGAATCTTTATTAACTCCCTTCTTCTCTTGGGTGTAGGATCTATTTGCTGTTTTTTCTCTAGCTCCTTTATGTGTAAGGTTAGCTTTTGTATTTGAGTTCTTTCCAGTTTTTGAATGGATGCTTGTATTGCGATGTATTTCCCCCTTAGGACTGCTTTTGCTGCATCCCAAAGATTTTGAACGGTTGTATCTTCATTCTCATTAGTTTCCATGAATCTTTTTAATTCTTCCTTAATTTCTTGGTTGACCCTTTTATCTTTTAGCAGGATGGTCCTTAACCTCCATGTGTTTGAGGTCCTTCCAAACTTCTTGTTGTGATTTAGTTCTAATTTCAAGGCATTATGGTCCGAGAATATGCAGGGGACGATCCCAATCTTTTGGTATCGGTTCAGACCCGATTTGTGACCCAATATGTGGTCTATTCTGGAGAAAGTTCCATGTGCGCTTGAGAAGAATGTGTATTCAGTTGAGTTTGGATGTAAAGTTCTGTAGATATCTGTGAAATCCATCTGGTCCAGTGTATCATTTAAAGCTTTCGTTTCTTTGGAGATGTTGTGCTTAGAAGACCTATCGAGTATAGAAAGAGCTAGATTGAAGTCACCAAGTATAAGTGTATTATTATCTAAGTATTTCTTCACTTTGGTTAATAATTGATTTATATATTTGGCAGCTCCCACATTCGGAGCATATATATTGAGGATTGTTAAGTCCTCTTGTTGAATAGATCCTTTAAGTATGATATAGTGTCCCTCTTCATCTCTCACTACAGTCTTTGGGGTAAATTTTAGTTTATCTGATATAAGGATGGCTACCCCTGCTTTCTTTTGAGGACCATTCGAATGGTAAATGGTTCTCCAACCTTTTATTTTCAGGCTGTAGGTGTCCTTCTGTCTAAAATGAGTCTCTTGTAGACAGCAAATAGATGGGTCCTGCTTTTTTATCCAGTCTGAAACCCTGCGCCTTTTGATGGGGTCATTAAGCCCGTTCACATTCAGAGTTACTATTGACAGATATGAGTTTAGTGTCATCATGATATCTATTCAGTCCTTGTTTTTGTGGAATGTTCCACTGAACTTCTTCTTAAAGGGGAATTTTAAGAGGCCCCCTTAAAATTTCTTGCAGAGCTGGTTTGGAGGTCACATATTCTTTTAGTTGCTGCCTGTCTTGGAAGCTCTTTATCTCTCCTTCCATTTTGAATGAGAGCCTTGCTGGATAAAGTATTCTTGGTTGCATGTTCTTCTCATTTAGGACCCTGAATATATCCTGCCAGCCCTTTCTGGCCTGCCAGGTCTCTGTGGAGAGGTCTGCTGTTACCCTAATACTCCTCCCCATAAAAGTCAGGGATTTCTTGTCTCTTGCTGCTTTAAGGATCTTCTCTTTATCTTTGGAATTTGCAAGCTTCACAATTAAATGTCGAGGTGTTGAACGGTTTTTATTGATTTTAGGGGGGGATCTCTCTATTTCCTGGATCTGAATGCCTGTTTCCCTTCCCAGATTAGGAAAGTTTTCAGCTAGAATTTGTTCAAATACATATTCTGGCCCTCTGTCCCTTTCGGCGCCCTCGGGAACCCCAATTAAACGTAGGTTTTTCTTTCTCAGGCTGTCGTTTATTTCCCTTAATCTATCTTCATGGTCTTTTAATTGTTTGTCTCTTTTTTCCTCAGTTTCCCTCTTTGCTATCAACTTGTCTTCTAGGTCACTCACTCGTTCTTCCACCTCGTTAACCCTTGTCGTTAGGACTTCTAGTTTGGATTGCATCTCATTCAATTGATTTTTAATTTCTGCCTGATTAGCTCTAAATTCTGCAGTCATGAAGTCTCTTGAGTCCTTTATACTTTTTTCTAGAGCCACCAGTAGCTGTATAATAGTGCTTCTGAATTGGCTTTCTGACATTGAATTGTAATCCAGATTTTGTAACTCTGTGGGAGAGAGGACTGTTTCTGATTCTTTCTTTTGAGGTGAGGTTTTCCTTCTAGTCATTTTGCTCAGTGCAGAGTGGCCAAAAGCAAGTTGTATTGGGAAAAAGAGAAAAAGAGAGGAGAGAAAGAAGGAAGGAAAAGAGAAAGAGAAAAAAAAAGGGAAGAAAAAGAAAAAAAAAACGAAAAAAAAAAAGGGAAGAAAAAGAGAAAGAAAAAGAAAGGAGAAAAAAAGGGGGTGGGGGAAGGATACAAATCAAAAAGCAAAATAAAACAAAAACAAAAACAAAAACAAAAACAATCAAACAAAAAAAGAACCACCGGGGAGTATCTTCTGATTCTGTGTACTTTAAGTCCCTTGGCTTCTCCTGGAAGTTGTCAGTCTGGCTGGTCTTCTGGGGGAGGGGCCTGTTGTGCTGATTCTCAGGTGTTAGCAGTTGGGGGAGCTGCTGTGCCCCTGCCTGGTGTAGGGCTCAGTGGGGGTTGTTTACCCCCTGAGGCCGCAGGAGGAACAGCCCCAGTGGCGGGGCAGCTCTGGAAACCTGGATTCAGCTCCGGCAGGAACTCCGTCTGCAGGGCCTGGAGGCTCCGGGGCGGGGCCGCTGCTCTGCTCAGCTGGGGCAGGAGCGTCCTCGCTGTCCTGGGCCCTCCCGGCCTCTGCCTGTCCCGGGGGAGGCCGGATCCTGGGCTGTGTCCCGGCGCCCTGTGCTCCGGAGCCTGCGCTGGTGGATTCGCGCTCCCGGGCCGCAGCCCCCTCCGCGGAGCCGCCGCCCGAGCCCCTCCGAGCTGCTCCTGGAACCGCGCAGCCCCCTCCGCGGAGCCTCTTCCTCTGCCCGAGCCCCTCCGAGCTGCTCCCGGGGCCGTGCAGCCCCCTCGGCGGAGCCGCCGCCCGAGCCCCCTGAGCTGCTCCGGGTCCCGCCGTGCGCGCTGCAGCCCTTAGGGAGCTCGGCGCACTCTCCTGGGCGCGCAGTTGCTGTTACTGTCCCCGGGAGCCCGAGGGCATCCCCGCCCTCTTGGGTCCTGCTCCAACTCCCCGCGAGCCCCTTTCCGCCCGGGAAGGTCGGTGCAGCTCCTGCTCCTCCGGGACGGGGCTCTCCTGTCCTGGGGACACTCGCCCCGGCCTCAGCCCGGCTCCTCGCGGGGCCCCTCCCCCTTGGAGGCCTTTGTTCCTTTATTTCTTTTTCCCCGTCTTCCTACCTTGATAGAAGCGCGAACTCTTCTCACTGTTGCCTTCCAGCTGGTCTCTCTTTAAATCTCAGGCCGAATTCATAGATTTTCAGGATAATTTGAAGGTTTTCTAGGTAGTTTGGTGGAGACAGGTGATTTGGAGACCCTGCTCTTCCGCCATCTTGCTCCTCCCCCAATAATTTGTTTCATAGTCATTTGAAACAACACGCAAAATCTAATTTCCTAAGGGGAAAAAAAAGTCAAGACCCAAACAACAGGCAATCCAAATAGTAGTGGCAATATTATTTCCAAATTTCAAAAGATAACTACGAACACATAAGAACCATTCTTCTGGGATCCCTGGGTGGCTTAGCGGTTTAGCACCTGCCTTCGGCCTGGGGTATGATCCTAGAATGGATGGAATCCCATATCGGGCTCCTGCAGGGAGCTTCTCCCTCTGCCTGTGTCTCTGTGTCTCTCATGAATAAATAAATAAAATCTTAAAAAAAAAAAAAAAAGAATCATTCTCCTATATTCATTATGGTTGTATTTTGTTATAAGGTACATATAATTATTAAATGAGGTATTCTCCCTTTCATCTAAATCATTCAGAGAATAGCATAATCGCAGTCCTAAAAAACCATTCTTGTGCCTAGAACTTGTAAGACTGCCTTCTTTTGCAAGTACTCTCATGATTATTTTCTCATTACTTTCATAGTTCCTTTCCTGCTCATTCCATTTCTTGAACAATTTATCAGAAGTGCTTATGGGGCAGGAATATGCCCATTTCAGTTTGTCTTCCATCATAAATAATTCTCCTTGGGTAACAGAAATGAGGATGACTTTATTTTTATGTTTTGCCCTATAGTTTAAAAAATGCTGGGCAGCCCGGGTGGCTCAGCGGTTTAGCGCCGCCTTCAGCCCAAGGCCTGATCCTGGAGACCCGGAATCGAGTCCCATGTCGGGCTCCCTGCATGGAGCCTGCTTCTCCTTCTGCCTGTGTCTCTGCCACTCTCTCTCTGTCTCATGAATGAATAAATAAAATCTAAATAAATAAATAAATAAAGCTCACATACACATTATCTGATGCACAAATGTTTTAACATAGGTAAAAGAATCATTCTCAATTTGAAAATCAGAAAAAAATCGGCTAGAAGGGTTTGCCCTACGTCAGAAAGAAGAGCAAGAATAATCAGAACTCAGCTTTCCTAACATACCTTTTTCACAACACTCTGATGACTCAGCATTTTGTAAGTGACAAAGAAGAAACAGTAGGGCAACTGACTTTGACAGCCTGCAGTTGTTACAGACTCTGAACAACACAATCAATTACAATCTATATTTTCCAACAGCAAGTCCTGGTACTATGGCAGGTCTACCTAGTATAGTTTTGATTATCAACCAGAGGCTTAAACTTATGCTTGATAGAATTTCCCTACAGAAAAAAAGCACACTATACTCCAGAAAAGAACCAATTTATTGGGTTCGGGTTAGGGTTAGATCCAAATTATCATACTTTCTATTCATGACCAGTGCTAAAATATGAATTATCTTAATCAAAAATTAATTTTACAAATGGCTATGGGCTACATCTTTAGGAACATGAACACACAGTCTTTGGGGAATAGAAAACAGGCTCCAACTTTGATATTCTTCCTACCTGCTAACAATACAGCAAATACCTATAAGTTGTTCTTTTTTCTTTCTTTTTTTTAAAGATTTTATTATTTATTCGAGAGAGAGGCAGAGATATAGCAGAGGAGAAGGAGGCTCCCTGTGGGGAACCCGATGTGGGACTCAATCCCAGGACTCTTGCTGGGATTCTGCTCTGAGCCAAAGGCAGATGAGCAGAAGGCAGATGAGCCGAAGGCAGATGCTCAACCACCGAACCACCCAGGCGTCCCACCTATAAGTTGTTCTAACCATAATTATCAGCTAAACCCATAACAAAATAAGAAGTAGGCTCATAGTCTCCCTTGCTTTGAAGAGAGAGAGAGACAGACAGATAGGTAGATTTGGGACTCTTTCCAAAAAAATCAGATTTAGAAATTATACTTCTAACTAAACAATCCACACCACTGCTCATGTTTTATAATGCTTGCTCATATTCACGTACTTATTTATCTTATTCAGTGCCATGTTTCAGTGTCTCCTTTCTTCGATCAATTTTTCACTTTCTTTTGCTGTTGTTACTGATTCATTTCCATTATTATATTTTTCTTTCCATCTCTCTTTTTAGTAACCCTCATCTCTATTTGGGCTTTGTCTTCTGCCTGCCGGACTCTCCCTAACACTGCCAATTTCAACTCTCCCTTAAAGCCTTCCTTGCCTTCATCAACAACTTATGCTGTATTAAATGCTTTAAAATTCTTACTTTTCCCTTAACCTCCTTTCAAAATCTCATTACCTTGATGCATTTCAAGTAGTTATTAGAAATGCTAGTTCATAGTAAAAGGTACCTAAGTCTTGAATAGAGGTTTCAGAAGGGATTTTTTTAATTAATTATTTTTTATCGGAGTTCAATTTGCCAACATATAGCATATCACCCAGTGCTCATCCCATCAAGTCCCCCCCACCCTCTGCCTGTCACCCAGTCACTCCAACCCCCTGCCCACCTCCCTTTCCACTACCCCTTGTTTGTTTCCCAGAGTTAGGTGTGATTTAAATGTAGGAATTAGATACAGAAAGACAAATACTGTGTTCTTTCTTACTTAAATGTGAAATCTGAAAAAACAAACTAAACAAGATAGAAGTAGATTCAAATGCAGAGAACTAATGTTTGTCAGAGGGGGAGTGGGGTAGGAAGATGGATAAAATAGGTGAAAAGTATTAAGAGGTGCAATCTTCCAGTTACAAAATAAATAAGACAGGGAGATATAACATACAGCATAGGGAATATAGTCAATAATACCGTAACAAGTTTGTGTGGTAACAGATAGTAACTAGACTCTTGTAGTGACCATTTTGAACATGGAATCACTACACTGTATACCCAAAACAAAAATAATATTGTATATCAATTATTCTTCAATTAAAAAAACATAAATTTAACAGCTTCTTGTTCTAATGAACTCCTTATTCCTGAGCATAAAAATACAAAATTTAGCTAAAGGACCCTAACATTAATTATATAATCTAATCATTTATATGAATTGCTTAACATTTATACTTTAAACATCATGCCTTACAATTAGAATTAAGCAATGTTAAATGTTTCAGAGTAAGTTATGCTTTATTTTATTATAACCAAATTTGGTATCTATTCAGTCTTCATAGCTTGTTGTTTGCACAGCACCATAATCTGTTTATCTAAAATTAGCAGAACATGGGAGCACCTGAATGGCTCAGGTGGTTAAGTGTGCAATTTTAATTTTGGCTTAGGTCATGATCTCAGGGTTATGAGTTCAGGCCCTGTGTTGGGCCCTCCTCCCATGGGCACATCTACAAATCTACAGCTATCTATGGGATAATTCTCTCTCAAAAAGAACTGAAAACTAGCCAAGCTGCTCTACCACAACAAAGGATAAAAGAATCACATCAAGACAGATACAAGAGGCAGGGCCATCTGGGTAACTCAGTCAGTTGAGCCTCTGACTCTAGATTTTGGCTTGGGTCCTGGGATCAAGCAGTGTGGGGATAGCAGACTCAGCAGGGAGTCTGCTTAAGATTCTTTCTCTCCCTCACCCCCTCCCCTTGCTCATGCTCACCCTCTCTCTCTCAAATAAATAAATCTTTAAAAAGAAGAAGACAACAGCGACGATGACAGGTAGGAGAGGCAGAGACACAATCTCACCAAAAATCCTACCAGATAACCTACAATAGGGTGGCATTTCAGAAGTCTGCAGCTTCTCCAAGAGGGGCAAGAAATGTGTACCCTCACATCAGATACTCTAACTCTTGGGACCTGCAAGAGACAAGCCCCAAAAATGTCTAGCTTAGAAAATCAACTGGGCTTACATCTAAGGAACCCAAAGAGCTGTAGGAACTGAGATTCTCTTTTTAAAGGGCTCCTTTGTGACTGTACTCACTCCAGCACCCAGCACAAAAGCAGCAGTTTGAAAAGCACCTACACTATATGTGAAGGAGATTAATTTGCTAATTTTTAAAATTCTTTTAAAAAGATTTTATTTATTTTATTCATGAGAGACACAAAGAGAGAGAGGCAGAGACATAGGCAGAGGGAGAAACAGGCTTCATGTGGGAAGCCTGATATGGGACTCGAACCCAGGACACCGGGATCATGCCCTGAGCCAAAGGCAGATGCTCAACAGGTGAGCCACCCAGGCGTCCCTATTTATTTATTTATTCATGAGATTTTATTTTTAAGTAATCTTTACATCCAATGTGGGGCTCAAACTTACAACCCTGAGATCAAGATTCACATGCTCTACGGACTGAGCCAGCCAGGCATCCCTCATTTGCTAATCTTAACACATCTCCTAGAAGGGCAGGGGACAAATGGCACTCTCTTCAAAAACAGAGGCATTGGAGGAGGGGCAAGATGGCGGAAGAGTAGGGTCTCCAAATCACCTGTCTCCACCAAGTTACCTAGAAAACCTTCAAATTATCCTGAAAATCTATGAATTCGGCCTGAGAATTAAAGAGAGAACAGCTGGAATGCCACAGTGAGAAGAGTTCGCGCTTCTATCAAGGTAGGAAGACGGGGAAAAAGAAATAAAGAAACAAAGGCGTCCAAGGGGGAGGGGCCCCGCGAGGAGCCGGGCTGAGGCCGGGGCGAGTGTCCCCAGGACAGGAGAGCCCCGTCCCGGAGACGCAGGAGCTGCACCGACCTTCCCGGGGGAAAGGGGCTCGCAGGGAGTTGGAGCAGGACCGACCTTCCCGGGGGAAAGGGGCTCGTGGGGAGGTGGAGCAGGACCCAGGAGGGCGGGGATGCCCTCGGGCTCCCCGGGACAGTAACAGACACCTGCGCCCCGGGAGAGTGCGCCAAGCTCCCTAAGGGCTGCAGCGCGCACGGCGGGACCCGGAGCAGCTCGGAGGGGCTCGGGCGGCGGCTCCGCGAAGGGGGCTGCATGGCCCCGGGAGCAGCTCAGAGGGGCTCGGGCAGAGGAAGAGGCTCCGTGCGGAGGGGGCTGCGCGGTTCCAGGAGCAGCTCGGGGGGGCTCGGGCGGCGGCTCCGCGGAGGGGGTTGCTTGGTCCGGGAGCACGAATCCAACAGCGCAGGCTCCGGAGCACAGGGCGCCGGGACACAGCCCAGGATCCCGCCTCCCCCGGGACAGGCAGAGGCCGGGAGGGCCCAGGACAGCAAGGACGCTCCTGCCCCGAGCTGAGCAGATCAGCGGCCCCGCCCCGGAGCCTCCAGGTCCTGCAGACGGAGAGCTCCGGAGGTACTGCGGGGGCTGAATCCAGGGCTCTAGAGCTGGCCCCGCCACTGGGGCTGTTGCTCCTGGGGCCTCATGGGGTAAACAACCCCCACTGAGCCATGCACCAGGCAGGGGCACACCAGCTCCCCCAACTGCTAACACCTGAAAATCAGCACAGCAGGCCCCTCCCCCAGAAGACCAGCTAGACTGACTGACAACTTCCAGGGGAAGCCAAGGGAATTAAAGTACACAGAATCAGAAGATACTCCCCCGTGGTTCTTTTTTTGTTTTTTTGTTTTTTTGTTTTTGTTTTGTTTTGCTTTTTGATTTGTTTCCTTTCCCCACCCCCCTTTTTTCTCCTTTCTTTCTTTTTCTTTCTATTTTTCTTTTTTTTTTTTCGTTTTTTTTTTCTTCCTTTTTTTTCTTTCTCTTTTCTTTCCTTCTTTCTCTCCTCTCCTTTTCGCTTTTTCCCAATACAACTTGCTTTTGGCCACTCTGCACTGAGCAAAATGACTAGAAGGAAAACCTCACCTCAAAAGAAAGAATCAGAAACAGTCCTCTCTCCCACAGAGTTACAAAATCTGGATTACAATTCAATGTCAGAAAGCCAATTCAGAAGCACTATTATACAGCTACTGGTGGCTCTAGAAAAAAGCGTAAAGGACTCAAGAGACTTCATGACTGCAGAATTTAGAGCTAATCAGGCAGAAATTAAAAATCAATTGAATGAGATGCAATCCAAACTAGAAGTCCTAACGACGAGGGTTAACGAGGTGGAAGAACGAGTGAGTGACCTAGAAGACAAGTTGATAGCAAAGAGGGAAACTGAGGAAAAAAGAGACAAACAATTAAAAGACCATGAAGATAGATTAAGGGAAATAAACGACAACCTGAGGAAGAAAAACCTACGTTTAATTGGTGTTCCCGAGGGTGCCGAAAGGGCCAGAGGGCCAGAATATGTATTTGAACAAATCATAGCTGAAAACTTTCCTAATCTGGGAAGGGAAACAGGCATTCAGATCCAGGAAATAGAGAAATCCCCCCCTAAAATCAATAAAAACAGTTCAACACCTCGACATTTAATAGTGAAGCTTGCAAATTCCAAAGATAAAGAGAAGATCCTTAAAGCAGCAAGAGACAAGAAATCCCTGACTTTTATGGGGAGGAGTATTAGGGTAACAGCAGACCTCTCCACAGAGACCTGGCAGGCCAGAAAGGGCTGGCAGGATATATTCAGGGTCCTAAAGGAGAAGAACATGCAACCAAGAATACTTTATCCAGCAAGGCTCTCATTCAAAATGGAAGGAGAGATAAAGAGCTTCCAAGACAGGCAGGAACTGAAAGAATATGTGACCTCCAAACCAGCTCTGCAAGAAATTTAAAGGGGGACTCTTAAAATTCCCCTTTAAGAAGAGGTTCAGTGGAACATTCCACAAAAACAAGGACTGAATAGTTATCATGATGACACTAAATTCATATCTCTCAATAGTAACTCTGAATGTGAACGGGCTTAATGACCCCATCAAAAGGTGCAGGGTTTCAGACTGGATAAAAAAGCAGGACCCATCTATTTGCTGTCTACAAGAGACTCATTTTAGACAGAAGGACTCCTACAGCCTGAAAATAAAAGGTTGGAGAACCATTTACCATTCGAATGGTCCTCAAAAGAAAGCAGGGGTAGCCATCCTTATATCAGATAAACTAAAATTTACCCCAAAGACTGTAGTGAGTGATGAAAAGGGACACTATATCATACTTAAAGGATCTATTCAACAAGAGGACTTAACAATCCTCAATATATATGCCCCGAATGTGGGAGCTGCCAAATATATCAATCAATTATTAACCAAAGTGAAGAAATACTTAGATAATAATACACTTATACTTGGTGACTTCAATCTAGCTCTTTCTATACTCGATAGGTCTTCTAAGCACAACATCTCCAAAGAAACGAGAGCTTTAAATGATACACTGGACCAGATGGATTTCACAGATATCTACAGAACTTTACATCCAAACTCAACTGAATACACATTCTTCTCAAGTGCACATGGAACTTTCTCCAGAATAGACCACATATTGGGTCACAAATCGGGTCTGAACCGATACCAAAAGATTGGGATCGTCCCCTGCATATTCTCAGATCATAATGCCTTGAAATTAGAACTAAATCACAACAAGAAGTTTGGAAGGACCTCAAACACGTGGAGGTTAAGGACCATCCTGCTAAAAGATGAAAGGGTCAACCAGGAAATTAAGGAAGAATTAAAAAGATTCATGGAAACTAAATGAGAATGAAGATACAACCATCCAAAATCTTTGGGATGCAGCAAAAGCAGTCCTAAGGGGGAAATACATCGCAATACAAGCATCCATTCAAAAACTGGAAAGAACTCAAATACAAAAGCTAACCTTACACATAAAGGAGCTAGAGAAAAAACAGCAGATAGATCCTACACCCAAGAGAAGAAGGGAGTTAATAAAGATTCGAGCAGAACTCAACGAAATCGAGACCAGAACTGTGGAACAGATCAACAGAACCAGGAGTTGGTTCTTTGAAAGAATTAATAAGATAGATAAACCTTTGCCAGCCTTATTAAAAAGAAGAGAGAGAAGACTCAAATTAATAAAATCATGAATGAGAAAGGAGAGATCACTACCAACACCAAGGAAATACAAACGATTTTAAAAACATATTATGAACAGCTATACGCCAATAAATTAGGCAATCTAGAAGAAATGGACGCATTCCTGGAAAGCCACAAACTACCAAAACTGGAACAGGAAGAAATAGAAAACCTGAACAGACCAACAACCAGGGAGGAAATTGAAGCAGTCATCAAAAACCTCCCAAGACACAAGAGTCCAGGGCCAGATGGCTTCCCAGGGGAATTTTATCAAACGTTTAAAGAAGAAACCATACCTATTCTCCTAAAGCTGTTTGGAAAGATAGAAAGAGATGGAATACTTCCAAATTCGTTCTATGAGGCCAGCATCACCTTAATTCCAAAACCAGACAAAGACCCCACCAAAAAGGAGAATTACAGACCAATATCCCTGATGAACATGGATGCAAAAATTCTCAACAAGATACTGGCCAATAGGATCCAACAGTACATTAAGAAAATTATTCACCATGACCAAGTAGGATTTATCCCTGGGACACAAGGCTGGTTCAACACCCGTAAAACAATCAATGTGATTCATCATATCAGCAAAAGAAAAACCAAGAACCATATGATCCTCTCATTAGATGCAGAAAAGCATTTGACAAAATACAGCATCCATTTCTGATCAAAACTCTTCAGAGTGTAGGGATAGAGGGAACATTCCTCGACATCTTAAAAGCCATCTATGAAAACCCCACAGCAAATATCATTCTCAATGGGAAAGCACTGGGAGCCTTTCTCCTAAGATCAGGAACAAGACAGGGATGTCCACTCTCACCACTGCTATTCAACATAGTACTGGAAGTCCTAGCCTCAGCAATCAGACAACAAAAAGACATTAAAGGCATTCAAATTGGCAAAGAAGAAGTCAAATTCTCCCTCTTCGCTGATGACATGATACTCTACATAGAAAACCCAAAAGTCTCCACCCCAAGATTGCTAGAACTCATACAGCAATTTGGTAGCGTGGCAGGATACAAAATCAATGCCCAGAAATCAGTGGCATTTCTATACACTAACAATGAGACTGAAGAAAGAGAAATTAAGGAGTCAATCCCATTTACAATTGCACCCAAAAGCATAAGATACCTAGGAATAAACCTAACCAAAGATGTAAAGGATCTATACCCTCAAAACTATAGAACACTTCTGAAAGAAATTGAGGAAGACACAAAGAGATGGAAAAATATTCCATGCTCATGGATTGGCAGAATTAATATTTTGAAAATGTCAATGTTACCCAGGGCAATATACACGTTTAATGCAATCCCTATCAAAATACCATGGACTTTCTTCAGAGTTAGAACAAATTATTTTAAGATTTGTGTGGAATCAGAAAAGACCCCGAATAGCCAGAGGAATTTTAAACAACTTTTTTAAAAATTTTTTTTTATTTTTATTTATTTATGATAGTCACAGAGAGAGAGAGAGAGAGGCAGAGACACAGGCAGAGGGAGAAGCAGGCTCCATGCACTGGGAGCCCGACGTGGGATTCGATCCTGGGTCTCCAGGATCGCGCCCTGGGCCAAAGGCAGGCGCCAAACCGCTGCGCCACCCAGGGATCCCAGCCAGAGGAATTTTAAAAAAGAAAACCATATCTGGGGGCATCACAATGCCAGATTTCAGGTTGTACTACAAAGCTGTGGTCATCAAGACAGTGTGGTACTGGCACGAAAACAGACACATAGATCAGTGGAACAGAATAGAGAACCCAGAAGTGGACCCTGAACTTTATGGTCAACTAATATTCGATAAAGGAGGAAAGACTATCCATTGGAAGAAAGACAGTCTCTTCAATAAATGGTGCTGGGAAAATTGGACATCCACATGCAGAAGAATGAAACTAGTCCACTCTCTTTCACCATACACAAAGATAAACTCAAAATGGATGAAAGATCTAAATGTGAGACAAGATTCCATCAAAATCCTAGAGAAGAACACAGGCAACACCCTTTTTGAACTCGGCCACAGTAACTTCTTGCAAGATACATCCATGAAGGCAAAAGAAACAAAAGCAAAAATGAACTATTGGGACTTCATCAAGATAAGAAGCTTTTGCACAGCAAAGGATACAGTCAACAAAACTAAAAGACAAAAAAAAAAAAAAACTAAAAGACAACCTACAGAATGGGAGAAGATATTTGCAAATGACATATCAGATAAAGGGCTAGTTTCCAAGATCTATAAGGAACTTATTAAACTCAACACCAAAGAAACAAACAATCCAATCATGAAATGGGCAAAAGACATGAAGAGAAATCTCACAGAGGAAGACATAGACGTGGCCAACATGCATATGAGAAAATGCTCTGCATCACTTGCCATCAGGGAAATACAAATCAAAACCACAATGAGATACCACCTCACACCAGTGAGAATGGGGCAAATTAACAAGGCAGGAAACAACAAATGTTGGAGAGGATGCGGAGAAAAGGGAACCCTCTTACACTGTTGGTGGGAATGTGAACTGGTGCAGCCACTCTGGAAAACTGTGTGGAGGTTCCTCAAAGAGTTAAAAATATACCTGCCCTATGACCCAGCAATTGCACTGTTGGGGATTTACCCCAAAGATGCAGATGCAATGAAACGCCGGGACACCTGCACCCCGATGTTTATAGCAGCAATGTCCACAATAGTCAAACTGTGGAAGGAGCCTCGGTGTCCATCGAAAGATGAACGGATAAAGAAGATGTGGTTTATGTATACAATGGAATATTACTCAGCCATTAGAAACGACAAATACCCACCATTTGCTTCAACGTGGATGGAACTGGAGGGTATTATGCTGAGTGAAGTAAGTCAGTCGGAGAAGGACAAACATTATATGTTCTCATTCATTTGGGGAATATAAATAATAGTGAAAGGGAATATAAGGGAAGGGAGAAGAAATGTGTGGGAAATATCAGAAAGGGAGACAGAACATAAAGACTCCTAACTCTGGGAAATGAACTAGGGGTGGTGGAAGGGGGGGAGGGTGGGGGGTGGGGGTGAATGGGTGACGGGCACTGAGGGGGGCACTTGGCGGGATGAGCACTGGGTGTTATTCTGTATGTTGGTAAATTGAACACCAATAAAAAATAAATTTATTATTAAAAAAAAAGAGAGACTTGCTTCAGACGTTAAGGACCCACAGACTGAAAGTGAGGGATGCAAAAAGATATTTCATGCAAATAGAAATGAAAAGAAAGTTGGTGTAACTATATTCCTATCAGACAAAATAAACTTTAAAACAAAGACTGTAGGTGGCAGTTGAGCATCTAACTCTTGGTTTTAGCTTGATCATGATCTCAGGGTTGTGAGATTGACCCTGCATCTGGCTCTGCCTTCAGTGGGGAGTCTGCTTGACAGAGTTTCTCTTTCCCTCTTCTTTCTGTGCTCCTCCCTGCTGGTCATGCTCTCTCTCTCAAACAAATAAATAAGATCTTTTAAAAAGAGACTGTAATAAAAGACAAAGAAGGGCATTACATAATGATAAGTCAACTCAACAAGATGTTATAATATTTGTAAATTTATACACAGCAAACATAGGAGTACCAAAATATATGAAGCAAATATTAGCAAACTTAAGGGAGAAATGGACAGCAATACAATAATAGTAAGGAAATTTTAACATCAATAGATAAGTTAACCAGACAGAAAATCAATAAGGAAATATTGGCCTTAAACAATACATTAGACCAAATGGATATATAGGTATATACAGAACATTCCACCCAAAAGTAGCAGGATGCACATTCTTCTCAAGTGCACATGGAATATTTTCCAGGACAGATCACATGTTAGGCCATAAAACAAGTCTGAATACATTTAAGACTGAATCTATATCAAACATCCTTCCTAATCACAACAGTATGAAAATAGAAATCAAGAAGTGGGGTGCCTGAGTGGCTCAGTTGGTTAAGCATTAGACTCTTGATTCCAGCTCAGGTCATGATCTCAGCATTGTGAGAGGCTCCACTGGGTGTGGAGCCTGCTTAATATTTTTCTCTTTCCCTCTTTCCCTCTCCTCCTCCTCAACCCCCCACCGCTAGCTCTCTCTTTCTCTCTAAAAAAAAAAAAACAGAAAGAAAGAAATCTTTCTTTCCAGAAGAAAACTGGACAAAAACTCCAAATATATGAAGATTAAACAACAGAACTGAACCACTGGGTCAACAACAAAAAGAAAATCAAAGGAGAAATAAAACACCCACAGACAAATAAAAATGTAAATATGACATATCAAAACCGACTGGATGCAACAAAACCAGTTCTAAGAGGGAGGTTCATAGCAATATAGGCCTACCTCAAGAAGTGAGAAAAACCTCAAATAAATTATCTAACTTTACACCTAAAGAAACTAGAAATAGAATAAAGGAAGCCCATAGTGAAAGAAAAAATAATAAAGATTAAAGAGGGAATAACTGAGTTAGAAACAAACAAAAAAAATCAATGAAAGTAAGAGCTGGTTCTTTGAAAAAATAAACAAGACTGACAACTTTTGGCTAGAATAACCAAAAAATAGAGGGGGGCTCAAATAAATAAAATCATAAATAAAAGAGAAGTTACAATTGGTATTACAGAAATACAAATGATCATAAGAGACATATCATATGAACAATTACATGCCAACAAGCTGGACAAACTAGAAGAGATGGATAAATTCTTAGAATCATATGGTCCTTCCAAGACTGAAACAGAAATAGAAAATCTAAGTAGATTACTAGTAAGGAAATTGAATCAATAATCAAAAACCTCCTAACGAACAAAGTCTCAATAATCAAAAACCTCCTAACGAACAAAGTTCAGGACCAAATAGCTTCACTAAGTGAATTCTACTAATATTCAAAGAATATATAAAATCAATCCTTCTCAAACTTTCCTGGAAAAAAAAAATGGAAGAAGATGGAACACTTCCAACTCATTTTAAGAGGCCAGCACCAGGCTTGTATGAAAAATCGACAGGACCATAAAAAAAAAAAAAAAAGAAAAAGAAAAAGAAAATTAAAGGCCAATATCCATGCCGAACCAAGAAGCAAAAATCCTCAACAAAATATTAGCAAACCAAATTCAACAACATATTAAAAAGATCATTCACCACAATCAAGTGGGATTTATTTCAGGGATGCAAGAATGGTTCACTATCTGTAAATCAATGTAATATACCATATTAAAAAATGAAGGATAAAAATCCTACGATCATCTCAATAGATACAGAAAAGGCATCTGACAAAATACATATCCATTCATGATAAAAACTCAACTAAGTGTGTATAGAGAGAACATACCTCAGCATAAGAAAGGCCATAAATGACAAGCCCATGGCTAACATCATATTCAATGGTAAAAAGCTGAACATTTCTTCTTTAAAATAAGGAACAAGACAAGGATTTC
The DNA here is from genome assembly GCF_053574225.1 of Canis aureus. NCBI lineage: Eukaryota > Metazoa > Chordata > Mammalia > Carnivora > Canidae > Canis > Canis aureus. Next base: position 27,738,920 of record NC_135626.1, read on the forward strand.
ACTCTCATCACTTCTATTCAACGTTCATCCTGTTCAAGTAGTTATAGGTAGTAGTAGTAGAAGTCCTAACTGTAAGAAAAAGGTATGGGGATCCCTGGGTGGCTCAGTGGTTTAGCACCTGCCTTCGGCCCAGGGCATGATCCTGGAGTCCCAGGATCGAGTCCCACATTGGGCTCCGTGCATGAAGCCTGCTTCTCTCTCTGTGTCTCTGCCTCTCTGTCTGTCATGAGTGAATAAAATCTTTAAAAAAAATAAGAAAAAGGAAAAAAAATAAGAAAAAGGTATAAAAAGTTACCAAATTGGTAAGGAAAAAGTAAAACTATCACTAAGTGCATATGACATGATTCTATATACAGAAAACCCTAAGACTCGACCAAAAAATTTATTAGAGCTGATAAATGAATTCAGTAAAGTTGTAGGATACAAAGTCAACATACAGAAATCTGTTGTGTTTCTATACAGTAACAGTGAGCTAGCAGAAAGAGAAATTAAGAAAATAATCCCATTTACAATTGTAACAAAAAGTAAAATACATAGGAATAAATTTAATCAAGGTGGTAAAAGAGCTATACTATGAAAACTGTAAGACATTGATGAAATAAGTTGAATACAATACAAATAAATGGAAAGATATACAATACTCATGGATTGAAATAATTAATATTGCTAAAATGGCCATGTTACTCAAAGCAATCTACAGCTTTAATGCAGATCCCTATCAAAATACCAATAATATTTTTCACAAAACTAGAACAAATAATAATAAAATTTGTATGAAACAAAAGACCCTGAATAGCCAAAGCAATCTTGAGAAAGAACAAAACTGGAGGTATCACAATCCCAGATTTCAAACTATACGAAAAGTCATAGTAATCAAAATAGTGTGGTACTGACAAAAATACAGACACATAGATCAATGGAACAGAAATAAACCCACACATATACGGTCAATTAATCTACAAAAATGAAAAATATACAATGAGGAAAGGAAATCTCTTCAATAAATGGTGCTGAGAAAACTAGACGGCTACATGCAAAACAATGAAACTGGACCATTTTCTTATACTATGCACAAATATAAACTCAAAATGTATTAAAGACCTAAATGTAAGACCTGAAACCATAACATATCTTAAAGAAAACACAGGCAGGGATCCCTGGGTGGCGCAGCAGTTTGGCGCCTGCTTTTGGCCCAGGGCGCGATCCTGGAGACCCGGGATCAAATCCCGTCAGGCTCCCGGTGCATGGAGCCTGCTTCTCCCTCCGCCTGTGTCTCTGCCTCTCTCTCTCTCTCTCACTGCGTGCCTATCATTAAGAAAAAAAAAAAAAAAAAGAAAGAAAACACAGGCAGTAATCTCTTAGACAATGGCCTTAGCAATATTTTTCTGGATCTGTCTCATCAGGCAAGGAAAACAGAAGCAAAATGAAATTACTGGGACTACATCAGACTACCAAGCTTTGCATAGTGAAAGAAACCATCAACAAAATGAAAAGGCAACCTAGTAAATAGGAGAAGATATTTGCAAATGATATATATGATAAGAGATAGATATCCAAAACATAAAGAACTCCTACAACTCAACACCACTCAAGAATAACAAAACCCAAATAATTTAATTAAAAACTGGGTAGACATCCTGAACAGGATCTGATTACTCAGTCCCCACTCCCAAAAAAGAAATCTTGCCATTCATGATAACATGAGACGAACCTAGAAGTTATAACACTAAGTGAAATTAAGTCAAAGAAAGACTAATATCAGGGCATCTGGGTGGTGCAGTTGGTTGAGCATCCTATTCTTGGTTTCAGCCCAGGCTCTAGATATCAGGGTCATGAGATCGAGACCGCAGCATGGAGTCTGGTTGGGATTCTTTCTCTCTCCCTCTGCCCCTCCCACTCGTGCTTTCTCTCTTAAATAAATAAAATCTTAAAAAAGAAAAAAAAGAATAATACCATATTTCACTTACATGTGGAATCTAAAAAACAAAACACACAAAAAAACAAAAACAGACTAATACAGAAAACAAACTGGTATTTACCAGAGAGGAGGGGAGAGGAGATAGGTGAAGGAGATTAAGAGGTATAAACTTCCAGTTACAAAATACAATAAATCAAGAGGATTAAAAATACATATGGGGAGAGATACTGGGTGGCTCAGTGGTTGAGCATCTGCCTTTGGCCCAAGGCATGATCCTGGAATCCCGGAATTGAGTCCCACATCAGGCTTCCTGCATGGAGCCTGCCTCTCTCTCTGTGTGTCTCTCATGAATAAATAAAATTCATTTTTGGATCTGACTCCAAAAGCAAAGGCAGCAAAAGCAAAACAAAAAAAAGGGGGGACTAGGGGCATCTGGCTGGCTCAACCCATTAAACATCCAACTCTTGGTTTCAGCTCAGATCATGATCTCAGGCACAAGATATGGAACCCTGCAATGGGCTCCCTGTGCAGCAGGGAGTCTTCTTGAGATTCTCTCCCTTTCCTTCCCTCTCTACCCCCACCCCTTGCTCATACGTGCTTTCTCTCTAAAATGAATAAATAAATAAAGTCTTTTAAAATAAGAAAGAAGAAACAAGTGGGACTTTATCAAACTAAAAAGCTTTTGTATAGCAAAGGAAACTATCAACAAAATGAAAAGATAATACGTGGGAAACAATATTTGCAAATCATCTATCCAGTAAGGGCTTAATATCCAAAATATATTAATATTATATAACTCAACAGCAAAAAAACAAACAGTGCAATTAGAAAATGGGAGGAGGAGCTGGATGGCTCAGTGAGTTATGCGTCCACCTTTGGCTCGGGTCATGATCCCAGGGTCCTGGGACCAAGCCCTGCATCAGACTCCTTGCTCAGCAGGGAGTCTGTTTCTCCCTCTCCCTTTGCCTGTGTTCTGTCAAATAAATAAAATATTTTTTTAAATGGGCAGAGGATCTGAATAGACATTTTTCCAAAGAAAACAAATAGGTGATCGATAGGCACATGAAAAGATGTTCAACATCACTAATCATCAGAGAAATGTAAATCAAAACTACAATGAGATTACTGCCTCATACCAGTCAGAATGGCTTAGTATCAAAAAGACAAGAAAAACAAGTGCTGGCAAGGATGTAGAGAAAAGTAGACCACTATGCACTGTTGGTAGGATTGTAAATTGGTACAGCTGCTATGGAATACAATATGGAGGTTCCTCAAAATATTAAAAATGGAACTACCATATAATCTACCAATTCCACTTCTGGGTATTTACCTGAAGAAAATGAAAAGATATGCACCCTTATGTTCATCAAAGCATTATTCACAATAGCCAAGATATGGAAACAACCTAAGTGTCCAACAATGAATGAATAAAAGCATGGTGTACATATGCATGTGTATGGCTACTCAGCCATAAAAAAGAATAAAATCTTGCCATTTTGTAACAACATGGATAGATCTCAAGGGAATTATGCTAAGCAAAAAGTCATTCAGAAAAAAAAAAGTCATTCAGAGAAAGACAAATATCTATGATTTCACTTATATATGGAATCTAAAAAACAAATGAAGAAAACAAAAAATCATCGTTATAGAGAGCTGAATGATGGGGATGCCTGGGTGGCTCAGTGGTTGAGCATCTGCCTTCGGCTCAGACCATGATCCCAGCATTCTGGGATCGAGTCCCACATCAGGCTCCCTATTGGGAGCCTGCTTCTTCTTCTACCTATGTGTGCCTCTCTGTCTCTCTCACGAATAAATAAATAAATCTTAAATATATATATATATATATTAAAAATTAAATTGAAAAATTAAAAACAGAGAACAGAATGGTGGTTGCCAGAGGAGAAGAGGACTGGAAAGTGGGCAAAACAGGGGAAGGATGTCAAGGAGTACAAATTTCCAGCTATAAAATAAACAAATCATAGGTATGTAAAGTACAGCTGGTGACTCTAGCCAATAATATTGTAAAGCATACTTGAAAGTTGCCAAGAAAGTAAATTCTAAAAGCTAACTTCGTATGATGACAGATGATAACCAGATTTATTCTTGTTATGCATATGAATATTGAATCACTACAACGGGGCAGCCCCGGTGGCGCAGCGGTTTAGCGCCGCCTGCAGCCCAGGGCATGATCCTGGAGTACCGGGATGGAGTCCCACGTCGGGCTCTCTGCATGGAGCCTGCTTCTCCCTCTGCCTGTGTCTCTGCCTCCCTCTCTCTCTCTCTCTCTCTCTCTCTGCATCTCTATGAATAAATAAAATCTTTAAAAAAAAATTAAAAAATCACTACAATACATATGAATACTGAATCACTACACTGTCCACCTAAAACCAACATGTTATATGGCAATTATACCTCAATTTAAATTTTTTTTAAATTTAAAATAAAACTACCAGGGGCACCTGGGTGGCTCGCTCAGCTAAGTGTCTGACTCTTGATTTTGACTGAGGTCATGATCTCAGGATTGTGAGATCCCACATCAGACTCTGCACTGGGCATGGAGGCTGCTTAAGATATTCTCTCTCTCTCTCTCTCTCTCTCTCTCTCTCCCCACCCCCAACCTCCCCAACAAAGAACTACCATATCATCCAGCAGTCTTACTTCTGGGGATACATCCAAAGGAAATAAAATCACTATCCTGAATAGTTATCTGCACTCCCATGTTCACTGTAGCATTATTCATGGCAGCAAAAATATTCAAACAATCTAAGCATCCATGGATAGATGAATGGATAAAGAAAATGTACACACACACACGGAATATTATTCTGCCTCTAAAAAGCAGGAATTCTTGCCATTTGTAACAACATAGATGAACTTGGAGGAGATTACACTAAGTAAAATATAAGGAAAAAAAGTTGATGTCAGAGTAACAGAGAGTAGAATGGTAGTTACCAGAGGCTGGGGGTAGGGGCAAGGGGAAGACACTGATCAAAAGGTCCAAGCTTTCAGTTATAAGAAGAATAAATTCTGGAGACCTACTGTACAGCAGACTGACTACTGTTAATGATAATGTATTGTATGCCTGTAATTTGATGACAGTAAATCTCCAGTGTTCTCACTATACACAAAAGTCATAAATATGGGAGGTGATAGATTTGTTAACTAGCTTGATCATAGTAATTATTTTACAATGTATACATATATCAAAACATGATGTATACTTTAAATATATACAATTTTTATTTGTCAAAATAGTTTTTTTAAAGTCACGAATGTGTAGTCTCTATTTTACTCATTCTGACTTCAGGTATTTTGTCAGTATTTTAGAGTCATGTATATACATATTTCCTATTGTAGCCTAATAGGTACATTCCTTTAGGATACTGATCAAGTCTTGTACTGTTGAATCCCAAGTAATAGGACACATAAAAAGAACACTTAGCCTATGTTAAAACAGGTCCTGTGCTTAGTTTAGCACATCACATGTACTATCTTCTTTAACCCTCCCAGCAATCCTGTGGTGTAGGCACTATTATCTAAACCCCATTTTCCTGATGAGAAACTTGAGGTTTGAGAGGTTAAGGAATTTACTCAAGTTCACATAACTACTAAGTGGAGCCAGAATTAATTCCAAGTCTGATACCAAAATTCATGCCCTTTATCACTGTGTTATATTGTGTCTCACATATTCCAGAAAAAACAGAAGTATGTAAGAATGGCTATGGAAAATTGGGGGGCAAAGATCAGTAACCATAACAATTGTTATAAGATTCTACCACCTTATTTGATAAGGATTTATAAAGAAAACAGATTTTTACATATTTATTTACCAAAGATTTAATGAACATTTATGTATAAGGCAATGCTCAAAGATTCCTGTCCTTACAGTGCTTAGTTAGATAAGAGGTCTTTCCAGGAAGAAAGAAAGTTTCAAGGGAAGTAGAAGAAAGCCACTACAAAATGACAAAGTGCAAAATGGAGATGGTAACCATCAGTATAAATTCTACCTAGGATCTAGGTGGCCTAATTATGAATTCATATGTGGGTTGCCAGTGCATGAAACAGCAAGAAAATAGTGAACTTGGGGACTATATTAAAAGCTTACACTAATTAAAGACTGTATATGGAAATAGGTAGCCTTTAAATTTCTGTAATTAAAATCCAATTATCTTTTTCCTCTGCATCCCTACTACGTTAAGTGGTTTGGGCTCATCGTTTTTAATAAACTCCGTAAGACAGAAATGAAGATGTATTTATTATCTTTCTCAGCACCAACAAGTAGTCATTAAAATATGCTTTTAGGGTTGTGTGGCCGCTTCTCGGAGACCGGTAGCGCTTGCAGCATGGCTGACCAACTGACTGAGGAGCAGATTGCAGAATTCAAAGAAGCCTTTTCACTATTTGACAAGGATGGTGATGGAACTATAACAACAAAGGAATTGGGAACTGTAATGAGGTCTCTTGGGCAGAATCCCACAGAAGCAAAGTTACAGGACATGATTAATGAAGTAGATGCTGATGGAAATGGCACAATTGACTTCCCGGAATTTCTGACAATGATGGCAAGAAAAATGAAAGACACAGACAGTGAAGAAGAAATTAGAGAAGCATTCCGTGTGTTTGATAAGGATGGCAATGGCTATATTAGTGCAGCAGAACTTCGCCATGTGATGACAAACCTGGGAGAGAAGTTAACAGATGAAGAGGTTGATGAAATGATCAGGGAACCAGATATTGATGGTGATGGTCAAGTAAACTATGAAGAGTTTGTACAAATGATGACAGCAAAGTGAAGACATTGTACAGAATGTGTTAAATTTCTTGTACAAAATTGTTTATTTGCCTTTTCTTTGTTTGTAACTTATCTGTAAAAGGTTTCCCCCTGCTGTCAAAAAATATGCATGTATAGTAATTAGGACTTCATTCCTCCATGTTTTCTTCCCTTATCTTACTGTCATTGTCCTGAAACCTTATTTTAGAAAATTGATCAGGTAACATGTTGCATGTGGCTTACTCTGGATATATCTAAGCCCTTCTGCACATCTAAACTTAGATGGAGTTGGTCAAATGAGGGAACATCTGGGTTATGCCTTTTTTTTAAGTAGTTTTCTTTAGGAACTGTCAGCATGTTGTTGTTGAAGTGTGGAGTTGTAACTCTGCGTGGACTATGGACAGTCAACAATATGTACTTAAAAGTTGCACTACTGCAAAACGGGTGTATTATCCAGGTACTCGTACACTATTTTTTTGTACTGCTGGTCCTGTACCAGAAACATTTTCTTTTATTGTTACTTGCTTTTTAAACTTTGTTTTAGCCACTTAAAGAAAATCTGCTTATGGCACAATTTGCCTCAAATCCATTCCAAGTTGTATATTTGTTTTCCAATAAAAAAATTACAATTTAAAAATAAAATAAAATAAAATAAAATATGCTTTTAGGGATCCCTGGGTGGCGCAGCGGTTTGGCGCTCTATCGAGTCCCACGTCGGGCTCCCGGTGCATGGAGCCTGCTTCTCCCTCTGCCTGTGTCTCTGCCTCTCTGTCTCTCTCTGTGTGACTATCATGAATAAATAAATAAAATCTTTAAAAAAATATATGCTTTTAGGTAAAGATGTTCTGAATTAATTATGAATATAGTACTTGTTACCTGTGTGACTTTAGGCAATTTTTATAACCTCTCTATGTACCTCAAGCTTCTCATCTGAAAAATAAAAATAATAAGAATTCCTATACCCCATACAGTTGTTGTGAGGGTTAGAGAATGTGTTCAGGTTCTTAATAAAACTCAATGGGACGCCTGGGTGCCTCAGTGGTTGAGCGTCTGCCTTTGGCTTGGGCATGATCCCGGGGTCCCAGGATCGAGTTCCACATTGGGCTTCCTGCATGGAAGTCTCTCATGAATAAATAAAATCTTTAAAGAAAAATCTCAAGTGTTAAGGTTTTTTTTCCTGTTTAATATTATTTACTTTTTAAGTAAGGTACTGATAATAGACTAGATCCAGTACCAATTTAACTTTATTTTTTTAATTTTATTTATTTAGGGCAGCCCCGGTGGCGCAGCGGTTTGGCGCTGCCTGAAGCCCAGGGTGTGATCCTGGAGTCCCAGGATCGAGTCCCGCATCAGGCTTCCTGCATGGAGCCTGCTTCTCCCTCTGCCTGTGTCTCTGCCTCTCTCTCGCTCTCTCTGAATAAATAAATGAATAGATATTTTTAAAATTTATTTATTTATTTATTTATTCATGAGAGATACAGAGAGAGGCAGAGACACAGGCAGAGGGAGGAGAAGCAGACTCCATGTAGGAGCCTGATGCAGGACTCAATCCAGGAACTCCAGGATCATGTCCTGAGCCAAAGGCAGACGCTCAACTGCTGAGTCACCCAGGCGTCCCTATTTTAGAAAAAGAATAGAGCTTATTCTTCTTAGGAAACTCAAGTATTTTCTAAGAGATAAATAAAATAGAGTGTTTTATTATCATACAAGTTTTAGAATGCTTGGGAATCCTTAGTGTTATTAACCAGTTTGAGATGTGGCATGATTTATTTATAGCATGTTTTGCTTGCTTGAATGTAAGAAACTTTCTAGCTTCTTAGTGAATGTAGGACAAAGAAATCAGTATTTAATACTTCAAATTTAGAAAAATAAAAAAGAGAAAAATACTAAATAGGAAAGTCTACAAATGTAATTGCCCCCAAATGATAATACACTTGTAAAATTCCAAGGAACTTTCATATGTTAAAATGAAAATAATAAGCATTTTCAAGATAAGGTAATAAAAAGCCTTCCAAAACTATCTGTTAAAGCAGAATACGTGGTATGTCACTGTGAAAAAGTCTGGTGGTTCCTCACAAAATTAAACACAGAATAACCATATGATCCAGCAATTCCAATCCTAGGTGTACATCCTGAAGGACTGAAAGCAGAGACTCAAAGAAATAATTTGTACACCAAGGTTCATAGCAGCAAAAGGTGGAAACAGTGCAAGTGTCCATTAACAGATGAATGGATAAATAAAATGTGACACATATATATACAATGGAGTATTTCTGCCATTAAAAAAGGAGAGTCCAGGGGTGCCTGGGTGGCTCAGTCGGTTAAGTGTCTGCCTTCTGCTCAGGTCATGATCCCAGGGTCCTGGATCAAGCCACACACCAGGCTCCTAGCTCAGCAGGGAGCCTGCTTTTCCCTCTCCCTCTGCCTGGTGTCCCCCTGCTTGTGAGTGCACACTCTCTGCCAAATAAATTAATTAAATCTTTTTTTTTAAATGAGAGTGATACCCCAGAAGAGCATGAATAATTCAAAACATTAAGTGAAATAAAACAGACACAAAAACACATATTGTGTGATTCCACTTATATGAAGTTGGTACCCAGAACAGGCAAATTCAGAAACATGGAAAGCACAACAGAAGTTACAAGGGGCAGGGTGAAAGAGGGGAAATGGATAGTTATTGTTCAATGGGTATGGAGTTTCTGTTTCGGATGGTAAAGAAGTTCCAGAAATAGGTGATAGTTATACAACATTATAAATGTATTTCATGCCACTGAATTATACACTTAAAAATAATTAAAATGATAAATGTTATGTCATATAAAAAAGTTAAAAAATAATGCAGCTAGAATGTATATAATATTATTATAAAGAGTAAAGACGGGGATCCCTGGGTGGCTCAGCGGTTTTGCTCCTGCCTTTGGCCCAGGGCGCAATCCTGGAGTCCTGGGATCGAGTCCCACGTCAGGCTCCTGGCATGGAGCCTGCTTCTCCCTCTGCCTGTGTCTCTGCCTCTCTCTCTCTCTCTCTCTATGTCTATCATAAATAAATAAAAATAAATCTTTAAAAAAAAAAAAAGAGTAAAGAGAAGGAAATATTTTTTCTTTTTTTTTTTGAGAAGGAAATATTTTCAAATGTAGAAATAGAAAATGGTTTATTCCGTAGTTAAAATAATAACTATAAGAAAGATCTTTTTTTTTTTTTTTTTAAGATTTTATTTAGGGGCACCTGGGTGGCTCAGTGGTTGAGCATCTGCCCTTGGCTCAGGTTGTGATCCTGGGGTCTTGTGATCGAGTCCCAAATCAGGCTCCCCATGGGGAGCCTGCTTCTCCCTCTGTCTCTGCCACTCTCTCTGTGTCTCTCATGAATAAATAAAAATAAAAACAAATAATAAGTAAATAAAAGATTTCATTTATTTGAGGAGAGAGTGCGTGCACAAGCAGGGGGAGCAGCAGAGGGAGAGGGAGACACAGTCTCCCTGCCCAGCAGGGAGCTGGACTCAAGGCTTGATCCCAGGACCCCAGGAATCATGAACTGAACCAAAGGCAGACACTTAACTGACTGAGCCACCCTGGTGCCTCCCAAAAATGTTTTTTAACATTGAGAATGGGAGAACAAAGTTATGTATGGCAATTCAACATCATTATCTTCTTGCAACAATGATTAATATACAATACACTTGTTATCCTTAAACTGAGACCCAAATGCAATGTCAAAATCAGCCCTAGTAGATAATCAACATTTGATTTACATAATCTGATAAAAAAAAACTCTTCAAAGCACTAAGAAAAAAAAACCCTCAAAAAATACTTTGATAATAACATTAACAAAGCTACAATTAAGTAAGAGCAAGAGAAAACCCGTACTTTCCTGCTCCCAGGTATCTCTAGAAGAACATATGGTTGTTCTCAACTATTAACTTTACTTCAGGAATGATACACTGGCAGGGGCCCTGGGTGGCTCAGTCAGTTAAGCGTCTGACTTCAGCTCAGGTTATGATCTCAGGGTCCTGGGATCAAGCCCCTTGTTGGGTTCCCTGCTCAGAGGGGAGTCGTCTTCTCCTTCTGACCCTCCCTCCACTAATGTTTTCTCTCTCTCTCTCAAATAAAATCTTAAAGATAAAAAGGAATGATATACTGGCAGTCTGACAAAACCTATGTGATGAGGACCAAAATCAGGACAGTACTATTTCTATAAGTTAAAGCAGTATATATTCTCCAGGTAAAAATTCTAGTTTATAGAAAAGAACACAAATCACATAAGATGCTGAATCAGGACCATCAATTTAGGCTTCAAGCCCCCTATCTTTTTTTTTTTTTTTCTTCCAAGTTCTTATTTAAATTCCAGTTAGTTGACATATAGTATAATATCGGTTTCAGGAGTAGAATTTAGTGATTCATCACATACATATAACACCTCCTCAATACCCATTACCATTTAGCCCATTCCCATTCACCTCTTCTCCTATCAACTCTGTTCTCTATAGTTAAGTCTCTTATGGTTTGCCTCCCTCTTTTTTCCCCCTTCCCCTATGTTCATATGTTTTTTTTTCTTAAATTCTACATGAGTGATATCAAATGGTATTTGTCTTTCTCTGACTTGTTTAGCTTAGCATAATACGTTCTAGCTCTATCCATATCATTGCAAATAACAAGAGTTAATTCTTTTGATGGCTGAGTAATATTCCAGTGTATATATCCCACATCTTCTTTATCCATTTATCAGTTGATAGACATTTGGGTTCTTTCCATAACTTGGCTATTGTTGATAATGCTGCTACAAATATTGGGGTACAAGTGTCTCTCCAAATCAGTATTTTTGTATTCTTTGGGTAAATACCTAGTAGTGCAATTGCTGGGTCATGGGGTAATTCTATTTTTAACATCTTGAGGAACCTCCACACTATTTTCCAGAGTCAAGCCCCTATGACATTGTGTTTAAGACTCCTGAATACAGTGATGCTCAGTTAAAACAATGTCTCAGCCATAATTTCGAGTTAATACTGATTTTAAAGAATTCAAAACAATATAGATTTTCACTCTAACTCACAGACCTAATTATAGATTTGGTAGAAGGGTTTTTATTTTCCTACTGAAAATTCTGAAGTTGAGGGCAAAGGTTTAAGTGGTTTATCCAATAAATCAATGGTAAGAACTTTAAAAGGGGAGAGCTGTCTCAGCTGGTAGAACATAGGACTGTTGTGAGTTCAAGGTCCATGCTCAGTGTAGAGATATTTAAATAAATAAATAGATATATAGATAGGAAGAGAGGAAAAGGAATGGACTTTTATCATTGAGCATCCATATGCACTAAGCTAAAAATATTTCTGCACCTACCTACAAATAAATATTTCTTTTTTTTTTTTCAAATAAATATTTCTTATAGTTCATGTAATTTATTATTTAAAATACCTATGCCACATAATTACACAACTCAAGAGTATACCATTCACATCCCGGTCTATGTCAGAGGTAAGCAAATTTTGGTCTGTAGAATCAAGTCTGGTCCAACATTTTTTTTTTTTTTTGTAAGTGAAATTTTATTTAAAAAAAAAAAAGAAAGAAATTTTATTAGAATATAGTCACACCCATTTGTTTACATATTGTCTATAGCTGTTTATTATAACAACAGGGTTGGGAGGTTATGACATACCTTATGACCTGCAAAGCCTAAAATTTTACCATCTGGCCCTCTACAAAAAAATATCACTAGGGGCTGCTGGGTGGGATCAGTTCGTTGAGCATCTGAGTCTTGATTTCAGTTCATGTCATAATCTAAGGGTTGGGAGATGGGAGTCCTCATTAGGCTCTGCGCTCAGCATCAAGTCAGCTTGTCCCCCACCCTCCTCCCGCTTGCTTTCATGCTTTCTCTAATAAATAAAATCTTTTTAAAAAAGTCCTTGGCCTGTACAAATGCCACCCCTGGAATAATGTAGTGCAGTTAGTGTAGTATAGTGTACAAATGCATGTAGTGTACAAATGCATAGCCAATGCAACAGCCCTGAAACAAGTTACTGAAGAAACTATTCATATTTGATAGATGAGAAAACTACTACTCAGTGACACCAAGTATATATCTAAGGTCATACAGCTCTTAAGTGACAAAGTCAACTTTCAGATCAAGGTCCTCCCAGTAAGTCACACAAGACCATATACACATGGGAATATTAGTAATACCTCCTACAGCTGTTATTGTTAAGTTTCAGAGAAGTGCATAAAAATATTAGTTGTTATTAATATTATTAGAGTCAAAATTAAACCCTCATTGAGTTTGGCCTTATATTCTCCTTTAACCTTCCACAAAACTAGGGTTTTAGCCATGCATGCCTCCATAATTACCAATCTCTCAAAATGTGATCCTCACATTCCTATTCTCAACATACTCCATCTGTCTAAATACTACTCTTTGTCTAGAATCAACTTAAATGTCACATTCTTAGGGACACTTTCTCTGAGTCTCTAATCAATCTTCACTGCTCTTTCCTACATTATCCTATCACATGTTACTTGCAAACACTTTAACATTTGTTTCATTCTACTTTCAATTACTCACTGATCTATTTCTCCTTCTGGATTTTACATGTTTTAAGAAATGATCTTGGGGCACCTGGACAGTGCAGTCGGTTAAGTGTTCTGACTCTTGGTTTCAGCTCAGGTCATGATCTCAAGGTCATGAAATTGAGCTCTGCATCAGGCTCGGCATCCAGCACGGAGACTCTCTCCCTCAACTCCTTCCCCCTGCTCTAAAATAAATAAATCTTTAAGACAATGATTATTTAGTCATTCTTATATCCACCTCGATCTCCCGTCCTACATAGAGTGTCTATCAAAGTTCTTTGTACATGGTGAATATACATTGGACTCCATGACCTTGTTCACCTAGTCTGATCTATGTTCCAATCTGTTGCTTATCACACCAAACTAGGTTGCCTCTAGTATATCTGTCCACTGCTCAAAAAAAGCAAGAGGAAAGCTAGAAAATTCTTGCAAATGAAATACAGTATTTTCAAATTGTTACAATGTTCAGTATGATATTCAATACTTTAAATGTGAATTCCTCCCTATAATTTATTAAGATTAATGATTTCATCAGGTTTGTCAACAGAATCATTCCCTCATTTAATCATTAGACCAAACTGCTCAAATCCTCTCACAAATAAACACAATGTTCCAACTCAGCTGCTGGCAGCAGAATGTGTTCACAATGAACAGTCCCTACTATGCTGGCAAGAATGATAGGATTAGCGAATTACAATATAGTCTATATCAGTTTTCATTGGAATAAGGAACAACATGGATTTATCAAAAAGCAAACAGTCCTGAAAGACATCTTAGGGTTTTTCCACAAATATGGAGGTTTCAATAAGTCAAGTTAAATTGACTTTTCTCAATCGTGTACACAATTTTTCTATGATAAAGAGAATGCCAAGGTATGAAGTCTTAATGAGAAATGGGCTAAAACGATCCCATTTACAAGCTTTTCTCTATCGTGTACACAATTTTTCTATGATAAAGAGAATGCCAAGGTATGAAGTCTTAATGAGAAATGGGCTAAAACGATCCCATTTACAAGCTAGCAAAGACAAAAGTATTTCAAATAAGCTGGAGATTTATATAGACCTGAAGTCTGACAAAAAGAGGACTGATGGATATAAACAAAATAGAAGACAGTCTCTGCTATAAAAAGCTTGAGTTTCCTTTGGGGAAGGAAAAAATAAACACAGGAAATAACAAGAATACTAATGAACATTGTAGCTTACAGGTAGTGATTCAAAGTATTTATTTCATCTCACTGCTACATCACAAATTATTATAACTACTACTCTAAAAAAAAAAAGGCAACATTATTTAGTCCTTAAGATTGAGCCACAGAAATTGAAGGGAATAAAGAGAGATTATTTTTTGTTTTTGGTGAATTGAGGAAACCTTCAGAGTAAAACAATATGTGCTATTTATCCCTCAAACACGGAGGAAAGAAAATAAATCACCTGAGATTAGCATATTACATGCAGACAAAAACAATGAAACTTCAATCTTCTACCATTTCTTACAACAAAATGTAAAACTAATACGAAATGTATCTTTTGCTAGGAATTCAGCATCATAAACACACTAAACAGACAATATTAGAAATTCTCATTCTTGGGGAATTTAGACATTAAAAAAATAAAATGGATTTCTGTAACATCTGTCCTGCCTTTTATCTTTAGTTCCTCATCTTTTAATGACAAAATAAGTTAATGTTAATTAGTAAGACCTTATTTTTCTTCTTTTCCAGCTAATGACATGAACCACAAAAACAAAATTATACCATAACAGAAACAGCATAAATCCATTCACCATATACTGGCTAATCAATAAAGTAATATCTTACAAACACACCTCATTTACAGAAGGGACACTTCACAGATGCCCATAGTTTAAAAAAAGTCTCCATTTTTTCCTATTAATTGTACTCTGATTGAACAATGTATAAAAAGCAATAACAGATTTTGAAGATGTAAAGCTATTTGATTGCCACGAGATTCACTTTTGACATGACAATGCAAAGAATAAATTCTAAAATTTCTATTTCAAAAGGCAAAGTCCTAATTTATGTTGCTATAGATACATTATTTTTCCTATTTTTTTCCCCAATTGATTAGCTAATAAACTTCCAACCTTCCACTTCAGGCAAATAGAACACTACCCTGGGAAAAAAAAAAAAAAAAACAGAGGTCAGCAGAAATGATAAATGTGATACTCTAACCCACAAAGACAGTGGAATTACTGGTTACAGAGTAACATTTAATGAAACAAGAAAGGATATAAAAATATGACTAAGGAACAAGACCCTATTAAATGAGTAGATTTGAAAGGAAACAAAATAGAATTTCTAGAAATTAAACATATAATAATTAAAGTTAAGAAACCTGGCAGACAGGTTAAACAGCAGGGTAGCTGAACCTGAAGTAAGAATTTACAGTTTGAACTGGAAGAGAAATGTAAAGAATTTACTCAAATACAAAATGGAGACATAAACAAAAGTGAAATTAAGACACAAGGAAAAAAGAGTAATAATGCCTAACACATCTAATTAGAATTCCAGAAAAATAGGGATGCCTGGGTGGCTCAGTGGTTGAGCGTCTCCTCAGGACATTTTCCGGGGTCCTGGGATTGAGTCCCACATCAGGCTCCCTAAGAGGAGCCTGCTTTTGCCTCAGCCTATGTCTCTGTGTGTCTCATGAATAAATAAATAAAATCTTTAAAAAAAAAAAAAAGAATTCCAGAAAAATAAAACAGAATGGAGCAGTATTTGAATAAATAATGGCTAAAATTTTTTCAAGATTGATGAAAACCATCGTTTCTCAGATGCAGGTACCCTAACAAATCAGAAGCATGACAAAAAAGACTACCCTATATAGATTACAGTGAAACTAGAAAACCCCAAAGACACAGAACATATTTTAGAGTTCACAAGAGCAAAAAGGCAGATACCTGATAAAAAGACTGACAACTGATTTCTCAATAGCAACGATAAAACTCAGAAGACAGAAGAATAATTTTTAAAAAGCTAAAAATAATCAACCTAGAGTTGCAATACATAGGAAAATTATCTTAATATGTGCAAGAGCAAGTAATGACATGTTTAAACAAACAAAAACTTGGGATCCCTGGGTGGCGCAGCGGTTTGGCGCCTGCCTTTGGCTCAGGGCGCGATCCTGGAGACCCAGGATCAAATCCCACATCGGGCTCCCGCGGCTCCCACTGCATGGAGCCTGCTTCTCCCTCTGCCTATGTCTCTACCTCTCTGTGTGTGTGTGTGTGTGACTGTCGTAAATTAATAAAAATAATAAACAAACAAAAACTGATATTAATTACTAAGAAAAGTCGTTTAAATATACTCCTGGAGGGGAACCCTGGGTGGCTCAGCGGTTTAGCGCCTGCCTTTGGCCCAGGGCGCGATCCTGGAGTCCCGCATCCGGCTCCATGCTGGGAGCCTGCTTCTCCCTCCTCCTGTGTCTCTGCCTCTCTCTGTCTCTCATGAATAAATAAATAAAATATTAAAAAATAAATAGAAATAAATATACTTCTAAAGTATGTACTTCAGGGGCTCCTGGGTGGCTCAGTTGATTAAGCGTATGCCTCAGACTCAGGTCATGATCCCAGGGTCCTGGGATCCAGCCCTGCTTCAGGCTCCCTACTCCACAGGGAGCCTGCTTTTTCCTATCCCTCTGCCTGCTACTCCCCCTGCTTATTCTCTCTCTCTCTCCCTCTCTCTCCCTCTATCAAATAAATAAAATCTTTTAAAAAAATAAGTAAGTATGTACTTCAGGAAAGAAGGAAACTTAGAAGATCTATCTTGAGATGCTGGAATCCTTTTAAAAAAATATAAACATGGGAACCCTGGGTGGCGCAGCGGTTTAGCACCTGCCTTTGGCCCAGGGCGCGATCCTGGAGACCCAGGTTCGAATCCCACATCCAGCTCCCGGTGCATGGAGCCTGCTTCTCCCTCTGCCTCTCTCTCTCTCTCTCTCTCTGTGTGACTATCATTAAAAAAAAAAAAAAAAATATATATATATATATATATATATATATATATATATATATATACATGAATAAACCTAAACAAACATTAGTCATATAAAATGATAACAATGATATCTAATTTGTGGAACTAAATTAAAAACAGAAGTAAAATATCAGACTACAAACACTCAACCTAAAAGAAGATCATCCAAGTTTAAACATTTAGAAGTCCTTCTCAGGGGCACCTGGCTGGCTCAGTCAGGAGAGCATGCAACTTTTGATCTCAGGATCAGGAGTTTGAGCCCTACACTGGATGTAGAGATCACTAAAAATAAATACATAAACTTAAAAAAAAGTCCTTACATAAATTAGTTGGATAAATATTATTAATTAACTTTGGATTTTAGGTTAAATATGCATGTTAACATTTTTAGAATAATCAATAAAAAAAAGCAGAGTGTGTAACTTCCAAAGGACAAGAAAAAGAAAATGAAGGAGGGAGGAAAAGGTAGAACAGGAAAAGAACCACAGAAAATACAAGTATAACAACAAGCAGAGTAAGTATGACAATGAAAAACGTAAAAGATAAAAATATACCTGCTATATCAGTAGTAACAAACTATAAATTATCTACAACTAAAAAGTTTATCAGTCCAGATGTTTTAAAACTAAAATCCAACTGTATGTGTTCCCAAAAGACTTATCTAAATTATAAGAAAAAAGATTGAGAACAAAAAGATGAGTAAATCTATACCAGACAGGGACACATGGCTAGCTCAGTTGGTAGAGCATGCAGCTCTTGATCTCAGGGTCATGAGTCTGAGTCCCACTATGGGTGTAGAGATTGCTTAAAGATAAAATTGAAGAAGGGAGGGAAGGAGGGAGAGAGAAAAGTTGTATCAGATAAAACTAACTAAAAGAACTAGTTAGAAATATTAACAAGATAAACTTTTATGTAAAAGTCTTACTAAGGTAAATACATAATGATGAAATACATAATGATCACTACATAATGATGAAAGGTTCAGTTCACCAGGAAGACATAAAAATTTTGAACTTGTATGTACCTAATAGCAGAACTCCAGAATAAAGCATATATCAATAGAATTAAGGGAATAAATCAATGAATCCACTATCATAATGGAAGAAATTAATTCCTCTTTCTCAGTAACTAATAGACATAGCAATAAAGAGATTAAAAATTTTAAACCTGAATATAATTTTTATTTTATGATCATTATTTAGAGCACGCACCCAACAACTGGTGTGCTGTTCAAGCACATGTGAAATGTTTTTGAAAGACAACCATATAGTAGGCCATAAAGCAAAATTCAACCTATTTTAAAAACTGTGTCGATACCTGGGTAGCTCAGTAGGTTAAGGGTCTGCCTTTGGCTCAGATCATGATCCCGGAGTCCTAGGAGTCAGGCTCCCTGCTCAGGAGGGAGTCTACTTCTTTGTCTCCCTCTGCTCTTCCCCCTGCTCACACTCTCTCATGCTCACTCTCTCTCTCAAATAAATGAATAAAAACCTTTTTTTAAAAAAGATAGGACTATAGAAAAAAATTTTTAAAGCTTTGCCATATACACATAAACAGACATTTCTCCAAAGACAACATGCACATGGCCAAAAGACGCTTGAAAATAATGCTCAACATCACTCAGCATCAGGGAAATTCAAATTAAAACTGAATGAGATACCATCTCACACCAGTTGGAATGGCTAAAATAAACAAGTCAGGAAATGACATATGTTGGTGAGGATGCAGAGAAAGGGGAATCCTCCTACACTGTTGATGGGAATGCAAGCTGGTACAGTCACTCTAGAAAACTGATCATCACTGATGAAAGAAATTCAAGATGACAAAAATGGAAAGATATTCCATGCTCATGGACTAGAAGAAGCAATATTATTAAATATCTATACTACCAAAAGCAATCTACAGATTTAATGCAATCCCCATAAAAACACCAAATACAGGGGCACCTGGGTGGTTCAGTCAATTAAGCATCCAACTCTTGATTTTGGCTCAGATCTCAAGGTTGTGAGACAAAGCCTTGCATTGGGCTCTGCAATGGGTATGGAGACTGCTTAAGATTCTCTCTCTCCCTCTGCCTCTCCTTCCCCTCACCCTACATTTTTTTTTCACAGAACTAGGACACATAACTACTAAAATTTGTATGAAATCACAAAGGATCCTGAATAGCCAATGCAATCTTGAGGAAGAACAACAAAACTGGAGGTATCATAATCCCAGATGTCAAGATATACTACACAAAGCTACAGTAATCAAAATAGTATGATACTAGCACAAAAATAGACACATTAATGGAACAGAATAGAAATATCATATGATCCAGTCATTCCACTAGTGGGTATTTAACCAAAGAAAACTGAAAACACTAATTTGAAGAAAAAAAAAAGAAAAAAGAAAAAAACCCACTAATTTGAAAAGACATATGGACCCTTATGTTTCTTGCAGCATTATTTATAATAGCCAAGATATGGAAGCAACCCAACCGTCCATCCACAAATGAATGAAGAAATACATATAAAATTGTACATTTTGTATAGCTTTTTCTTTACATACCTGCCAGAAAAGGGGACTTAACACTAATAATGACATGTATTTTGCTCATATTATACTTTTATTTAGCATTTTCCTTCTTGAAACCATGATTTTGGTCCTGTTGTATTTTTCATAGATGGGAAGACAAGCTAGAATGAAATAAGTTAACAAAGAAAGAAATGTAAAAGTATAAGTACTAAGTATCTGAATTCAATTCATTCTTTGAAAATCATAGGTAATATATTTAAAGAATCAATTACCAGTTCCCATCCTAATAAACTGCAGTAGTTCCTCCCTTATTCTGAGGGATATATTACAAGCCCCCAAGTGGATACCTCAAACTGTGGATACTACTGAATCTTATATATGTTTTTCCTAATCATATATACCTATAATAAATTTTAATTTGTAAATCAGGCACAGTAAGTAACAATAATAAAGTAGAATAATATACTGTAACAAATTTATGTGAATGTAATCTCTCTCTAAATAATTTATTGTACCGTACTCACCCTAATTTACATGAGGATGTGAGATGAAAAATGCCTATGTGATAAGAGGTCATGAGGTGAATGACCACAGGCACTTTGATATATCATTAGGCTACAACCGACCTGACAATACATCAGGAGGAAGATCACCTGCTTCTGGACTGTGGTTGACTGCTGGTAACTGAAAGCATGGAAAGCAAAACTGCAAATAGGGGGGACTGCTGTATAAAATGACTCTTCATACCTATGCTTTTGCATTTGCAGAGTCCAAATCATGCATTATTATGTAGAAATCTAGGTACTATGATATTGAAAAGAAAAATCAATCTTTTTAATGTTTAGTCAGTCTCATAGCTGTGGCATACTTCTTTAATAAATGATATATGAGTTGCACACCTCTCATTTGACAATTTGAACTTGTTTTTACAAGATGACTATGGTCAAGATCAATATGTTAATTTATTTGAGAAGACAATTAAGGTGAATCTGAGTCTCATCCTAAAAAGTTACCTGAACTGGTTTGGACACATATTTAAATAAGTCATATTTCTTTAGGTTTCTATTCTTTTTTTTTTTTTTTTTTTTAGATTTTATTTAAGAGAGAGAGAGTCTGAGTTGGGGGGAAGAGCAGAGAGAGAGGGAGAAGCAGGCTTCCCACCAAGCAGGAAGCCTGACATCTTGGGACTCTGGGATCATGACCTGAGCCAAAGGCAGATGCTTAACTGACTGAGCCACCCAAGTGTCCCTAGGTTACCTATTCTTAAATATAAGTGCAATGATTTCACATAAACACAAGGATATTTGCTTTTTTTTAAAGATTTACTTATTTATTCATGAGAGACACACAGAGAGACAGAGACATAGGCAGAGGAAGAAGCAGGCTCCCCACAGGGAGCCCAGGATGGGACTCAATCCCAGATCCCAGGATCACGCCCTGAGTCTAAGGCTCAACTGCTGAGCCACCCAGGCATCCTGAATATTTGCTTTCTTTATATTAAAAGAAAAAAATATTTCCAGATCCCCAAGGATCAGAAAACGTGACTGTACATTGTTTTCCATTATCTATAATGCTACTAGTAAATTAACTTTCCTTCCTTCCTTTCAGAGGTATTTTTGATAAAGTCACATATTATCACAAAATATCTGGAACAAAACTGTATTAATACAACTAGATCTGTGTATTTATGGATGGCACCATTCTAGAGCAATGACAAGAAGAATCCATAACAGAGTGTATTTTAATATTTTCTCAATGAATTTTTGAGTATCATAGAATTATTATCCCTGATATTTGTAAAATGTAAAATGTAGATAGGCTAGCTTCAAAAGATCAAATTAATTATAATACTAATGAAACTTAAGTGAATCACAACTTATAAAGTCAAAACTTACTTTTATGCACTTGAAATGCCCTCCTCCTTCTCTTACTATTGAGAAACTATACATATAATTCACTAAAACTTGTTTAGTTGACAATTAAACCTAGAGATAAAAGTTTTGGTAAGAAGAAAATAAAACAGGAAGGCAGAGGGCATATCCTCTGTGACTGGTGGGCTAACAGCAAAAGGTATAAAACTACCTAATTAGTGAACCAAAAGGAGGAGCAGAAAGATGGGGCAAATAAATATTTAAAGAAATAATGTCTAAAAATTCCCCCAAATTGGTGATAGACATAATTTCAGATTCAAAAACTTTATAAATCCCAAGCAGGAGAAATAACATAGATAACCATATCTTGGCATATCATAGTCAAACTGATGAAAATCAAGTATAATGAGAAACTCTTAAAACCTTCCAGAAAAAAAAAAATTACACAATCCAGGTGATCGATGACTTATCGAAAACAAAGGAAGTCAATGAAACGATATCTTTAAAGAGGAAAAAAAAACAACCCTATTAATCCATAATTAATATCCAGGGGAAATATCTCTCAAGAATGACAAAAGAACTAGAGAAATTTTAAATAAAAAGGGGCACCTGGGTGGCTCAGTGGTTGAGCATCTGCCTTTGGCTCAGGTCATGATCCCAGGGTCCTGGGAGGTAGTCCAATATCAGACTCCTCTCAGGAAGCCTGCTTTTCCCTCTGCCTATGTCTCTGCTTCTGTGTGTCTCTCATGAATAAATAAAATCTTTTTTTAAAAAAAAAGAAAATTTAAATAAATCAAAATTAAGAGAATTTGTTGCTGTAGCATTATAAGAACTGCGAAAGGTAGTCCTCCAGGCTAAAGGAAAAAGAAACTTTGGAACTTCTGGAAGAAATCATGAGCATTAGAATGATAACTATTGCTTAAATATAAAGTTTCTTTTTTTTAATAAAAATTTTATTTATTTATTCATGAGAGAGAAAGAGAGAGAGAGAGAGAGAGAGATAGGCAGAGACACAGGCAGAGGGAGAAGCAGGCTCCATGGAGGGAGCCTGATGTGGGACTTGATTCCGGGTCTCCAGGATCAAGCCCTGGGCCTAAGGCAGGTGCTAAACCGCTGAGCCACCCAGGGAGCCCAAGTATAAAGTTTCTTTAACAGGAAGAGGTGGGGTGAAAGCAATAGAAAAGCACAGGAAAAAAAGAAACAATATAGTAGGAAAAGATGCAAAAGTTGAACTTTTATTACAAGAAGGTATTCAACTTTATATCCTTTATCATGATGTGAATCTTCAATCTGTATATTAAACCTTTTTCCGGGATCCCTGGATGGCACAGCGGTTTGGCGCCTGCCTTTGGCCCAGGGCGCGATCCTGGAGACCCGGGATCGAATCCCACGTCGGGATCCCGGTGCATGGAGCCTGCTTCTCCCTCTGCCTGTGTCTCTGCCTCTCTCTCTCTCTGTGACTATCACAAATAAATAAATAAATACCTTAAAAAAAAAATTTAAACCTTTTTCCTTTGAAAAAAAAAAAAAAAGTTTCTTTAGGGCACTCCTGGGTGGCTCAGTCAGTTAAGCGTCTGCCTTCAGCTCAGCTCATGATCCCCAGGTCCTGGGATAGAACCCCAGGAGCCTGCCTGCTGAGCAAGGAGCCTGCTTCTTTCTGTCCTCCCCACTCTTGCTATCTCTCTCTCTCTCTCTCTCTCTCAAATAATAATAATAAAAATTTTAATTTCTTTAGATACAAATCACTGCTGAAAGCAAATTTTACAGTAGTTCATAATATGCATGAAATATAATACACAGGACTAGATCATAAAGGACAATGAGGGAGGTGCCTGGCTGGCTCAGTCAGTAGAGCACGCTACTCTTGATTATCAGGGAGGTGAGTTCATGCCCCATGTTGGAGGTAGAGTTCACTTAAAAAAAAAAAAAAAAAAAAAAAGATAGTAGGGGTAAATGGACCTTATATTGCTAAGTTCTTATATTTAACACAATGTAATAGAATATTAGCTTTAAGTAAACTATGAAAAATTAGGGATATAGTTGTAATCCACTGATCCAATACTAAATAAATAATGCAAATAGATACAGATTTAAAAGCTAATACATAAATTAAAATGGAATTCTAAAAATAAATATTCCATTAATACAAAGGAAGGCAGGAAATAAGGAACAATGAGCAGAGGAAACACTAAGAAGAAAAAGTAAAATAGAAGAACTAAACCCACCCATTTAAATAATTAAATGTAAGTTGACTACACCAAATAAAAAGGCCACCAATATCAGAATATATCTTTAAAAAGCAGAAGATAACCACATGCTGTCTATAAGAGACATAATTTAAAGACACAAACACAGATAAATGGATGGAAAATATTGTCAAGTATAAAAAAACAAGAGTGGCTATACTAACACTAAATAAAATAGTCCTGAAGCCAGAATATTACCAGAGATTTATTTTATTTTTTAAAAATATTTTATTTATTTGAGAGAGTGAGTGCCAAGCACAAGTAGGGGGAGAGGCAGAGGGAGAGAGAAACTCTCTGCAGGGAGCCTTATGAAAGGCTCAATCCCAGGCCCCTGGGATCATGACCTAAGCTGCAGACAGACACTTAACCAACTGAGCCACCCAGGCAACCACCCAGGCAACCTCTTACCAGAGATTTTTTTTTAATGACATCTCAAAGATAAAATAAGCAATTCATAAGGAACAAGCAAAAATCATAAATGTGTAGGTATCTAATAAGGAGCTTCAAGATACATGAAGCAAATCTGCAGAATTAAAGGGAGAAATATACAAAAATCATGACCATAGGTGGCAATTTTAACACCTTTTTCTCACTTTACAAAGTTTCAATAAAAACATATAAGATCAGAAAAACACTATCAACCACCTTGACCTGACATATATAGATCATTATATCCAAAGGTACAGAATACACATTCTTATCAAGTGTACATAGCATATTTATCAAGACATACCATACAATATGATATAAAATAGGGTTTTTTTTAATTGAAGCACAATTGACATACAATATTATATTAGTTTCAGGTATCAAACAGTGATTCAAAAATTCTAAACATTAAGCTATACTCACCAGAATAAGTGTAGCTACCATCTGTCACTATACAATAATATTATTTATTACAATATTGACTATATTTGCCATACTATACTTTTCACCCCCGTTGACTTACTTTATTTTTTAATTTTATTTATTTTTTAAAGATTTATTTATTTATTTGGGAGAGAGGGAGAGCATGTGAGCACAAGAGCAGGGAGAGCAGCAAAGAAAAAGGGAGAGAGAATCCCCAAACAAATTCTCTGCTGAGCGTGGATCCCAAAGAAGTGCTCGATCCCAGGACCCTGAGATTATGACCTGAGCCAAAATCAAGAGCTAACCTTAACCAACTGAGCCACCCAGGCACCCCTATTTCTTTTATAACTGGAAGCTTCTACCTCTTTACTCCCTTCACCTTTTTTGCCCATCCCCCAACTATCTCTCCTCTGGCAACACTAGTTTGTTCTTTGTATTTATGATTCCGTTTCTATTGTGTGTCCATTTACTTTTTAGATTCTACATGTAAGTGAAATCATATGTTGTTTGTCTTTGACTTACTTCACTTAATACCCTCTAGGTCCATCCATATTGTTGCAAATGGCAAAATCTCATTCTTTCTTATGGCTAAGTAATATCACATTATATACACATCTTCTTTATCCATTCATCTATCAATGGATACTCAGGTTGCTTCTGTATGTTGGTTATTTTAAATAATGCTGCAATAAATATATGGGTTCAAAATATCCTTTCAAATTAGTGTTTTCATTGTCTTTAGGTAAATATCTAGTAGTGGAATTACCAGATCATATGGTACTTCTAATTTTAGAGGAACCTCTAAACAATTTTCTACAGTGATTTAAAATACAAGGATTAAAATCATACAGGGTATGCTTTCTGACCATGATGGAATTAAATTAGAAATCAGTAAGATAAACAAAAACAATTCTTAATTATTTGGAAACTAAACATTTTTTTAAATAACCCACAGGTAAAAAAAAAAAAAAAAAAAGATGAAGAGAAATAATTATAAACTAAATGGTAATGAAAATACAACATATCAAAATTGATGTAGGTAAGGCAGTATTTAAGAAGACAATTTAGAGCTTTAAATGCCTATATTGGAAAATAAATAAATAAATAAATGCCTATATTGGGATTCCTGAGTGGCTCAGCAATTGAGCCTCTGCTTTTGGCTCAGGGCATGATCCCAGAGTCCTGGGATCAAGTCCCACATTAGGCTCCCCACATGGAGCCTGCTTCTCACTCTGCCTGCGTCTCTGCCTCTCTGTGTCTCTCGTGAATAAATAAATAAAATATTAAATAAAAATAAATGCCTATATTAAAAAACAAAAAAATTAATAGCCTAAGGTTGAACCTTAAAAATCTAGAAAAAGAAAAGCAGAGTACATTCAGAATAAATACAAGCAAAGAAATAACTGCAATCAATCTAGTGGAAATTAGGTAAACAGAAAAAATAAAAATTGGTTCTTTGAAAAGATCGACAAAATCGATAAAAATCAACAAAATCTGTAAGATCCTAGATTGACCATCAAGAAAATAGAGAACACAAGTATGTAAAATAAAAGAGGATACCACCCTAAATCCTACAGACATTAAAAAAAAAGGACACTAAAGGAATGTTATAATTTTATGCCAATAAATTTGACAATATAGATGAAATAGACAAATTCCTTGAAAAAAACCACTCATCAGAACTTACATAAGATGAAAAAGAAAATCTGATAGCCCTATATCTATTAAAGAAATTGGATTTTTTATCAAAAAAAACCTGGCTGTCTCAGTCAGTAGAGCATGTGACTCAACCTTAGGGATTATGAGTTCAGGCCCAAGCTGAGTGTGGAATCTACTTTAAAAGTTTAGGAGCACCTGGGTGGCTCAGTCATTTAAGGTCTGCCTTCTGCTCAGGTCATGATCCCAGGGTCCTGGGATGGAGCCTTGAATTGGGCTCTCTGCTCAGTGGAGAGTCTGCTTCTCCCTCTCCCTCTGCTGCTCCTCCTGCTTGTACTCTCTCTCACTCTCTGTCAAATAAATATTTTTTTAAAAAAAGAAAAAGAAAAAAGAAAACACAGGGAATATCATTGCAACATAGGGATAGACAAAGATTTCTTATAGCAGGAAAGCAATAACAAGAAGCTGACATCAAATCTTTTAAATTCCGTTCATTCAGAATGCCATTTAAAAAAGACAATTCAGGGGATCCCTGGGTGGCTCAGCGGTTTAGCGCCTGCCTTTGGCCCAGGGCGCGATCCTGGAGTCCCGGGATTGAGTCCCACATCAGGCTCCCGGCATGGAGCCTGCTTCTCCCTCCTCCTGCCTCTCTCTCTCTCTCTCTCTCTATCATAAATAAATAAAAATAAATCTTAAAAAATAAATAAATAAAAAAGACAATTCAAACAACAGAAGAAAATATTTGCAAAACACATACCCAACAAATACTGGTCCATAATAAAGAATTCACACAACTCAATAACAAAAAAAACAGACAATACAATTTTAAAATAGGCAAACTAGTTGAATGGGTACTTCACAAAAGAAATATTAATGACTAATAAGCACATGAAAAGATCCTCAATATTGTAAGTCATCAGAAAAATGCAATTAAAACCACAAGATACTATTACACATGAATAAAATAGCCAAAATTAAAGACTGACAACATCAAATGTTTTTTTCAAGGAATTTGTCTATTTCATTTCAAACATAACTTCAAATGTTAGTGAAGAGATGGAGCAACTGGAACTCATATATTTTTGGTGGCCATATAAAATTGTATGACAACTTGGGAAAACATCAGGCAGTTTCTTAAAAACTAAATGTAAACCTACCTAATGACTCAGCATTTCTATTCCTGGGGATTTACCGAAGAGAAATAAATGCTTTCTGTACCATATATCTCCAAAAAGTCTTCTACAAGAATGGTCATAGTAGCTTTATGCATAATAGCCAAAAACTGGAAATAGCTCAGATGTCACATCAACAAGAGAATAAATGAAAAAATGTGGTACTTTCATGGAATGGAATACCACTCAGTAATAAAAAGAAACTATTATTACTTAACAAAATGGGTGAATCTCAGTAACATGCTGACTGAAAAAACATTACACAAAAGATTTTTTTTTTTTTTTAAGTAATCTCTCCCAATGTGGGGATCAAACTCACACCACCAAGATCAAGAGTTGCAACTGAGCCAGCCAGGTGCTCTCAAAAAAGTATGTATTGTATGGCTCCTTTTTTCTTTTTTAAAGATTTTATTTATTTATTCATGAGAGATACAGAGAGGGAGGCAGAGACACAGGCAGAGGGAGAAACAGGCTCCCATGGGAAGCCTGATGCAAAACTCAATCCTAGGAACCCAGGATCATGCCCCGAGCTGAAGGCAGAGACTCAACCGCTGAGCCACCCAGGCATCCCTGTATGGTTCCTTTTACATGATATTTTAGAACAGGCAAAATTAAATCTGTGCAGGAAAACACAGTGGTTCCTCTGAAAGATGTGGGTGGGGACTGACTGAGAAAAGACATGAGGAAATCTAGAATCAGTAATGTTCTAATCCTGATAGGGGTTTTGAGTCACCAAGTATACGAATTTGCAAAAATCATCAAATGGTACAATTAAGATTTACACATTACATTGTATGTAAATTTTACTTTACAAAAAATACTGAACTGTAGTAAATTATTTGCTTATATATTTAGGGTCAAGATCTGCAACTTACTTTAAAATGCAATCAAGAGATGCCTGGGTGGCTCAGTCAGTTAAGCATCTGACTTCAGCTCAGATCATGATCTCAGGGTCCTGGTATTGAGCCCCACTCAGATGTGAGTTTGCTTTTGCTTGTCCCCCCACCCCCCGTTCGTGCTTGCTCTAATACATAAAGTCTTTAAAAATGTATAAACAAAATGCAATCAAAATACAATGAATAGAAAGATCATAAATGGATAAAACATGTGAAAAAGCAAATACAGTAAAACATTAATTGTAGAAATCAGTTGTGAGTGTTCACTGTTCAATTCCTTTGACTCTTTTTGGAAAATTGTATATATGTTGTAGGAAAAAAAACAATATTGAATCAAAAGATAAAGTCAATGTCAAATTTACATACTACAAAAACTCAAAATGTAAGCTACTGAAAAATATTCAATCCTTGAACATTTTAAATATTCCAAACTTTAACACAGCTAAATGACTATATCTGCCCAATTTAAAACTGATCTAGACTTCAGCCTTCAGTGACATTTGTAAAAAGTATTTATACCATAAATATAGAATACCAAACTCAAGAATAACCATGTTGAAAAATAACATTTTGGGGGCCTCTGAGTTGCTCTGTCAGTTAAGCATCTGACTCTTGATTTCAGCTCAAGTCATGATCTTAGGGTCATGAGACTGAGCCCTGAGTTAGGGAGCATGGAATCTGATTAAGATTTTCTCTCACTCTCCCTCTGCCCCTCCCCAACTCACATGCTTGCTCGCTCTCTCTAAAAAAGAAAAAAAAAAGAAAAAATAACATTTTATTATCAACCCAAGTGATAATAGTTCATATTTCAACTGTGATAATCCAAGGTATTATAACAAGACAAAAAACCTTGTTTACATTTAAAATGTAGTATATAGTTTATGTGGACAAAATGGATACTGAGACCTTGTAATTGTAGAACTGTACATATATAAGCAAATAATACTGTAATGTATTTGACATAAAATTTATACTCCAGATCTCAGGTGTAGTTTGCTTAACTTTATTATTCTAGAAAATTAAACACTGTATCTCACCAAAGTATTTAAAATACATTTTAAGGGACGTCTGGGTGGCTCAGTGGTTGAGCACCTGCCTTCGGCTCGGGGCATAATCCTGGAGTCCCGGAATCGAGTCCCACATTGGGCTTCCTGTATGGAGCTTGCTTCTCCCTCTGCCTATGTCTCTGCCTCTCTCTCTCTGTGTCTCTCATGAATGGATAGGTAACATTTTTTTAAATAAATTAAATAATAAAAAAATAAAATACATTTAAAAATGTGAGATGTTAAAAAAAATAAGAGATGTTAGTGTATTATATGCAATGGTATACACATATGTACCTACTATATTTATATCTCTATCTACCTATTAAGAGAAATCAATCATAGGAATCAGCAAATAAGGAGAGAATAGTAAGAATAGGGAATTAAATCAGGAAAGTACAAGCAGAAGAAATAGGAGAACCAAGTTCAAATGGAATAATAAAAAAAAGAACAAAGAGTATCTGCAAAGCCACTATAATTAGTAAACAGCCACTAAAAAGGTAGTAAAATTCATGTACAGTAAAATGATCCCTGCTGAAGGTATTTATAACTCTAATACATACGAAAGGCTTGAAAAATTGTAAACAATCAATTGTGGTATAAAGTAGGATATAGTGTCATGTCCTCAAATGAAAAAAGCAAAATATAAGCTCAAGGAGAGAAAGATACATAAATTTGAATCTTCCAGAACATTTCAGAGAGGGATTGGTCTTAAGATGGCTCCCCCCCCCAAAATAAACCCATGTAGAAAGGAGAGGGAAGGCTAACGTAAGGAAAAGGGAAAGGCACATGCAAAAAAATAGATAAAAATGATGTGTGGGGAAGAAGCAGGCAAAAAAAGAAAACTGTTAGGTATGACCAGAGTAGAGAATTATTTCCTGGACTACATTAAAATGAAAGTAGGCAGGAAATTCATGTGGGGAGTAAAGGAAAATAAAATGGGTAAGGATGACAAAGGATATTGACAACAGATTTCATATGAGCTGTAGTTTTCTTTCAGTGAATAGGCCCACCTCTGCGTTCCTTAGCATCAGTCCCTCTCATCACCTGCCTAACCTTTATGTATGTGATGTGGCCCATTATGATTAAGTTCCCAAACTCAAAGGCTTAGTGCTTACCTGTGACCTCTGGAAAGAAAATGCTGCCCCATTCACATAGGTACTGAGTGTACATATTACACCAACTCAGAAAATCTGGAATTTTGTGCTTAAACAGAATGAAATATTCCTATATAAGGTGGAATGTTTTTCTGCTACTAATTGTTAACCTTTATGAGTTAAAAACGTCTTCAAGAATCTAATAAAAATTATTCATCCTGACTGCAGCAGATACAAAGCACATACACCATGTACGGGAAATAAATAGCTAAGAACACGGCAGAGTCTCTGCCTTCATGAAATGTATAGTTGAGCAGGAAAGACAAAACATTATTAAACAATTATAAGCTGGCTTCTCTGATCACCTAAATTAGGTTTTCCCTTCATTCCTATTCATGTTCATAGCATTTATCATAATCTGATAATCTGTGATACTTTCTGTTCTGACTATCTACTAACCCACTCCTAAATGTAGCAGCTTAAACCAATTCATATTTTCTCTCTCTCTCTCCACCCCCACTTGGGTTGGCAATAGCCAGCTGTATAGTTCTTACTTTATCTTCTCACATGTGCTTGCAGTCAGATGGTACTGGAGGATGAAGTTATCAAAAGGCTCAACTGGCCTGGATGTTCAAAATGTCTCACTCACAAGGCCAGTTGATGCTATCAAAACTCAGCTGGGGCTATGCAGTACCTCAACAAGACATCTCCATATGGCTTAAGTTTCTCCAAATATAGTGGTTGGGTTTTGAGAGGGATCATTCCAAGAGTAAATATTCTAAGATACAAGTGAAAGCTGCAGAGCTTCTTAAGATTTGGCCTCGGGATCCCTGGGTGGCGCAGCAGTTTGGCGCCTGCCTTTGGCCCGGGGTGCGATCCTGGAGACCCGGGATCGAATCCCACATCGGGCTCCCGGTACATGGAGCCTGCTTCTCCTTCTGCCTATGTCTCTGCCTCTCTCTCTGTGTGTGTGACTATCATAAATAAATAAAAATTAAAAAAAAAAAAAGATTTGGCCTCAAAAGTTCCAAAGCATCACTTCTGCCACATTCTTTTGGTCAAGGTATTAAGGACAGCACAGATTCAAAAAGAGAATTAGACTCTACCTTGGAAGGAATTGGTGGTGTCTACCATAGACTACCATAATTGACCGTTTAGTATCTGCCTTTCCGACCTCTTTTAAAGCAGGAAGCCTATCTGCCTTTTTCAACACTGTGTATGGCACATAGTAAACTCTCAGTAAGTGTTTGCTGAATATTTCATTTCTTCAATAAAAATTTACAAGTACCCAAGAACCACCATACATTATACTAGAATGAAAATTCTGTAGTGCCCACCATTAAGAAATTTACTTTCTGGTAGCAAAAACAAAACAAACAGGGATGCCTGGGTGGCTCAGCATCTGCCTTTGGCTCAGGGCGTGATCCTAGAGTCCCAAGATCCAGTTCCTCATCAGGGTCTCTGCATGGAGCCTGCTTCTACTCCCTTTTCCTATGTCTCTGCCTCTCTCTGTGTGTCTCTCATGAATAAATAAAATCTTAAAAACAAACAAACATGCAAAACTAGACCACTATCTTACCACAAACAAAAGTTAGCTTAAAACAGGTTGGACTTGAATGGAAGACCTGAAACCACAAAACGCCTAGAAGAAAACACAGGTGGTTAGCTCCTTGACATAGGTCTTGAAGATAATATTCTGGATTTGACGAAAGCAAGAAAAGCAAAAATAAACAAGTAAGGCTACATCAAACTAAAAAGCTTCTGCATCACAAAGGAAACCATCAACAAAAAGGCAACCTTCCAGAATAAGAGAAAATATTTGCAAATCATATATCTAGTAAGGGGTTAATACCCAAAGTATATAAAGAACTCTTACAACTAACCCAAAGTATATAAAGAACTCTTACAACCCATCAGCAAAAAAAAAAAAAAAAAATCCGAATAAAAAATGGGCAGAGAGGGATGCCTAGCTAATTCAGTCAGCTAAGCATTCAACTCCTGTTCTCAGCTCAGGTCTTGGTCTCAGAGTTATGAGTTCAAGTCCTATGATGGGCTCCATGCTGGGTGTGAAGCTTGCTTAAGGAAGAAAAAAAAAAAGACTGTCTTTGGGATGCTTGGTAGCTCAGTTGGTTAAGTATTCAACTCTTGGTCTTAGCTCAAGTCATGATCCCAGGGCCTGAGATCAAGCCCTGCATCAGGCTCCCTGCTCACTAGGGAGTCTGCTTCTCCCGCTTCCTCTGCCCCTCCCCTGCTTGTGCTCACTCTTTCTCAGAAATAAATAAAATCCTTAAAATAAAATAAATAAAATAAAATAAATAAAATAAAATAAAATATAAAATAAAATAAAATAAATAAAATAAAAAATAAAATAAAATAAAATAGTAAAAATGAGTAGAGGATCTGAACAGACATATTTCCAAAGAAGACATAGATGGCCAACAGGTACATCAAACCTTGTGCCAAGATATCACTTCACATTTGCTAGAAAGGCTATTATCAAAAAGACAAGTAACAATTATCATAACAGTATGGTACTGGCACAAAAACAGACACACAGAGCAGTAGAACAGAATAGAGAACCCATAAATGGACCCTCAATTCTATGGTCAACTAATCTTCAACAAAGCAGGAAAGAATATCCAAAGGGAAAAAGACAGTCTCTTCAACAAATGGTGTCGGGAAAATTGGGACAGCCACAAGCAGAAGAATGAAAATGAACTTCCTCACACCATACACAAAAATAGACTCAAAATGGATGAAAGACCTAACTGTGAGACAGGAATCCATCAAAATGCTAGGAGGAGAACACAGGCAGCAACCTCAACCTCTTTGACCTTGGCCACAGCAACTTCTTGCTAGACACGCCTCCAAAGGCAAGGGAAAACAAAGGCAAAAATGAACTGTTGGGACTTCAAGATAAAAAGCATTTGCACAGCAAAGGAAACAGTCCACAAAACCAAAAGGCAACCTACAGAATGGGAGAAGATATTTGCAAATGACACATCAGATAAAGGGCCAGTAACCAAAAATCTATAAAGAACTCATCAAATTCAACACCCAAAGAATAATCCAATCAAGAAATGGGCAGAAGACATGAACAGATATTTCTCCAAAGTAGACATACAAATGGCCAACAGACACATGAAAAAAATGCTCTACATCACTCAGCATCAGGGAAATACGTATCAAAACCACAATGAGATACCACCTCACACCAGTCAGAATGGCAAAAATTAACAAGTTGGGAAATGACAGATGTGGATGAGGATGCAGAGAAAGGGGAACCCTTGTACACTGTAGGTGGGAATGCAAGTTGGTGCAGTCACTCTGGAAAACAGTATGGAGGTTCCTCAAAAAGTTAAAAAGAAAAAAAAAATTAAAAGAGAGCTACTCTATGACTCAGCAATTGCACTACTGGGTATTTACCCCAAAGATACAAAGGTAGTGATCCAAAGGGACACCTGCACCCCAATGTTTATAGCAGCAATGTCCACAGTAGTCAAACTATGAAA
The DNA here is from genome assembly GCF_053574225.1 of Canis aureus. Lineage (NCBI taxonomy): Eukaryota > Metazoa > Chordata > Mammalia > Carnivora > Canidae > Canis > Canis aureus. The sequence goes on from NC_135626.1 coordinate 27,773,016, forward strand.
AATAATAAAAATTTTAAAAATAGCCAAACTATGGAAAGAACCCAGATGTCCATTGACAAATGAACGGATAAAGAAGATGTGGTGTGTGTACACACACACACAGCGGAATACTATTCAGCCATTAAAAAGAACAAAATCAAAAAAAAAAAAAAAAGAACAAAATCTTGCCTTTTGCAATGACACAAATGGAACTACAGGGTATTATGCTAAGTGAAATAAGTCAATCAGAGAAAAACAATTATCATATGATCTCACTCATATGTAGAATTTAAGAAACAAAACAGGATTATAGGGGAAGAGAGGAAAAAAAATAAAACAAGATTAAATCAGAGAGGGAGACAAACTATAAGAGACACTTAACCACAGGAAACAAACTGAGGGTCACTGGATGGGGAAAAGGTAACTGGGTGATGAACATTAAGGAGGGCATGTGATATAATGAGCACTTTGGTATCATGTAAAACTGATCAATCACTGACCTCTATCTCTGAAACCAGTAACACATTATATGTTAATTGAATTTAAATAAAAAAAATATTTGTTTAAAGATTTATTTATTTATTCATTCAGAGAGAGCGAGAGAGAGAGGCAGAGACACAGGCAGAGGGAGAAGCAGGCTCCATGCAGGGAGCCTGACATGGGACTTGATCCGGGTCTCAAGGATCACGCCCTGGGCTGGAGGTGAGCCACTACCCATATTACTGCAAATGGCAAGATTTCTGTTTTATGGCTGAATAATATTCATGGTGTACACACACCATGCTTTCTTTATCTGTTCATCTATCAGTGGGTACTTACATTGCTGCAGTGTTCTGGCTATCATAATCAGTAAATCATGCTGCAAAGAACATGGGGGTGCAGATATCTTTTTTTTTTTTTTTTTTCAGATATCTTTTTAAGTTAGTGTTTTTGTTTCCTTAGGATAAATACCCAGAAGTGCAATTGCTGGGTCAGATGGTAGTTTTAATATTTTGAGGAAACTTCAACCTGTTTTTTGTAGTGGTTGCACCGATTTCCATTCCCACTGAGAATGTAAAGTGCACAAAAGTTACTTTTTTCTCCACATCCTTACCAACCCTTGTTACTTGTCTTTAAATTTTTTTTTATTTAGGGCAGCCCCAGTGGCACAGCGGTTTAGCGCCGCCTGCAGCCCAGGGTGTTATCCTGGAGACCCGGGATCGAGTCCACAAAGGTCACTGTGTTAAGTAAAATAAGCCAGATAAAGACAAATACTGTGTGATCTCACTTATATATATAATCTGAAAAAAATCAAAAAGACAGAGAACAGACTAGTGGTTTCCAGAGGTGAGGCTAGGGAGACACTATAGGATCATAGCTGATTCTTTTTTGATACATCATACAGTGAGACAGAGGTTAGCTAGAGAATTTTGCAGAGTTCCTAGGATTACCTCAGAGAAATACATGGTGAAAGCAGTGTAAATTTAAACTATTGAGAAGAATGTAAGAAAACAACCAGAAGGCAGAGTAAAGAACTGAACTAAGGTGGTTGCAATAAGAATGGAAAGAATCTATTTCAAAAAGTGACAGAATGAAAGTGGGGAATAATTGAATAGAAGTGAGGATGGAAAAGAATGAAAGAATTATGAGAAATTCTAAAGGGGTGCTATTTGATGAGGAAAGAGACAGAATCTTGATTTGGATAAACTGAAATGAAAAGCGAGTATGTCTCCTATATTCTTGTAGAAATAATAGGCTTGAGCTCTAGTGAGAATATGAGGTTAGAAATGTAAAAGTCTATAGTCATAAGAGATAGAAAGCCATTTAACTGCTTTTACCAGGCAATCTTTCAGCCCAAAACAGAGGTACATTTTATATGATAGGTTTGACAGTCCATTTTGTGGTCTGTTGTCAAGAAAATCCCAATGAGGATACAAAAGCAACATAACTAAAGCATCTGCCACCTCATTGTTAGGATTAATTCAACTAATCTCGCTGGTTGGGTGAGCTCTGGGTCATGGGGCATGAGTAAATTTACCAAAAATAATTTTATCTAAAGGTCAATTGGCTGAATTCACTTAACTCTTTAGTTGATAACATTTGCCTTCATAGTAGTATATAAAGGAATGTTCAATTTGCTTTCCCTAATTCCCCACTACTGTCACCAGATACTGAGAGGCAGAGAAGGGAAGAATCAGACTTAAGGTTTCAAAGTCTCCCTGATAATGCATTTGTTGCAGTTATATTCTTGAATATAAAAATATTCAACACTAGCAAAGAACTAGAGTAAAAACAAATTGAAGATTCTTTTAAATGTAATGAAGAACCTGAAAATTGATCAACTAACTCTAGTTAAGAAGATGCAATTAAGGGAATTGGTGTTTGGTGAAATGGACCGCTTCTGCTAAGTAAATGTACCATATTCCTTCACAATTACATATAAATTCCTCTTGAAGCTACACCTTGATGAAAGAATACTATTCTACCAGATTGAAGAGGCTCATTCTTCTGTCTAGGGCATACAAGTAGCTCTAGTTGCCTTGTTAATCTTGAGAAAATAATCTCTTTGGATGAAAATCAAGGAAAGAAAGACTTTATGCAGTGATGTGCTGAAAGACTGCAAAAATAGAAACCAGGAATGAGTTTGTATAAAGAACTGGCATTTTCATGCTTTAAAGAAAACCGCTATCTCTGAATGTGACAGAAGCCATTTTTTTTTCAGACTAGTAGCATTTCAAAATTACTGTTTCTTTTTAGGTATCATTTTATTCTTATAATTGTGATTTTCCTCTATATTTTAGGCTATAGCAATATTTAGGAGTTGTGGATAATTATTTCAAATACTAAACACATTTCATGATTCTACAAGTGAAATAACTGTAACAGCTAAACACTATTTAATATATATTATGCAGGACTTTGCTGTCTTGATCAGAAATGCTACTCCATATATTCTCCCCAAAATAATAAAATTTATCTTTATAATATCAAGAAACTTTGGTTTACATTTAAATATTAAAGATTTCTAATTCATTTTCCATTTTCTTTCTTATTAAAGCACTTGTTCATTGAGCATTTGTTCGACAATTTTTTTTTAAAGATTTATATTTAGAGGGACGCCTGGGTGGTTCAGTGGTTGAGCATCTGCCTTTTGGCTCAGGATGTGATCCCGGTTGGGGGATCAAGTCCCACATAGGGCTTCCTGCATAGAGCCTCCCTCTGCCTATGTCTCTCACGAATAAATAAATAAAATCTTAAAAAAAAAAAAAGATTTATATTGAGAGAGTGAGAGAGAACACGCGCGTGCACCCAAGTGGGGGCAGGGGCAGAGGGAGAGGGGTCTAGAGATAGAAGCAGACTCCCTGCCGAGCACAGACGGGGCTCAATCTCAGGACCCTGATGTCATGACCTGAGCCATAATCAAGAGCCGGATGATTAACCAACTAAGCCACCCAGGTGTCTGAGCGAAACAATTTCTGTATCGATTATGAATGCTCTCTAAACACTTAGGAATAGCAAAGCTACACAAAATAATATAAAATGATTAGTTCAAGGGTTCCAAGGATAATTATTAAATCTGCAGGGAAAACTCCAGTCTTTAGATTTCTGTTTTTTAAAAAACATATTTTGGGCCAAAAGTGCATTTGGACTTAACAACTCGTGTATTCAGAGAACGTCTGCACAAAACACCTAACCTAATACAGTTTACTACTGAAGAAATTTTCCCATTATAATTGCTTATGCCTAATCTGGGAGCCACAACCGTATATGCCCTCTCTGTCATTTATTAGTTATATGACTTTAGGCAAGTTACCAAACTTTTTGGAGCCTTGAATCTCTTATGTAATAGAATTTGTAGAATTAAATACAACTATGCACACAAATTATTTGGCATATTTCCTGACCCACAGTCAGAGGTGTATTGTTATATTCAATGTGCCAACAGCAACACCCCCCCACACACACACCAGAATTCCCCAAATCAAAATTATATAACTAATCTCTAAAGTTGATTTTCAGTATATGAAGAACCTTTCCAGAAATTTATCTAAGGAGACTAGCCAACAAAAGGCTAATAGTTTTATGTACAAAGATTATAAATGTGGTGCTACTTAAATAGGGTAAACCAAAATATTCAAAATAAGGGACTGATTAAATACAGCCTATAGACAGAACATTAAGAAACATCAAAAAAATAATTTTGAAGGGGTACCTGGGGGTGCCGTCAGTTGAGTGTCCAATTCCTGGTTTTGGCTCAAGTCGTGATCTCAGGTTCATGAGATAGAGCCCTGTGTCAGGCACCACACTGGGCAAGGAATCTGCTTGAGATTCTCTCTCTTACTTGTGCTCTCTTGTGCACTCTCTCTCAAATAAATAAATCTTAAAAAAAATAATAATTTGAGCCTGGGTAACTCAGTTCAGTAAGCATCTGACTTGATTTTGGCTCAGGGCATGATCTCAGCCTCCTAGGATTGAGGCTGGGCTGGGCTCCACACTCAGCAAGAAGTCTACTTATCCCTTTCCCTCTGCTCCTCACTACACACCTCTTCTCTCCAAAATAAATAAAATCTTTAAAAAATAATAATTTGGAAATCTATAATCTACATAGCAATATGGAAAGTGTATATCATATGCTCATATATTAAGTGAAAAAGATAAAATAATTAGTATACTATGAGTGTAATTCTACAAAATTTGCATTTTATGGAAGGGTGACTAAAAGGGAATATATAATTTAGTGAAGTTGTATAAGAATGTGAGAATTATGCATTACTTTCTCCATTTTCCATAGATTTTACATTTTTTCTTAAAAATATACATTATACTATCTTTTTCAATAAATGGTGCTAGGACAACCGAATAGCCACATGTGAAAGAATAAAGTTGGACCCTTGTCCCATCATACATGAAAATTAACTCAGAATGGACTATAGGACTACCTAAATACAAGGGCTAAAACTATAAAACCCTTAGGAGAAAACATAGGAGTAAATCCTCATGACCCTGAGTTAGACAATATCAAAACCACAAGTAAGAAAAGAAAAAAATATATCAATTGGACTATATAAACATTTAAAACTTTTATGCTGCAGTGATACCATGAATAAAGTGGAAACAACCCACAGAATAGGAGAAAATATTTGCAGGTCATCTGATTAAGAGATTTGTATCCAGGGGCACTCGGAAGAGCATGAGCCTTTATCTCAGAGTCATGTGTTTTAGCCCCATGTTGGGTGCAGAGATTACTGAAAAAAAAAATTATAAATAAACAAACTTAAAAAAAAAACATATTTGTGTCCAAAATAAAGATTTCTTACAACTCAATAATAAAAGACAACTGACCCAAGTAAAACATGATAAAGGATTTGAATAACTACTTCTCCAATGAAGATATATAAATGGCCAATAAATATATGGAAAGATGAAAAACCCAAAACATTCAGAACTGATTTGAACTAAAAACTCTCAGTAGTGGGGCAGCTGGGTGGCTCAGTCAGTTAAGTGTCCCATTCTTGATTTCAGCTCACATCAGGATCTCAAGGTCACAAGGCTGAGCCTGCATCAGGATCTATGTTCAGTGCCAATTCGGCTTGAGATTCTCTCTCTTCCTCTCCTTCTGCCCCTCTCCCTGCTCCTGTATTCTAAATATATAAATAAAATCTTAGGGATCCCTGGGTGGCGCAGCGGTTTAGCGCCTGTCTTTGGCCCAGGGCACGATCCTGGAGACCCGGGATCGAATCCCACGTCGGGCTCCCGGTGCATTGAGCCTGCTTCTCCCTCTGCCTGTGTCTCTGCCTCTCTCTCTCTCTCTCTGTGTGACCGTCATAAATAAATAAAAATTTTTTAAAAATCTTAAAAAAAAAAAAACAAACCTCTCTATAGCCTCCATACCAAGGCGGTAAATTAGCTTTGTTTGAATACTACACACACAAACTACTGCCTCTGGGGGCAGCCTGTTATTTGGTAGACACTAGAAAATTCATCCTTCCATCTATAATCTTTGGTCCCAGAGCTACTTTATGGCTCAGATTAAGTCTAATCCTTTTACTATGTGACAAAAAGCTGGTACCACTGTCATTCAGACATATGCCAATTTCCCCAATGGGGTACCTAAATCTGGATACAGGCCAGGCGTGCCCTAACAAACCTTTGCTGTTTTAAAAAAAACTGTGATAATCAAATTTTGGCAGGGAAATCATGCTTTTGATTCAGATTAAGTTTACCAACAGTAACATTCTCTCTGTCATAAATGTTCCCATTAGATTGTTTCATCAGTTTTTTCAACTGATTTTTCAACCCAAATGTAGGCTTATATATTTATACTAAATTTCTTATCTAAACCAATCTATTAAATCCTTGCTGCTACAGGTCTCAAATTATATCCAATGCTTGCATAAAACTCTATCAACCCAGATGCAGGATTATATATTTAGTTATGCTAAATTTCTTTTTTATTAAATATTTTATTTATTTATTCATGAGAGACATAGAGAGAGAGGAGGCAGAGATACAGGCAAAGGAAGAAGGCTCCATGCAAAGAGCTTGATGTGGGACTCAATCCTGGGACACCAGGATCACGCCCTGAGCTGAAGGCAGACGCTCAACCGCTAAGCCACCCAGGCATCCCAAGTTATACTAATTTTCTTATCTAAACCAATCTATTAAGTCCCTGCTGCTACAGACTTCCAGATTATATTCACTGCTTGCATAAAAATCAAGCTTTGTGTCATTTCTGAATTTGATTAATATGTTTTCAATGTCCTTACTGCCCACTTCCATTCTTTGTAATCTCAATAACTCCTCAAAGTTTAGCTTTCTCACCTACAAATTCTCACCAAATCCTCAGATATAATTAATTCAGGTTAAGAAACAAAGTCATATTGAACAATTAGATGCTTTCTTAATTTCATCTATGCGGAGTTCTCCTTTACAAAGTTATTTATTACAGCATAGTGTTCTCCTTGGCAGAAAATATGGAAACAAAGTGGGAGTTGTTAATATTAAGTAGGCATCTATCTTCCGTACTCTTGTTTCTGAATAGAATTGTAATACCTTGCGATTATCTTTATTCTTCATAGCTGTAAATTCTGAATTTTAGCTGTTCTGACACTTAAATGTTTATGTCACTTATGTATATCCATCTTCTATAAATATCCTTTAAAACCTGAATAAAGGGCAGCCCGGTGGCTCAGCGGTTTAGCGCCGCCTTTAGCCCAGGGCCTGATCCTGGAGACCCAGGATCAAGTCCCACGTCAGGCTCCCTGCATGGAACCTGCTTCTCCCTCTGCCTGTGTCTCTGCCTCTCTCTCTCTCTGTGTCTCTCATGAATAAATAAAATCTTTAAAAAAAAAAAAACCTGAATAAAGATCCCTCCAAGTGGAGTCAAAGGAGTTTTAGTAGCTTTTGCCTTTTTAAAAATTCATTACTGGAACCCGTGGGTGGCTCAACAGTTGAACATCTGCCCTCAGCTCAGGATGTGATCCTGGGGTCTGGGATGGAGTCCCACATTGGGCTCCTTGCATGGAGCCTGCTTCCCCCTCTGCCTATGTCTCTGCCTCTCTGTGTGTCTCTCATGAATAAATAAAATCTTTTTTAAAAAATTCATTACTAAAATCTGTAATTGTATAACTTCACAATTGAGTGTTCCTCAGTGGTCTAGTCTTGGGTTATAACATCATGATTACTTTTTGTTCACCTTTTTTTTTGGTTAAGATTTGTTATTTATTCATGAGAGAGAGAGAGAAAGAAAGGCAGAGACATAAAGAGGGAGAAGCAGGCTCCTTGCAGGGAGCCTGATGCAGGACTCGATCCCCAAACTGGGATCACACCCTGAGCCGAAGGCAGATGCTCAACTGCTGAGTCCCCAGGAATCCCTTGTTCACCTTTTAAAAAGTCTTCTTCCTACAATCTAGATTATGTAGATATGTGGCTAATTCTAGAATTCTCCACCCTACCTATAACAAACTCCGTAATGATAGAGTCCCTTTGTCCCCAAAAGTTTCTTTCATTCCTACCCACCAAGCAATTCTTCCTCATAGGCTATAAATAGGTGCAGGGCAGCAGTATCCTTCATTGTATCCTTTACCTCCCCCTAAGTTATTTTTACTAAGCAAATATTTTTTGATTAAAAAGAAATTAAAACATTGGGCCCCTGGGTGGCTCAGTCAGTTAAGTGTCTGCTTTCAGCTGAGGTCATGACCCCAGGTCCTAGGATCAAATCCCACATTGGGATCCCTACTCAGCAGGGAATCTGCTTCTCCCTCCCCACGGCTTGTGCTCTCTCTCTCCCTGCCTCTCAAATAAAATCTTTAAAAATAAAAATAAACACTATAAATAGAAAAAATTTTAAATCTATCTGAAATCTCAGCATCCAAAGAAAAGCACTGCTAGTAATTCAATGTATATTCTTCAAGATTTTTTCCTCAAACACATATATATTTCCCCCTTACATTCTAAAAGAGAAAATGTCAACAAGGCAAGAATTTGTCAAAACCTACTACTATGTTTCAAATGAAGTGGGTTGGCCATGAAGTCTTCTGAGAAATCTTCACTTTTGTTTAAATGTTTTCCCACCCAAAAAACATCTACCTTTACTCGAACTTATAGAATTTTATGGCCATGCTATAGCCAACTACATCTACCTTTATTCCAACTTATAGAATCTTATGGCCAGGCTATAGCCAACTATATTTACCATCAATGCAAGCATTTTAAAAATTAGAATCCCATCAGAAACCCACTAATCTTGCTAATTATGAGTTGCTTAGTTATCAGAAGTATGATTAAGTATATCAATTTTAAGTAGCAAATGGAATATATCCAATACAAAAATTCTCAAAGAATAAACATAAAAAGTTATATTCTGAGGAAAACCTAAGAAGATAGGTGGGCAAGGTTAATTATACCCTTTTAAACATGACTCAAATCCCAGATCCTATAAAGAAAAAAAAAAGGGTGATTTGATCAAGTACAAAACCGTAAACTTCTACGCAGAAAAGGATTCCATAAGCTGGTTAAGTGTCCAACTATTGGTTTCGGCTCAGGTCATCGAGATCTCTGGGTCATGAGATCAAGCCTCAGACTCTGCTCAGTGTAGAGGCTGGTTAAGACTCTCTCCCTATTCTTCTGCCCCTCCCCCCAGCACACATGTGCTCTCAAATTTTTCTTAAAAAATTAAGTTTCAGGGCACCTGGGTGGCTCAGCAGTTAAGTGTCTGTCTTCAGCTCAGGTCATGACCCCAAGATCCTGGGTTTGAACCAACAAGGGCTCCTTGATCAGCTCTTCTCTCTCGCTCTGCCTGCCACTCTCCCTGCTTGTGCGCTCTCTCTCTTTTCTGTCAAATAAAATCTTAAAAAATAAATAAAAATAAGAATAAAGCCTCAAAAGATAATTTATAGACTGGGAGAAGCCATTTGCAACACATAACACTCAAGAGACTAATATCCATTATACATAAAGATTTCCTACAAATCAATAATAAAGATAAATACAAAAATGCAAAAGGATATAAATAGCATTCATAGAAGAAATACAAATCACCAATAAGCATATGAAAAGATGCCAAACCCATACATTCAAATTGAACAGATATGTTTTCATCATCAGACTGGCAAGAACTGAGGTTGAAAATATCCATGTTACCAACAACAAAATTAATAGGCAACCTAGTGAATGGGAGGAGATATTTGTAAATGATGTTAGTAAGGGGTTAATATTCAAAATATATAAAGAACTCCTACAACTTAATACCAAAAAGTAAAAGGAAAAAAAACATAAGCCAATTTAAAAAGGGCAGAGGAAATGAACTGACATTTTCCAAAGAAGACATACATATGGCCTACAGAAACATGAAAAGATGCTTAACATCACTAATCATCAGGGAAACGCAAATCAAAACCACGATGAGATATCACCTCCTATCTGTCAGAATGGCTAAAAGAGAAAAAAAATCACAAGTATTGACAAGGATATTGGAGAAAAGGGAACCCTCATACACTGTTAGTGAGAATGTAAACTGGTGCAGCAACTATAGAAAATAGGGGATCCTCAAAAAAGTAAAAATACAACTACCATATGATCCAGGAATTCCACCTGAGTATTTACCCCCCACACACAAAAAAAAACCACTATTTGAAAAGATATATGCATCCCTATGTTCACTGCAGAATTATTTACAATAGCCAAAAAAATGGAAGCAATCTAAGCGTCCATAGATAAATGAATGGATAAAGATACACACACATATATGTATGTATATACACAATGGAATATTATTCAGCCACAAAAAATGAAATCTTACCATTCATACCATGGATAGACCTAGAAGATACTATGCTAAGTAAAGTAAGTCAAAGAAAAAAAAATGTCAAATGATCTCACTTACATGTGAAATGAACAAAGAGAAAAGAGATTTGTAAATACAGAGAACAGAAGGATGCCAGAGGGAAGGGGTGGGACAATGGATGAAACAAGTGAAGGGGATTAAGAGGCAAAACTTTCAGTTATAAAATAAGTAAATCCTAGGGATATAGAGTATAGGAGGTATATCAATGATATTGTAATAACTATGCATGTGGCAAATGGTAACTAGACTTAATGTAGTAATCATTTTGCAATGTATATAAATGGCAAATCACTATGTTATACACCTGAAATGAATATAATATTGTATGTCAACTATGCTACTTAAATGAAAAAGAAAACATCCAGTGTTAACAGCATGGAGAAATCTTTTCCCTCATCTACTATTAGAGGTAGTACAAACTGAAATAAACTTTCTGAAGGGTAATTTGAAGAATTAAATGACGTTTTTAAATGTGCATACCCCATATTCCAACAATCTTAATTCCAGGAATTTATTCTACAATATATACAGATGTGCACAAAGATATAGGTAGAAGAATGGCCACTGCATGGATATGTTATGCACAGCATGGGGAATATAGTCAATAATATTGTACTGATTTTGTGTGGTACCAGAGGGTAACCAGACTTACTAGGTGATCATGAATGAATGCACACATAAAAATTTTAAAGTCAAAAAAAAAAAAAAATTTTTAAGTCATTTTGCAACATATAAACGTACCAAATCAACATGTTGTACACCCAAAACTTATACAATATTGTGTCAATTATATCTCAGTAAAGCTGGGGGAAATATTAACAAAAACACAAAATGTCCAGGACCAATGTAAGAAAAGTTATCAAACTTAGTAGTGTCCACAAAAATAACTGCAATAATTTAAAAATGTATCTCATCTTTGCATGGAGAAGAAAATCTGAAAGGATATATATCAAACCGATCAAGAAAACTTTTTAAGATTTTACCCATTTATTCATGAGAAAGACAGAGAAAGAGAGGCAGAGACATAGGCAGAGGGAGAAGTAGGCTCCATACAGGGAACCCAATGCAGGACTCAATCCCGGGATTCAGGGATCATGAACTGAGCCAAAGGCAGACGCTTTAACTGCTGAGCCACCCAGGCATCCCAATAAAGAAGACTTTTATATTGTATCACTTTAGTAATAATTTATCACAACCAGCGTGAATTACTTGGTAAATATGTTCTCACACACTTTTAAATACTTATATCTAACTGGACAAAAATTGGAGAAAACAAAATTTGTCAAAATAAAAGGGGCATTACTAAATTACAGAATATTCATATAAAAGAACAGTACTTTTCCAACTCCAGGCTGCACCTCATTACTGAAAGGCAAAAATCAGGAGGGAAGAATGTGGGAAGAATGTGACAAGTATATTTCAAAAAACAAAATACAAAAAATCAGAATGCATAGCATTAGTAACTGCTGCTTTACAATTTTAATACAATAAAATGTTTATGTACAGTCTTTTTTTGAGATTTTATGTATTTATTCATGAGAGACACAGAGAGGCAGAGACATAGGCACAGGGAGAAGCAGGCTACTCATGGGGAGCCTGATGTGGGACTCAGTCCCAGGACCATGACCTGAGCCAAAGGCAGACGCTCAACCATTGAGTCACCCATGCATCCCAGTATAGATTTAATCACAAGGCAAATGTATTTACTACTGTGGAGTTTTGAGCAAAACACTTAGACCCTCAGTAATCTTTTAAGATTGTTTTAAAGGAACATTTAATGAAAATGCTCACTTGAAAGTGTTAAAAGAAAAAAGGCACAAAACCATATATACCATGTACATATGATCTCAAGTTAGTTATAAATATATTTACATTAAAAAGGAATAGAGAAATATATTCTTAAAGAATGGCTATTTTAGGGCACCTAGGTGGCTCAGTGGGCTGAGTGTCTGACTTTGACTCAGGTCATGATCCCAGGGTCCTGGGATTGAGCCCTGCATCTGGCACCCTGCTTAGCAGTGAGTCTCTTTCTCCCTCTCCGCCTGCTTGTGCTCTTGCTCTCTTTCTCTCAAATAAATCTTTTTTTTTAAATGGCTATTTTAGGCAGCCTGGGTGGCTCAGCGGTTTAGCACCGCCTTCAGCCCAGAGCATGATCCTGGAGACCCAGGATCGAGTCCCACATCAGGTTCCCTGCATGGAGCCTGCTTCTCCCTCTGCCTGTGTCTCTGCCTCTGTCTCTCTCTCTCTGTGTGCATCTCATGAATAAATAAAATATTTTTAAAAAATAGATGCCTATTTTAAGTGGCAAAATATAAGTAATTTTCTAGTTTTTTTATACCATTTCAAAAATTCTTACATAAGCATGTGTCTTATCTAACCAGAAAAAAATGCTTTTCAAAACATATTGTTATATGTTTTACCACAATACTTAAAATGTGTAAGCATACATTCATTTATTCATCAAGTACTTATGGAAAATCTACCATGTACTAAGAATTCAGTATTCTAGGTATTAAGGATAGGATAGTGAACAAAACAAAGTCTGTACCTCCATGGAGCTTATATACCAGTAGGGAACTCTATACAGAGTAAGTATATATAGAATTAACTTCCTTGTATATTAAAATTCTACTTGAGAAATAGGACATTATCATTCTTTCAACAGTTATTAAATCTCTTATGTATTCTTCTAAAAGTACTTATTAGGCACTCCTCTTAACTTGCTTAGCTCCTCCCTAGCCATCAAGTAAAATGGTACTCTAGTAGCACAATAAAATCTCTGATTTACTTTTTTTTTAAAACTTAAATATTGGAGGACGCCTGGGTGGCCCAGTGGTTGAGTGTCTGCCTTCAGCTCAGGGTATGGTCCCTGGGCTCTGGGATCAAGTCCCAGATCGGGTTCCCCACAGGGTGCCTGCTTCTTCCTGTGCCTATAACTCTGCTTCTGTGTCTCTCATGAATAAATAAAATCTTTTTAAAAAGACTTAAATATTGGGGCACCAGGGTGGCTCAGTTACATATCGGTCATTATTAGCTCAGGTCATGATCCTGGGACCCTGGGATTAAGCCCTGCTTTGGGCTCCCTGCCAGGGGTGAGTCTGCCTGTCCTTCCCCCCCACCCCCAGCCTCTCCCTTCCTCCCCCAGTTCGTTGCTTGTGCTCTCGCCCAAATTAAAAAAAAAAAAAAAACTATTAAAAATATATATATTTAGAATAAGCTTCATAATCGTGTAAGTTTCATAATCATATCAAATTGAGACAAGAAAAACATCTTGTTCATTAAAAAAAGTCCGTTCTTTCTCCACTAATAACAAAATATAGATCAAAAGATGAGAGTACATATTTTCCCATGTAAAATTAGTGACCCTTCCTTTAAGAGTTCCACAGATAATTCAAAGTTCGTACTGCTTTTCAATTAACTAGATTAAAATTTTACACTGGGGCAGCCCCGGTGGCTCAGCGGTTTAGCGCCGCCTGCAGCCCGGGGTGTGATCCTGGAGATCCGGGATTGGGTCCCACGTAGGGTTCTCTGCATGGAGCCTGCTTCTCCCTCTGCCTATGTTTCTGCCTCTCTCTCACTCTCTCTGTCTCAATAAATAAACAAAGTCTTTAAAAAAATAAAAATAAAAACTTACACTGAAAAAATATCTTAATTATATTATTAAGAGCCATGTAATCGAGCATACCCCATGATCTTCTTATTCAAGATTCCTATAGCCCACCTCCTCTTTTTAGAAGCCTTTATTCTTAAGGGTAAAAAACATCTTTATTTTTCCATTCTGGGTTTCACTCTAATTTAGGTCTCCTCTTCTTTTGAGCTGTCCTGATTTTAACAGAGGTTGATGGTATTCACTTTAACCTTCTATACAAGTTAGTGTTTTTTAAACACAAATTAACATGTTAAAACACAGCCTAATATATAGCATTCATAAGTTACTTTTATAAGTTGGTTAAATCACCCTCAGCATTTATTGAAACAAAGCAATTAAAGACACCTGAGATGACCAATTTATACAATTAAAAATAAGGAAATCACACAGATCAAGAATAAATATTTTATTCATGTGTACCACAGAAACATCAATAAAAGTGCACTTTTTGTAGAGAAAAACTTTATAGAAACCTTTATCAGAAAGTATATTAAACATCTTTCATATATAAATTTTAAATCATCACTACACAAATTTATCTAGCTTTTTTATTTCATAAAAATCTGTTAAGTGTTCCAATAGCTTCCAAAAATTAAGATTACTAGACTTTAATTTGGGTCAGTGCTGAAATTAAGTATTCCCACACACTAATTTTTTTTTATATCTACAAATGATCTACTATAATCACAAACACCAAAATGACAAGCTAAAAGAAACTTTTGACATCCAACTAACTTTAAATAAAGAAACCTCAGTGCTACTACATTTAACCAAGTAAAAACAAGAATAGCATTAAGACAATTTTTAAAAGATAATGTTATATATAGGCTAAATTTGTTTAAAATTTTTGCTTGGAAATATTTGTCATCTTATTTCTATAAAATGCTCCTGATAATGACTAAGACAAAGTCAAATTAATTTGACTAGTTAGTTTAAAAAAATAACATTATTGTAAAAGTGGTTGGGTGTTAACTATGAAGCTACACCATATGGATTCATATTTTAGCCACTTACCAGATGTGTGAACTTGGACAAGTTTCTTACTCAGTGCCTCAGTTACCTTACCTGTAATGAATGTGTGGTTGATAACAGTGCCTACTTCCATTTGGTTGTTGTGAGAATTAAGTGAATTATTAAATACAAAATACCTGGACCAGTGTTCTACATTGCAAGCATTACTTAAGTATCTTTATCTTTACTACTATTATAGAAATGGCTTAAGTTTATAAAACTATTGTACATCACAATAGAAAGAAAATAACTACTTGGATAAAAATGTGTATTAAACTTCCATCCTACAACTTGTCCCAGACTTTATCAACTTCAACAATGCATATGCAAAGATAACTGGCATTCAATCAACAATTCCAGATTTTTAAAAACCACTGATAAAAACATTCACTGACAAGTAAATCTAAAACACAATGTGTTGTTAAAGAAAGAAAAGGTATATATTGTTAAAGTCTATCTAAACCACACTATTTCTTACAATAAAACTATTAGTCCCAAACTATATGAAGTCATAGCCTACAAACTTCTATGTATACAGCAACACAAGAATGTGCAGATTACAAAATTCAATGCATCTTTTCTTAGTCTTTAGTTATAAAACCATGGTGCTTTACTTCAAATGTATTCACAAAACATGGTCATTATTATTCAAAATTATTCACATCTAAATATGCATTTTTAAAACAAAGTTCTAAAACAGAACACTGATCTTTACTGACACAGAAAAACTGAATTGAAAATATCTTCCTGTCCATTTTTTTTCTTCTTATATTTAATGCTCTGCTTTGTGTGAAATGTTTATTATTTTTAACATTTGGCATATTTGCATTTTAATGTAACCTCAATTTTATTCTATTTTTATTTATTTTTTAAGTAGGCTCCACACCCAATGTGGGGCTTGAACTCATGACCCTGAGATCAAGAGTCACATGCTCTACCAACTGAGCAAGCCAGGTGCCCCTCATGTAACCTTGATTTTAATTTGGATTTTTACATTCTCCCTAATGTAGTAGATTCTCAAACTTTGATGTACATCATAATTATCTAAGGTTTTTATTGAAAACAAGACTTCTAGAACCCAAAGAAATTTTCATTCAATGGGTGTGAGCAGGAGCACAAGACCTGCATCTTTAAAACATTCCAGATGATTCTGAAGTAGGTAATTCATGTCCAACACTATAAGAAACACTGCTCCAATAGTTTCATTTATGATATGGATGCTGTGCTTTAATCCATTAAATATTGGTTCAGTCCCTTATATGTACAAAGCTTAGTGCTATGGATCAAACATGAATCTTGCTTTAAGGAAGGTATATATAGTTTAACAAAGGAGATAAGACATGCATATAAATGACATATAAAAGGAAGGAATTATTGAATGTCTTCTAAAAAGATAACAGATAAAAAACTGGGGAATTCAGGGAAGGGAATAATTACTCCCACCTGACCTCTGGGAAATCCTAGTTGGAGATAACATTGAATTTGAAATCGGTGTTGAAGGCTAGCTATGTCTTTAGACTGTAAAGACAAAAATTGATAATTCTCTCACTGAATGATAAACACGTCTAATAATAAACATCATTCCTTCTGAATCAGAAAAACCATTCCCTACTTCCTAAATTTTATATTTCTAATCTGGGTTATGGTCTTGTGTTGTCCTGTATATCCATCCAGCAGCTTGATGTGTTTCTATCTCTCTAAACATGTCTCTGATAGGATCTGTTTGAGTACTTTTAGTATTTATTTATCCTCTGAACGATTAAGTTTACACAGTAGATACTGATACAGAGAAACATACTTATCCTTTCATAAATCTTTAGGAAGAAAATAGAGTTTAAGCATGGTTGAAATGAGAACACTTTAGGCAGTCTTCAGTTCTAAAATCTCCACACAGGTTGGCATCAGGTAGCATGACGAGAGGATATGATCAGAAACAAAAACAAAAACAAAAACAAAAAAGAAAGAAAGAAAGAAAGAGAGAGAGAGATTTTACAATTTAGAAGCCATTGTTCTAAAAGCCAAATAAAACAAATTACAGGGCAGAAGAAAGAGCATAAGGCTCTTCTGTTACCTGATTATGGGACATTTCTTTAACATTAGTGGCATTTCTATGACTTGTAGTTTTAATAATTCCAGTATCTTCCCAAAGATGCAGTGATAGAGTCTACAGCGCCCAATATTGACTGAATAAATGAATGAGTGAATGACTTTTGGGTTATTTCTCTGCTCTTTCTTCAAGTTTACCTTTCTCGATTCACAGAAATAAGAGTCAGCCAGACAAGTCCCAAATGGGCTATGCTTTCTCATCTCCATGTCTTTGTACATGTAATCTCTCTGTTGGAATGCTTTTCAGCTCCCTCCTCCTCCTGGTTAATTCCTATTTAGTCTTCTAAATTCTAAAAATGTGAACATCCCCTTCCACAATCTAATGTCCTACATTAGCACACATGCCTCAGTGTCCCCATAAAATCCTCTGCATCATTGTGTCTTAACTCTTATCAGTATACAGAAGCAGCAAAATAACAAGCTTTGGAGTCAAACATACCTGACCTCGAATTCTTTTTTTTTTTTTAATTTTTATTTATTTATGATAGTCACACAGAGAGAGAGAGAGAGGCAGAGACACAGGCAGAGGGAGAAGCAGGCTCCATGCACCAGGAGCCCGACGTGGGATTCGATCCCAGGTCTCCAGGATCGCGCCCTGGGCCAAAGGCAGGTGCCAAACCGCTGCGCCACCCAGGGATCCCCCTGACCTCGAATTCTGATTCTACCACTTACTATGTGATGTTGGAGGAGTTATCTAAACATTAATTTTTTGTTTTAAAAATAGAAAATAGCATATAATGTGCTATGTATATCACCTCATACATACAGAATTAACAATTTTTATGATACTTACATTGTATTGTACTTGCTGGTTAACTTGTCTGACTTTCCTCTAAACCACACACTTCTTGCGGAAAGGAACATATATTTTATTTCTGTATAGGCAGCATTTAGCACAGTGCTTGGCATATGGTAGGTACTTAATGTTTTTGATGACTAAATAAATATTACTCTCATTTTAGTAAAATTAATTTGCCACTTGAAATCCCTTCTGTAATGAGGTGGAAAACAAGTGAATAAGAAAATAAACTCCATTAATATCAGTTTCAAAAAAGGATATTGTCTTTAATTCTAATCATATTGTTTTTAAGATTTACTGTTACTTATTTATATCATAAACTACCAAGTGATTCAATATCTTGCTTGAATATTGCTGGTCATATATGCCTCAGGAACTAAATACCTATACCTTTTTGGCATATATTAACCACAAAATTACCAAGCCACACGTAAGGCTATCTTCATTCAGATAGTCACTTAAGTTATAGTAAAATAAATAGCTTTTTAAAACCAAGGAAATTCTTAACATAGCAAAGCTTAATTAAAATCTCCCTTAGGGAAATGAAAAGAAACTCAGTTTCATGGTTTGGTAATTTTAACCTATGTAAGGATATAAAAATATACTAATTAGTTAATGTAATATTAACTGGAGTTAAAAGATGGACTTTTCCATCTAATGTTTAATTAGTTGGTTTTAATAAGAGTATTTATGAGGCCTCCTTCTGAGAAAATTCTTTTATTTTTGATCTCCAATATATTTTAACTTCAATACATTTTTACAGAACTATACTAGAAGCTGATATCACTTGTCCTACTTCCTTCTCCTTTCCTTGATGGTCAAGGATAATTTTACTTTAGTATTATATGAATATAAGCTGATATTTTAATATATAACATGGTGTTCTGATTCTGAAGGACGAGCTTTACTTTGAGCCATTTTTAAATGCATTATGCAAAAGAATAATGATTACAATGATAATGATTCTAAAACCATGTTACAGCATATGGATCCATGGAACTGTAATCCATGACACTTCTAGAATACAAGTGATCATTGCTGTTAGTTTATAATCCACTACTTATTAATGATTACTATATAGTTCACTGGCTGCCACAAGATCATGTACTGAATAAGACATTAATACAGTCTTCAAACTGACCAAAAGCATTTCTTCTTAATGAAAAAAAAACTTTTTTTAAAGATTTCTTTCCAAAAGAAATACTACATTGAGTGGATGACTCCTACATTAGGCATCAAAACTGTATAGAAAATAGGTGCCTTTAGCTACTTCAATAATTAATATTGAAGTTAAAAGATCTGAAAAGATTGCAGGATTAGTCAAGGACAAAATGGAAAAAAATAACTCTAGGCTTCTTAGTGAGTGAATAGTGATATGTCTGTTTGCCATTATTATACTATACACTAAGCTATATTTTTAATAAGCACCACTAATTGTTAGTCTTTTCTTTCTTTTTTTTTTAAATACTTTTTTTTAAATTTTTTTTAATTTATTTATGATAGTCACAGAGAGAGAGAGAGAGAGAGAGAGGCAGAGACACAGGCAGAGGGAGAAGCAGGCTCCATGCACCGGGACCCTGATGTGGGATTCGATCCCGGGTCTCCAGGATCGCGCCCTGGGCCAAAGGCAGGCGCCAAACCGCTGCGCCACCCAGGGATCCCAGTCTTTTCTTTCATTAGAAGTAAGAGTTCAGGAAAATATTAAATGCAAAGATTTAGACAGCCCTCTATTTATAGGTAAAATCTTAGCAAGATGGACTTTTCAGGTATAATAAATAAAAATCTAACTACCCCCTCTCCTTCAAAAGGGAGGTTATAGTTAGCTAGGAAAGTAGATGTCCTGTGAAGGATAAACAGCACCTGCAGCACAGACAGGCAAGAAATAACATGATATCTTTAGAGAAATGCAGTGAATTCACTTATGCTAGAAAACCCAGTGAGGCTAGAGGGAAGAGACAGGATGCCACTATAGTAATCAAGGCAAGAAGTGATAAGAGCCTGAACTAAGATGTGCCTAGGTGGCTCAATCACTTAAGCATTGGACTCCTGATTTCAGCTCAGGTCATGATCTTGAGGTTGTGAGATCAAGCCCACTTCAGGCTCTGCACTGAGCATGAGGCCTGCTTAAAATCCTCTCTTCACCCATCCTCCTCTCCATATCCCTAGGCTCTTGCTCTCTCTTTAAAAAAGGGGAAGAAAAGAAAAAAAAAAGAAAAGAAAAGAAAAGAAAAGCCTGAACTAAGCAACAGCAGTGGTCAAAATTCAAGCAACTGTATTGTGTATCTTCATTAAAATTCTTCCCTATAGAATGAGCATGAAAATCATAAAATGAACTTCAAAGCTTTAACCTCTCATGTCAGTCTGATTCATGTCCTAGTGATAATCCTAATGGTGGAACAGAACCTAATATCAAATAAAACTGTTTGGACAAGCTCTCAATAAAATGTAGTAGCAACAAAATAAACAGGAGCAGCTTATAACTGCTACTAGTTTCACAATTATTTCAAGTGCAGGTAATGGTGATTCTCTGCAGTTTTACATTATTAGATAAGTCTTATAGAAAGATATTTAGATTTATCAACCCAAGATTAGAAAATATCCTGATAAAGAGCATTTAAATGCAAATTCACATTTATCTTTTTTAAAACACTGAAAATTGTTTCTAAATGCACAGTTAACTTTCCATGACCTTGAGAAGTTGGAAGATATTTTTATTCTTCTAATTGTATATATGAAGATTGTGAATATGACAAATGCAAGTAATAGATAAGACTATATTTATAAGCTGCCTTAACCAAAGGCTCTATGAACTGATAAATATTCACAATTGCCAGAAATCAAATCTAAAACCTTCAGAAGTCATTTCTATTGCAAAATCAGTAATAGCCTGATTGAACAACTGTCCCTCCATATTTATGTAATAACTTGCTAGGTTCAATAAGAATATGTTCACATGATTCTTGTCCTCTAGAAATTTGGCCTAAGAAATAATTTTATGTATTACATACTTCAAACACAATTTTATAAAAACTACATATATATATATATATATATATATATATATATATATATATATATATAATACACAAATACTTCAAATCCATACCAGACAAGAACTATAATATTTCTCTGGGAATTATGGGATCCCTGGGTGGCGCAGTGGTTTAGCGCCTGCCTTTGGCCCAGGGCGCGATCCTGGAGACTCAGGATCGAATCCCACGTCAGGCTCCCGGTGCATGGAGCCTGCTTCTCCCTCTGCCTGTGTCTCTGCCTCTCTCTCTCTCTCTCTGTGACTATCATAAATAAATAAAAAATTAAAAAAATATATATTTCTCTGGGAATTTTATACATCATTATGGCATCAAGTCACCAGGAAAAAAATTATGTTTGATATTTTCTAACCAGCAGATTGGTCTTTCTTTTTCTTTGATGACTTAAATGAAGATAAGAAGTAATGGGCCTGGTCTTCCTCAGACCTATATACCAGAAGGTTAAGTCTTCAGTGAAGATATACACAAGGAATTAAGAATACTATCAATCTTTTAACTGGCTCATTACTCTCTATACAGTATTCTTCTTCAAACTTGTCATTGTTTACCATATTCTCAAATAACTGATGTGAAAACTCCTTTAAATCCCTGAATTTTTTTAAAGATTTTATTTATCTGAGAGAGAGAGAGAGAGAGAGAGAAAGAACCTGAATGGGTGAGGGGCAGAGGGAAAAGCAGATGCCCTGCTGAGCAGGGAGCCCAATGTGGGGATAGATCCCAGGATTCCAGGATTATGACCTGAACCCAAGGCAGACACTTAACCAATTTAGCCACCCAGGTACCCCTAGTCCCTGAAAACACTCATTTACAAAGTTGTGGAATGTTAATGAGAACTGTAAATATATTTCTGCAGCTAGTTGAAAATGTTAACAAATATACCAAAAATAACAAATTATGAAGCCAAACTCTTCTGTAATTCAAAGGAGAGACAAAGAAAATAATAGCAAAGAGAAAGAAGGGAATGAGAATAGGACTATACAAATCTGGAAAGGAAATGATCTGGTAGATTAAGCAGAGAAAACGTTGACCATTCATTTATTTATTCAACAAATAACTGCCTACCATGGGCCAAGACTTGCACTAGATGCTGAATACACAAAGAGCA
Organism: Canis aureus; assembly: GCF_053574225.1. NCBI lineage: Eukaryota > Metazoa > Chordata > Mammalia > Carnivora > Canidae > Canis > Canis aureus. Next base: position 27,795,039 of record NC_135626.1, read on the forward strand.
ATAAAACATTCTTTATCTGTTGCCCTCAGTCTGGAGAAGACACATTAAATAACTAATGCATGCATACATATGGGATTAAATTGTAGTAGTAAACAGATATGAAGAAAAAGTAAAGGATGTTATGAAAACCAAAAGTAAGACCTAATTTAGACCACAGGTAAGGAAACAGCTCTATGAGGAAGAGATACTTTAAGCCTACTGGTTGAGTTGGATAGTTGGGAGAGAAGGAGAAAAGTTTCCTGGGCAAAAAACCAAAAGTACAAAGGTCCTTACGACAGAGTATGGCAGATTCTGGAACTAAATTAAGACCACTGTGATTGAAACATAATAACTGAGTACAAGCAGATGTGAGTCAAGATGAGGCCAGACAATTGCTGTATGGAAAACTATCAGAGGGAGGAGGGAAATGTGGAAGGAGAAATAGCAGTTTAGAGTAATGCTCCAGCCAGCTAAGGAAGAGCTGATGAAAACTTAACCAGGCCTGTCCAAATGGAGACAAAAAGAAATTGGTCAAGTATTTTGCTTTCATTTAGAAGATTTAAAAGGCCATTAAATGAAATAATTAAAATGCAGTCCCCCATCTAAAACAGTCCCCCAAAGATACCCAAGATGCCCCACTCTAACTGTTAAAATCTGTGGATACTAATGAAATATCACTGCTGTGATTGTGTTATACGACAAGTTGATCTTAAAATAGGGAGACTGGGACGCCTGGGTGGATCAGCGGTTGAGTGTGGTCAACTCGGTGTGATCCCAGAGTCCCGGGATCAAGTCCCACATCAGGCTCCTTGCGGGGAGCCTGTTTCCTCCCTCTGCCTATGTCTCTGCCTCTCTCTCTGTCTCTCACGAATAAATAAATAAAATCTTATTTAAAAAAAAAGGGGGGAGATTATTTCAGTGGACCTGATCCTAAAAAGCAGAGAATTTTCTCTGGCTGGCAGCAAGAGAAGCCAGGGAAGTTTGAAGCATAAGAAGGACTTGATATGCCATTAGTGGTTTGAAGATGAAGAGGGCCATGTGAGAAGGAATATGGATGGCTTCTAAGAATAATAATCAGCCCTGACAGCTGATTATGTAATAATAGTAATAGTAATCACCTGACACCCAGCAAGGACATAAGAACCTCAGATGTTTTATGAGGATCTAGATTCTGTTAACAATCTATACAGTCTTGGGAAGTGGAGTCTCCCCTGAGCCTCCAGATAATTGCAGTCTGGCCAACACTTTGGTCTTGACTTGAGACCTTAAGCAGAGAACCTAGCTGAATATTCCTGGACTTATGATCTACAGAACTGTTAAGATAATAATAGGTGTTTTAAACCACTATAGTGGTTTTAAACCACTGAGTTTTGGTAACACATTACACAACAACAGAAAACTAATAGAAAACTATTACCCTGTATACTCTGTGACAACTTAACAATTTGATAATTTAAATCTAAACCAAATTATTCTCGTCATAGAAAGAAATGCAGGAAAAATAAGTTCAGCTTGTTATTCTTCCAAAGACTAAATAAAGATGTGTTTGATGATTAGAGAACCCATTTAAATATGACTTTGAAATTCAATGTCAGATACATGTAATAGAATTAGTTTTTGTTTTTTAAAGATTTTATTTATTTATTCATGAGAGACACAGAGAGAGAGAGGCAGAGACATAGGCAGAGGGAGAAGCAGGCTCCACGCAGGGAGCCTGAAGTGAGACTTGATCCCCAGACCTTGGGATCACACCCTGAGCCAAAGGCAGATGCTCAACCACTGAGCCACCTAGGCATCCCAAGAATTAGTTTTTGTTATTACATCCAAATGTGCACCATTCAATATAGTGGCCACAAGACTCACGTGGCCACTAAAGTATTTGAAGTGTGATATTCCATAGTGAGATGTACTATAAGTATAAAAGATACATAAGATTTTGAAAACTTGGTATAAAAAATTAAAATAACTCAATAATATTTTAATATTGATTACATGTTTAAATAGTAATATATTTCAATATATAATATTTGGATATATCGGGTTAAATAAATTACTCAAACTAAATTCACCTATCTCTTCAATTTTTAACATGTGTTTAACAGAAAATTTTCAATTATATATGTGGTTCAGTTATTACTGGAAAGCATTGGTCTAGACTTTTAGGCAGGTGTCCTCTTCCAAAATGCCCTATATCAAGATCCCAATCAACTATAAGTAGTATCTTTCTATCATACTTCAGTGACATTAATGGCACACAGATGACTAGTATGGCTGTTCAAAGAGCGAAAATACGGACAAACCAAACATCTCATACAAAGCAGTTGGACAAAGTAATTTGGCAATATCTAACAAAGTAAAAGTGTATGTAATTTCAATCTGACAATTCCCCTTTTAGGTATGTACCCAAGAATTCTATGAATATGCACAAGGAGACATATCCAAATTATAGAATTATTTGTAGGGCAGACAATGCCAGCTTCTCCACCAAAGTTTTGTGTTCTTTTTTCCATAAGTATAGAGTTGTTCTCGGTCCTGTTTGCTGTGAAATGTGGACCTGAGATGGTGCCAACGTGAGTTACACTCTAGTGAATGGAAAGTGAAAAGAATTATATTTGCCCCTTCTCAAGACTGGCTCCTAAAAAACTCCAATACCATTCTCCACTCTTTTGCTGGATGGATGTTGATGCATAAAGCAACCTTGGAAACCACAGGTTGAAGGTGACATACCCTCTATTAGCCGGGGTCCCTTAATCACTCTAGAACGCAGTCCTTTCTTCTCCACTGAAAGTTACTCTGTGAGCAAGAAATTAACACCGTGTGAAGCTTTGAGATTTCAGGATTTACCCATTTGAGCAGCCAGCATTAAACTAATATAGTGTATAATACACAAATATTAGAAATAACCCACGTCTGTCAATAGATTGGATAAATAAGTCATAGTACAATCGGACAATGGAATGCTACATAGTACCTAAAATGAAAAAAAAGAAAAAAAAACTAGATCTCTGTATCAACATGAAAATTTTCAAGATAGCTAGTTACAAAACCAAAAACAAGTTAAAAAGCCCACCATATATTCAGACATACAAATGCATGGAGCAAAAATACAAAAATACAGAACAGAGGATACATTCCAAGAATTCCCAGACGGAAGAAAAAAGGGAATGGGTTCAGAGAAGAGAGCGAAAACAAAGTTTTCAATTCCATACAAAATTTTTTATTTCCTTAAAATATTCCTAATAACCATAATTTGTTGAAACTGGATAATGAAATAAATAAAATTTTAAAAATTAAAAAAAGAAACTGGATAATGAGTATATGGATATTATGCTTTATTATTTTATTTTGTAAATGTTTAAATTATTTCATAATACCAAAAATCTTTTTTTTAAAGATTTTTATTTATTTATTCATGAGAGACAGAGAGAGAGAGAGAGAGAGAGAGAAAGATACAGGCAGAGGGAGAAGCAGGCTCCATGCAGGGAGCCCAACATGTGACTTGATCCCAAGTCTCCAGGATCACACCCTGGGCTGAAGGCGGCACTGAGCCACCCGGGCTGTCCCCAAAAATCTTTTTTATGTATACATCTGCTTAGAGGGTAAATTAACTTGTTAGAGGACATTTTAAAATTATGTATCAAAAGCCTTAAATACTTAAATATCTTTTAACATAGTCTCAACACCAGAAATACATACTCTAAGGAAAATAAAGGTATGCTCAAATTATCAACATCACACTATTCTTAGAGTAACCCAAAACTGGTAACACCTAGAATGTCCAACAGAATTGTGATTAAATTACTGAATATTCATTTTTAAATTACATAGGATATAATGGGAGGTAGGGTGAGATGTCTGGAGGTAAGGATGAAACAAGATGGCCACACATTGATCATTGCTAAGGCTGGATGATAAGTGGACTATTTTATTTTTTTATATACTTTAACTTTTCTGTAATAGGGTGCCTGGGTGGTTCAGTGAGTTAAGCATCTCTGCCTTCAGCTCAGGTATGATCCCAAAGTAGTGGGATCAAGCCTACTTCTCCCTCTCCCTCTGCCTACAGCTCCCCCCACCCACCTTGTGCACTCTCTGTGTCAAATAAATAAAATCTTTTTAAAAAGTTTTCTCTATAATAAAAAGTTTTAACATAGTAAAATTCACTAAGTTTAAAAAAAATTTTTGCTAACTTTTTAAAAGCAGTTTAAAATACTAAGAACTATATTTATATATGTATTTATTTTTAGAACCATCTTTTTTAAAATCTCAGCTCATTCATTGGATCAGCAAATACTCTTTGTGTCATATACGGTACCTCTCATTATCAACTTAGGAATATGATGGCAAACATGTAGCTGATAATCTAACATGTAGCTAATAACCCAACTGCCTCCAAACACTTGCTCAGGCACCCTACCAAAATATTTGGAGCACCAAGCATGCATATATACACACACATACACATGCATGTATGTATGTATATGCACACAGATAAATTACATACGTACACACTCATGCATACATATCTGCACATTTGCACACACTCAACTCTCAGAAGTAATCTTTCTTTTTTTTTCTATTTTCTTTTTTTAAAAAATAAGCTCCATGTCCAACATAGGACTTGAACTCATGACCCTGAGATTCATGACCCTGAGATTAAGAGTCGCATGCTCTACTGACTGAGCCAGCCAGGCACCCCTCATCAGTAATATTTTGGTATTTCTTTGAGTAATCTGCATTTCACTATTTCACATAGTCTACTTAATAAACCCATTTTTGTTGATTTCTAATCAGATAGAATTGTATTATCTTTTTTAAAAAGTCTAATGTAGGGGCAGCCCGGTGGCTCAGTGGTTTAGCGCCACCTTCAGCCTGGGGTGTGATGCTGGGGACCCGGGATCGAGTCCCGTGTGGGGCTCCCTGCATGGAGCCTGCTTCTCCCTCTGCCTGTGTCTCTGCCTCTCTCTCTGTGTCTCTCATGAATAAATAAATTTTTTTTAAGTCTAATGTAGAGGTGGGGAAAAAACAAAAAATAAAAAATAAAAAAATTTAATGTAACTAAGTATGGGACAAACATAGGCTCTCAAGTGTTGCTGTTTCTTATGCTTCTAAGTATTATAGTCAACCCAAGATTTCTTTGCAAGAATTTTTAAAGCCAAATACCCATCTTATTAAAACCAGGAAATATAATCAAGAAGTCCGTATAATCAGTGCAGGTAAACTGCAATACATCATAATGTTCTGAAAATTGGAGGGAGGGCACACTGTTGACTCTTCTAACCTGTGAAACTTATATTTCATCAGTATACCTCATTTACCATGCTTGACATGAAATCAGTTGTCACACAGAACTGCCAACCTCAATCAATACAACATACACTAATAACACTTAATTTCATAATCTGTATACAATTTCATATTATATATATTTTGTATGCAAATAGATTTTAATATTTTATTCTTTCTCTCCAATGGATTATTTTGGGTATACCTCATTTTGAAGACCACTGCTCTAGTAAAAGACATGCTACAAAGAGAATAATCACTGGGTATTCTAGAGAGGCAAATGGAAGAAAGATTTAACTCATGACTGCGGGTATGGTGAACAAAGTGTTGTTAAATGAAGACCTAAAGAATGGGTAAGGGACTAGATCAAGCACACTAGGGTAAGGGAGCATGGTATTCTAAGCAGAAGGAATACTGTTGTCATATGCAAAGATGCAGAGGTAAAATCAAACAGCACATTCAAACTAGTATATTAGCAATCTAAAATAGCTAAAGTGTAGTTTCTAGAGCTATAGAGGTAGAATGAAATAGGTGCTCAGTAAAAAGGAAAGAAAGAAAAGAAACAAAAGAAAAGAAAAGAAAAAAAAGAAAAGAAAAGAAAAAAAGAAATAGGTACTCAGTGATTCAGAGATGATGGACGGGTAAGATTATAAAGCCTTCTTTGGATTTTATCTGAAGGGCAATGGAGAGTAAGAAATGAAGGTATATAATAAAGAATTTGGCCTTGCTCAAAGAAAAGTCTGGTCTTTGTTCTTGGCTTCTGGGAGGTAACCTCTAAACCCTGGGAATTTCTGGAGTGATAGGTATGTCATTGTTATTTATAGTGAGCCCCTTGGACCACATGGTATCAGCCTGACCTCCAGTTCAGCCAATCAATCAATAAGTCTCAATAAAAACTCTGGACACTGAAGCTCAGGTGAGCTTCTTGCGCTGGAATACTCTATGTGTATTACCACACATCAATCCTGGGGAGGAGAGTATCATCTTCAATGCTGAAGACAATGAAAGCACATTTGAACTCCCTAAACTGTGCCCATGCAGGTCATCTTTTTGGCTGGTTCAAATTTGTATCTTTTCCCTATAATGAACAATATCCATTAGTAGAAGTCTTCAGGGATTTCTGTGAGTCTTTCTAGTGAATTATCAAATCTGAGGGTGGTTTTGAGATACTCCTAAACTTACAGTTGATGTCAGAAGTGAGGGTGGTCTTGTGTGGACTCTTCCCTCTTTGTAGTTGGACCCTAACTCCTTGCAGCTGGGATCAGAAGTCTTGGACAGACTTGGTAGTCTGCAGGACTGTGCCTTTAGCCTCGCAGTTTGGCTAACTTTGGGAAAAGAGTAAAAATGTTTAAGCAGTAGGTGACAATTAGACAATCCAGATAATCTAGATTCTGGAGGAATCACTTTGGCTATACTGGGAAGAATATATTGGAGAAGAGTAAGACTGGCAAAAGATGACAATGACAGCGGGAATTGAGAGAGAGCTATCTATGAGATAATTACAAGGCAAAATTGATAGAACATGAGGGGTGAGACAAAGAGAAATCAGGAATGGATCCACCAGAAAAAGAATCAGGTTTTAGTTTTATTTTGGGGGAGACAGAGGATTGAATTAGGTACTGAACAGTTTGAGAAGCCTTTTAGATATTTAGGTAGAACTGTTCCACTAGCAGTCAAACCTGAGACAGAGACAGCAGTGGGAACCATTAGCATTATAACAAATAACCAAACTCATAGGAGAAATTGATATTGACTACAAGCAAGTCACCAGAGTTGAAAAGGCTAAGGACCAAACAACAATATTAAAGTATAGTCAGAACTCACAGAAAAGCAGCAGCCTGAGAGACAGGAATAAAACCTGAAAACTATGGTTAACAATGAATGCTTGAAATTTTTCTTTTTGCTCATGAAAACTTTCTCCACTTCTTATAGTGAACACTACTTCTTAACAAGAAAAAAGGTGTAGTTTTATATAAAACTTGCATCCATTTATTTTTCTATTTATATATGTAAAAATGAGATAAAGTTGTAATTCTTTTCTGGCCTATCTCAAATTTATGATTCACGTAATTCAATATAACTGAATTATTAGTGTCTAAAACTAAAGATTTTCTTTTCCAAGATATTTTAAAAGTGCCTCCCACCCCTCATTATTATCTGGAACTATTTAACTTCACCAGGCTGCTGGAATATCTGGCTCCCCATCAACAAGTCCAACCAAGGGACTCCTGGGTGGCTCAGCGGTTGGGTGCCTGCCTTCGGCTCAGGCTGTAATCCCAGGATCCAAGATCAAGTCCCGCATCAGGCTCCCTGAGAGGAGCCTCTTTCTCCCTCTGCCTGTCTCTGCCTCTCTCTCAGTCTGTCTCTCATGAATAAATAAATCTTAAAAAAAAAAAAAAAAAAGAAGTCCAACCAAGACTAAATGAATAACTGTGGAAACAATTATTCTAAAAATGTAATGACATATAGCTCTAGTAAAGACTAGTAAAGAAAAAGTATGTGTTTCTTCTGGATTAAAACAAGTAGATTTATCCCCAATATAGTGTAGACAAAATACACAGTATTGACCCATGTAACCTATGCCATGTAGCCTAAAAGTCACATCTGCTATAAGATCAGTTAGAAGCTTTTATTTGCAAATTATTTCAAAGCTATAAAATATCTCATTTCCACCTTTTCAAAGACATTCTCTTATTAACCTCAGAAATCCTAATACTATGTCACTAGAAAATATTTATTTTAATCTCTTGGGGGACATTTAAGCGTAAAGTAAAACAGATACTTTTATACTAGCAGCTAAAGGTTCTAAACCATTGGACTTTTTAATTGACAACAGACCAGTAAAAACAGTTCTAAAATATTATATGTGTTTATTATTGATTCTTAGGGTTCGATAAACTGAAAAAAAAATTTTAATGATCCTTAAGAAGGTATTTATAACCCATAACTGAAGTCCTTCTCAACTAATGAGATTTTTGCTATTTTCAAATTGTTGTTCTTATTCTTTCAAAATGTTACATGTTGCTTTTATCTGGTAGAGAAATATCTAAGTATTCCCCATTTTGAAGGCAAAAATTTTATCCCAATTACTACTCTGAAAAATTTTTAAGTTGCTAATTATAACTATATTTTGTCTACTGAAACCTTGATCCTTTACTTAAGTAATTGCTTATCCCAAGTTAGTCTCAACTTTGAGTTTACCAAAATGAAGAATGTTAAATACATCTGCTGTTCCTATTCTAAAATTCTTGAGAAGCAACATATTGAGAAAACCATTCACTATGTTTTAATTTTCAGTGTATACATAAAACAATGAGAAGATAAGCACCTTTATTTCTTTACTTCAGAGAATCTCAGTCTGTTTAGCAGCTAAATATATTTCTAAAATCCTGACAGAAAACACACACTAGAGACTTATAAAACTGGTATTAAATGCAGTCTTATTTTCTTCTTATACTAATCCCAACTACCAAATTGGTGAATATATAGTTCAGGTAGCTCTATTTAAGAATTTCAGCAACATTTGACAAGCATGACAGAGCTTTTAAAGTATATTACAAATTCCCAAAATAATGATTGGTATTTGAGAAAATATTTTGGGAAAAAAAAATCACTTTCCCCAAACAAGCAATTTCAACATATATCTAATCAGAATTACTTCAAAATATTTCCTAAGAAATTTGAGGAACCACAATTTCAAATATATAGGGGTTTGCAGTTCAGAGATTATTTTGAGAAATGTCAGAATTACTTGTATAAAAATTGTCATTTCTAAATTTAGAACCACTTTTATCATCTGTAAAATAAAGTGCTTAGACAGAAAACTGATCTACCTCTACAGTGTCTTCCAATATGGACTGTGACTGATATGATTTTCTTTTATAAATAAAAAATAATTGTTAATTTAAAAGTATATCTTTTACACAATGAGGGGCTTTTTTTGCTTTTCTTAATCTGTAAAGGATCTTGAAGATACTTTATATAAACAAGCCAGCCATTTTATATCTGAATAAAAATAGGTTAATAGCTTTTTGCACAAAACACAGTAAAAATGATGAAATCTCTGATTTATGGTGAAATAATATTTTCTAACTTTGCTAGTTTTACTTCAAATCCAAACTTCTGTTCTCAAATGGCCATTTTATCATTTGAATAATTTTTCTAATTTTATGCATACTGAAATTAATCTTGCTTTCTTTCCATATGGAAAAACATATCTACTTACCATCTTATCATCTTCATATAGATTTCATTAAAAAAAAAAAAACTGCTTGAATGGCAAATGACCGTTGCTGTTCTAATCTAATGACTCTCTTTTTGAGGGACCTTCTCTAATGTTTAAATGTATTTCTTTAATACTGACACTGCATTTGTAAAGGTAAGAACTGCCAAAATAGAATTAGTCTGAGGCTGAGACAAATTCCTCCACTTTGGTAAGTATTTCCAATTTATTTTAAGCAGGAAGTTTTAAGTGTCTTTATTTAGTGTTTAAAAATGACGTTTCATATGCCCTTTTCTCTGACAGTTTACAAACACCAGGAAGAAATAACTTGAAAATGTTAATACTGTTTATCCCTGGTGGTGGTATTACACGCCATTTTATTTTTTTTTATTTCCCAGAAAGCATTATTACTTTGGTAATCGGATAATATTTCAAAATTAAATTTTAAATAGCTTATAAAGTGTACAACATCAACACAATCCACCTCTCCAGCAGTTAGGTCAAATGCCTTTCCCCTATTGATAAGCTTCTGCTTTAACAGGAAGAATGATTTGATCAGGTGCCTGTTAGGTTGGATGAAGACCTGACATTTACTTTCTAGGCCCTTCTTTTAAGTTTTAGACTTTGAACTTAATTGCAGTGAGTCTTGCAGCAGTAAACTTTTGGGGTGCGAGGGGGCCAGAGTAACATCTTTCAATGCAACTATTAGCAAAATGTCAGGAGACTCAGGTTTACCAATGTTTTGAGAGACTTGTCAGTATTCTCCTGTCATTTCAGAACAATTCCATTTAGAAAGAAAAGCAATTGTAAACCGTTTCTATTTCAAGCCCATAAAAACCCGAACTGGAATGAAAGGCAAAGCCTTGACCTTTCTATTTTAGACTTTCATCTGTGTAGCTAAGCCATCTGCTTTCTCTCCCCTACCCCATCTACTTAATGGACTGAAAATACTGCACCTAATTGCAATTTTATCAAACCAGCCTGACTTTTCCACTTTAACGAATTAGGACTGTCTTTCACCTGAAGACTCGCTCGTAAAAAATGTGCTTATTACCCTTCCTTCTCAATTCCTTCCGACCTCCCTCAATTATGAGTTATCAAATGTCTTTAAGATACTCGGCTTCCGTGGATTAAGCCATCCATGGATAAGCTGAAGGAAAATCTACTCCTGTGTCTCCTCCTGTGGCTATTAGGCCGGTATTACCATCACTGTGGTTGCGGTTACGCAGGAGGCACCTCGCAGCTCAGCCTAGAAAGGAGCCGCGTCCCTCCGCCGCTAGACAACAGGGGACTCAGGCTGGGAAAAGACAGACCCGGGTGGGAGGAAAACCTCCAAGAGAAAGAAAGGAGCTGGCAAGAAGAGCGAGCCCGTAAGACTGGAAGAAAGGACCTTCCGAAGCACGAAGGGAAAAGGGTATTTGTCAAGTGAGGCAAGAAGTGGGTGACGGAGGTGCAGCGGCACGAAGGGGCCGGGCCGGCGGGAGGGCGCCGGGGGCGGCTCCCCGGTCAGGCAGGAGGCGCGGGGGCCGAGGCGGGCGTGGGCTGCTCGCAGCGACCGCCGGAGTCGGAGCAGCTGGGGCGCTTCCGAAGGCGCGAGGCGCGGGTGAGGGGGTGAAGAGAGGGAAAGAGAGCGGTTGAGGGGCCGAGAGAGCCGCGGGCCCACCCCCAGCCAAGCCCCGCTACTTAACTATTTGTAGAGCTGCTGCAGGCACAGGTCCAGGCTCTCGCCCTCCACCTCCTCGCGGGTGATGCGCTCCGACAGCGGCCGCGGGAGCGGGGGCAGCGGCGGCAGCTGGGGCTGCGGCGGCGCCGGCGGCACGGCCGACTGACCCCGGGCTGCCGCCGCCTCCTCCTCCTCCTCGCCCTCCGCCGCCGCCGCCGCCTCTTCCTCCACCGCCTCCTCCTCGGGCTCGGGGTCTTGTTCGTGCTCTTGCTCCCCCTCCTCTGTCGCGGCTACGGTGGCCGCCTCCTCCCCGGGGTCCTCGACCGAAGCCTCGGCCGCCTCAGCCGCGACCAGTTCGGGCTCGGGCTCCGACTCGGGTTCGGGTTCCGGCTCGGGCTCGCCGCCACCGCACGGTCCGCGAAACTCGCCCAGAAATAGCTCCAGAAAGCGCCGGTAAGTTTTCTCCTCAGGGCTGCAGCCGGCCATCGTTGCTCATGCCCCAGGGCCGACCGGGAAGTGGGTGGGGGGGAAGTCCAGGAAGGGGAGGGGGCTGCTCTCGAGCCTCGAGCTCCCGCAAAGGCTGTGAACGGCCGCACCGGCACGAGCGATCAGCACTAGGTTGCCTGGAGAGGGCTCCCGCAGGCGTGCGCGCCGCCGAGCGCGGACGTGCGCGGCCCGGGGGCGGGGGCGGAGCGCGCCGCCCCCCTCTGGTCTGGAGGGAAAGTTGGTGGCGGGCGCGCGCGCAGGGTCCAGCGGCGGCCCACCCGCCAGCCCTCCGCAGAGCTCAGCCCACGCTGCCTAGAGACTGTCGCCATGGCAACCGGCTCTAATTAAGAATTTCAGGGTCCCTCCCGTCGAGCCCGCGGAGTCGAAAGGACACTCGACTCGCCCAGCTCTCCAACTCTGCATATCTTTTTTGTATGGATACCCTAGCCTCAAGTGGGTAAGAGTGAACTAAGACATCTCCAAGTCTAGCTGTTGGTTCTCATTTGGATTGGATTTACCTCAGTTTTCCTTATCTATCCCTGCCTTGCCTTTGCGTAGGTATCTGTTCAAACACCTTTTGTTGTTGATGACTCTAATAAGTAGTTTGGGGGAAAGGGGACATCAAACACCTGTCAAGTAGTAGGTTCCTTTGCATATATTCTCTCATTTGATTCAATGAAGAAAGTGCTGTTATCCTTATTTTTCTTTTTTTTTTTTTAAGATTTTATTTATTTATTCATGAGAGATAGAGAGAGAGAGAGAGAGTCAGAGACACAGGCAGAGGGAGAAGCAGGTTCCATGCAGGGAGCCCCACGTGGGACTCGATCCCGGGGCCCCAGGATCACGCCCTGGGCAGAAGGCAGACACTCAACCGTTGAGCCACCCAGGCATCCCTATCCTCATTTTTCAAAAATAGGAAACAAAATTAATATTAAGTACTTTACCTACTTCAAGGTTTCAAAGCTACTAGCTGTGTCATGGTAATTAGAACCCAGATTGTCAGCCTTCAAAGCATTCTAGAACCTTTTTCCTTTACTCTTCGTTGTTTCTCGAGACTCAACACTGCAATATGTCTATAAAGACTTGTTTTTAGGGCTTTATAGTTTACAAGTTGTTTTTATACCTTTAATTCTTACAATAACACCTCAAGGTAGAAGACATCATTATCATTATGATTCCATTTTATAGATGTGAAAACTGAGCCATAAAGACATGGTGACTTTGCTCAAGGTCACACACAAATGATGCAACAAAGACTAAAATTCAAGTCTTTTTACTGCAAAGCCATTCGTTTTCTAGCATTCCAAGACACCCCTCCGTAGTCTCTGCATAATACATATTATACCTTATGCATAATATGTCCTGTTTGTACATTTTCTTTGCTCTTCTTCCCCATCCCTCGAGCTTCTTTTCTTTCTTTTTTAGGTTGAAACTGAAACAACTTTAAATGATCCTAATTTTCTTACCAAACTACACACAAACCTATTATTTTCAAGCCTTACTGAGGGGGGTGGGAGAGGGAGAAGCTGTGTTGTTATACAGCTGTATAGATGATAGCATCATTACTGCATACTGCCATGTCCATGGCAACATATAATTCAGCAAAAACATAGTGATTCTTTCTCTACTTGGAAAAACATGTTCACAAATTATCCACCCCATCCTCTCCATTTATTGTTTCAGTTAGATGTAGGGTCTGAAATACTGTTTCTAGTTGGTTATTAATGGAAGAAGGAGTCTCTGTGCCAACTGTTTTCATATAATACTGTATTCTAAATCCCTGACCTGATACTGTTATTTTAAGATTAAGTGGGTTGAGCTCACTAATGTACATTATGGCATCATGTAAAATAGACATCCATTCTTTCTCCTAGTTCGAGATTAAATAATACATGATAGAAAGTGTATAGTGAGTAATGCATGAGTCCTCTATAACTATTTATTTTTGTCTCAAAGGTAAATAGAAAGACCCAATAAATAAATCTGTTTCCAGACAAGCTAAATATATTTATACATATTTTGTTTAAAAAATCGCCAGTTTAGAACTTTTCTGAGATGCCAAGAAAGCCTTTAAACTTCTCATTTGTCTGTTTTCAATCCACCTGTTAATTTACATTTCAGTGTGTCTAGAAAAGATTGACAAAACTTTTAAGACTCAAACCTAAATGTCCACAGCTTTACCTTCCAACAACATAACTGTTTAAAATCTCAGAATTTGACATGTCATTTAGTTCAAGTGGCATAGCTGTCAACTATAACAATTTATACCAAACTACACCTTCCTACTTTGTAATGTAGTTACCTCCCTCATCTAGATGACATTTATTTGTGACATTAATTTATGACTCAACTCACATATCAAAGGGAAGTGTTATATGTTGGGAAACATTACTACTAAAAGTAAAAGAAAAGCCCGCACCTCTATATTGCTATAAATGAGAGGTGTGTTTGCTTATATTAATAAAGATATTTCTTCACAAATATGGATCCTATTGCATTCATTTGACAGAGTACCTTTGCCAGAAGGTTGCTGACAGCAGTGCTGGGATCTCAGAGCAGCTGTGTAGGATGATTTTGCCATTGTCAAGAAATCTTTTTAGTCATTATTTTCCATTACTTTACTTTCCTTTTCAGTTCTTCTCCTACACTTTCCTTTTTTTTTTTTTAAAGCAATTTTTTTTATTTTTTTTAAATTTATTTATGATAGGGGGGGGTGGGCAGAGACACAGGCAGAGGGAGAAGCAGGCTCCATGCACCGGGAGCCCGACATGGGATTCGATCCCGGGTCTCCAGGACCGCGACCTGGGCCAAAGGAAGGCGCCAAACCGCTGCGCCACCCAGGGATCCCCCTCCTACACTTTCCTAATCCCCTTTCTTACTATCTAAAATATTGAGCTATAAAACCACGTGTATCGAGGGTATTTAAATTTTTTGAGGGTGTTTTGTTTTGTTTTGGTCTTCCTAAGATTTGCTCTCCTTCTAACCCTTAGCTCTTTAGAGGAAATGCACAATGTCCTTTCATGGACATTCAGAGTAATGATGATATCTATAAAATTAAAAAGAATTGTTGAGTTTGGCAGTTTCTTATCAGATAACCCAGCGATTCCTCTCCCAGATATTTACCCACAAGAAATGAAAACATTTTCACCAAATACACGTACACACCACATATATACACACACAAAAAAAAACTTGTAAAAAATGTTCACAATAGTTTTATTTAAATAGCTCAAACTTGGAAATAACCCAGATATTCATTAATAGGTGAGTGAATAAACAAATTATGGTGTATTCATACAATAGTCTACTACTCAGTGGTAAAACGAAATTACTGAGAAACAGAATGTAGATGAATCCCAAAAACATGCTGAGTGAAAAAAAATCCAGGCACAAAAGAGTACATACTATCTGATTCCATTTACATGAAATTGTAGGAGCACCTGGGTGGCTCAGTCGGTTAAGCATCTGCCTTCAGCTCAGGTCGTGATTCTGAAGTGCTGGAATCGAGTCCCTGCAGTGCCCGGAACCTGCTTCTCCCTATCCCTCTGCTGTTCTCCCTGCTTGTGCTCTCTCTCTGAAAAAAACAGACAGGGATCCTTGGGTGGCTCAGCGGTTTAGCGCCTGCCTTCGGCCCAAGGCGTGATCCTGGAGTCCTGGGATCGAGTCCCACATCAGGCTCTCTGCATGGAGCCTGCTTCTCCCTCTGCCTGTGTCTCTGCCTCTCTCTCTCTGTGTCTCTCTCATATATAAATAAATAAAATATTTTTTAAAAAAAGAAAAAACAAAAAAGCCAAAAAAAAAAAAAAAAATCTACATGAAATTCTAGAACAGGCACCATAGTAATCTATGGTGACAGAACGGGCAAAACTAATCTATGGTGGTTGCCTGCAACTGAGGTGGGGTGGGAGATTGATGAGAAAGGAGTAAGAAGATATTGGAGGGGGTGGGAGATTAAAATATTCTATATCTTTAAAAAAATAAATAAAAATAAAATAAAATATTCTATATCTTGACTGGTCACATATATATATTCATTTGTCAAAATAATTAAAGTGGGGCATCTGGGTGGCTCAGCATCTCTTTTTTTAAAAAAATATTTATTTATTTATTTATTTATTTATTTATTTATTTATTTAAGAGAGAGAGCACTTGAGTTGAGGGGGTTGCAGAGGGAGAGAGAGAATCTTTAAGCAAACTCCCCACTGAGCACTGGAGCCTGATGCAGGGCTTGATCCCAGGGCCCTAAGATCATGACCTGAGCTGAAATCAAGAGTCAGAGGCTTAACTGATTTAGCCACCCCAAGTGTCTGACTCTTGATCTCAGTTCAAGTCTTAATCTCAGGGTCATGAGTTCAAGCCTAGCCTGGGGCCTACTTAATAAAAAAAATTTTTTAATAAAATAAAATAAATATACATTAAAATGTACATTTTTATGTAACAGTATTGTAAGTAAATTATACCTCAATAAAGTTGATTTTAGGGCAGCCCCGGTGGCTCAGCGGTTTGGTGCCACCTTCAATCCAGGGCGTGATCCTGGAGACCTGGGGTTGAGTCCCAGGTTCCCTGCATGCAGCCTGCTCTGCCCTCTGCCTCTGTTTCTGCCTCTCTCTCTCTCTCTCTCTCACTCCGTGTCTCTCATGAATAAATAAATAAAATATTTTTTAAAAAGTTGATTTTAAAAGTTAAACAGAATTGATTAATGTGTTAGTCCTTGTCCTTTTTGCTCTTATATCCATTCCTTCTCCCCCTTTGCTCTGTATTGTAGGGAGGCTGAAACTTTCAGGCTATAGTCACAAGGTTCCTTGACAGTTGACTTCCAGCTGAAATTTGCATTGGCAGGAATTTGGAAGGTGGCAGGAAAGGTGAAAACCAGGATATTTATTCCCTGTCCCCTATCTCAGTTCTAATGCCTGCTGCATCTCCTTGGTAACTTTGCTCCTCCTGAACATGTCTATTGAAATTCCAGCTTTTGCCTACGATACCAGTCTCTGAATTCCAGAAACATCTTCTTCCATTTGTCCATCAGCCTACAGATGATAGTGGCTTCTAGCTTCCTAATCTTGCCTGCTATGGACTCAATATTTGTGTTCTCCCAAAATTCTTATGTTGAAATCCTAACACCCAAGGTGACAGTATTAGTAGGTAGAGCCTTTGGAAGGTAATTAGGTCATGAAGGTTTGGTCATAGGATTAGTGTTCTTAAAAAAGAGGCTCAAGAAAGACCCTTCTCCCTTTCTACCACATGAAGACAGAGTAAAAAGATGGCTTTCTGTAACCAGACACTAAATCTGCCAGAACCCTGATCTTAGACCTTCCAGCCTCCAGAACCATGAGAAATACATGTTTGTTGATTATAAGCCACCCAGCTTATGATATTTTTGTTATAGCTGCCCAAACAAGACTGTCTCACCTTCCCTTTTGACTTTTCAGCTCTTCTATCACTTGTATAACAAATTTCCTGTATTCTATTCCTTGATTTCTTAACTGGATCTCAACTGATGCAATAACAAATACAACTTTAAAGAACCATAAAATGGATTATATATATATAAAATAAGTACAAAGGGATTAAGCAGACATTAAAGCAAGTTTAGATCTTCAAAGTTGCTTCTGAAACATTGAGCTTACTTGAAGTTAGCAGTAAATGATTTCCTAGAATTAAAACTTATGATAGGTTGCCAGTGGTTCAAGGGAAGTGGGAAAGGATGAATAGATAGCACACAGGATTTTCAGGGCAGCAAAAACTATTCTGTATGATACTATAATGGTGGACACATATCATTAGACATTTACGAAGGCCCACAGGATATATAACACAGTGAACCCAAATGTGAACTGTGTACTTTAGTTAATAATGAATTGATTCAATTATTGGCTCAATTATAACAAATGTACCTAACTAATGTAAGATGTTAAATAACTGGGGAAACTGGGAATGGGAGAGAAGACATATATATGAGAACTCTCCATCCTTTCTCCTCCTTTTTTGGTAAATCTAAAACTGCTCCAAAAAATAAAGTCTATTAATTTTAAAAAGGTAAAATATTTGACACGTGGTAAATAACTGGTACTTGTAACTAAGAAAAATCTATTTCTTAGTTTATCTTCACTCTTTTGTACACTATTCTAAAATATGCCTTATCTCTTTATAAAAAATAGAAATACTATTTCCAAAAAACCCTCAATTTTATTATTGCCAATTATAAAAAGCTATCAACTTGAAATTGATGCCATATCTCAAATGACAAAACAAATGTTTTTATATTTTTGAAAAAGTGTAGTAATAATAAAATATATAATCTTAGGTCTAGTGCCTAGGAAAATGTTTAAGGCCAGGCCTAATGATGAATGTTAAAATGTAAATATAAGGATGTGTAATTTTTCACTCATATTTTAAAAATTGAATGGAAGGATGACTAATGTATAAGTACTTATTAAGATATTAAATCAGGGGACACCTGGGTGGCTCAGTGGCTGGGCATCTGCCTTTGGCTCAGGGCATGATACCCGGGGTCCTAGAATCAAGGCCCGCATCAGGCTCCCCACGTGAAGCCTGCTTCTCCCTCCGCCTGTGTCTCTGCCTGCCTCTCTCTCTCTCTGTCTCTCATGAATACATAAATAAAAATCTTAAAAAAAAAAAAAAAAAAGATATTAAATCAGTTGTGTTGTCAAACTGACCAGTAGGGAGCAATAGAATACTTGACAACTGAAAAAACTGAGCACATAGAAGTGTTTTCAAATAAGAATTTCTTCCCCCTTTCTCCTCAATATACCCTAGCTACATATTTTCCATTCTAAATCAATAACTTTAAAATAATCTCCATTTGCTGCCAAAAATATGACTGCTATATTAATTTTTATTCCCTTTCTATTGCTAGCTAATTGGTCATATTGCAGCAACAGTCCAAAGCTGTCAAAATTAAAATTCATGTCAGGTAATAACAGGCCTACATGCACTATTTCATTGGTTTTAACAAGCAAAGAAGTCCCCCAAACAGCCTCTTTTTTTCTTACTGTTTTAATCACTACTGATAACAATCTTTGTTTTTATCTAGCATAGTTCTTTGAGGAACCAAAATTGTGAACTTATTACAACATGCTTATGAAAGAGGAAGCGGGCAGGGGTCCGTGGTAATTTCTGATGAAGGCACTATAAACGGCTAATATGTGGTATATGCCTTCTGTAATTAATGGTTCTTCTAAAATGAATTGACTCTATTAAAAAATGTACTTCAATATTTTGCTACTGGTTTCCACTTTATAGAATCTAAAAAGTGCTTTATGGTGGTAAAAATCTATATAATCATTTCCCTGTATATATTTACTTACAGTAATTACACTGTAAGAATTGAGACTGATATTGGTCATGTTCTATTTTAATCACCAAATGCCCATTACCACTCTGGAGCATTCATCAAAAAATCCAACTGCTTTTTAAAATAAAAATGAAATAGGCAACTAAATATGAAAACTTCATAAAGGTGTCTTCTATGCTCTGAGAGTTCTTAACACCTTATTCTTTATTGAGTGTGAATCTAATGGAATTGAGCCACAATGACATTTGTGACTAGAAGGGAAGATGGAAATGATTCCATTAACCTAGAGTGCTGTAACATATGGTAATCATAGGAGGTAGAATAGCTGTGTTGGACAAGGGTAGATGTAAGCCATGTGGCACAGACATTATCAATTACCACACATGGCAACCATGCTGACACAATGTATCTTCTCCAAAAAGGAAATGATTTTGGGCATATGAAGCCGTTTGTTGCCTTATGAAAGAGTGATCTATAAATGACATATCTGGCACCAATGTAGCACACGTGGTTTCTAGTTAATCCTGCAAGTTGAGGACAATTAAGATTTGATAAACCTCCATATACCTAAATAACAGTACAATACATTGCAGTTATTTGAACAAAGGCAGCTAATCAAAATATTTAGCAAAATAAATTTGGGTCCTTCATGTATAAAATTATTTTTCAAATATCTTTTTAAATTATCATATAAAATTTTGGAATTTTGTATCTCTGGAAATATATGCCAATACATGAAATTATTGGTATAAAACCTATGGGATAGGCAAAAGGTCAACTAAGGTGTACTGGGAGATGGAATTACAGTAATTGTAATTGCTCCCAGGTTTGACAAAAATACTGAATTTGAAAGAAACATGATAAAAATTGTTCTAAGAAAATTTGATATATAAACATTCTTTCAGATGAGTGCAGGGTAGATTGAAGAAGAGACACTGAAGGCTGAAAGATCAGTTGGGCAGTGGGAGAGAATGAGAACACAGAAGAGAACGATTCATTGGGAATGAAAATGAAAATAAAGAGAAGCTAAAAGACACTGTACAGGAAAATCTGAAATTCTACGGTTTCACCTGAAGACATAACCTACCCAGGAAGGCTCTCAAGAAGCTGTTCTGGATGTCTATTGCTGCATAACTACCTCAAAACTTAGTGGCTAAAACAAAAACCATTTTATAGTATTTCACAGTATTTGTAAGTTGACTGGGTCAGCCAGGTGGTTCTCATCTGTAGGTCTCATGAGGTTCCAATCAGATAGAAGTTAATAGGAGATAAAGTCATCTGAAGATTCAAATGAGCTAGATGTCCAAGAGAACTCGCTTAGATTTTACTTTTTTCATTATATTGAAAAAAACTGAGTGAAAAATGGCTAATATGTACATTGTTTTCTAGATACTCATTTGACTGTGTTGCCAAACCAAGAGTTGAAGCTGGCTATAAACTGGGTCTTCAGCTGGGCCTATCAATTTTAATGCCTGCACATAACATCTCCAACATGATAGCCTTAGAGTAGTCAAATTTCTTACATGGTGGCTCAGTGTTCCAAGAGTGAGTATTCAGTAAACATGACAGAAAGTGCATAGACTTTTATAACCTGGTGTCATAAGTTAATAACATCACTTCAGTGGTACACTATTGGTCAAAGCAGTAATAGGCCCATTCAGATTCAAGACAAAGGGACAAAATATATCCCACCTCCTGATGAGAAGAGTATCAAAGAATATTCTAAAACTACCATAGTGACAATTACCTGCATGAATTTATGACAAAGTATAGCCACTTGAACTTGGAGGTTCAGAAGTGTGATTGTTCCAACCTTAATTACACAGAAGGATGTTAACTAACAAATCTCAAAAGAAACTGGGCAGCCTGGGTGGCTCAGCAGTTTAGCACCGCCTTTGGCCCAGGGCGTGATCCTGGAGACCTGGGACCAAGTCCCGTGTCAGGCTCCCTGCATGGAGCCTGCTTCTCCCTCTCCCTGTGTCTGTGTCTCTGCCTCTCTCTCTCTCTCTCTCTCTCTCTCTCTGTATGTCTCTCACGAATAAATAAATAAAATATTTTTTAAAAAAAGAAACTGATATATAAAAATCACAGTAACATACAAATTTACAATGAGAACCATTAACTTCCATTGAGACCGGACATTTGCATTGATAGGGCTGAAACTAAAGTAACTGGGATCCAATTTATCAACAGGTTGATAATTGATGTACATGGAATCAGATAAGAGTTCACTATGACTCAAATATTTAATAGCATCAAACTGAGATAGCCTGATGCAATCATTTTTAAAATAAGGATCAGGTATCAAGACCAATCTCAGAAGGACCCTCAACCCTTTGAACAGGGCTTGGGTAGTTATGTAAAAGCTTGCTCCATTTCGACCCTCCCTTTTCTACCATATTGTATTTACCAAGCCGCCTTTTGATTGACACATTTTTAAGAATATTCCCCCATGCCATATTTTCTCAACTTAGAGTTTCCAACCTCAGCATTATTGATGTTTTGGGCCAAATAATTCTTTGTTGGAAGACTATAATGTATATTTTATGATGTTTAGCAGCATACCTGACCTTTACCCACCAAATGCCAATGGCACCTATCCCTACAGTTGTGATGACCAGAATATCTCCACACTGCCAAATGTCCCCTGGGAGACAAAAATCATCCCACCTCGAGTACCACTTCATTAATATAATTAAGAGCAAGAAGTTAGACTTCTTTTGAATTTCTGATAGGCTATTTCCCAATGGTATGACCTTGAGCAAGTTATAATTTACAATGTACATTCCTTTTTTTGGTTACCCAGCAGCTATACCACTTTCCTAGCAGTATCTCACTCTCTTTGAGGGAGTTATCTCTCCTCCATTTTATGTAATTTGGATAGTATTCCTGGCCTCCTCTTACATAAACCAAAGATAATTCTAGTGATTTCTCCCAGATTCTATCACATTCTGGGGTCAGACACTGATCTAAGGTCAACAGAATACTCTCTCCCCAGACTTTGTTGAGCAAGAAGTATAGATAGGGGATGCCTGGGTGGCTTAGCGGTTGGGCGCCTGCCTTCAGCTCAGGTTGAGATCCCAGGATCTGGAATCGAGTTCCGCATCGAGCTCCCTGTGAGAAACCTGCTTCTCCCTCTGCCTGTCTGCCTCTCTCTCTTCTGTGTCTCTCATTATCTCAAAGATAAATAAATCTTTTTTAAAAAGAGAGAGAGATAAGAAGAAGGGTGATAGTTCATTCATCAGTGGGTTCCTACCATGAGACCAATCTCATGGTCCTTGTTGTCTAGTGCTCTGAAATTAACTAGGTCATGCATTTCTGAGCTGGTTTCTTCTGCCTTCCTATCATTTCTGTAAGTTTTTTTTATGTCTTTCCAATAAGTTCTTTTGCCTTAAATTTCCAGTAAGTTTCCATTATTTACAATTGAAGAATCCTAATAGATGCAACTTATCTGAGGATAAAAATACCTACCCTTAACGAAGTTACTGAATGGGCTATTTTACAATAATACATGTAAAGTACTTAGCATAGTCCCTGACATGTGGCAATCAGACAATAAATGTTAGCTACTATTAGTAAGAGTCTTGAAGATTTCATAGTTTAATTCTGAGAGCAAAGTTATTTCTCTAAATTGCAAATTCTTAGTCTTAGTGGGACTTGCTGACACTTGAGTGTATAGAATTAATTATAGAATTAATAATTTGGCAGCAGATAAGACATGTAGTCATTATGAGAGTAAGTCTTGAGAAAGATTCCAATATTAAGAAAAGTGAAATACAGAACAAGCTGGTGGTTTCCAGAGGGGAGGTGGGTGATGGATGGGTGAAATAGGTGATGGGGATTAAGGAGTGCACTTGTCTGATGAGCACTGGATGATATATGCAATTGTTGAATCACCATATTATATATATGAAAGTAATATAACACTGTATATTAACTATACTAGAATTAAAATGAAATTTTAAAAATTTAAAGATTTTGTTTATTTGCTAGAGAGAGAGCAAGCACAAATGGGGAGGGGGTGAAGGGAGAGGAACAGTCAGACACCCCACTGAGCACAGAGCCACTGTGGGTCTTGATCCCAGGACCCCAAGATTATGACCTAAGCCAAAGTTAGAAGCTTAACTAACTGAGCTACCCAGGCCCCCTAAAATGAGATGAAATTTTTTAAAAAGAGAAATGAAGTAGAAAAAAGAAAACCAGTTTGGGGATTGAAATAGCATTGTTGTTTTTTTCTAAGATTTTTTTTTTTCAGTAACCTCTACACCCAGTGTGAGGCTCAAACTTACAACCCTGAGATCAAGAGTCGCATGCTCCACTGACTGAGTCGCCAGGCGCCCAGGGTTGGTTTTATATTCGTTAAATATTTGATAGAATTATGACATTGTTCACAGAAAATGGACAGCAAGGGTTTGGAGCATGGGTGATTAAGACTTGATTTGGGACACAAAAAAGGATTAACATGACAACTGAAATAAGAAACTAAGGTAATTCTTCCAAGGCTGGAGAGAAAGTGGACATCTTAAGGTATTCTTTCATTATAAACAGAAGCCAATTGGTGCTGATTTAACAAAAAAACCATTTATGGGAAAGAATAAAGTAGGAGAAATAGAGTCACTTCAACTATCTTATCCAGTCATTGCTGCTGAAATAAATATATTTCAATCACTTTTCTCCAGTCCTGGGTCTTCCACTCAAGTTTCAAGTGTAGGGGCAGGAGCATCATTGACTCCGCCTGAGCTCCTGGCCTACCCCTCACTAATGAGGGGGCAAGACACCAGAAATTACAGTCCCACTAAGACTTTATAAATTAAAGAATGGGAAACACAACTTACAAAAGGAAAACAGGGAGCTATTAAGAAGAGGACATGTGGGGCAGCCCAGGTGGCTCAGCGGTTTAGCGCCGCCTTCAGCCCAGGGCATGATCCTGGAGACTCGGAATCGACTCCCATGTCGGGCTCCCTGCATGGAGCCTGCTTCTCCCTCTGCCTGTGTCTCTGCCTCTCTTTCTCTCTGTGTCTCTCATGAATAAATAAATAAATATTTTTTAAAAAGAAAAAAGGAGATATGTGCTTGCTTTAGCAGCACATATATTAAGAAGGGGACATGTATGTTGATTATCAAAAAACACCCTATGCATGTACATTAAAGGGGTCTCCAATTCAGGCAAAAGAGCAAGATGGTCTTATATCAAAGTTCCCAAGGGGACAGAGTTTCAAAGTGCCAAATGTTGCTTCAAGGATGAGAATTGTAAGGGGAAGAGGCCTGCAACTCCATCAATTTTATTGAACTTTATGGGGCGCCTGCATGGCTGGATCAGTTAAGCATCTGCCTTCAGCTCAGGTCATGATCCCAGGGTCCTGCCTCTCCCCCTGCTTGTGCTTGCTTTCTATCTCTCCCTCTCAAATAACTAAAAACCTTAACATTTTTTTATTGAACTTTGGAGAATACAATTTTGGTAGAATAGTGAACAAGCGAATATAAAAGCCAAGTTAGAAAAAGAAAGGAATGATGAGAGGTCCAGTTTTTAGTAAGTTCATAAAGTGCTTCTTCGGGATCCCTGGGTGGTGCAGCGGTTTAGCGCCTGCCTTTGGCCCAGGGCGGGATCCTGGAGACCCGGGATCGAATCCCACATCGGGCTCCTGGTGCATGGAGCCTGCTTCTCCCTCTGCCTCTGTCTCTGCCTCTCTCTGTGTGCCTATCATAAATAAATAAAAAATTAAAAAATAAAAAATAAAAAAATAAAGTGCTTCTTCCTCCATAGTATCAGTGTACTTTATCTAAATTGAGCAACTCAAGGCAGCCTTGAAAGCATAGCCAAGGGAACCTGGGTGGCTCAGCAGTTGGGCATCTGCCTTCGGCTCAGGGCATGATCCGGGATCTGGGATTGAATCCCACATCGGGCTCCTTGCAGAAAGCCTGCTTCTCCCTCTGCCTGTGTCTCTGCCTCTCTTTCTCTATGTCTCTCATGAATGAATAAATGAAAGAAAGAGAAAGAAAGAAAGAAAGAAAGAAAGAAAGAAAGAAAGAAAGAAAGAAAGAAAGAAAGAAAAGAAAAGAAAAGAAAAGAAAAGAAAAAGAAAAAGAAAAAGAAAAAGAAAAGAAAAGAAAAGAAAAAAAGAAAAGAAAGAAAAGGAAAAAGAAAAAGACCGGCCAAATCTGTAAATGTTGGACTTCCATTTTCATTAAATATTTGAAAGCCAATTGGCTGCCCAAATAAACAAAATCTTAAAAAACAAAAAAAAAGCTAGTGCAAATATTACTTTAAAAAAATTAATTGGGGCAGCTGGAGTGGCTCAGCAGTTTAGTGACACTTTCAGCCCAGGGCCTGATCTTGGAGATCCAGGATCGAGTTCCATGTCAGGCTCCCTCCATGGAGCCTGCTTCTCCGTCTCTCTGTGTCTCTGCCTTTCTCTGTCTCTCTCTCTCTCTCTGTGTCTCTCATGAATAAATAAAATCTTTAAAAAATAAATAAATAAAATTTAAAAAATAAAAAATTAATTGAAAAACAGGGGTGCCTGGGTGACTCAGTCGGTTAAACATCTGCCTTCAGCTCAGGTCATGATCCCAGGGTTCTGGGATGGAGCCCCAGGAGCCCCACATTGGGTTCCCTGCTAAGCGTAGAGTCAGTCAGCTCCTTCCTCTCCTTCTGCCCCTCCCCCCTCACTTGTGTTTTCTCTCGTTTGCTCTCTCTCTCAAATAAATGAATAAAATCTTTTTTAAAAATGCAATCAGAAAATTTTTTTAAAAATTTTTAAAAAGATTATTTATTCATGAGAGACACAGAGAGAGAGGCAGAGACACAGGCAGAGGGAGAAGCAGGCTCCATGCAGGGAGCCCAACATGGGACTTGATCCCGGGTCTCCATGATCATGCCCTGGACTGAAGGCAGAGCTTAAACCGCTGAGCCACCCGGGCTACCCAGAAAAAAAAAAAAAAAAAAAAGACCAGAAAAATGTTTTTTCTCTTGAAGAACTGGTATACTTACCATTAGACCAAAAGTAACATAACCAATTATGCCTTCCTCCTCACCTTGGTTTATATGACTTTTTAAAAATAAAAACAAAAATTTTTTAAATTTATTTGAGAGAGAGAAAACGAGGGACAAAGCATGAGCAGAGGGGGGGAAGCAGACAGAGAAGGAGAAGCTGACTTCCAACTGAGCAGGAAGGCCAATGTGGGGCTCAATCCCAGGACCCTGAGATCATGACCTAAGCTGAAGTCAGACGCTTAGCCAACTGTGCCTGCCAGGTGCCCCGGTTTATATGACTTCTTTTTTTTCTTTAAAGATTTTATTTATTTATTCATGAGAGACACACAGACACAAAGGCAGAGATACAAGCAGAGGGAGAAGCAGGCTCCCTGCAAGGAGCCTGAGGCGGAACTCGATCCCAGACCCCAGGATCATGCCCTGAGCCAAAGGCAACGTTCAACCGCTGAGCCACCCAAGCATCCCTACATGACCTCTTAACATGAATTCTATATGCTGCTTTGCTTTTGTCTTTTTTTAAGATTTTATTTATTTACTCATGAGGGACAGAGACAGAGAGAGGCAAAGACACAGGCAGAGGGAAAAGCAGGCTCCATGCAGGGAGCCAGACATGGGACTCCATCCCGGGTCTCTAGGATCACTCCCTGGGCTGAAGGCGGCGCTAAACCGCTGAGCCACCCCGGCTGCCCTGCTTTGGTCTTTTATCTGTATTAATCTTTAAATTTTGAAATAGGTAAAACATGTTTTCATGAATTCTCAAGCCGGTCTGAGAACCCAACTTTTATGTTCTCATAAAACAGGCTACACATAAAATTATTCTCAGAGTAATGGTGTATTTAAAAATTCACACTTAAGGAAAGCCAAATGGGTAGTGAGATTCAAATGGATAGTTGAAGCACAGAAAGGCCAATGTCAATGATGAACTAAATCTGAAAACAGACAAAGGATTAACTGTGGTTGAATATACACGAAATCTTGTCAACATGTTTTATGCCAAAATCAGTTCTGAGGGAGCAAAATGTTCTGTAAATTTTTAACAGTAACAGTAAATTTAGGCACTGACGTTAACTAAAAATACATATTATGAACAGCCAGCCTCTCTTCTGTAACTCAATGGTTTTTTTAAAAGCAATAGAACATTTCGACATTATGTCTCAAAACTGAAATGTAACGTATTGGAATAAAACCACTAGTATTATTGATTTTGAAAATTAAAAAATGTAAATGTCACTTTTCCACATTTTTTAGTATTGCTCATTTAAACTGAATATTTAATAATGCCTTTACAGTAAGAGAAACCACAAAATATCCAACAGTGAATTTAGCAATCATTTAGTCCTATATTGTTTTATAAATAAGAAAAGGTCATGGGAAAATAAGGGTGCCAAAATTGACATGGCTTACTAATGTCTCAGCTGAAATTAGAATGCAGGTCTTCTGGCTCTAGTCGTATGTTTTTTCTACCACATTATAAGGTGATAACTAGATGTAAACATTTTACTAGGAACATTATTAACAACATCAAAAAAAGTTTAGAAAATAAAAATAGCGGATATAAGAAATGAAAGTAAATTTATTAGGGTTAAAATTTAAGCTAGTAGGAATAGTTAGAAAATATTTCAAAGTCAAATCAACTGTCCCAAACTTGATAAGCAATAAAAGTCAATAAAAGTTTCAGAAGCCAAACTGTTGCTCATATGAATTTATAAGCAAAATAATATTGGAAACAACACAAAATGAGGGGCACCTGGGTGGCTCAGTTGAGCATCCAACTCTTAATTTCGGCTCAGGTCATGGAATTGAACTCAGTGGAGTATGCTTCTCTTCCTCTGCCCCTCCCCTTGCATGCCCTCTTTCTCTCTCTTTTTCAAATAAAAAAAAAAAAAAACACCAAAACGCCAAATGTTCAAGAAGTTAAACATTTTAAGTGAATTCTTTAAATGTGGAATATACTTGTAATAGAATACTGTTCAGCCATAAAAAATGAAGTTCTTATACATGCTACACC
Source organism: Canis aureus (assembly GCF_053574225.1). Lineage (NCBI taxonomy): Eukaryota > Metazoa > Chordata > Mammalia > Carnivora > Canidae > Canis > Canis aureus. The sequence continues at coordinate 27,822,986 of NC_135626.1, forward strand.
ATGGATGAACCTTGAAAGCATGCTAAGTAAAATAAACCAGGCACAAAAGGAAAAATATTGCATGATTCCACTTATATAAAATACATACAGTAGGCAATTTCATAGAGAGTAGATCAGAGATTACCAGGAGCTTGTGGGGGGAGCAATGCACAGAATGGAAAATTTTGCTTCAAGTGTACAGAGTTTGGGTGATGAAAGTTTTAGAAACTGGTGATAACTATACAACACTGTGCATGTAGTTAATGCCACTGAATCGCACACCTAAAAAAGGTTAAAATAGCAAATTTTATATATATTTTATCACAATTTTAAAAAGTTAAAAAAATATTTTGGGGCACCTGGCTGGCTCAGTCAGCAGAGCACATGTCTCAGTCTCAGGGACATGAGTTCAAGCCTCACATTGGGCATAGGGCTTATTTTTTATTTATTCTTTTATTTTTATTTTTTTAAGATTTTATTTATTTATTCATAGAGATGCAGAGAGAGAGAGAGAGAGAGAGAGAGGCAGAGACACAGGCAGAGGGAGCAGGCTCCATGCAGAGAGCCTGACGTGGGACTAGATCCAGGGTCTCCAGATCACGCCCTGGGCTGCAGGCGGCGCTAAACTGCTGCACCACCGGGGCTGCCCAGGGCTTATTTAAAAAAATAATAATAATAGCAATAAAAAAGTCAAACAAAAATTTCAATACCACTATTAAGTTATATTCTTCAATAGGGATGCCTGGGTGGCTCAGCGGTTGAGTGCCTGCCTTCAGCACAGGGCATGATCCTGGAATCCCAGATCAAATCCCACATCGGGCTCCCTGCATGGAGCCTGTTTCTCTCTCTCTCTGCCTATGTCTCTGCTCCTCTCTCTCTCTCTGTGTCTCTCATGAATAAATAAATAAAAATAAATAAAAATTAAAATTAAAAAATAAAAAATAAAAAAAAATAAAAAATCCTCAGAAACATTAACCTATGCATGACAAGTTGTATTCTTATCTGACCTTTGGAGAAACAGAATTTATTCTAAATCTTATTTGAAACATTCATTCAACAAGTAGTTATTAAATGTTTGTATGTTAGGCTTTAGATGGATAGATGGATAGAAGGAATGAATATAGACAGACCAGCCTATCCCATCTACCTTACAGAAGGATCAAATTAAATAATGTAAAAGTGTTTGAAAATCATAAGGCATTATATACTTTGTTACATATCCCCCCCCCCGCAAATTCAAGCTAAAGTTATAATGCTCTGGGAGGAAAAATACTTTTAAAAAGGGTAAATTGTTTGTAAAACCAGGAGAGAATTAGTTAATAAAGACTACCCATGTGTTTGAAAAATTATAGATTTATGCATTAAAGATAGTGGTGGAATTATCTCTAAGGTTTCCTCTAGCAATAAAAATCTATAATCATTGCTTTGAAGTATTAAGCTTCTATCCTGAAAAATAAAACAAAAAAACAAATTCCTGAGTTAAGTTGTCGGAGCTTTTAATTCTATACCTTATTATATTTTATACCTTTAATAACTTTTTTGAAATCAAACTTTCTTTTTAAGATTTTATTTATTTATTCATGAGAGACACAGAGAGAAAGAGAGGCAGAGACACAGGCAGAGGGAGAAGCAGGCTCCATGCATGGAGCCTGAAATGGGACTTGATCCCAGATCTTCAGCATCACGCCCTGGGCTGAAGGCGGTGCTACACCGCTGAGCCACGCGGGCTGCTCTCAAACTTTATTTTCCAAGTGCATTAATGTGGAAAAGGCTTCCCAAAGCAGAGCAATTCTGAATTGCTAGTTTTTGTTTACTCTTCCCAAAATGAGGGGTGCCTGGTTGGTTCAGTTGGTTAAGCATCCGCCTTAGGCTCAAGTCATGATCCCAGGGTCCTGGGTCCTGGGATGGAGCCCCACATCAGGCTCTCTGCTGGGTTGAGAGCCTGCTTCTCCCTCTTCCTCTGCTTGTTGCTCCCCTTGCTTGTGCTGTCAATGAATAAAAAAAATTTTTTTAAGATTTTATTTATTCACAAGAGACTCAGAGACACAGGCAGAAGGAGAAGCAGGCTCCTCACAGGGAGCCAGATGCTGGTACTCGATCCGGGGACTCCAGGACCTCGCCCTGAGTGGAAGGCAGATGTTCAACCGCTGAGCTACCTAGGTGTCCCAAGAATGAGTAGTTTTTTTTTTTTTAATTTTTTTAATTTATTTATGATAGTCACAGAGAGAGAGAGAGGCAGAGACACAGGCAGAGGGAGAAGCAGGCTCCATGCACCGGGAGCCCGACGTGGGATTCGATCCCGGGTTTCCAGGATCGCGCCCTGGGCCAAAGGCAGGCGCCAAACCGCTGCGCCACCCAGGGATCCCGAGTAGTTTTTAAAGTAGACTATTAATGGCCTGTGCCTGTGTTGTACTAATTGTGGCCAGGGCATTGCAAAACATGGAATTGATATAATATGGTGGAAATAAATGGTTTTTTTGTGTGTGCAAATACATCTATGTGTATAAATGAATTACCAGAAAGGATGATAGCAGTGGCATGAAAAGGAGTAAAAGCCAATATACATCTTTTGGATTTACCACACTGCCCAACCACAAAATGAAAAATGGATGCAATCATTGGTTAACCAGGAGGTGAGGCCTTTAATGACTTACTGGTTGTAGTAGGTGGCAAATGTATAAATCCTGTAATGATGGATATTCCATCACAGTGTAAGTTAAAACAGAAGAGACTGGGGAAAAATTTATACTTACATACATTTTATAATTAAGAAAGAATAATAGTCCTTGAAAAATAAAACTTTCAAAAAACTAAGGAACTATCATTTCTTTTTGTATCTTTTACCCTTTCACTCTCATAAATGGGAATGACCATCTATGAATACGGTTAAAAATGGCAACATGTCTGTCCCAGTGCTTTCCAAACTTTAATGTGTATATTTATCACCTAAGGATCATTATTTCTTAAATCATGTTACCATATAAATTGAAGGGGCTGAATTAGGGCTCCCCCAAAACATTTACAACCTAATTCTGGAATTTGTGAATGTTAATTTACACGCCAAAGGCACTTTGCAGATATGAATAAGGGCCTTGAGATAGAAATATTATCCTGGGTTATCTGAGCCCTAAGTGTAATCACAAGAGTCCTATAAAAGGAAGGTAGGAGACAGTTGGAAAATGGCAATTGAAAAAAACTGGAGAGAGAGATTGGAAGATGCTACACTGCTGTCTCTGAAGATGGGCTATGAGCCAAAGAATGCAGGCAGCCTCTAGAAGCTAGAAAAGGCCAGAAAATGGATTTTCCCTGCACTCTCCAAAAGGAATACAGGCTTGCTGACACCTTGTTTTTAGCCCTACGAAACTGATTTCAGACTCCAGAAATGTAAGATAATAAGTCTGTATTCTTTTAAGCTGCTAAATCTGTGGTAATTTTTTACAGCAATACAAATCATAATTTGAATTTCCTTAAAAAAAGAATTTGTATGCTTATTAGCAGCATTGTTTATAACACTAAAAATACAGTAATAACTAAAACTCCAAAAAAGTTTAAAATTATGCACAACCATTAAAAACTATCACAGAAAAATTATATGGAGCACAAGAGGATACAGTAGGCTCTTTAAACAGGTAACCATATAATTTTGAAATTTTTTATGTATTTTATTTTCTATGTTTTTTTATTTTTTTAAAGATTTTATTTATTCATGAGAGACAGAGAGAGACACAGAGACATGGGCAGAGGGAGAAGCAGGCCCATGCAGGGAGCCCGACGTGGGACTTGATCCCAGGTCTCCAGGATCACACCCTGGGCTGAAGGTGGGGCTAAACCGCTGAGCCACCGGGGCTGCCCTGCTGTTATTTTAAATTTCCGTATTTCTACAAACTGAATTCTTTCTAAAATTCATGTTGAAGCCCTAAACTCCAGTGTGTTTATATTTGGAGATAAAGTTTTTGGAGGGTAAATAATGCTAAATGAGGTAATAAAAGTGAAGTCCTAATCTGATAGGACTGGTGGCTTTGTAAGATGAAGAAAGATATATCTCTTCATGCATGTTCAAGGAAGGGCCTTGTGAGCACTCAGTTAAGTAGGTAGCTGTCTACAAATTTCACCAGAACTACACCATGCAGACACACTGATCTTTGACTTCTAGTCTCTAATACTGTGAGAAAATTCTGTTAAGTTTATGGTATTTTGTTATTCCAGGCCAAGCAGATGAAGATTTAAGTGTATATTATAACTAGGAAAATAATTATCTTTTTAGCAATAGCAACAATTTTGAAAGGCTATTTTACATAAAGTTTATCTAAAGAGTTGCAAACAAAAAGAAATACACTTGGGACGTCTTGTGGCTCAGCAGTTGAGCATCTTCCTTCAGCTCGGCATGATCCTGGAGTCCTGGGATTGAGTCCCATATCAGGCTCCCTGCATGGAGCCTGCCTCTGTGTCTCTCATGAATAAATAAATAAAATCTTAAAAAAAAAAAAAAAAGAAATACACTTAGCTTTATCTATATTCCAGGTCCTATAGTTCTTTAAAGTATACTGTTATGATGCTTTTATAAGATTCCTACAGTTCTGATGCCTAGTAACACTGATATTTATCACTTATAACCCCCTCCCTCTCTTGATCTTATGATTTGAGCAGAGAAAATACAAAATGGTTAATTTTTTTATGACTGCATTAATAAAAATATATGCCTAAGGACCTCAAAAATAATTACAATCAACCATCCTAGTCATTTAAAATTAGTCTCATATAATTGGATGGCCATATGCCTCATTTGCCTGGGATGGTCCTGATTTACATCCACTGTCGTGGTGTTAATTGTTAGCAGTGTCTACTTTTACTCTCAAAAAAGTCCTGGCGGGATCCCTGGGTGGCGCAGCGGTTTAGCGCCTGCCTTTGGCCCAGGGCACGATCCTGGAGACCCACGATCGAATCCTACGTCGGGCTCCCCGTGCATGGAGCCTGCTTCTCCCTCTGCCTATGTCTCTGCCTCTCTCTCTCTGTGTGACTATCATAAATAAATTTAAAAAAAAAAAAAGTCCTGGCAATGGGCAGCCCCGGTGGCTCAGTGGTTTAGTGCCACCTTCAGCCCAGGGTGTGATCTTGGAGACCTGGGACCAAGTCCCACGTCGGGCTCCCTGCATGCATGGAGCCTGCTTCTCCCTCTGCCTGTGTCTCTGCCTCTCTCTCTCTCTGTGGGTCTCTCACGAATGAATAAATAAAATCTTAAAAAAAAAAAAAAGTCCTGGCAAACTATGGTTATTCTATATATAACCAATTACAGAATAATTTTTTAAAGTTCTTTTTAAAGATTTTATTTATTTATTCGTGAGAGACACAGAGAGAGGAAGAGGCAGAGACATAGGCAGAGGGAGAAGAAGGCTCCATGCAGGGAGCCCGACGTGGGACTTGGTCCCAGGTCTCCAGGATCACACCCTGGGCTGAAGGCAGATGCTCAACCACTAAGCCACCCAGGTGTTTCTAAAGATTTCATTTATTTGAGATAGAGTAAGAGAGAGCAAGCATGAGCTTGGTGGTGGTGGGGGGAGGGTGTACAGAGAGAGAGAGAGAGGGAGAACCAGACTCCCTGCTGAGCAGAGAACCGGATGCAGGGCTCCATCCCAGGATCCCGGGATCATAACCTAAGCCAAAGGTAAATGCTTAACTGACCTGACTGAGCACCCAGGTGCCCAAGAATAATTGTATTTTTAAAATTTCATAAATTTAGTGTTCCATCTGGGACAGGAAATAACCAATTGTCACTAATATCTGGAGAATATGGTTGTCACAGTTATTTAAATACTGGAAACCAAAGTAAATTTTGTGAATGAATTGAGAAGTACTAAGAAGAATCAGGTGCCAAAACATGTTTAGATGATTTTAAAAGCACTCAAGAATTCAAAATTTTAATTTATTCAAACAGTGTTAAGATTATTCAAAAGAAAATGTCAATACATCTAGAATTCTAGAATGGATCACACCATGTTTCAAAAATGTTGAAATAAATGTCAGTTTATCAACTTGACTATTCTGGAAGATGAATGTTCTAGACAATTTCCAGATAGGGTAACAGTTCCAAAGTCCTTCCTTTAAAGTAACATAAAAATTAAACAAATAACTTAGATTTTTAGACTGGAGTCACTAAAATCAGATTGGTCGGGCAGCCTCAGTGGCTCAGCGGTTTAGCGTTGCCTTCAGCCCAGGGCGTGATCCTGGAGACCCGGGATTGGGTCCCTGCGTCAGACTCCCTGCATGGAGCCTGCTTCTCCCTCTGCCTCTGTCTGTCTCTCATGAGTAAATAAATAAAATCTTAAAAAAAAAAATCAGATTGGTCATCTAAAATTTGTATCCTACCATTAAAAACGAATACAATATGCTGACTCACGTGCTGGCTTCTCTTTATAATAATAAAAACAAGCCTTTTTCTTTTTTTATAGTTTTATGGTTTTATTAACATAAATATGATGTGCACATAAGCTGTCTATTCATTTTCTTTGCTGTGCAGCCTGGCATTGGGATTGGTGACTTTGATAGCCAGCTGGTCTGCTCTTTCTACAGTGGCTGTGTGATTCTTGGAGATGTTGTGAGCAATCTCTGCACAGTAAGATATTTTGCACATCAGCAGCACTTCATTCCCTGACGTTTTGGACTAGGAACTTCCAGAATGCACTAGGCAGCATGTGTTCTATTCTTTTGCTGCTCCTGTAACCAATGCTGGGCATCAAGATCTGGCCCTTGAATCTTCTGTGCACTCTACTGTCAACGCCTCTGGGTTTCTGCCAGTTGTGCTTAATTTTGACATATTGGCCTGACCAATGCTGGATGAACTTCTTGGTCCTCTTTTTAAGGGTCTTGGCCTTCACCAGAGGTCTGCAGGGAGCCATGATACGAAGGAAGAGACAGCTCAAAAACAGGGCATTTTTAAGAATTATCAAAACTGGGATCCCTGGGTGGCGCAGCGGTTTGGCGCCTGCCTTTGGCCCAGGGCACGATCCTAGAGACCCAGGATCGAATCCCACGTCGGACTCCCGGTGCATGGAGCCTGCTTCTCCCTCTGCCTGTGTCTCTGTCTCTCTCTCTCTCTCTCTGTGTGACTGTCATAAAAAAAAAAAAAAAAAAAAAAAGAATTATCAAAACTGGGCAGCCCTGGTGGCACAGAGGTTTAGCGCCACCTGCAGCCCAGGGCGTGATCCTGGAGACCTGGGATCGAGTCCCATGTCAGGCTCCCTGCATGAAGCCTGCTTCTCCCTCTGCCCGTGTCTCTGCCTCTCTCACTCTCTCTCTCTGTGTATCTCTCATGAATAAATAAATAAAATCTTTAAAAAAAAAAGAATTATCAAAACTATATTTAAGGAGGAGAACACATCAGGAATGTGAAAATAAATTTTTCTTTTTAGGATTTTCTAGGTAATTAACAGAGAAAAGAGGAAAAAACAGTCCTAATGATAAGTTCAGATTGGTGACATGAGATCAGCTTTCCACATTTGCAAAAACACAATACCTGTATCATCTCTGCTGACTGCTACTAAAATGAAAACCAGGCAAAATATAATTGGAGAACTGCTTTAGAAAAATTTAGAAAATTATACTCATTGTTTTTCATACTCACTTCATATGCTCTTGATTCATATAAGCCATACTGTGTGTTTTTATTTCAAAGTAAAGAATCTACTACTTGTATATATTACATCTCACAGAATCAACACATATGTATACTTTAAGACTAGTCTTTGGATTCCTGTTCTTCCTCTGATTCTCGCGACCGTTTCCGGGAATTCAATGAACCTTCTGTTTGCAAAGAACATGCGGTAGCAACAACAGCATCTCTAAATCCTTGAGGCTGGAAGATAAAAAAAAATATGTAAGTATGATTTAAGAACATCTAAAATAACAATTGGAAGACACCTGGGGGGCTCACTGGTTGAGTGTCTGCCTTCAGCTCAGGGTATGATACTGGGGTCCTGGGATGGAGTCCTGCATCAGGCTCCTCATAGGGAGCCTGCTTCTCCCTCTGCCTAGGTCTCTGCCTCTCTCTCTCTGTCTCTCATGAATAAATGAATAAAATCTTTAAAAATAAATAAATAACAATTGGTTTTCCAAATATTTTTAAGTAACTGATAAAAGAGCTACTTTATTTTTGAGACAGAAGTTATTAACTACTGTGAATGAACAGGTTAAACCTCAGAAATAGGTGTCCAAGCCAGCACTGTAACTAGTGTATTTTATATCTAGAGTATCTTGTATCTGTATATTTATTTACTTGTATATTTACTTACACATACACACAGAGAAATAACAGTGCATTATAAAAGTGTACTCTAAAAGAAAATAGTTTTTTAAGATTTTATTTATTTGAGAGAGGGAGAACCTATGCATGCATGGGGGGAGGGGCAATGGCTGGAGAAGCAGGCTCTCCGCCAAGCAGGGATCTCCGGCCCAATGTGGGACTCGAACCCAGGATCATGACTTGAGCCGAACGCAGACACTTAACCAACTGAGCCATGCACATGCCCCAAAAATCTTGACAAACTTTATGGTGGCTCTACTGAAGATGTAAAAAGAGGTAACATGTACTAATTACTTAGGTGCTTTACAACTTTATTTTCACAATTAAATACTCTAAAGCTTTCCCATTAGGATACTTTAAATGCACCTAAGCAGTACAAAGACTAAGTTGATAATTCAGTTTGAGAATCTTTCTATTTCTGTTTTTGTCCTTAAAAAATAAGATGCCAAGACTTATGACTTATGACTCAACACTACTGATAAATATGCATTTTTCAGCCAAAAGAGTGTGTTCTATGATTTTAAATTATAGGGAAATTAACATTTTATGGCAGGATATATTTGGTGGCTATGATAGATCTATAATATCTACAGACTAAAATTACTTAAGAGTAATGTTAGTATTTTTTTCTTGGAAAATCTTTAACAACGTTCACTTTAAAAATTTTTAATATCCTGACATTGCATATGGCATGGAACACACTAGCCTACAAATAAGTATTTCCTCTGTTCTTAAGAATAAATTTCAGTCCAGTTGTGACTAGAATATTCTGTATATATACTATTTTGGGGATAATGTTCTAAGCATCAAAAGCTGTCCTCAAATATGCTTGCTGCCTACAGAAGTTAACAGAAGCAATTTGTAAATGCTCTCTTCAGATAATTACTGCCCACCAACACCAAAATCCCACTCTAATCAAATAATACTGACTGTGATTTGAAACAGTACTGTAGATTCCTTCTGGCTTGGTGATTTGTACAATGTTGCCAACCTGCTTAGAGAAAAAAAATAAATATACACAAACACATGATCTTAATTAGTTCAGATGACTGATTTAATAATTTAAATTTATAGTTTTTTTCACTACAATTCTATTGTTTTGTTCCCGAAGGACACAGAAAGCGAAGAAATATCTAAAAGACTCCTTTAATCAATAGCTGTAATGTGTGCGTATAAGTATTACATATAATAACAAAGTTGTTTACATAAGTGGAATTTTATTTTACTTTTTAAAAGATTTTATTTTTATTTTGAGAGAGAGAGCAAGCGCATACAGAGGGAAGGGAGAAGCAGACTCCCAGGTGAGCAGAGAGCCTAATGCAGGGATCAATCCTAGGACCTTGAGAAATTGAAAATGTGAGCCAAAGACAGTTTACTGACTGAGGTATCCAGGCATCCCTACATAAATGGAATTTTAAAGCAACCAAAAAAACAAACAAAAAATAAAAAATAAATAAAGCAACCTAACTGTCCAATAACCAATTCAAATAAATTTCTATATTATATTTATATTAATATATTAAGTAAGTATATATTAATATATTTTAAGTAAAAGTTACGCTGTATGAGCCCACATTTATGAGTAAACATGTATAGAAAAAATACTACAAGACTACAATCAAGGGATGCCTGGGTGGCTCAGTGGTTGAGTGTCTGCTTTTGGCTTAGGTCGTGATCCTGGAGTTCCGGGATTGAGTCCCACATCAGGCTCCCAGTGGGAAGCCTGCCTCTCCCTCTGCCATGTCATAAAATCTTTAAATTAAACAAACGAAAAGACTACAATTAAAAAGTTAAGTTGTGGGATCCCTGGGTGGCGCAGCGGTTTGGCGCCTGCCTTTGGCCCAGGGCACAATCCTGGAGACGCGGGATCGAATCCCACGTCGGGCTCCCGGTGCATGGAGCCTGCTCCTCCCTCTGCCTGTGTCTCTGCCTCTCTCTCTCTCTCTCTGTGTGTGACTATCATAAATAAATTAAAAAAAAAAAAAAAGTTAAGTTGTTATTACAAGATAAAGGTTGCTTTTTTGTTTGTTTTTCCAACTTTCTGCAGTAACTGTGTACTTTTTGTGTGTTATGATACAAGTATTAAGACAATTCCTTGGGATATAAATGAAGAACACATACTCATATCATAATCAAGAAGATATATTCTTAAAAATTATTATGTCCAAAAGAATCACTGTCAGATTCTGTCATGACAGAACAAAGACTGTTTAGGTATATTCTTATTATATAGTCCACAAAGTAATATAAAACTGAAAGCTGAAAGTACTTAGATTTAAAATTCTTTTTTTTTAATATTTTATTTATTTATTCATGAGAGACACACAGAGAAAGAGAGAGGCAGAGACACAGGCAGAGGGAGAAGCAGGCTCCATGCAGGGAGCCTGACGTGGGACTCGATCCCGGGTCTCCAGGGTCATATCCTGGGCTGAAGGTGGTGCTAAACCACTGAGCCACCGGGCTTCCCAGATTTAAAATTCTAAACTCTGGGACGCCTAGATGGCCCAGCAGTTGAGCATCTGCCTTTGGCTCAAGGTGTGATCCTGGAGACCCGGGATTGAGTCCCACATCGGAGCCTCCTTCTCCCTCTGCCTGTATCTCTGCCTCTCTCTCTCATGAGTAAATAAATAAAATCTTTAAAAAAATAAAAATAAAATTCTGAGCTCTTATGAACTTTGCTCAAATATTGTAATAATAAATATAAGTGGGACGCCTGGGTGGCTCAGTGATTGGGTGCCTGCCTTTGGCTCAGATCGTTATCCTGGGATCCAGGATTGAGTCCTGCATCGAGCTCCCTGCAAAGAGCCTGCTTCTCCCTCTGCCTATGTCTCTGTTTCTCTATCTCAGTCTGTGTCTTTCATGAATAAATGAATGAATCTTTTAAAAATAAATAAATAAATAAAGCAAAAACTTTTATTAAATTATTAAAACAAATTTTTAATTGAGTAATCTCTATGCCCAATGTGGGGCTTGAACTTCTGACCCCAAGATCAAGAGGCACATACTCTACAGACTGAGCTAGCAAGGTGGCCTAAGCAAAAACGTTTTTTTAAAGATTTTATTTATTTATTTATTTGAGAAAGAAAGCAAGAAAGAGAGAGCAGGAGCGGAGTGATGGGCAGAGGGAGAGACAGACTCCCCACTGAGCAGGGAGCCCAATGTGGGGCTTGATCCTGGGACTCCAGGATCATGACCTGAGCCAAAGGCAGATGTGACTGAGCCACCCAGATGTGACTAAGCCACTCCAAACTTTTTCTTTAATATTTTATTTATTAATATTATCTTATTATTAATATTATCTTATTTGAGAAAGAGAGAGTGGGGAGGAGGGTAGAAGGAGAAGGAGAGAATCTTAAGAAACTCCACACTAAGCACGGAGCCAGACATGGGGCTCAATCTCACAACCCTGAGATTAACCAAGAGTTGGATGCTTCATCAATTGAGCCATTCAGGTGCCTCCTAAGCAAAAACTTTTAAACTATCTTTCAAAATAACTTTAAAACTGGGATGCCTGAGTGGCTCAGTGGTTGAGCGTCTGCTTTTGGCTCAGGGTATGATCCTGGAGTCCCAGGATCAAGCCCCATATCAGGCTCCCTGCATGAAGCCTGCTTCTCCCTCTGCCTATGTCTCTGCCTCTCTCTCTCTCTCTCATGAATAAATAAAACCTTTTAAAAAATTACTTTAAAACTGATATAATTTATTCATAATAGGCAAAGATAGAAGCAACCCAAGTGTCTGACAGATGGATCAATAAATTAAATGTAGTTTATAGGGCAGCCCCGGTGGCTTAGTGCCACCTTCAGCCTGGGGTGTGATGCTGGAGACCCAGGATCGAGTCCCACATTGGGCTCCCTGCATGGAGCCTGCTTCTCCATCTGCCTGTGTCTCTGCCTCTCTCTCTCTCTCTCTCATGAATAAATAAAATCTTTTTTAATAATGTAGTTTATACATATAATGGCATATTAATTAGTCTTGAAAAGGAAAGAAATTCTTGTCACATGTAACAATGAATATTGAAAACTATGCTAAGTGAAAAAAAGGCCAGACACAATAGGACAAATATTGTATCATTCCACTTAAATGAGGTGCCCACAGTAGTGAAATTCATAGACAGAAGGTAGAATACTGTTGCTACAGGCTGGGGGAGGGGAGAATAGGGAGCTCGTGTTACATGGGAACAGTTTCAGTTGGGGAAGATGAAAACGTTCTGGAGATGGATGGTGGTCATGACTGCACAATAATGTGAATGTACTTCATGCCACTAAACTACACTTAAACGATTAAACTGATACATTTTATGATATATACAATTTACCACAATTTAATTAAAAAAATAAATTTTTAAGTGGCCCACTACCCAACATGGAGCTTGAACTCACAACCCCAAGATCAAAAGTTGCATAATCTACCAACTGCGCCAGCCAGGTGCCCCACAATTTACCAGTTTTAAAAAACTGATATAACTGCACAAAATGCAGATTCTACCTTAGAGAAAAATCATAAACTCTCAGAGTTAAAAGGGTCATTTATTTACATATAATATTGACTTCCTTTTTTACTGGCTGCTTGGTGTTTATTTTTTACTTGGTTCAAGGCACTTGGTTATAGGCTACCAAGAAGGCTTGAGTGTGGCTTGGATAGTAAACAATTGGTTTCTCTCATCTGTCTTGCTGTTTTGTTTTGTTTTTTAAACATTTTTTTTAAGATTTTATTTATTTATTCATGAGAGACAGAGACAGAGAGGGGGGTGGTGGCAGAGGGAGAAGCAGGCTCCATGCAGGGAGCCTGACATGGGACTCGATCCTGGGTCTCCAGGATCAGGCCCTGGGCCAAAGGCAGCGCTAAACCGCTGAGCCACCCGGGCTGCCCCAGTTTTGGTTTTTTTTTAAGATTTTATTTATTTATTTACGAGAGACACACAGAGAGAGGCAGAGACAGGCTCCTTGTGAGGAGCCTGCTACAGGACTCAATCCCAGGACCCCAGGATCATGACCTGAGCCAAGGGCAGACGCTCAACTTATGACCCACCCAGGTGCCCCTGGGTTGATAATTCTAACTTTAATACAAAATATAACAGAAAAATTAGGGTGCCTCGCTGGCTCAGTTGGTAGAGCATGTGACTCTTGACCTCCAAGTTGTAAGCTGCAACCCCAGTTTGGGCACAGAGATTACTTTAAAAAATTAAAAATAAATAAGTAAAAGTTATATATATATATATATACATATATATATATATATAAGAAAAAATATATACATATGCATATATATAAGAAAAACAGAGACATGGTGTATTTTAATATGCCTTATTTAAAAAATCATTTTGATTGAATAAAACAAAAATTAGCTAAACTTATTCTGAAAAATTAGTATCTAAATCACCTCATATTACCATATGTCCAAAAAAGATACAATACATTTGAATTTTCTTTTATCTGACAGAGAGAGAGAAAAAGCAGGAGCAGCAGTAGGCAGAGGGAGAGGGATAAGTAGGCTTCTTGCTGAGCGGAAAGCCCAATGTGGGGCTCAATCCCAGGACTCTGATATCATGACCTGAGCCAAAGGCAGACGCTTAACCAACTGAGCCACCCGGTGTCTCACATCTGAATTTTCTGAGAAAATTATTTAAAAAGTAAATAAGCTTTTAAGAAGCTTTTACATATTTATTAAAAATCCTAAAGTCAAGTGGGCACTAAATATTCAGGGTGAAAAACTTCCTCAAATTCCTAGGTAAAAATAAGATTTTATATTTCATATCTGCATTTCAAGAGATCTTTTTAAACAAATTGAACCAAAGAATCACTTGGCTCATGGCCTCAGCTGAGATGAAGCTTACTAACATATGGCTGAACTACAGTTTGGGTCAGGAAGAAATAAGACAGAAGCACAATTTGTGCTCTAAAGCTGAGCACACATATGAAACACTGTGTGGGGGTGTTGATATATTACTCCATTCTACCACCAGATCTTCTTGGCAAAAAGTGATATAATTTTGAACAATCTCAGTCTCATGTTATCATGAATATGCAAATTGGAGGAAAACCCCACACAATATACAGGACAGAGACAAAAGTACTTATTTGAATAACCGTTGGAGTATCATTTCATTGTTAGTCAAAAGGTAAAACTCAGGTGTTTCCAGTGAAAGAGGGGGACTGGAACATAAATGGGACACTAAGGTTCAACTCTCAATATAAATTTGGCTACTTAAGGTTTTTAGTTTTCTGCTTAAACTGGAAGTGTTCATTTTTATAACTATTTTCCCAGTGTGAATTTCTATTTTTGTCCTTTCAAGATAAACTAAATTTTAAAATACATACAAGATTTCATGCAACTTTAATGACTTAATAATAACTGGTCTGTCTCTTTTTTTTAAGATGACTGGTTTCAAACAATGAAGAACAAAACTATTTTAATTCTAATAAATGAGGTCAACTTATTTTAATTATAATAAAGTATGCACATTACTTATCATATATCCCCAGCCGGGGGGGGGGCGGGGGGCGGGGGGCAGGAAACAGTTTGGAGAAAAGGGATTTTATCTAAAAATGAGAATAAGAGCTATACTTTCAGATTTGCTGGTAATCAACACAATACTTTAATTACATTGTAGAAACAGCAGTTTTAGGAAAAGAAACAGACTCTATTATATAGTCAGCTATAAAATGTGGATACTACTACTAATTTCATAGTTATTTGGAAAATAAAATGAAATACTATATATATATATGCACACACACATATATAATGCTTTTTAGCACAATAAAGGACAGTTAATAAATATTCAAAACAATGGTGGTTATTAATTACTCTTAGTTAATCTGTCTGGGCAGCCTTGGTCTTCTCACCTCTATGTACATATAGATCCTTCAGAGTTATTAAAGGGAATTTATGAAATGTATATTAACTGCCCAGTTAAGTACCTAGCATAAGCAAGCAGTCACTAAAATCATAGTCTGGGATATAGAAAAAACTTATGGAACAGATTTCCCCTACATCTATCTAATTCAATGTCAGTCTTCAACACCATTCTCCAATTTCTTGGAAAGGATGAGTGAGAAGCTGAAAGTCACAAAATGGCTAACTCTTAAAGAGTAAGCATAATTTTCTGATCTCATGGATACCCAACCAATGCTAACTTCTAGAATTTGACAAAGAAGGCAAACATCTTCTGATGAGTGCATTAAAAGATTAAACAATCTTGCTTTGCTTATATTATTTTTATTTTTTAGATGTATTCTATTAGTGAATATTTAATAGTAGAATAAGAGTAGACGACCACCACTATATACTAGTTAAAGGAGAATTCCTAAAAACATTTGAACAGTGGGATGCACTTTACAGAAAACCTCAATCTGGGGAGCCTGGTTGCTCAGTCAGTTAAACATCTGCCTTCAGCTCAGGTCATGATCCCAGGGCCTGGAATATAGTCCTGCACTGGACTCCCTGCTCAGTGGAGAATTTGCTTTTCCCTCTGTCCCTCCCCGTGTTCATGAGTATATGTACACACACTCTTTTTTGCTCATGCACTCTCTCTCTCAAAAATAAATAAAAAAATATTAAAAAAAGAAAGAGGGGAACCCTGGGTGGCTCAGTGGTTGGGCGCCTGCCTTGGGCCCAGGGTCTGATCCTGGAGTCCCGAGATCAAGTCCCACATCGGGCTCCCTGCATGGAGCGTGCTTCTCCCTCTGCCTGTGTTTCTGCCTCTGTCTCTCACGAATAAACAAACAAACAAACAAACAAATGCTTAAAAAAAAAAAAAAAAGAAAAGAAAGAAAACCTGAATCTGGGAAAGTATAAGCAGTATGTTCAATATGTTCTGGAGAACTGTTGCCAAATATTTACAATAGGGTTTGTTGTTGAGGAAAGAATTCCTTTTGTGATCCAGAATACAATGCCTTATTTACAGAACTGGGGGATAGAAGTCAATTGTAAAGCATTATGTTTTATGGGCGGGGGGAAGAGGTACCTGAGCTCTTTGGAAATGACATTTTTATTTTTTATTTTATTTATTTATTCATGAGAGACACAGAAAGAGACAGGCAGACTCCATGTAGGAAGCCCAATGTGGGACTTGATCCCGGGTCTCCAAGATCACGCCCTGGGTGTGAAGGCAGGCAGTAAACCACTGAGCCACCCAGGGAACCCCCAGGAAATGACATTTTTATTTTTATTTTTTTGGAAATGACATTTTTAAAAGAGACACAAACCACATGCATTAGTTTCAAAACATGTACGTAAGTGTAATATATTCTGCTATGAACTCAGAGTAAGTAAGACCTAATTTGGTCAGGCATGATTTTTTTTAGTTAGGAAAAGAACAAAGAAATATTGGTAAAGAACTAAGACAGTATCACTGACCAGACCTGATATATATTTAAGCAACCCTTTTTTCCATCTTTGTCCACATGCTTTCTCAATTTCTTCCTTTCATCAACAGTATTTCCAAACCAAGTTCTTTCAATTATACAAATTAACCTCAAAGCACAGGGGGTGGCATAAATCTAACATTTCTAGAAGTGTAGAATAAAAAAACTCCACAGCTTTCATTTGCCTATTTTAAAGAAAATGAAAGCTGGTTTGTTCACTTGCTCAGCAGCTTTAAAAACAAATACAAAGGTTTCATGCTGTCATAGTTTTATTTTAAAGAACAATACTTGTGAAAGGCAGGTAAGTAACTGGGTAACAGAAGTAGGATAGCAAAATACAAAAGAAAACAAAAATAGACACAATTTCATACAAGAAATATATTAAGCAACTAGGAAAAACCATCCTATTTTCCACATAAATTAGTCCAAAAGCTAACCTCAAAAGTTTTCCTTTTGTCCTGATTTTATTCTTTTTTCAATCCTTTCTAGGAACATAGAGTACCTACCTCCTTTTGCAAGGCTAATAAATGGTACTTGATTTCAAAGAGCTATAGAAGGTAGCATTCTTTGGCCACCTACTCATTTCAGGTGCGCCCCATCATTTAAATATTCCAAAGAACTTCCTGTTAGCTCAATGTGCAGTTTAACAACATGTTTCTATATTTTCTCTAGGTTATGAAGGACAAGGCAACAAAAACTCTCATTCATGAGGCACTATAGATGTCATCCACTGTTGTAGATCTAAGAAAATATAACTGTTCAGTGTAATTAACCCAATATTCAGAATTATTAACCTGTTTCTATACTGACCTTTGCTTTTGGTCCCAGTGAAAAATTAGCCGTATTGTAGCAGCATGTCCCCAACTTTCCCCTGGTGGGAACAAGAACAAAACAACTGTAAACTGCCTTACTGACAAGGCTGTAAGTCTCTCAGAATGCCTCTGACCAAAACAGTTTTACTTTACCTAATTTAACACAAGAATATACTTATACTTTTAAAACCCCTGTACACATGGGTAACATCCTGAGATTAATAAATTTTTACCTATCTTTAGAAATAGATCATTATCCTTTGTTTTTGCTTTCAGAAAACTTTATAGTTTGAGTCAACATTTTGTCAATCTTCCATTATCAGAACTACTAACAACATATTTCTGGCTACTGGAAGGAAAGCAAAACTCTGACAAAATATTCTTAAAGAATTTAGTAAAAGAAAAATCTCGAAGGACTGTATCCTAACAAAACCATGACTGAGGTTAGGAAGAGCCATAAGTCTATTCACTGTATGTGAATTTTAATGAATTCACCATTCCTCCTGTCTAAGACTTTCTAAAGGCAAGAGTCATCTTATGAATATTTATATGCTCGGTATCTAACACAATAGTTGCCAAACAGTAAATGCTCAATAAATGTTTATTAAATAACTAAAACAATGAGTCAATATCTAAAGGTATTGTGCTCCACACTAAGACTTACTTTTTCTTTATTTTTTAGAAAGCATTTCTTTTTCTTTTAAGATTTTATTTATTCATGAGAGACATAAGCGGAGGGAGAAGCAGGCGCCATGCAGGGAACCTGATGTGGGACCTGATCCCAGGTCTCCAGGATCACACCCTGGGCTGAAGGCGGCACTAAACCGCTGAGCCACCCGGGCTTCCCCACACTGAGACTTATTAGTGAATAAGACTGATACATTCTCTGCTTTTGTGGAGCTGATAGTACTCAATAAGCATCACGTGAAAGGGGGAGAAAAAAAATGTGTTAAATTTAAAATGCTTATCTGGGGGCACCTGGTTGGCTCTCAGAAGAACATGTGACCCTTAACCTTGAGGTTGTGAGTTCAAGCCCTATGATGGTTATAGAGATTACTTAAATAAATACAAAACTTAAAAAAAAATGTTTATATGATTAATTACCCACCCAATGCAGGAACCAGCAAGGCCTGATTTCTATCAATCTTTGTTGTCATCTGATTTGTTAAAAGTACCTAAAAAAAAGTGAGAAAATTAGGTGAATCTCTCCTCAAAATTATCAAGGAAGTAGTTCTGTAATTTTAGTATTCTGAATACAATTTGAAGAAAAATATATTTCGGTAATGAGAACTTTTCTGATAAATTTTTAATATTTGCCCATAAAAATTATCTGAAAACATGATTCTATTGAACATAAACATTTTAATAGATAAGAACAATTAGGGATCCCTGGGTGGCGCAGCGGTTTAGCGCCTGCCTTTGGCCCAGGGCGTGATCCTGGTAGACCCGGGATCGAATCCCACGTCGGGCTTCCGGTGCTTGGAGCCTGCTTCTCCCTCTGCCTATGTCTCTGCCTCTCTCTCTCTCTCTCTGTGACTATCATAAAAAAAAAAAAAAAAAAAAAAAAAAAAAAGAACAATTGTGAAAATGGAAGAATAAAAATATAACAGCTAATACATAAAAGTGTAAAGAGACTACATATAAAAAGTTCATAACTGGGACACCTGGGTGGTTCAGAGGTTGAGCATCTGCCTTCGGCTTAAGAGTGTGATCCCAGAGGCCTGGGATCGAGTCACATGTCAGGCTCCCTGCAAGAAGCCTGCTTCTCCCTCTGCCTGTGTCTCTGCCTCTCTGTGTCTCTCATAAATAAATAAATAAAATCTTAAAAAAAAAAAGTTCATAACTGGGAGTTATCGGAAAAACCTCACTTTTAAAATTTAAGTTTTGGATAAGCCAATAGAAACCACCAGACCAATAGCAGCAATCTCAGTAGTGGTAATAAACATTTACTGAGTACTTAAAACATGCCAGAAACTATGCTAAGTGCTTTACCTTCATTACCTTATCTACCCTTCACAACTACTCCATGAATGAGGTATTATTAGTTTTTGATATTATTTCAGTTTAACACACGAGAAATCAGAAGCTTAGAAAGATTGAGTCTAAAAAAAAAAAAAAAAAAAGATTGAGTCTGGCTTTTTTTTTTGTTTTTTGTTTTTTGTTTTGCTATCACTGTTGCCTTTCCAGAATATATTTAATTAAAAGAGTGTGAGATACTTAATAAATAACTCACTGTTTATATCTTTACAAAAGAGACAAATACACTACTACCATTTCTGGTTTTACAGGGGGAAAAAAAGAAATTGAGGCAAAAATTATGAGAAAAGACTTAAAATCATAAAGAAAATATAGAAGAAGTGGCAAAAAATAGGTGTTCAGGTCAAATGACTCCAAATTATAACTATACTAGTCTGCTGATAATAGATATAGCTGTTGCTTTACTCATAAACGGCCCTCACAGCTAAAAATAATAATTCTTTTGGGCTAAATAATGACCTATAGAAAAGAGTCCATGTTTTAAAAACAGTATTCTTTTTTATTTTTAAATTTTAATTCCAGTTCAGTTAACAAAGTATTATATTAGTTTCAGGTATAACAATATAGTGACTCAAGATCTCTGTAAGCATTAACTGTACTCTCTAAAGATTTATTTTAGAGAAAGAGTGAACAAGGGCGGGGGGAGGGCAGAAAGTGAGGAGAATCCTTGAGCAGACTCCCCACTGAGCTCAGAACCTGATGTGCAGCTCCACCCGAAGACCCTGAGACCTGAGCTGAAACCAAGAGTTGGACACAGAACCTACTGAGCCACCCAGGTGCCCCAAGATAAGTGTACTCTTAATCCTTTTGCTTATTTCGCCCATTTCCCCACCCACCTCCTCTCTGGCAACCATCTGTTTGTTTTCTATAGTTAAGAATCTGGGGGTGCCTAGTGGCTTAGTTGGTTAAGTGAAAAACTCTTGTCTCAGATTAGGTCTTTTTTTCTTTTTTTAAAGATTGATTGATTGATTTATCATAGAGAGAGAGAGAGGCAGAGACACAGGCAGAGGGAGAAGCAGGCTCCATGCCGGGAGCCCGATGCGGGACTCGATCCCGGGACTCCAGGATCGCGCCCTGGGCCAAAGGCAGGCACCAAACCGCTGAGCCACCCAGGGATTCCCTCAGATTAGGTCTTTATATCAGGGTCATGAATTCAAGCCCGTGTTGGGCTCCATGCCCAGCAGTCTGATTTTTGGTTTGTCTCTGTTCTTTTTTTTTTTTTTTTTTTTTAAGATTTATTTATTTGAGGGGGAGAGAGAATGCACAAGTGTGGGGTGAGGGGCAGAGGCAAAGCGAAAGAGAGAATCTCAAGCAGACTCCCCATTGAAGGTGGAAGCTGATATGGGACTCAATTCCAAGACCCTAAGATCATGACCCAAGCCAAAACCAAGAATTGGCTGCTCAACCTCCTGAACCAACCAGGAGCCCCTGGTTTGTCTCTTTATTCTTCCTTTATTCATTTTTCGTGAATTCCACATATGAACGAATCATACGGTATTTGTCTTTTTCTGACTGGCTTATTTTGCTTAGCACTGTACTCTCTAGATTCATCCATGTTGTTGCAAATGCCAAAATTTCATTTGTTTATGGCTCAATAATATTCCAGTGTGCATGTGTGTATATCACATCTTCTCCATCCATTCATCTGTCAATGGACACTTGGGCTGCTTCCATATCTTAGCTATTATAATCTGCCATAAACATGGGGGTACATATTTATTTATTTTCTTTCTTTCTTTCTTTCTTTCTTTCTTTCTTTCTTTATTTATTTATTTATTTATTTATATTTTAATTTATTTTTTAATTTTTTTCGTATATTCTTTAAAATTAGTGTTTTCTTATTCTTTGGGCAAACACCCAGTAGTGTGATTACTAGATCATATGCTATTTCTATTTTTAGTTTTTTTGAGGAACCTCTATACTGTTTTCCACACTGGCCACAACAGTTTGCATGCCCACCAACGGTGCATGAGGGTTCCTTTTTCTCCACATACTCACCACCATGTGTATTTCTTGTGTTTTATATTTTAGCCATTCTGACAGGTGTAAGGTGATATCTCACTGTGGTTTTGATTTGGTTTCCCTGATGATGAGTGATGCTGAGCATCTTTTCATGTGTCTGTTGGCCATATGCACATCTTCTTTGGAGAAATGTGTGTTCATGTCTTCTGGCTATTTTTAGTTAGATTATTTGTTTTTTGGGTACTGAGCTGTATAAATTTGGGTTTTTTTTTTTATACTGCTCTAAAGCCAAGACATTTATTCTGCCCTGTAAATACTGCATTGTATAAATTCTTTATACATTTTGGATACTAACCACTTATCGTATATCATCATTTACAAGTATCTTTCCCCATTCAGTAGGTTGTCTTTTAGTTTTGTTGACTGTTTCCTTTGTTATGCAGAAGCTTTTTATTTGGATGTAGTCCCAATAATTTATTTTTGCTTTTGTTTCTCTTGCCTCAAAATGAAGAACAGTAATTTTATTTATTTTTTTTTAAATTTTTTTAATTTTTATTTATTTATGATAGTCACAGAGAGAGAGAGAGAGAGAGGCAGAGACACAGGCAGAGGGAGAAGCAGGCTCCATGCACCGGGAGCCCGATGTGGGATTCGATCCTGGGTCTCCAGGATCGCGCCCTGGGCCAAAGGCAGGCGCCAAACCGCTGCGCCACCCAGGGATCCCCAAGAACAGTAATTTTAAAGTAGAGAAAAAGGGTGTTTAAGACTGACTGAATATGGGCAGACCCATGGCTCAGAGATTTAGCGCAGCCTTCAGCCCAAGGCATGATCCTGGAGACCCGGGATTGAGTCCCACGTCAGGTTCCCTGCATGGAGCCTGCTTCTCCCTTTGCCTGTGTCTCTGCCTCTCTCTGTGTCTCTCATGAATGAATAAATAAAATCTTAAAAAAAAAAAAAAAAGACTGACTGAATACAATAAAAGATTGGCATCTCCCAGCTCCAACTTCTCCAGAAAGAGTTAAATATTCTTCCAATACAGATTTTCCCTCTAGAAATATGACAGATACTACTGAAAGCTGACAGTGTTAAGAACTTCTATGAAAAGCAATGAGAAAAGGTACCTACTTTGAAAAAGTCATCAGTTCCATAAGAAAACCGAGAAATAAAAGGCATTTGGCTATTCTCACTGTACTGGTTAACACCCTAAAATTTTTGTTTGTCTATAAGGGAGAAAACTGTGTTCCACTAGATTTCAATTAGGCACCACCTGGATGACACGACTTCTAGTTTCTCGTTCCTTAAGTGTCACAGAAGCTTCCTCACGTATTACCTCACATCAGGTGTCTTAGAAAAAGCTAAGCAGCAATTTAAATTGGTGACTGACATCTCCAACATGCAGAATAATTCCCTTTACAGACTACCAAGTGTTTAAGCTCTAGCAACTGGGATATTTATTTATTTTTTTTTTATTTTTTATTTTTTTGGAGGGATATTTATTTATACCAACACTTTTTGATTACAGGTGTACTATCCAATCCTGCAGCCATTAGGCACACATATAGCTCTTTAAAATTAAATTAAAATTAGACATTCAGTTAACCAGTAACACTAACCATTTTCAAGTGTTCAATAGCCATGCAACTGCTGTATTAGACTAAGCATTTTCATCTTCCCAAAAAGTCCTCTCAGACAGCACTGGTTTATAGAGTACAGGTATCCCCTGCTTTTCAAAAGCTCCTGTTATGCCACTTCACTTTTATGAAAGACCTATATTAGTACCTGTTTTTGCTAACCAAAAGAATCCAAAGAGGATTTTCACTTTTACAAAAAATAAAAGAAAAAAAAGTGAAAAGCAAATATAGTATTCAGCATTTGAAAAAAAAACTCTTATAAAAGCAGAGTGCACCCAGGCAGGGAAAGCACCATCACCAAGCTCCTTCCCCGAGGAATGATACTCAGCATCTTAGCATCAAGCTGCCATAGCTTTGAACTATGTGGGTGAGCTTCTGTGCTTTATCTTGATTTACTTTGTGTATTCATTAGCAACATCTGTCCTAAGGTATCAGAAAAATTATTTTTTGAGTCTGGGAATGCTAAAACAATTTTCCATATAAATTACTGATTAACTGCTTCTTTGCTTTATACCTTTTGGCTTACCAAAGGTTTTTATTAGAATGCTCTACTTTTGGATAGTGAGGGAAACCTGGATTTATTTTACCCACTACATCTCTTGAGGAAAATGTAAATAGATGCACTGGCTTGCCAACTGTTAAACAACCCAAAATCAGAATTTGCACCTTTAGCAATTACTTATAAAAGAATTACATAACCTCTGAAAAAAATGTTGGGTTTACCATGATACTAAAGAATGAATCTTTAAAATAGCGCAGCAGCAATCACTTTGAATTATGAAGTTCGCTGCTTTAAAAATACTTGTTACCCAAATGTCCTTCAATTGATGAATAAACAAAATGTGATATACTAAGAAAATGCAAAGTTAATCAGTCATTAAAAGGATACTGATACATGCTACAACATGGATGAATCTTGCAAATATGCTAAGTGAAAGAAGCCAGAAATAAAAGTTCATATACTGAATGATTTTATTTATATAAAGTACCCAGAAAAGACAAGATACATACAAATAGAAAGCAGACTAATAGTTCTTAGGGACTGACAAGAGGGTGCAATGAGGAATGATGACTAATGGGCACATGATTTTTTTTTAATTAATTAATTTATTTATTTATTTATGATAGTCACAAAGAGAGAGAGAGAGAGAGAGAGAGGCAGAGACACAGGCAGAGGGAGAAGCAGGCTCCATGCACGGGGAGCCCGATGTGGGACTTGATCCCAGGACCCCGGGGTCATGCCCTGGGCTGAAGGCAGTGCTAAACCGCTGAGCCACCCAGGCTGCCATGTTGTTAAGTTTTTTAAAGATTTTATTTATTTATTTGACAGAGAGAGGGAGTGCACAGGTAGGTGAAGCAGCAAGCAGAGGGAGAGAGAGAAGCAGGTTCCCTGCTGAGCAGAGAGCCTGAAGTGGGGCTCAATTCCAAGACCTTGGATCATGACCTGAGCTGAAGGCAGATGCTTAACTGACTGAGCCACCCAAGTGCCCCACATAACATAAAGTCATGTGACTAATCTTTTCACTTAATTATATGTCTGGATACATCTTGCTGTGTGTTAGTATGTATATATTTACATTACTCTTCTTAAACACTGCATAGTATTCCATGTTACTGTTTAGATTACTTTTTTAATTGGAAAAAATAAAGCTATTTCTTTTTTTTTTTTTTTTAAGATTTTTATTTATTCTTGAGAGAGACACACACACACACAGAGAAAGAGAGAGAGAGAGAGAGAGGAGCAGAGACACAGGCAGAGGGAGAAGCAGGCTCCATGCAGGGAGCCTGATGTGGGACTCGATCCTGAGACTCCAGGATCACGCCCTGGGCCACCCAGGGATCCCCAATAAAGCTATTTCTGTTCAACAAACAAAACAAAACCTAAGGAACTATACAACCCATTAGTCTTGAGTGCCCCCTACTGGGGGATCTTCACTGATTAATAGAATGCTAAATTACAAATTAATACAAGAAATAATTCAAACACAGGATACCAGACTTTTCAGTATATGGCCAAAAAAAAAAAAAAAAAAAATCTAAAAACTCAAAAGAAAAGTGTGTTTTGAGGGCAGCCCATGTGGCTCAGTAGTTTGGCGCTGCCTTTAGCCCAAGGCATGGTCCTGGAGACCCGGGATCAAGTCCCAGGTCAGGCTTCCTGCGTGGAGCCTGCTTTTCCCTCTGCCTTTGTCTCTGCCTCTCTCTCTGTGTCTCTCATGAAAAAATAAAATCAAAAAGGAAGGAAGGAAGGAAGGAAGGAAGGAAGGAAGGAAGGAAGGAAGGAAGGAAGGAAGGAAGGAAAGAAGGAAGGAAGGAATGTTTTGAAATGATTTTATCAAGAAGTTCTTTACCTACTTATGCTATATTATAGATATGTGCTAAAAAATCTCCAATCAGGGTAAATACAAGAATATCAAGTTAAGTGACTTGACCTTTTCCCATCTCCCTCCTGGACAAGTGTGTGTATTGGTGTGACAGGTGGCAGAATGGAAATTGATGGCAATGAGACAGTTAAAAAAAAAAGTTGTTACCTCACTCCTTTCTGTCTTGTCACTTACGATCTTTATATCTAACTTCACATTTCAAATCTAGAAGAGTTAGCTCTACCTCCAAACATCTAGGTTGTCCACACTAAGTAATTTTCCTATCTGAATCTGTAATTATACAATATGTAATAATAAAAGACTCAGAGTAAAAGAAAAATGGGGATATTAGAAGAGTTTACCTGATATTAGAAGAGTTTACCTGAAAAACATCAAGTATATTTAGACAAAAAAACCCCAAGGTTGCAATTACCAAAGGCAGCATTTCTTTATCAAACAAGTCCATTTTAAAATATGGCATCTTGGGATCCCTGGGTGGTGCAGCGGTTTGGCGCCTGCCTTTGGCCCAGGGCGCGATCCTGGAGACCCAGGATCGAATCCCACATCAGGCTCCCGGTGCATGGAGCCTGCTTCTCCCTCTGCCTGTGTCTCTGCCTCTCTCTCTCTCTCTCTGTAACTATCATAAATAAATAAAAATTAAAAGAAAATTTTTTTAAAAATAAAAAAATAAAAAAAAATAAAATAAAATATGGCATCTTGATTATGCTTGTTATTTTCTAGGAAAACTGATATACAACGCAAGACTAGAATTAATTTTTTCTAAAAATTAAACAAAAACTACATTTAAAACTGTGTCTCTATTATGTGTTTGAGTCAAATTCTATTTAGCTATTTCTAGACATTAATATTTTAGCTTGACTTTATGATAAAATTCTCTTGGCTAATAATACTTACAGCTAATCTGTGGTTATTTGCAAGGCTGATCATTTGCTGGGCTAGGCCATTTAGTAATCGAGTCCGAAGGGATAGATCATCTAGGTCATGACGAAAAGGAAAAGCAATACCATCCACTATCACTAATCGAACCTAAACACAGAAGAGATCATGATATTAGGTTTGGTATTAAAAATAAAATTTTAGGGGATCCCTGGGTGGCGCAGCAGTTTGGTGCCTGCCTTTGGCCCAGGGCACGATCCTGGAGACCCGGGATCAAATCCCACGTCAGGCTCCCGGTGCATGGAGCCTGCTTCTCCCTCTGCCTGTGTCTCTGCCTCTCTCTCTGTGTGACTATCATAAATAAATAAAAGTTAAAAAAAATAATAATAAAAAAGTTTAAAAATAAAATTTTAGGGATCCCTGGGTGGCGCAGCAGTTTAGTGCCTGCATTTGGCCCAGGGCGTGATCCTGGAGACCCGAGATCGAATCCCACGTCGTGCTCCCGGTGCATGGAGTCTGCTTCTCCCTCTGCCTATGTCTCTGCCTCTCTCTCTCTCTCTGTGTGTGTGACAATCATAAATAAATAAAAATTTAAAAAATAAAATAAAATAAAATTTTAAAAATGGCATCCCAAAAGCATGTTCACTGCAGGTAAAAAAAATCCTTAAAATCCAGAGTTCTATTTCTAACTCTCCAAGATAAATCCATTCACCCAATGTTTTCAACAAAATACCCGTTGTTTCACTTTCATCACACTTGTTGACATAAACAAAACTATCAACCAGCATTCATGTTAAAATGTACTTGTTCATCATGAGGTAAGCAACTTCTTTTGAATTGGACAGCAATTCAATTGCCTGCTCACCAATAAAGGCTGACCCATTAAAAAGAAAAAGCCAGAAACAGATACATAAATAGATATAAAATGCTCCACTCAAGAGCAGAATACATATTCTTCTCAAGTGCACAGAGAACATTCTCCTGGATAGATCTAGAGGTTAGGTCACAAAATAAGTCACAAAATAAATGTATAAAGATGGGATGGATCATATATAAAGTATCTTCTCTGACCAGAATGGAATGGAATTAGAAGCCAGCATCAGGGGATCCCTGGGTGGCGCAGCGGTTTGGCGCCTGCCTTTGGCCCAGGGCGCGATCCTGGAGACCCGGGATCGAATCCCACGTCGGGCTCCCGGTGCATGGAGCCTGCTTCTCCCTCTGCCTGTGTCTCTGCCTCTCTCTCTCTCTCTCTCTCTCTGACTATCATAAATAAATAAAAATTAAAAAAAAAAAAAAAAAAAAAAAAAAAAGGAGGCCAGCATCAGAAGGAAATTTGGAAAACTCACAAATTAAACAACACCTCTTTTTTTTTTTTTTTTTAAGTAATCTCTATACCCAATATGGGGCTCAAACTCATGACCCCCATGGGTGCCTGGTGGCTCAGATGGAGATGCATGAAACTTTTGATCTCGGGGTCACGAGTTCAAGTACCATGTTGGATATAGAGATTATTTAAATAAACTTAAAAAAACAAACCCAAAACAACAATAACAAAAAACTCACAACCCTGAGATTAAGAGTCACATGTTCTATCAACTGAGTTAGCCAGGCAACCCTAAGCAATACACTCTTAAATAAGGAATGAGTTAAAGAAGGCATTAAAAGGGAAATACTTAAAGATGAATGAATATAAAAGCACAGTATACCAAGTTATTATTATTTTTTTAAAGATTTATTTATTCATGAGACACAGAGAGAGAGTCAGAGACACAGGCAGGGGGAGGAGAAGCAGGCTCCCGGCAAGGAGCCAGATGTGGGACTCGATTCCAGATCCTGGGATCATGCCCTGAGCCAAAGGCAGACAGATGCTCAACCACTGAGCCACCCTGGTGTTCCACAATATACCAAGTTAAAAGATAGAGTGAAAGTAGTGCTCCATAGTAAATGTAGAGCTCTAAACAACTATCTTTTAAAAAAAATAAAGGAAGAAAAGATCTCAAATCAATAATCAAAACTTATACCTTAGGAAAAAAAAAAAAAACTTATACCTTAGGAAACTAGAAAAAAAGAACAAACTAAACCCAAAGAAGGCAAAACAAAAGAAGTAATAAAAATTAGATGAAGGGCACCTGGGTTGCTCAGTGGTTAAGTACCTACCTTTGTCTCAGGGCGTGATCCCAGAATCCTGGGATTGAGGCCCCCCCATCGGGCTCCCCACAGGGAGCCTGTTTCTCCCTCTGCCTATGTCTCTGCCTCTCTCTCTCTCTCCATCTCTCATGAATAAATAAATAAAATCTTTAAAAAAAAATTTTTTTTTTTTTAAACTGACTTAAGAAGAAATAGAGGGCAGCCTGGGTGGCTCAGCGGTTTAGCGCAGCCTTCAGCCCAGGCCGTGATCCTGGAGACCCAGGATGGAGTACCCACATCAGGCTCCCTGCATGGAGCCTGCTTCTCCCTC
Organism: Canis aureus; assembly: GCF_053574225.1. Lineage (NCBI taxonomy): Eukaryota > Metazoa > Chordata > Mammalia > Carnivora > Canidae > Canis > Canis aureus. The sequence goes on from NC_135626.1 coordinate 27,851,784, forward strand.
TGCCTATGTCTCTGCTTCTCTCTCTCTCTGTCTCTCATGAATAAATAAATAAAATCTTAAAAAAAAAAAAAAAGAATAAGAAGAAATAGAAAATCTGAAAGATTGAATCAGTGATCAAAAGCCTTCAATAACAAAAAAAGACCAGGACCAAAGAACTTCACTAGTGAATTTTTTTTTTAAGTAAACTATATCCCCAGTGTGGGGCCCAAACTCATGACCCTGAGATCAAGAGTCACATGCCATACTGACAGAGCCAGCCAGATGCTTCACTGGTGAATTTTATAAAATGGTTAAAGAATTTACACTGGGACGCCTGGATGGCAGTCGGTTATGCATCTGCCTTCAGCTCAGATCATGACCTTGGGATTCTGGGATTGAGCCCCCTTGCTCCACAGGGAGTCTGCTTCTCACTCTCACCCTCCACATACCTTGCTTGTGCTCTCTCTTGCTCAATCTCTCATATAAATAAAATCTTAAAAAAAAATAAAGAATTTACACCAATCCTTCTCAAACTTTTCCCAAAAATAGAGGGAACACTTCCTCATTCATTCTATGAAGCCAGTATCATACTGATACCAAAGCCAGATAAAAACATCCCCAGTAAAGAAAACCACAGACATTACAGATGCAAAAATCCTCAGCAAAAACATGGCATTAAATAAACCATGAAGGGATCCTTGGGTGGCGCAGCGGTTTAGCGCCTGCCTTTGGCCCAGGGCACGATCCTGGAGACCCAGGATCAAATCCCACGTCAGGCTCCCGGTGCATGGAGCCTGCTTCTCCCTCTGCCTGTGTCTCTGCCTCTCTCTCTCTCACTGTGTGCCTATCATAAATAAATAAAAATTTAAAAAAAAAATAAACTAATTTAAAAAATAATAATAATAAATAAATAAATAAATAAACCATGAAGAGGATACTTGTTAACAATATGAAAGCTGAGGGGGATCCCTGGGTGGCGCAGCAGTTTAGTGCCTGCCTTTGGCCCAGGGCGCGATCCTGGAGACCCGGGATCGAATCCCACGTCGGGCTCCTGGTGCATGGAGCCTGCTTCTCCCTCTGTCTATGTCTCTGCCTCTCTCTCTCTCTCTCTCTCTCTCTGTGTGACTATCATAAGTAAATTAAAAAAATTAAAAAAAAAATATGAAAGCTGAAATAAGAAGGCAGAGAATACCTTGTTCAACCTCACCTGGGAACATATGTGTTGGGAGACTCAAGTTTTTGGCCACTTACATTTGTCCACTATACTACTATGCCCTAACCGCCAATATAATTATATTTTGATATAGGGCCTCTAGGGAAGTAATAAAGATTAAATGAGATCATAATGGTGGGGCCCTGATCTGACAGGATTAGTGTCCTTAAAAGAAGAGTAATCAAAGAGCTCATTCTCTGTTGCTCTGCTATGTGAGGACACTATAAGAAGGCAGCCTTCTGTATGTCAGGAAGAGAGCACTTGCCAGACACAGAATCAACTGGAACCTTAATCTCAAGACTTCCAGCCTCTAGAATAGTGAAAAAATAAATTTCTTAAAGACAACCAGTTTATTATTCAGCATAATATATTCACAAATGATTACAAAAGCATAGATTTTGGGATTACCAAAAATTTTAGCAAGTCGTAAATTTGCAGCTAGAGAACCTGCAAATAATGCGGATCAACTGTACTTACAGGTGATAGACTGAAAGCTTTCTCCCTGATCTTAGTAAGACAAAAATGCCCACTTTTATCAGTTATTCAACACTGTACCAAGAGTTCTACCAAGAACAATTACATAAGAAATAAAAGGCAGGCAAACTGGAAAGGAAGATATAAAATTTCCATTCGCAGAGCACCTGGGTGGCATAGTCAGTTGAGCAGCCAACTCTTGGTTTTGGCTCAGGTCATGATTTTGGGGTGGTGGGATAGAACATCAAAAAAGAATAAAAGATGAGGAATATTTGCACACTAAAACCTACAAAACATTATTGAAGTTAAAAAAGACCTAAATAGGTAGAAAGATATACTGTGCTCGTGGATTAGAAGATTTAATACTGTTTAGATAACAATATACTTTGGGGTGCCTGGCTGGCTCAGTTGGTGGAGCATGAAATTCTTGATCTTAGAATAGCAAGTTTGAGCCCCACATTACAGGTAACATTTACTTAAAGAAAAAAAAAAGATGGCAATATATTCAATACACAGATTCAATATAATCTGTATTAAAATTCCAACTGCATTTCTGCAGAAATAAACAAGACTCTATTCACGTGGATCAAAATCATATGGAATTGCAATGGCCCTGAATAGCCAAAACAATCTTGAAAATAAAAAAGTGGAGGACTCACATGTCCCAATTTCAAAACATACTATGAAGCTACTAATCAAAACCATGTGGTACTGGTTTTGATTAGTACAAACAACACACACATCAATAAAATAGAGTCCAGAAAATTAACCCGTACATCTATGATCAACTGATTTTTTTTTTAAAGGTTTTATTTATTTACTCATGAGAGACACAGAGAGAGAGAGAGAGAGAGAGAGAGAGGCAGACACACAGGCAGAGGGAGAAGCAGGCTCCATGCAGGGAGCCAGACATGGGATTCGATACACCCTGGGCTGAAGGCAGCACTAAACCACTGAGCCACCGGGGCTGCCCTGGTGAACTGATTTTCAACAAGGATGCCAAGCCCGTTCAATGGGGAAAAAAGTCTTTTCAACAAATGGTGCTGCAAAAACTAGATGTCTGCATACAAAATGAAGTTGGACACTTACTCCAGACTATGTATAAAAAAATTAACTCAAAATGGATAAAAGTCCCAAATAAAAAAACTAAAGCTATTAAACTGGGTGGAGTTCAGGACATGCTACTCCAAATCTGGCACCCTGGCATACTGAATATCTTTTTTAAAAAATATTTATTTCTGTGTCTCTGCCTCTCTCTCTCTCACTCTTTCTCTCTCTGCCTCTCATGAATAAATAAATAAATAATATGTATTTATTTGAGAGAGAAAAAAATCTATTTATTTATTTGCATGGGGAAAGGAGCAGAGGAAGAGAGAGAAAAGCAGGCAGATTCCCCAATGAACATGGAGCCTGACAAGGGACTGGACACAGGGCTCCATCCTACAACCCTGAGACCATAACCCAAAATCAAGAGTTGGACGCCTAATCAACTGAGCCACCCAGATGCCTTTAGCATACCGTATATCTTAAGCAGAAGTCAGAAAACAACAGAAGCAGAGAAGCAACTTTCATCTCTTATTCTCTCTCTTCTTCCTGGAAAGAAGAGAAATCTCCTGGGTGAAAGGTACCCTCCCTGTATCAGGATAAAATGAGACACTCTTATCACCAGAGACAGGGAATTTAGGGCTGAGAAGGCATATAAACAAACCTTGTTAAACTAATTCTTATCTTCCAAATTACTTCGTAATTATCCACCTCTAGCCCAAACCCCTTTGTCTCATCAATTCTTCACAAATTTACTGTTTTTGGCTAAAAGGCATAAAAGTTTCCTGTTCTGGGCCTTGTGGGTTTTATTGTCTTATAGAAGGCTTCCATGTACACATAAAAATGCAGTAAAATGTGTGTGCTTTTCTCCTGTTATTCTGCCTTTGTTAGTTTAATTTTCAGTCCCAGCTTGGGATCCTAATAGGGCTGAAGAAAACTTTTTCCTCTCCTACAAACTCTTAAAAATAAATTTTCATGATCTTGGATTTGGCAATGTGTGTTTTTTTTTGCTGTTGTTGTTTTTAAAGAGAGCACATGTGCAAGCAGGAGAGGGTCAGAGAGGGAAAGAGAGAATCTTTTTTTTTTTTCATGCAGTTTTATTTTATTTTATTATTTTATTTTATTTTTAAGGATTTTATTTATTTATTCATGAGAGACACAGGCAGAGGGAGAAGCAGGCTCCATGCAGGGAGCCCGATGCGGGACTCGATCCCAGGACTCCAGGATCACGCCCTGGGCAGAAGGCAGGTGCTAAACCACTGAGCCACCCAGGGATCCCTGGAAAGAGAGAATCTTAAGCAGGCTCCATGCCCAGTGCAGAACCAGACATGGGGCTCAAATCTCACAACCCTGAGATTATGATCTGATTCAAAATCAAGAATCAGACACTCAACTAAATGAGCTACTTAGGTATAGTCTTTTTTTTTTTTAGGTGTAGTCTTTAAGTCTACTTAAGCCTAAGTCTTTAAGACTACTTTAAAGTAGTCTTAAAGACTACTTTAAAAAAATAAGATCTGAAAAAAAAAAAGATCTTAAAAAAAAAAAAACCCACTTTAGATATACAGATACCTGTAGACTAAAAGTAAATGATTAGAGAAGTATCTACCATGCTATACCATGGTAACACTAACCAAAAGAAACCAAGAATAGCTATATTTATTTTAGAAAGCAGATGTCAGACTAAGGAAATTATCAGGGATAAAGAGGGACATTACATAATGATTAAGAGGTCAGTTCCCCAAAAAGACATAATAGTTCCTAACATGTATGTCCTGACAAAAGAGCATCTAACTATATGAGGCAAAACTGCAAGGAGAAATAGATGACTTCACTATATTTGGAGTCTTTAGCAGCTAATAAAAATGAACAGATCCAGTAGACAAAACCATTAAGAACAGAGATGAACTCAATAACACCATCAATCAACTAGATATAATGGGTATCTATAGACTACTTCATCCAAAAACAGCAGAATTATGTTCTGAGCACTGGCCGTGGAGCCTGTTTAAGATTTTCTTTCTCCCTTTGTCCCTTTGCACTCATGACGCTCACTCTCTCTTATATATATATAAAAAAAGGACACCTGGGTGGCTCAGTTGATTAATCTTTGGCTCAGGTCATGATCCCAGGGACCTGGAATCAAGGCCCACACTGGGCTCCTTGCTGAGTGGGGAGCCTGCTTCTCCCATTCCCTCTGCCTGCCACTCTCCCTGCTTGTGCTCTCTGTTGAATGAATGAATGAATGAATGAAATCTTTAAAAAAAAAGTTATTCTGACACCCGTTAAAATAGTAAGGAAGACTTTATTCAAGAACATAGCAATAAGGGTTTTGCAATAGGGAAAGAGATTGGTCTTAACCCCAAATACAAGGACACATGGGGATTTATACCCAAGAAGCAGGGTGTCAGTGAATGAAAAATTATTAGGAGAAAAAATAAAGAAAGAAAAAGAAAAAAAAAGAAAAAAAGAAAAATTATTAGAAGACATCAAGGGTAGGATTCTTGCTAACATGACCTAGCAGAATTCTTGCTACAGGCAGGTCAATGACATAACATTTAAAGTGGGGAATAAGGAACTTGAGATGTCAAGGGTGATCAGATTTTAAGGGTGGGAGATTCTTTCTAAACTAATTTACAGGATACTATTGTACCCCTATGTTCACAGCAGCATTACTTACAGTATGAAAGGCCAAAGACAGGTATGTGGGTGAAGGTTGAGGCCAATTCAAAAAGGCTCAGAGGAGGCTGAGTAAAGTTTGATCAAAGAGTCTCTGTCATGTGTAATATTTATCAAAATTTAAAATGTCCATATTTGGGGATCCGTGGGTGGCTCAGTGGTTTGGCGCCTGTCTTTGGCCCAGGGCGTGATCCTGGAGTCCTGGGATTGAGTCCCACATCGGGCTCCCTGCATGGAGCCTGCCTCTCCCTTTGCCTGTGTCTCTGCCTCTCTCTCTCTCTCTCTCTCTCCCTTTGTGTGTGTCTCTCATGAATGAATAAATAAAATCTTTAAAAAAAATGTACATATTCTTTAACATAATTCTAATACTTAGAAGTTATTCCATAAACAGGGGTACCTGGGTGGCTCAGCTGGTTAAGCATCTGACTAAGGTCATGATCTTAGGTCCTGGGGCTCTGAACTCAGTGGGGAGCCCACTTTTCCTTCTCCCTCTACCCCATCTCCAGCTCATGCTTTCTTTCTCTCTCTCTCAAATAAATAAATAAAATCTTAAAAAAAAAAATTTACCCAGAAACATACTTGAAATTTACCCTAAGATGATATATGTAAGGATTATCCTCAAACCATTGTTAATAATACCATCTAAAAGACCACCAATAAGAGGATTGGTTAAATAGAGGCAGTTTTCCCAATTTTTTTTTATGTAGTAGAGTACGCAGAACATTCATCTTGTAAAATGAAATTCTATTCCCATTAAACAATAATTTCCCATTTTCCCCTTTCCCCACAAGCCCTCATAACCACTATTCTACTTTATGTCTCTGAGTCTGACTACTCTTCACATCTCATATAAGTGGAATCATACAGCATGTCTTTTTTTGACTGGTTTATTCCACTTAACATAATGTCCTCAAGATTCATCCAAGTTGTAGCATATGTCAGAATTTCTTTCCTTTCTAAGTATGAATAATATTACATTGTATGTGTATACCACATTTTGCTTATTTATTCATTCATCAATGAATGTTGCTTCCATGTTTTAGGTAATACAAATAATGCTGCTATGAACACAGGCTTACAAATATCTCTTCAAAATCCTGCTTTCAATTCTTCTGGTAATATACACAAAAGTGGAATTGCTGGGTCATATGGTAATTCTATTTTCAATTTTTCGAGGAGCGCCATACTGTTTTCTGAGGCAACTGTACCATTTTACATTCACACCAACAGTAAAAACACCTTCTTAAAATGAAATAATATGCAGCTGAATAAAAAGGTTTATCCACATGTGGTGATATAGAAAGATACGCAAAACACCAAGCAAAAAAAAAAAAATCAGAATATTACAGTATTACCCCACTAAAAATATTAAAAATGGGTAGACAGGACCACCTGGGTGGCTCAGTGGTTTAGTGTCTGCCTTTGGCTCAGCGTGTGATCCTGGGGGTCCTCAGATTGAGTCCGCATTGGGCTCTCCACCAGGGAGCCTACTTCTCCCTCTGCCTGTCTCTGCATCTTTCATGAATTAAAAAAAAAAAGAAAAAAATGGGTAGACAGATATTGCAACATGCATAAAAAATTTTTTGAGAAGACACACAAGAAACAATAGTAGTCAACTTTAGGGAGAGGTACTAGGATGCAGTAGAACGGAAGTTTTATTTTTCACATATAACCTTCTACAGAATTTGTTTGTTAGAAGCTATTCCACTATTACTGGAGGAAGAACCTCTTCCTATATTATTTCAATTTCATACTTTGGGCATAAAATATATATGCATATATGTTAAATATCTGTAAGTATAAATAAATTGTAGGACAAGGAAGGAAGAGATTTTTGAACAGGCTTATGCCACTATACAATTTACTTATTTTTCATGCTAATCAAACACCTCCAAAGATATTCCAAAGGTTAGCTGTATTTCAATCGTTTGAGCCATACCTTTGAATGTTCCGAAAGAAAGTCTGGCAGGAGATAAACTTGTGCCAATAGTTCTGTGTAGTCACGACAACGAAAATAGTAAATATGGGAAAGAATATTTTCAAGAGTGAAATCCTCCAAAGCTTTTGAGTGCTCTAAAATAAACAAAACAATCTTAATTTAGTTTTACTTGTTTTGAGTATATTGATATTATAGGAAGAAAATACCTTTTAATAATAAAATGCTTCACTGTGAATACAACTCTTCACTTTAATTGAAAGATAACAAAATTATAACAAATTTGCTATAAACTACCATTGCATAATTCCTGACCTCTTATTTTCACCTTTTCCACTAGTTCCTTAAACACTAAACTATCTAGAAATTCTTTATACACATATACAATTAGAGGTTTAATACCTGACTTTTCATATTTCTATTATTGGTTTCCATTGAATAGAAGTAACATAATGGAATTTCTCCTTTCTTGTTTTTTTTCATAGGATGCAAATTAGGTTAACAATAAAAAAAAGAGGGATCCCTGGGTGGCGCAGCGGTTTGGCGCCTGCCTTTGGCCCAGGGCGCGATCCTGGAGACCCGGGATCAAATCCCACGTCGGGCTCCCGGTGCATGGAGCCTGCTTCTCTCTCTGCCTGCGTCTCTGCCTCTCTCTCTCTCTCTCTCTCTCTCTCTCTGTGACTATCATAAATAAATAAAAATTAAAAAAAAAAAAAAACAATAAAAAAAGAAGCATCTTTTTCCCTTTTGGTAACTTTTTTCCATTATTTCTTTAGCATACTTTTATATTTAAGTAGAAACAATATAAAATTCTTCTTAGATTATATATTTTTTTAAAAAAGCAGTTTTAGGGGGCAGCCCGGGTGGCTTAGCGGTTTAGTGCTGCCTTCAGCCCAGGGCCTGATCCTGGAGAACCAGGATCAAGTCCCATGTCAGGCTCCCTGCATGGAGCCTGCTTCTCCCTCTGCCTGTGTCTCTGCCTCTCTCTCTCTTTCTCTCATGAATAAATAAATAAAATCTTAAAAAAAATAAAAATAAAAAGCAGTTTTAGGAGGGTACCTGGGTGGCTCAGTTGGTTAAGCTCAGGTCTTGATCTCAGGATGGTAAGACTTGAGTCCTGCATCCAGCTCTGCACTTAGCAGGACATCTGCTTGAGATTCTCTCCCACTGCCCCTCCCCCCTGCTTATGCACTTTCAAATAAATAAATCTTAAAAAAAAAAAACAAAAAACAGACGCAGCCCAGGTGGCTCAGCGGTTTAGCACCACCTTCAGCTCAGGGCCTGATCCTGGCGATACGGGACCAAGTCCCACGTCAGGCTACCTGCATGGAGCCTGCTTCTCCCTCTGCCTGTGTCTCTGCCTCTCTCTCTCTCTCTCTGTGTCTCTCATGAAAAAATAAATAAAATCTTTAAAAACAAAATAAAACAAAAAACAAACAACGGTTTGGTTTTATACATATTTCTGAGATAAACCAGTTAAAAATTACTGTACTTTAAAACATACTTGACCTTTTTTTCATACTTGTTTTAACTTGTTTCATACTTGTTTTAACATTGAAAAAATACACATGAAATTAAATTTCAGAAAGCAGTGACTTTTGCAAATATAAAAGTTCACCTCTAACCAAAAAAAATAACAGCTTAATCACATAGCAATCATTAAAAACTTTATATCCCAATGCTATACCTATAATATCTACAGTAAGGTTGTGGTTTCTTTTTAAATAATTTATTTGACAGAGAGACAGCATGTCTGTAAGTGCAAGCAGGGGAGCGGTAGGCAGAGGGAGAGTGAGAAGCAGGCTCCTTACAGAGAAGGGAGCCTAATCCCAGGACCCTGGGATCTTGACCTGAGCCAAAGGCAGATGTTTAACTGAATGAGCCACCCAGGTGCCCCTACAATAAGATTTTAAGACACTATTTCAGGGGCACCTGGGTGGCTCAGTAGTTGAATGTCTGCCCGTAGTGATCCTGGGGTCCTGGGATTGAGCCTTGCATTGGACTCCCCACAAGGAGCCTGCTTCTCCCTCTCCCTATGTCTCTGTCTCTTTCTGTGTCTCTCATGAATAAATAAATAAAATCTTAAAGAAAAAAGGCACTATTACAAATACACATTGTGTCATGGGTAGCTTTAAGGACTTTCAGTAGACATATTGGTCATTAGTTAAAAAAGACACCTAGTACGCATATGAAAATTAAAATAGCCAGCTATTACACTCATTTAAAGGGAATACAAGAATCCTATGAAAAGTATTGTTTTTTAAAATTATTAAAGAATGGGATCCCTGGGTGGCGCAGCGGTTTGGCGCCTGCCTTTGGCCCAGGGCGCGATCCTGGAGACCCAGGATCGAATCCCACATCAGGCTCCCGGTGCATGGAGCCTGCTTCTCCCTCTGCCTGTGTCTCTGCCTCTCTCTCTCTCTCTCTGTGACTATCATAAATAAATAAAAATTAAAAAAAAAAAATTATTAAAGAATGAGGACTGCACATCCAAAAAATAAACTAGAACAGTCAAAGCAGAAACCAGTTAATTTCCTAAGTAATTAAAATGACAAGAACTTGAATACCTTTAAGTATTTAAATCATTTAAATTAAAATTACCCCCCAAAAAGAAAAAAATTACCCATATGTTTTCTTAAAAAAATCAAATAATATTTCTACATGACAAGATCAAAAAAACTTCCCAAACACTTTAATACAATTAACACAGTCATGAAGTCCATTACATTCTACTCAGAGTCCCATAAGGTCATTCAGTAATGTTCCAAACATTTCTAACATGGTTTTTCAGAGCTAACTTTGGTGGGGTGCCTGGGTGGCTCAGATGGTTAAGTGGCTGCTTTCAGCTCAGGTCATATTAGGGTCCTGGGATCAAGTCCCAAGTGGGGCTCCTTGCTCAGCGAGGATTCTGCTTTTCCCTTTGCCCCTTCCCTCTCTCTCAAATAAATACATAAAAAATACATAAAATCTTTAAAAAAAAAAAAGCTACCTTTGGTTCTTTGAAAAACCAGTATGGAAGTCAATATAAACTAAATGCAATGAATCACTGAATGCATTGAAACAACATTTACTTACATTAAGTTGTCTAATATCAGTTTACACCTGGCAGGTCAGAGCATGATGATCTGAAGTGATACAGTGAAATATACACACAAGTTTTGGCTCAGAGCTTCTGCATTAAGAAGTGAGGGTAGGGCACCTAGGTGGCTCAGTCAGTTGGGCATCTGCCTTCAGCTCAGGTCATGATCCCAGGGTCCAGAGATCAAGGCCCCACATATCTAGGCTCCTGCTCAGCTAAGAGTCTGCTTCTCCCTCTCCCTTTGCCCCTCCCCCCACTCATGCTCACTCTCTCTCAGTTCTATCTCAAATAGATAAAATCTTTAAAAAAAAAAAAAAGAACTGAGGACCATAAAAGAATAAAAGGCCAGTCTAGGCTGTGGCATTTCTAAGTCTATAACAATAGGACACTGTCAAGTCATTTAAGCTTCATGTTCCAAATGGTCTCTTGCTGAGGCTTGAGAGGTACAAATGCAAATTACTTTTATCATACAGAAAAAAAGAAGACAGATCACTTGATAACTTACCCTCTCCCATATGTCTTCCTGCAATAAGGTGAAGGTGTTGAATGCAGGCAGTAGCAAGGTCTACAACTCTATCAACCATAAAACTTCCTTCAGTATCAATAAAAACTGCTTCGCCCTCCACTCCTCCAAAACATTCTGGTATCTGCACATCTACTGCCAACTGCATACTGTCAAGAGAAAGTTGAATGACCAAATTCATTATCATAATCATCTAAGGCCGTGTTTTTCAAACTTTACATCACCACCCACTAGGTAACACCATTAGGCAACAGAGATGGCTAACTTTCTGCTCCAAATATATGTGAACCAACTGATATGTGGATTAGGGGAAGGCTTACCCATAAAGCCATGATTAAGGACTTCTTAGTGGTTTTTAGGCCTCAAGAGATAAAATCCCTTCTTATACTAAATCTATCTCTGAATATATTCCCAGGAATTAACTATATAATAAAATAGAAGACTACTGGTTTACCCTAAAATCACTTTACAATGTTGCAAAAGAAACATTTTTGGATACCAAAATAATTACACCAGTTTATCAAGATGGGGTACTGAAATAACACAAATGGTAAACTGATTTTTGTTTCATATGCACACATACACCCTACAAAAAAATCAAGAGCAGATACATGCCTTTTTTGGTCTCCTGAATGTAGACCCAGAGCACCATATTCTATTACTTACATAAAATGCTATTAAGCCTACCCTTAAGAGGGGAACATTTTACTTTACCATAACTGTGTTTTTCCAACACCCGGTACACCACAAATTTCTGTTGTTTTGGTTAAGGGTATTCCACCCCCAAGAATATTATCTAGTGCTGAACAGAAGGTAATTATGAAGCTCTGGGTATGCTCCTGCTCAAGAAGTTCCAGTGCTGTACACTTCTTGCCTGACTCAGCTGTAGCAGCATATCTTGGTTTATTTGTGAGACATTCTCTTCTTATAATTTGCAGAGTTTCTAAGGCTTCCTCTTTAGATATCCCAACTTCTGAAAGTAAAAGAAAAAAAGAAAAATCTAAACCCTGATTTTAGAAATTGAAGTCTTAACTATGGGGTTGTCTTCATTAATTTTAATTTTTAGATAGTAAGAGTGATGCCAAGAGTAAAGAAACATAAAAATGAAACATTCCATTAACTATTGAATTTATCAAGCTAATAAAGGCATTCATCTATATTTTCTTAGTCTCTACACACTTAAAAGATTTATTACCTCAAAAACAGAATTCAGAAACCTAAACCTCTAAAGCATTTGAGTACCTACAAGACTATCAATAAAAATGTACTGGCAGTCTGTCCTTTAATTATCCCCTTTGGAAAAAAAAAAATTAATTATCCCTTTTGGGGCAGCCCAGGTGGCTCAGCAGTTTGGTGCCGCCTTCAACCCAGGGCGTGATCCTGGAGACGCAGGATCAAGTCCCATGTCGGGCTCCCGGCATGGAGCCTGCTTCTCCCTCTGCCTGTGTCTGTTCCTCTCTGTGTGTGTGTGTGTGTGTGTGTGTGTGTGTCTCATGAATAAATAAATAAAATCTTTAAAAATAATAATAATTATTATCCCTTTTGGTCTTATGAAGTCACAGTTATCTTAATCTAATAAGGTATTTATTTTTCAGAAGAGAATGAAAATGGTCTCTAACTGCCTAAAACAAGATTTAACTTTAAGAAGTACATGTGCATGTATCATTCATAATAAAAACTTTTCATGGAAACATTGCCATGAAATATTCCCATACCAGTCCAACTTATTTAATGAGAACAATTATTTGATGAACAATACTTTAAACAATGCATTTATGCTTCCTCAACTATACAATTTCATTCCTATCAGACAATATGGCTTGAGAAAAGAAAATGGCAGTTACAAAACAAACTGCTAATGAAAGAAATTATGGTTAAGATGACATCACTTATGAGTTTGATAGGTCAGTGCCTGATTTGGTTGGGATTTGAACATAAATTTGGTGCTAATAAAGGACAATAAAGGTGATACGGAAATGAAAAGCCTATCCAATTAAAATCCTCAATTCTGGGGGCAGCCTGGGTGGCTCCGCGGTTCAGCTCCGCCTTTGGCCCAGGGCGTGATCCTGGAGACCTGGGACCAAGTCCGTGTCGGGCTCCCTGAATGGAGCCTGCTTCTCCCTCTGCCTGTGTCTCTGCCTGCCTCTCTCTCTCTCTCTGTATGTCTCTCACGAATAAATAAATAAAATATTTTTTTAAAAAAGAAACTGATATATAAAAATCACAATAACATACAAATTTACAATGAGAACCATTAACTTCCATTGAGACCGGACATTTGCAATGATATGGCTGAAACTAAAGTAACTGGGATCCAATTTATCAACTGGTTGATAATTGATGTACATGGAATCAGATAAGAGACCCGATCATGTCCCATGTCAGGCACCCTGCATGGAGCCTGCTTCTCTCTCTGCCTGTGTCTCTACCTCTCTCTCTCTCTCTGTGTGTCTCTCATGAATAAATAAATGAATTTAAAAATAATAATAATAAAATAAAATCCTCAACTCTGGAGTCAGTTTCTTGGGCTTGTAAACCCTGACTGAACGAACCACTTACTATGTAGGTACTTAGTATGGACAAGTTAACTTTTTTTGCCTCAGATTCTTTTCTACTGTAAAACTGAAGATAATACATGTTGAAAAGCTCAGTAGAGGGATCCCTGGGTGGCTCAGGGGTTGAGTGTCTGCCTTTTGGCTCAGGGCGTAATCCCGGGGTCCTGGGATGAAGTCCCACATCCGGCTCCCTGCAGGGAGCCTGCTTCTCTCTCTGCCTATTTCTCTGGCTCCCTCCCTCTTTGTCTCCCATGAATAAATAAATAAAATCTTAAAAAAAAAAAAAAGAAAGAAAGAAAAGCTCGTTAGAATACCGAGGCCATCCAGAAAGCTCCATAATTGTTTGCTATCAGTATCATGCAGATTCTTTTTTTTTTTTTCTGTATAACCAACTGTTTGGGAAAAAAAAAAGTGAAAGAGCCCATCAAACTTTGGGAAACTGTGCAGTATAAGCTTTAAAACAAATCGCTAACATTGAGTCTACAACATTGATTCTTGAGTAGCGAGTTAAAACCTCCGTATGTTCTATTAATAAGGGCAAGGGCTTAAAATTTTGTTCTATCTTAAGAGCAGTTCTGAGCACACCTTAGTGTAACATGTACAGTGAGAATGAGGGCAATACAGCGTCATTTTTGTTTACCTCATGATACGGTGGTTCCCTCCAATGTATAATCTACAGTGTTCTGGAATGAGAGGTTTGGGGTTTCTGGTTTTGTTTTTCTTTTTTTTCTTTTTTTAATTTTTTATTTATTTATGATAGTCACAGAGAGAGAGAGAGAGAGAGGCAGAGACATAGGCAGAGCGAGAAGCAGGCTCCATGCACCGGGAGCCCGACGTGGGATTCGATCCCCGGTCTCCAGGATCGCGCCCTGGGCCAAAGGCAGGCGCCAAACCGCTGCGCCACCCAGGGATCCCTGGTTTTGTTTTTCTAGTGAATTACAAAAGAGAAGCAATGTCTTTTTTCCATTGCTTTCTCCAGCTGCTGGGGATTCTGCTCCCTTTCTCGCTTAGTGTCTCCAGTCCTATCGCAAATCTTTCATTTCTTAAATATAATCCCTTGCCCCTCGGACTTTGGAACAGCTGAAACTAGACAAGCTGTCTGGGGACCAATTCTGGCCCGACAATTTCCTATCCTAGGCATCATGAAAAGTTACTTAACCTCCCCAAGCATCTGTTCCTTCATCAGTATATTGGACATAATAATCCACGTTAACAGGGTCCTTTGAGTAATCAATTAGATAATCCTCAGGATTCGGCAGGCACAGGTAGAGAAAACAATTAGTAAATGTTTTTAAGACCATATCTCTAACCCATTTACACCATGTTTAATTGGAGTCAAGGCGAGGTTTCACCTTGCAAACGCAGCCTTAGGAGGAGGAATCTGGCGGAGACTGGGCGGAAGCCTGAAGGCGGAAGAACCGCGATGGAGGCGACACCGACCGTGTCAGGCGCCGTGTGCCTGAGCTTGCCGTCGGAAGTCGTTACCTTTGCTTAGTTCACATGGTTTCACCTCTAGGAGTTCCTCAGCAGTTTGGAAACCTGCGGACACCAGCTTCACCCGCACCGCTGGGGACAGCGGGAAACTCACTAAATCCCGCTGCATTTCAAAACCCGGCGCCTACGCGCGCAATCCGCGCGCACCCACGGTTGCTAAACTGCAGCCTCCACTCCGCACGCCCGCGCGCGCGCCACGTGACGTCAGACGTAAGGCGGAAAGGGCGGGGTCTTGGGCCTGACTGCAGGCGGCCTTAGGCTTGTCCGCTCTGAGAAGAGTGCTGTATTCTCTCGTAGGCGCACCGTTTCTGTCGTGATTCTTACAAATCCCATTTACAGTTTCCCCATCAAACATACATCCTGACAGTAAAAAGATGGGTGGAGACCGCAAGATGGAGAACCAGGCCCTACACACCTCATTTCCAGCACTCAGCCCCGGGCCGTTGGGTGGAACCTCAAGGTTATTCATAGGAATGATATGACCGAATGGGGATAACGCACACACTGGCCAGTTACCGGTTTGGGATGTGAAATGGCCACATAAGGATTAATCGGCGTCTCCATTACACGGTTCCAGTTTCATGTCTTCTCACGTTGGGTGTCCCCCTTGCCTTCCCCCTTCGCCGTTCCCGCCCTCGCCCTCGCCCTCGCCCTCGCCCGCGCGAGGGATTGTGGGCCAGCCCCCCACCGCCACGCCACGAGGAGCCCTAGGCGTCCAATCCCCGCACCCACTGACGCCTTCCCCGCGAGTCTGGTCTGAAGCATGGTGGTTTCTGAGACCGTTGGTTCACGGCCTGCCTAGCTTAAGAAGTAGCTGGAAAAGTAAGCAAGTAATGTCTCAGTAGCGGGGTGGGCATGGGCTCCTCTTTCCTGAGAGGGAGTAATTGGGCTACGCAGGAGCTCCTGCTCTGGTACAGAGTTGAGAAGGGATCCCCTTCTAAAATAGAGAACTTTGAGGGAATTGAGGCGGTTTGGAAGGTGGTTTACGAAGTCTCTCTTTGCGTAAGTGAATGTGATTTCTTTAGGGGAGTAACTCGTTCACTACATATGTAAGATTGTTTTTTTAAAAATTTTTTCCCCAGCTTAAAGGAACTCCCTAAGTATTGCAAATCAGAGTCCTTTAAGTACGTAAGATCTAAGGAAGGAAACATATGTTGAGCACTTTAGCAAATCCCACACATTTCAAATGCTCACAACCGTAACCATGAGGAAAACAAGGACACAGAAGCTTAGAGCATAGTTTTCTTCAAGCCAAAATAAAAAACCTAGTACCCTTTCTTCTACCCTGACCTACCTCCAAATTGTGAGCTGCTTTAGGGTGGGGGCTTTGTGGGTAGAATTCGAGAAGTGTTTGTCCCCCATTTGGGAAGACAGGGAAAATCTGGTAGAACTGGTCAAAATGTGGATTGTCACTTGGTGCTGTGCTTAACTACTGGTATGAGTCCCACCTGCGCACACCGTGGACATTACGTAAATGTTCGCGAGGAGAATTCATGCATGTAAAGCTACCAGGGTCTTGGGTGAAGAGATGGTGTTAACCTATTTAAGGATAGTGCTTCAGTTAAGTTTGCGCAAACTGAGTGGAATCAGTCATGTTTAGGACTTTGTTTCACTGGCAGTGGCGAGTTAAAGTAGTCGACTCTATCTGTAGTCATAGAGTTATGTGTTATTAATATCTTATTCTGAGCCTTGAGTTGCCAATAATTATTGTTTTCGCATCATTCTTCACAGTTCTTTAATGCATTTTGCTCTAGTAAGGCTTTCAAACTAGGATTCAGGTTTATGAGGCCAGGTACCGGGAACTAAACAAAGCTATGGGATTTTTATGGAAAATACTCCTGTGGTGTCAGATTCTCTCAATTTTTTTTTTAAGAGAGAGAAGAATTGAATTTTAACTGGTAAGCCCTTTAAAATATTTTATATTAAATAAATTTTAATGTATTGTAAAGTAAAATGTAAACATAAAATAAATTTTTGAATAAACATAAAACTTGGAAGATCCAGTTTAAACTGGATACCTGGGCAGCCCGGGTGGCCCAGCGGTTTAGTGCCGCCTTCAGCCCAGGGCGTGATCCTGGAGACCCGGGCTCCCTGCATGGGGTCTGCTTCTCTCCCTCTGTGTCTCTGCCTGTCTCTGCCTCTCTGTGTGTGTCTCTCATGAATAAATAAAATCTTAAAAAAAAAAAAAAAAAACTAGATACCTCAGTAGTCTCCCAAAGCCTCCTAGGAATATGTCATATGTCTTTTTTTCCATTGCAATTTGGCATTAGTTGATGAGAAAGTTTGAGAGGCACTGCTGTGCACAAATGAGCATGAACCTTGGAGTCATACGAATTTGGATTTGTAACACATCTCTGAAATTACCAACTGTGAGCCTTGCAGCAAGTTATCAGTTTCCTCACATGCAAGTAAAAGGTAATAATTAGTGGGATTATTGGAAAGATCACATTAACAAATATAAAATGTTTAGCACAGAAAAGGTCCGTAATAAATTTTAGTTTCTTTCTCCATTTTAAAATACTGTACATCTTTCTTCAGTTGATTAAAGCTTTATTAAACACCAGCTTGGGGATCCCTGGGTGGCACAGCGGTTTAGCGCCTGCCTTTGGCCCAGGGCGTGATCCTGGAAACTAGGGATTGAATCCCACATCGGGCTCCCAGTGCATGGAGCCTGCTTCTCCCTCTGCCTGTGTCTCTGCCTCTCTCTCTCTCTCTCTCTCTCTCTCTCTCTCTGTGACTATCATAAATAAATAAATAAATAAAATAAAATAAAATAAAATAAATAAATAAACACCTAGCTCAGCAGAGTGCTAATCCTGAGACATTTTTTAAGTGCCTATAGTTTTGTTTTTTTTTTTAATTTTTATTTATTTATGATAGTCACAGAGAGAGAGAGAGGCAGAGACACAGGCAGAGGGAGAAGCAGGCTCCATGCACCGGGAGCCCGACGTGGGATTCGATCCCGGGTCTCCAGGATCGCGCCCTGGGCCAAAGGCAGGCGCCAAACCGCTGCGCCACCCAGGGATCCCAAGTGCCTATAGTTATAAAGTACCAAAGAAAAGTTCTTTTACACATTTTATTTAACTTGATGCTTTCAATTATCTTGTGAACAGTTTACTTGGATTACTATTTAAAATTAGAAGATTGGCTCATTTAAGCAAGATTAAATATTTATAAAGTGCTAATATGTGCATGGAGATATGGCAAGTGACAATTTCTGCTCTTGAGCATATCATCAGTCAGGATCATTATTGAGTATTTCTGGCTTTCATTGTTATCTAGATAGGATACTAAGGGTGGGAATGACCTATTATTGCCAATATCTATAGTTAATCTAAGTATTCAGGTGAGATATTTTCATGCTAACTGGGCTATTTTCTAGACATATAGTAGAGGAGCAATCTGAATTTTTGTTTTATAGCTCAGGAGAGATTTATTTTCTTTAAAAATACAGAACTTCTAAAAATGGTGACCTTGAATGTTCAAGTGGATTTGGGAATGGAAAGAGAAATGAATGCTGTTCTGACCGAGAAAAACTTTGAATTAAGGCTTAGCTTTAAAGGTGGTTATGATAAAACTTAAAGCCTCAGACACATATATTTGGAGTATCAATATCAATTATACAAAGCCTTATACATAGTAGGAGCTCAATATTTGTTTGTTGTCCACAAACTCTTGAAACCTCATTTGTGATGCCACACTTCAGATTTTCTTCCTTATCTATCTGGCTTTTCTGTCTCCCTTGGAAGCTCATCTTCCATAATCTGGCCCTGAAATGTGACAGGTCTTTTAAGACCTATAGCAGACCTTTTGCTGACTATTCTGTTCTGCTCTCTCTCTCATTCGAATTCTCTATCTTATTCACATTGACAGTTCAATGACTATATGCCAATAATTCTTTTTTAAAGATTTTATTTATCTGGGATCCCTGGGTGGCTCAGCGGTTTAGCACCTGCCTTCAGCCCAGGGAGGGATCCTGGAGTCCCGGGATCAAGTCCCTTATTGGGCTCCCTGCATGGAGTCTGCTGCTTCTCCCTCTGCCTGTCTCTGCGCCTCTCTCTCCCTCCCTCTCTCTCTCTCTGTCTCTCATGAATAAATAAAATCTTTAAAAATAAATTTTAAAAAATATTTTATTTGTTTGTTTGTTTGTTTGTTTGTTTATTTATTTATTTATTTATTTGAGAGAGAGAGAAAGCACGTGCCCCACTGGGGAGAGGGGCAGAAGGAGAGGGAGAGGGACAAGCAGATTCCTCACTTAGAGTAAAGCCCAATGCAGGGCAAGACCTCAATGCAGGGTATGATCCCAGGACCCTGAGATCATGAGAGATTATGACTTCAGCAGAAGTCATACATTTAACTCACTGAGCCACCTAGGCACCCCAATTCTTAAAAAATTTATATTTCTAGCCCTGCCCTGTTTTCTCACCTCCACATGCAAGTATCTGATTGCCTACTGGACAGTGCAAAGGTCTTCGACTCAGCTTTTTTTTTTTTTTTTAGATTTTATTAGCATGCATATGAGTGTGGGGTAATAGTAGAGGGGGAAACAGACTCCCCACAATTGCCAGACTTGCACTTGATTCCAGGACTCTAGCATCACAACCTGAGTTGAAAGCAAACTCTTAACCAACTGAGCCATTCACGTGCCCCTCTAACTCAGGCCGTCTTTTTTTTCTTTTTTTTTTTCTTTTTTTTTTTTTTATGATAGAGAGAGAGAGAGAGAGAGGCAGAGACACAGGCAGAAGCATAAGCAGACGCCATGCCAGGAGCCGGACGCGGGACTCGATCTGGGACTCCAGGATTGCGCCCTGGGCCAAAGGCAGGCGCCAAACCGCTGACCCACCCAGGGGTCCCAACTCAGGCCATCTTAAACCTATCTCATTATCTTCCTCAGCCCACTGCCAAAACCTGTCTCTTGCTGCATTCCCTACCTCCATGAATTGAATATCCATCCTTCCATGTGTACATACTAGAAACCTAGAAATATTCTCAACACCTCCTTCCCTTTCATTCCCCAGTTCAATGCATTATACAGATTCTATTAAGTTTCTCTTTAACATATCTTGATTCTGTTCATGCCTCTTCCTCCAGGCCAAGCTCCCATCATTTTGCTTATAGGTACTCAAGATCCTAGCTAGTCTCTGTACATCTTGTCATCTCCTCCCCCCGTCTGTTCTCTAATACTGCAACCAGAATGTTCTTTCTACAGTACAGTTCTACATTTCAGCTCATGTCACTTCCTATTTTGCTCCTAGGATACAGACCAAATTTCTTAGTAAGACTCAAATCTCCCTTTTAAGATTCTCACGGTACCAAGTGCCTCTGTGTCATCATTTACTTAACATGTCTGTCTCCCTAACTAGATTGAAAACTTAAGTAGAGTGAGACCATGTGGATTTTACTTCCTATTGTTTTCCTAGAGCCCCTAACCCAGTGTATGGTTTTAGTAGGTGCTAAGTAGATATGTGTTTAAAAAAAAAAAAAAAAAAAAAAAAGGATGGTTAGATGATTGATCTGTACCTTTCTCCATATATTTTTCTTTTTTAAAAAGATTTTATTTATTTATTCATAAGAGATCTGAGAAAGAGAGAGACAGGCAGAGGGAGAAGCAGACTTCCCGCAGGGAGCCCGATGCTGGACTCGATCCCAGGACTCCAGGATCATGACCTGAGCCAAAGGCAGATGCCCAACCACTGAGCCACTCAGGTGTCCCTCTCCCTATATTTTTCTATTTGTACTTTAAATATGGTGGTAGTGCCTGGTTGGGTTCCCTGCTCAGCAAGGAGTCTCTTCTCCCTCTGCTCCTGCCCCTGCTTGTGATATCTCTCTCTTATGTTCTCTCAGATAAATGGAAGAAATCTTAAAAAAAATAAATATGGTGAAAAATATAAATTTGTAGTAAGCATATACTTGTAGAAGACAAGATCTAGAAAATATAAAGAAGAAACTAAAACTCACATTTTCTATTTAACTCATAGGTAATGTTAACATTTTGGGTTATTTTAATCTTTCTACAAGTTCATATAATGTATTTATTTTACATATTTATGGTCAAATTGTAAATAAACGTGTATATATTTTTTCACTTAGTATTTTGTCAGAAGCTTTCTCCCATGTAATTACAAATTATTTGAAAATTAAACTTAAGGGTTGCATACGTTCCTGAGGCCCATGTTTCTAATAAGTGGCCTATCACTATACAGTTTAATTATTACGTTTATTTGCTATGATAAAATAGCATAGTCTCTCTCTCTCTTTCTCTCTCTCTCAGTATTTTCTAGAAGTAGAATTCTTGGGTCAGAGAGTACGCACATTTTCATTTTGAATCATATTGCCAAATGTTTGTACCACTTACACTCCTACTAACAGCATTTGAGGGCTAATTTTCCTACCTCCACCCGAACACTGGCCTTTGAGTCTTTAAATATTTTTTCCTTTGGGAAATAAATAAATAAATAAATAAATAAATAAATAAATAAATAAATAATTTTTTCCTTTGTTATTGAGGTATAATTGATTTTAACTGGTTATTATCTTTTATTATTAAGTTAAAAATTTTATATGGTTTTATTGGGCAAATATATCTTATTATAACTCATTTATATCCCTTGCCCACTTTTAATTTGTAAAATGGTAAGATAACATAAAATTTATCATCTTAATCATTTTTAAATGTACAGTTCAATAGTGTTAATTATCTTCACAATGTTGTGAAACTGATCTCCAGAGCTTTTTTATCTTGCGGACTTGAAACTGTATACCCATTAAACAACAGCTTCTCATTCCCCCTTCCCTCAGCCACTGGCTACCACCATTCTACTTTGTTTCTATTAATTAATACTTATTAATTAATTAATACTCTTAATACTTTACAGAAGTGGAATCGTGTAGTATTTGTCTTTTTGTGACTGGTTTATTTCATAACCATAACATTAACATAATGTCCTGAAAGTTTATCCATATTGTAGCATATGTCAGAGTTTCCTTCCCTTTGAAGTCTGAGTAATATATGATTTTACTTTTATATCACATTTTGTTTATCCATTCATCTGTGGATAGACATGGGGGTTTCTTGCACTCTTGGCTATTGTGAATAATGGTGCTATGAACATCAGTACATTCTTTCCCACTTTATAACTGACATATTTTAATTTAAAATATATATTTGTAACATGTCTATTTTTTTATTATCAGAAACAACTAATATTTATTGTGCTTACTATAGGCCACATATTCTGCTCAGCTTTGACATCAAAACCCATGCTTTTATTCCATATGCTGCCTATCCTCTCTGATACGCATATTATATAGGCTGTTTGCCTAATCTGTATATTGCAAATATCTTCCCACTTTGTCATTTGTATTTAAAATTGGATATTTTTTACTTTGTTGACTTTTGTTGTATGCAGATTTAGTTGAAGTTTGTATTTAATTCTGACTTTGGTAACATGCTTAGAAATTAGAAAGTCTTTTCCAACTGGCAGGCTCTCAATTAGAAGAGCATGTGACTCTTGATCCCAGGATCATGAGTTTGAGCCCCTTTTTGGGTGCAGAAATCACTTACTTAAATAAACAAGAAAAAACATTTTAAATACTTTTCTTCAAAATCATAAACATAAATACCTGTATTTTTCTACATGAGGTTTATGACTTAATTTGGACATTTTAACCTATTGATTTTTAAAATATAAAGTAGAGGGGATCCCTGGGTGGCGCAGTGGTTTGGTGCCTGCCTTTGGCCCAGGGCGCGATCCTGGAGACCCAGGATCGAATCCCACGTCGGGCTCCCGGTGCATGGAGCCTGCTTCTCCCTCTGCCTGTGTCTCTGCCTCTCTCTCTCTCTCTGTGACTATCATAAATAAATAAAAATTAAAAAAAAAATAAATAAAATAAAATAAAATATAAAATAGAAAGTAATTTTTTTTCAGTGGTGAACCAATTTTCTAAGCACTCTTTAGGAGGTAATTAATTTTTGTCCTCACCTATAGGACATGCTATTTCTATCATATACTCTTATGTACTTAGGTCCTATATTCCTGTCATAAAACCTATTTAGTTATTGTGTATGTTATTTTAGTACCCTATTAGATCCAGTTCGTAAAGCTGTTATAGATTTAGCTAACAGGGCAGCCCTGGTGGTACAGCGGTTTAGCACTGCCTGCAGCCCAGGGCGTGATCCTGGAGACCCTGGATCGAGTCCCACGTCATGCTCTCTGTATGATGCCTGCTTCTCCCTCTGCCTGTGTCTCTGCCTCTCTCTCTATCTCTATGAATAAATAAATAAAATCTTAAAAAAAAAAGATTTAGCTAACAGTTTGTCTTTTTGTTTGTGAGATTAATCTGTGAGATTATTACATCTACTTTGGCTTTGGCAATAGTTTTTCAAGCTTTGTAAAAGGAACTAAAAAACTTTACTTTTTTCTGTGTTAACTTGTTATTATTTAACAAACACATGTATGTCCGTGTATTTTTCCAATCAAAGAAATGTGGCTCTCCTCAAGGTACTAAGGTTTGCAGGGCTTCTGTGAGGATTATAGCTCTAATGTCTTTCTTTTTTTTTTTTTTTTTTTTTTTTTTTTTTTTTTTTTTCTAAAACTCCTATAAATCTACATTTTTTTTTTTTTTTTTTTTATTGGTGTTCAATTTACTAACATACAGAATAACACCCAGTGCCCGTCACCCATTCACTCCCACCCCCCGCCCTCCTCCCCTTCTACCACCCCTAGTTCGTTTCCCAGAGTTAGCAGTCTTTACGTTCTGTCTCCCTTTCTGATATTTCCCACACATTTCTTCTCCCTTCCCTTATTTTCCCTTTCACTATTATTTATATTCCCCAAATGAATGAGAACATATAATGTTTGTCCTTCTCCGACTGACTTACTTCACTCAGCATAATACCCTCCAGTTCCATCCACGTTGAAGCAAATGGTGGGTATTTGTCATTTCTAATAGCTGAGTAATATTCCATTGTATACATAAACCACATCTTCTTTATCCATTCATCTTTCGTTGGACACCGAGGCTCCTTCCACAGTTTGGCTATCGTGGCCATTGCTGCTAGAAACATCGGGGTGCAGGTGTCCCGGCGTTTCATTGCATTTGTATCTTTGGGGTAAATCCCCAACAGTGCAATTGCTGGGTCGTAGGGCAGGTCTATTTTTAACTGTTTGAGGAACCTCCACACAGTTTTCCAGAGTGGCTGCACCAGTTCACAGTCCCACCAACAGTGTAAGAGGGTTCCCTTTTCTCCGCATCCTCTCCAACATTTGTTGTTTCCTGCCTTGTTAATTTTCCCCATTCTCACTGGTGTGAGGTGGTATCTCATTGTAGTTTTGATTTGTATTTCCCTGATGGCAAGTGATGCAGAGCATTTTCTCATATGCATGTTGGCCATGTCTATGTCTTCCTCTGTGAGATTTCTGTTCATGTCTTTTGCCCATTTCATGATTGGATTGTTTGTTTCTTTGGTGTTGAGTTTAATAAGTTCTTTATAGATCTTGGAAACTAGCCCTTTATCTGATATGTCATTTGCAAATATCTTCTCCCATTCTGTAGGTTGTCTTTGAGTTTTGTTGACTGTATCCTTTGCTGTGCAAAAGCTTCTTATCTTGATGAAGTCCCAATAGTTCATTTTTGCTTTTGTTTCTTTTGCCTTCGTGGATGTATCTTGCAAGAAGTTACTATGGCCGAGTTCAAAAAGGGTGTTGCCTGTGTTCTTCTCTAGGATTTTGATGGAATCTTGTCTCACATTTAGATCTTTCATCCATTTTGAGTTTATCTTTGTGTATGGTGCAAGAGAGTGGTCTAGTTTCATTCTTCTGCATGTGGATGTCCAATTTTCCCAGCACCATTTATTGAAGAGACTGTCTTTCTTCCAATGGATAGTCTTTCCTCCTTTATCGAATATTAGTTGCCCATAAAGTTCAGGGTCCACTTCTGGATTCTCTATTCTGTTCCACTGATCTATGTGTCTGTTTTTGTGCCAGTACCACACTGTCTTGATGACCACAGCTTTGTAGTACAACCTGAAATCTGGCATTGTGATGCCCCCAGATATGGTTTTCTTTTTTAAAATTTCCCTGGCTATTCGGGGTCTTTTCTGATTCCACACAAATCTTAAAATAATTTGTTCTAACTCTCTGAAGAAAGTCCATGGTATTTTGATAGGGATTGCATTAAACGTGTATATTGCCCTGGGTAACATTGACATTTTCACAATATTAATTCTGCCAATCCATGAGCATGGAATATTTTTCCATCTCTTTGTGTCTTCCTCAATTTCTTTCAGAAGTGTTCTATAGTTTTGAGGGTATAGATCCTTTACATCTTTGGTGAGGTTTATTCCTAGGTATCTTATGCTTTTGGGTGCAATTGTAAATGGGATTGACTCCTTAATTTCTCTTTCTTCAGTCTCATTGTTAGTGTATAGAAATGCCACTGACTTCTGGGCATTGATTTTGTATCCTGCCACGCTACCGAATTGCTGTATGAGTTCTAGCAATCTTGGGGTGGAGACTTTTGGGTTTTCTATGTAGAGTATCATGTCATCGGCGAAGAGGGAGAGTTTGACTTCTTCTTTGCCAATTTGAATGCCTTTAATGTCTTTTTGTTGTCTGATTGCTGAGGCTAGGACTAATGAACTTCAATCTCTGCTGTGCATGTATGATGTATTAAAGTGTTATCACCAGAGAGAATAGAAAAGATTGAGTATCTTAAAACTTCACTTGAAAAAATAAATCTTATTCTGTGACATGTTTTAAACAATAAAAAGACTTTGCTCTTAAAAAAAAAAAAAAAAAAAAAAAAAAAAAAAAAAAAAAAAAAAAAAAAAATGGGGAAGCACTAGGAGCCTTTCCCCTAAGATCAGGAACAAGACAGGGATGTCCACTCTCACCACTGCTGTTCTAATGTCTTTCTTAACCTGCTTGAGCTACAAGAAAGTGAGGGAAAGTCACCTTTTTGCCCTAAGGCATACTGTCTCAGATGAATGTTTTGATAAGTAAGGCAATAACAATGAAGTTCTTGTGAAATATTGAAACTAGCCTTGTGAAGAGTAGGGGCTGTTTAAGAGCTGTGTGTTACTTGTTTAAGAAAGCACTGCTGGGAGGTGTGGGTGGCTCAGTCAGCTCTGCCACAGAGCAAGCCCCACCTGGGGCTCCATGCTCAGCAGGAATTCTGCTTCTCCCTCTGTTCCAACCCCCCATTTGTGCTTTCTCACTTTGTCTCTCAAATAAATAAAATCTTTTTAAAAAAGAAGAAAAAAAGCACTGCTAGTCACACATCTAAAAATGGCAGTTTTTTGGGATCCCTGGGTGGCGCAGCGGTTTGGCGCCTGCCTTTGGCCCAGGGCGCGATCCTGGAGACCCGGGATGGAATCCCACATCAGGCTCCCGGTGCATGGAGCCTGCTTCTCCCTCTGCCTGTGTCTCTGCCTCTCTCTCTCTCTCTGTGACTATCATAAATAAATAAAAAATAAAAATAAATAAATAAATAAAAAATAAAAATGGCAGTTTTTTAAAAAAACTTTTTTTTCTTTTTTTTTTTTAAAGATGTTATTTATTAATTCGTGAGAGGCACAGAGAGAGAGGTAGAGACATAGGCAGAGGGAGAAGCAGGCTCCCTCAGGGAGTCCGATGGGACTTGATCCCAGGACCCCAGGATCATGACCTGAGCCAAAGGTAGACACTCAACCACTGAGCCACCTAGGCATCCCTGAAAATGGCAGTTTGAATTTAAGAGTTGTTTAGTGGTAACAGTAGTCTAGTTCATAGATACCACCTTTTTCCCTTACATGAGTGGTTCCTGCCAGATTTCAAGATCTCTTAACTTTAATTTCACAAAACATAGATATTTTATTTGTAGATTAGGTTGTATATGCATATATATATGTTTATGTATATGTGTCTATGGATATATATGCATATATATTATATAGTTCTTTGGGGGGAGAAAATCTATAAAAATCAAACTGGTGATTTTTTTTAAATAAAGAGTCAAAAGGTCAGATTTGAGGAATAGTTGCAGCTCCCATCAGAGTCTCTGCCTCCACTCTGCCCCAATATTTATTCTCTCTCCATCTGTACTTTAATAAGATTGTTTAAAATCAGCGTTATTTCTTCCAGTTCTAAAGATGTAAAACTCTGAAAAAAAAATAAAAATTCATTTTGAGGGATCCCTGGGTGGCTCAGCGGTTTAGTGCCTGCCTTCAGCCCAGGGCGTGGTCCTGGACTCCCAGGATCAGGTCCCATGTGGGGCTCCCTGCATGGAGCCTCCTTCCCCCTCTGCCTGTGTCTCTGCCTATCTCTCTATGTGTGTCTCTAATGAATTAATAAATAAAATCTTTGAAAAAAAATTCATTTTGGCAGAGAACACCAGAGGAGTCCTGTAAAATTGATTCTGGTGTGATCATGGAGAGACAATTGAACAGTTGGAACTTGGAAACTCCAATTTTAATTTACAGTGAAGGAGGAAGGATAGGATTAAGACTAATAATATTTATATGTGGATATGGTATTGGAATTATTAACCATTACCTGAGATAGGATTTGCTCTTATTGAAGAGTCTAATATGAGTCAAGGAGGGCACCTGGGTGGCTCAGTGGTTGAGCATCTGCCTTTGGCTCAGGGCATGATTCTAGGGTCCTGGGATCGAGTTCCACATTGGGATCCTCACAGGGAGCCTGCTTCTCCCTCTGCCTGTATCTCTGCCTCTCTGTTTCTCTCATGAATAAATAAAATAAAATCTTAATAAGAATCAAGGAGGGCTGGGCAGTTTCTTCTGGGATGGAGTCTTCAGTAGTCTTGTTCTGGATTTCGGAGACACCCATGAAAAAGAAAATGATGACGGATGACAGCTTGTATAATAGAACACAGGGGAGTTGGCACCCGGCAGGGCTAAGGATACTTAGAAACACAATTTATTGATGCTTGGGAAGGGAGACATTCTGGTCAGACAGGGGGCTTCCAATGGTGTGGACCATCATCACAATCCATCATCACACTCCAGCTCTGCACACCCCTGGGACTTCCCCAAATGTGTGTATAGGAAGGGGGTGCTGTGAGCTTTTCCCTAGTTAGCTTGCCTCAGAATTAGAACTAGTGTTTATACAACTGCTTTTTCAAGTAAGGGTGATCATTTGCTGTGTATTTGAAAGAGAGCATATTTTGTGCTTGTGCTTGAAGCCTTGAACAACCTATTTTTAGCAATACACGAATTGGATTTTCTTTGTCTTTTTTAAAGTTTGTTTATTTGTTTATGATAGACACACAGAGAGAGAGAGAGAGAGAGAGAGAGGCAGAGACACAGGATGGGGGAGAAGCAGGCTCCATGCCGGGAGCCCGACGCGGGACTCGATCGCGGGACTCGATCCCGGGACTCCGGGATCGCGCCCTGGGCCAAAGGCAGGCGCTAAACCGCTGAGCCACCCAGGGATCCCCGAATTGGATTTTCATATGTAGTTTTCCCAAATTTAATCTTTTTAGTCTTGGTCTTTCAATTACGTGGCTAGGGGCTTGCTGATCTGCGCCAGACATCAGTGACATCATTAGCTCCCAAACCTTGAAAGAAGGAACTAATTTATGTCATTTATCTTTAAATCTGTAGAGCATCTTTACCTTTGAGTTGTATTTGAACAGCACCAGTAGCTAGGAATATACGATACGCTAAATGAGATCAGCAAAAGGGGTGTGGAATATGTAGATAAGCGCAATGACTGCTGGTCATGCTTACACTGGGCTTCTAGTTCCAAGATTTTTGGCAATATCCAGATATATAAAATATTGCTGCATAGTAACTATAGTTTGAAGACTCTTTATTTCAGAGCAATGGCGTCGATAGAATGCATGAGAAAAGTAATCCTATCTTAAGAGTGACTTCCATCTGAGCGTGAGGTGCCGGGCAAGTACAGCAACTCATACTTACCTGGCAGGGGAGATACCATGATCACGAAGGTGGTTTTCCCAGGGCGAGGCTTATCCATTGCACTCCGGATGTGCTGACCCCTGCGATTTCCCCAAATGTGGGAAACTCGACTGCATAATTTGTGGTAGTGGGGGACTGCGTTCGCGCTTTCCCCTGGTTTTGTCGTTCAAGAAAAGGATTGGCTTTTATGTGATTAGTGGCTTTGGAAGGTTAGAGGCAGGCTGTATTTTAAGTAAGTACAGCTTGCTTAATTTTCAAGTTATTTGTGGTTATGAGGAGCTACACGTTCCTCGGTGATATCCAGTTTTTTTTTTTTTAAGATTTATTTATTCATTCAGAGAGCGAGAGAGAGGCAGGCTCCATGCAGGAAGCCCGACGCGGGACTCGATCCTAGGTTTCCAGGATCACACCCCGGGCTGCAGGCGGCGCTAAACAGCTGCGCCACCGGGGCTGCCCGATATCCACTTATAATAGGACTTCAAGGGTTTAAACTTCATGTATTTTTACTACTTTTTTTTTTTCTTTTTAGCTAAGGTTTTACTTATTCATGAGAGAGAAGCTGAGGGAGAAGAGAAGCAGGCTCCCTGAAGGGGACCTAGATGGTTGGACTTGAGACCTGAGCCAAAGGCAGATGCTCAACCACCGAGCTACCCAGGCGCCGCCCCTTTTCTACCTTCCTGATTTTCTGTAACCCTTTTGTTGTTAGGCATAAAAGGGACACCTGTGTCTGCCTCTCTGTATGTCTCTCATGAATAAATAAGATCTAATATATACATATTAGACATACAAGAATAATTGTAAGTTGTTTTTCCCATCCTAGAATCATTGGTCACACCTGTGTAATCATGCAAATTAAAGGCATACTTTCACAGGTTCTTGGGATTAAGGTGGACATTTTTGGTGGGCTATTATTTAGCCTCCCACATCAAGGAAACCAGTAGTTATAGAGCAGTGTCACCAAAAGGTGCTAAGGCTATGTAAATGAGCAGTATCTGCTGATCTGTTTACATTGTACATACATTTGTCTGTCATTGCACTTTGGGTGTGCTGACCGGTAATTTCCTCAAATATGGAAAACTGGAGGGCATGATTTTTGGTAGAGGGGGACTGCATCTGTACTCGCCACTGGTAACTTGCACTTTGAAAAGACATATGATTGGCTTGCTGCTTGGGTTTTAGTTCCTCAATGTGGCTGTTTGTAATTCTATTATCTACGTTAGTATACCGATGTGTGCGGCCATTATTGCTTGCGCGGCCGTTCGCTTGGTACCAGTTCCTTGCCGAATGGAGTGTACTCTTCTGCTAACCACTAGAGGGCTCACTTCTCACTACCTTAAGCTATCTGCAGCTGTTTTTCCACTTGGTTGTTCCTTAGCAGTGTACAATAAAAGAATAGAAGGAAGTGTCTGGGTGACTAAGCACCTAGAAATGCACCAAGGGAGGAGGATAAAGGGAGTAAATAAGGGATTGTCTTCACTTTGTTAATTAAGAGTGTGAAATGATAGATTACTTTGAAGAAGCCTGGGTGTTTATTTACCACTTAAATGAGTAGTTAAAATTGGGGGGGGGGGTTCACTCCTTTTTTTTTAAGGATTTTTATTTTTAAGATTTTTATTTATTTATTCATGAGAGACACACACACAGAGAGAGGGGGGCGGGGGGAAGGCAGAGGCACAGGCAGAGGGAGCAGCAGGCTCCATGCAGGGAGCCCAACATGGGACTCCATCCTGGGTCTCCAGAATCACGCCCTGGGCTGAAGGCGGCGCTAAACCGCTGAGCCCCCCGGGCTGCCTAAGGGTTCTCTCCTTTTCAGGTATGTCTCATGAGCTGTATTGTTAGATTTTCCCGAAAATGAAAAACTAGACTACAGTACAATCTCTGCTAGTGAAAGTGTTTTATATTTTCTCCTGGATCTTGATTTTTACCCCCAATTTTATTAAAATAACATTATGCATGTGAAAGCATCATACAGAAAGATTCAACCTGAGTAACACTCCCCTGATCCACCCTTTCTCACATCCATTCCTCCCCCAGAGCACTGCTTTTTCTTTTTCTTTTCTTTCTTTTTTTTAAAGTAAGCTCTAAGCCCAACATGGGGCTTGACCTCACAAGTCCAGATGAAGACTAGCATGCTTTACCTACTGAGCCAGCCAGGAGACCTACTACTTGTAAAACTTGTATAGCTGTTCCATCATGGTTACCTCAGTAAATAATGTTTGTGCTGCTGTTTATACTGAGGATTTGGCTGATATTCCCCCCCAAACAGTACCCTCCTTCCTCTGTCCTTTTATTTAGGGAACAATTTTCAGTTCTTCAGTCAGTTCCCTTGGTAATTTTATTTTATTTACAGATTTATTTATTTATTATAGAGATAGAAAAAGAGAGCGAGCATGAGTAGGGGCAGAGGGAGAGTAACTCGAGCAGACTCCCTGCTGATTGGGGAACTCAACACAGGGCTCAATCCCATGATCTCAAGCCAAGATCATGACCTGAACGGAAACCAAGAGTTGGATGTTTAACCAACTGAGCCATCCAGGTGCCCCCTTGGTAATTTTTTTTTTTTTTTTTAAGATTTTACTTATTTATTCATGAGAGACACAGAGAGAGAGAGAGAGGCAGAGACACAGGCAGAGGGAGAAGCAGGCTCCATACAGGGAGCCTGATGTGAGACTCTGTCCTGGGTCTCCAGGATCAGGCCCTGGGCTGAAGGCGGCGCTAAACTGCTGAGCCACCAGGGCTGCCCCCCTTGGTAATTTTAAATCACATCTCTTTATTACTTGTTAACTCCTCACTTGGAAAGATAAGGATATTAGCAAGGGTTTGGGTTGAGGTTGTTTTTTTAAAAAAAAGATTTTAATTTATTCATGAGAGACACAGAGAGGCAGAGACATAGGCAGAGGGAGAAGCAGGCTTCCTGTGAGGAGCCTGATATGGGACTCGATCCCCGGATCCAGGATCACGCCCTGGGCCAAGGCAGATGCTCAACCATTGAGCCACCCAGGAGTCCTGGCTTTGGGGTTTTAAAAGAAAATGTTATGAGGACACTTGAGTGCCTCAGTCAGTTGAGCCTCTGCCTTCAGCTCAGGTCATGATCCCAGGGTTCAGGGGTTGATAGATCCCCATATGAGGCTCCCTGCTCAGTGCAGTTGTCTTCTCCCTCTGTCCCTCCCCCTGCTTATGATCTCTCTCTCTCTCACACACACAATAAATAAATAGTCTTTAAAAAAATAAATTAAAAAATGGGGCACCTGGGTGGCTCACGATCCCAGAACCCCAGCTCATGATGCCAGGGTTCTGGGATCAAGTTCTGCATCAGGTTCCCTGTGGGGAGCCTGCTTCTTCCTCTACCTATGTCTCTGCTCCTCTCTCTGTATCTCTCATGAATAAATAAATAAAATTTTTTTAAAAACCTAAAATAAAAAGGAAAATGTTATGATTTGCCTCTTCCAATCATAAAAGGAAACAATTTATTAATCATATTATTGTAGACTATGTAGAGTAATAGAAGAAAAGGCAGGAGGAAATGTAAGTGGTAGGAAATATGAAGTATCTGGCACTCATGAATAAATAAATAAAATTTTTTTAAAAACCTAAAATAAAAAG
The DNA here is from genome assembly GCF_053574225.1 of Canis aureus. NCBI lineage: Eukaryota > Metazoa > Chordata > Mammalia > Carnivora > Canidae > Canis > Canis aureus. The sequence continues at coordinate 27,884,281 of NC_135626.1, forward strand.
GAAAATGTTATGATTTGCCTCTTCCAATCATAAAAAGAAATAATTTATTAATCATATTATTGTAGACTATGTAGAGTAATAGAAGAAAAGGCAGGAGGAAATGTAAGTGGTAGGAAAATATGAAGTATCTGGCACTGAAGAAAATTTCATTTTCTTTTTATTTTATTTATTCAGGTATAATTGACATACAATGTTATATTTCAGGTGTACAACATAGGGATTGGACATTTGTATACATTGTGAAAAAGTCACCAATAGGTCTAGTTACAATCTGTCGCTTTACAAAGTTAATACAATATTATTGGCCAAATTCCCCATACTGAACGTTACATCCCCATGACTTATTTATTTTATAGCTAGAAGTTTGTACTTCTTAATTTCCTTCATCCAGTATGCCCCCTACCCCCGTACCCTCTGAAAATCAACCATCCATCTCTTTTCTCTATTGGTGAATCTAAGTTTTGTCTTGTAGATTCTACATATAAGTGAAGTCACACAGGATTTGTCTTTCTTTACCTAACTTAAAATTCTCGTTTTCTAAGTGTTCATTGCTGGTACGTAGAAATACAATTGAAATGGCTTGTACCAAAGTGGTAGCACTAGAAATAGTGAGAAGGGATCAGATTCTTATTTCTTTTTTAAATTTAATTTTTATTTATTTATGATAGTCACACACTCAGAGAGAGAGAGGCAGAGACACAGGCAGAGGGAGAAGCAGGCTCCATGCACCGGGAGCCCGACGTGGGATTCGATCCCAGGTCTCCAGGATCGCGCCCTGGGCCAAAGGCAGGCACTAAACCGCTGCGCCACCCAGGGATCCCGATCAGATTCTTATTTCTTAAGAAAAATGATAAAGACTTACTGTGGATTGAATGTGTGATATAAGGGGAAAGAAAGGAGAAAAACATGACCTCTAGATCTGACCTGTACCTTCTTTTTTTTTTTTTTTTTACCTATTAAATGTAGAATCCAGGAGGCTGTACCTCCTCCTTTTCTCCATCCATTGTTATTCACAGATGGGAAGGCTAGGGTATTAACATCTCAAGGTACTCAAAATCATGAGGGAAAAGATGGTTTCCTTCTTTATATTATGAAAAATGTATTTTTTTTATTATGAAAAACTTCTCATGTAAACTAAAAGAGATAAACATAGTATTCTCCCAGCTAGCCATACCATACTAGGCTTCAGCAATGATCGATGCAAGGCCAATCTTGATTCATCTATACCTTCACATCCTAAACCCCCAAACCTCTTTTGAAGTAAATCCCATATATCCTTGTATTTCAGCCATGATTATTTCAGTATGTATCTCTAAAGATAATGGCTCTTTTTCTTGACATTATTAGCCACTTTATTGAAGTGTAATATACAGATAACAGTCACTCATTACTTGGTTTAATGATTGGTATTTTATATAGTTGCCCATCCAATACCACAATCCAGTTTTAAAACATTTTTATGAAACCCCCCCAAATTCTCTTGTGCCCATTTGCAGTTATTCCTGGTTCCCATGCTTCAACCCTAGCCATAGGCAACAACTGATCTTTCTATCTCTTATAGATTTGCCCTGTCTAGAAATTTCATATAAAATGGAATCATATATGGGGCAGCCTGGGTGGCTCAGCGGTTTAGCGTTGCCTTCGAACCAGGGTGTGATCCTGGAGACCTGGGATCAAGTCCCACATCGGGCTCCCTGCATGGAGCCTGCTTCTCCCTCTGCCTGTGCCTCTGCCTCTCTGTGTGTGCGTCTTTCATGAATAAATAAATAAAATCCTTAAAAAAAAAAAAAAAATCTTGGGATCCCTGGGTGGCGCAGCGGTTTGGCGCCTGCCTTTGGCCCAGGGCGCGATCCTGGGGATCCAGGATCGAATCCCACGTCGGGCTCCCGGTGCATGGAGCCTGCTTCTCCCTCTGCCTGTGTCTCTGCCTCATTCTCTCTCTCTGTGTGACTATCACAAATAAATAAAAATTTAAAAAAAAAAAAAAAAAAAAAAAAATCTTGAATTCCCAAAGCCTTACTCTGCAATATACCCTGTTAACACGTAGCCACATTTGCTCCTCCACGCTCTTCCTCCTCCACCTGCTGCAATAGGAGAAAATGGTGCCGGTTTGGTGTGGAGCATTGGTATTTCTGGAAAGCCTGAAGCTAAGCTGGCTTGCGGTTGGAAGCTATTCGTGTCCGTTTGCCAAAGAGTACTTCAGGCAGGGAGATCTGAAAACTTTCAGCTACGCCAAAAGTTGGGAGAGGGATGGATTTCCGTCAGGAAAATTAGGTTGGGGCAAAGGGAAGGAACTGGTCTGCGAAGGCAGCCTCAAAAAAGAGAGCAGCTGCCGGCTCTGCCGGGTCGAGCGCACGTGATGTAATGCCGGGAGGTGGAGTATGCAGATTTAAGACAAGGAGCCTTTGGGGTCGTGTTTACTGGAAAAATGTGTATGATTATCTGCTGTTACCAATAGTAAGATTTATAGTACAAAAATCTCGTTTTTCATGTCAGTACTTGTAGATAAAGGCCAATTAAAGTCGTTTCGGGAGTGACCCCAACCTTAGAGTGGTGTGCGCAGGAGCGGGTATTGCTGTGTTCCTTCTCACCTCATACTTACCTGGCAGGGGAGATACCATGATCACGAAGGTGGTTTTCCCAGGGCGAGGCTTATCCATTGCACTCCGGATGTGCTGACCCCTGCGATTTCCCCAAATGTGGGAAACTCGACTGCATAATTTGTGGTAGTGGGGACTGCGTTCGCGCTCTCCCCTGTATAAGTTGTTGAACCAGCAGAAATTTGGTGATTTGTTTTTTCGGAGTAGATAAGGGATTGTATGACGCTGCATTTGTTTTATTTTTTTTAAGTTAGAGATTTTATCCAGGGATCCCTGGGTGGCATAGCGGTTTGGTCACCTGCCTTTGGCCCAGGGCGCGATCCTGGAGACCTAGGATCGAATCCCACATTGGGCTCCCGGTGCACGGAGCCTGCTTCTCCTTCTGCTTGTGTCTCTGCCTCTCTCCCTCTCTCTCTCTCTCTCTTTTTCTGACTATCGTAAATAACTAAAAAAGAAAAATAAATAAAATAAAGATTTTATTCATTTATTCATAGACGCAGAGACACAGGCAGAGGGAGAAGCAGGCTCCGTGCAGGGAGCCCGGCATTGGGACTCGATCCAAAGGTCTCCAGGATGAGGCTCTGGGCTGAAGGCAGCGCTAAGCTGCTGAGCCACCCGGGCTGCCCTCAAGCAGGCTCTGACTCCCCCCCTCCACCAGGTTATGATTTGTTAATACTTTGGTTGTTTGGGGATAAGTAGATTTTTTTTTTTTTTAGATTTTATTTATGAGAGAGACAGAGAGAAGCAGGCTCACCGTGGGGAGCCCGATGTGGGACTCGATCCTATCCAGGGGCTCCAGGATTATGCCCTCAGTCGAAGGCAGGCGCTCAACCACTGAGCCACCCAGGCGTCCTCATATTTTACATCTTTGTAGTCATTTTCAACATTCTATACTCGAATACGACATATTCAGCCCATTGTTTTGTAAGTCATTTGAACCTACCTTCCTTCCCTCCTTCCTTCCTTCTTTCCCTCTCTCCTTCCTTCCCTTTCTTTTTTTTTTAAGATTTTATTTAATTATTTATTTATTTATTTATTTATTTATTTATTTATTTATTCATGATAGTCACAGAGAGAGAGAGAGAGAGGCAGAGACACAGGCAGAGGGAGAAGCAGGCTCCATGCACCGGGAGCCCGATGGTGGGATTCGATCCCGGGTCTCCAGGATCACGCCCTGGGCCAAAGGCAGGCGCCAAACCGCTGCACCACCCAGGGATCCCCCCTTTCTTTTTTTTTTATTGGAGTTCAATTTGCCAACATATATAGTATAACACCCAGTGCTCATCCCGTCAAGTGCCCCCCCTCAGTGCCCATCACCCAGTCACCCCAACCCCTTGCCCACCTCCCCTTCCACCACCCCTTGTTCGTTTCCCAGTTAGGAGTCTCATGTTCTGTCACCGTCACTGATGTTTTCACTCATTTTCTCTCCTTTCCCCTTTATTCCCTTCCACTATTTTTTATATTCCCCAAATGAATGAGACCACATAGTGTTTGTCCTTCTCTGATTGACTTACTTCACTCAGCATAATACCCTCCAGTTCCATCCACGTTGAAGCAAATGGTGGATATTTGTCATTTCTAATGGCTGAGTAATATGCCATTGTATACATAGACCACATCTTCTTGGGATAAGTAGATCTTGTTACCAAAATTGTCTTGTATCTCATTTTGTCACTTTCTAACTTTATTCGCTTTATGTTTTTTATTTTTTATTTTTTTAAGTTTGTTTATTTATTTATTTATGAGCGAGAGTGAGAGAGAGAGGCAGAGACCCCGGCAGATGGAGAAGCAGGCTCCATGCAGGGAGCCCAACGTGGGACTCGATCCTGGGACTCAAGCATCACGCTCTGGGCCAGAGGCAGGCGCCAAACCGCTGAGCCACCCAGGGATCCCCTGTTTTTTATTTTTTAAAGATTTTATTTATTCTTGAGAGACACAGAAAGAAAGACGCAGAGACATAGGCAGAGGAAGAAGCAAGCTTCCTGCAGGGAGCCCAGTGTGGGGACTTGATCCCAGGACCCTGGGATCATGCCCTGAGCTGAATGAAGGCAGAAGTCTGCTCAACCGCTGAGCCACCCAGTCGCCTCTACCCAGGTGTCCGTCGCTTTGATTTTTTGGAAAGCTGCTCTTGTTCTCTTTTTTCTTTTTTTCTTTTTCTTTTTTAAGATTTCATTTATTTATTTATGAGAGAGACAGAGAGAGAGAGGCAGAGACACAGGCAGAGGGAGAATCAGGCTTCATGCAGAGAGCCCGACGTGGGACTCAATCCTGGGTCTCTAGGATCACACCCTGGGCCGAAGGCAGTGCCAAACCGCTGAGCCACCCAGGCTGCCCAGCTTCTCCTGTTCTTTTAAGCTCCTCGAAGACCTTGCTGTGTTAACGTACATAAACTCACATGCTCATTCTTCTGCAATGACTGCTTTTTCTTCACCGAGTTGGAGAGTGCATACTTCAACATTTAATTTTATTTTGTGAAGCCACCTGGTGTCGCAAACTACCAATGAATTCAGGATTGACTTAAACATGTAGGTACTGTAGGTAGGGCACCTAAAACATTTTTAAAATCAAAGAAAAAGTGAATTTTTAGGTGGAAGAAAATGTCACTTAGGGGGTGCTTGGCTGGCTCAAAGTATATGCAGCTTTGGGTCTTGGGTTCAAGAGTTCAGAGCCCCATGTTGGGAGCAGAGTCTGCTTTTTATTTTTATTTATTTTTAAAGATTTTTATTTATTCATGAGAGACACAGCGCGCGAAAGAGGCAGAGAGACACAGGCTGAAGGAGAAGCAGGCTCCCTGAAAGGAACCTGATGTGGGACTCCATCCTGGATCCCGGGATCACACCCTGGGCCAAAGGCAGATGCTTAACTGCTGAGCCACTCAGGCGTCCCAGAGTTTGCTTTTTTAAAAAAGAAAATGTCATATAATAATGTATTCATCTTATCAATGTAGTCACGCAATTTTTATTATTATTTTTTAAGATTTTATTTATTCATGAGAGACACATAGAGAGGCAGAGACACACAGGCAGACGGAGAAGCAGGCTCCATGCTGGGAGCCTGATGCAGGCCTCCATCCTGGAGCCCTGGGATCACACCCTAAGTCAAAGGCAGGCGCTCAACCACTGAGCCAACCAGGTGTCCCAGAAATAGTTTTAATCATACTATATATTCAAGTTTGTATGCTGGTTTTATGGCATGGTACATTATACAATTTAGGCTTCCCTCTCATTCTTAATAAACTTGAAGTTACTTTTATAATTAACTATGAACCCTAAAATTAGAGATCTAGACGTTGAAAGATAAATCAGGGAAAAATTGTTTTTAAATAATTTGAAAATATGTATCATATGTCACCTCTACTCTGCCCCCACTCACACATAATAACTTAAGGCACTTCTTAAGATGATTGTAAAATTATAGGGAAAAAATTACTAGAAATTACCCAAGAGGGATGCCTAGCAGACTCAGTCATTAGAGCATGCAATTCTTGATCCTCGGGGTTGTGAGCTGGAGCTCCATATTGGTGTACAGTTTACTTAAAAACATTTTTTTAGGGATGCCTGGGTGGTTCAGCAGTTGAGCATCTCCCTTCAGCTCAGGGTATGATCCCAGGGTTCCTGGATCAAGGCCCGCATCAGGCTCCCTGCATGGAGCCTGCTCCTCCCTCTGCCTGTGTCTCTGCCTCTCTCTCTGTGTCTCTCAGTAATAAATAAATAAAATCTTTAAAAATAAAACCACGTTTTTTTTTAGGGATGCCTTGGTGGCTCAGTGGTTGAGTGTCTGCCTTCCATGATGCCACAGTCAGGATAGATTCTCTCATCGGACTCCCCACTGGAAACTGCTTCTCGCTCTGCCTGTGTCTGTGTCTCTGCCTCTCTTTCTCTATGTCTCTCATGAGTAAATAAATCAAATCTTAAAAAAAAAAAAACCCACACATTAAAAAGAATTTAAATAAATAAAAGTAACCCCAAGAAATCATCAGTTACTTACAAAGATAAATCAACAAGGTTGTTCATATATATGAACAGTGGCAATAAAATAGAAGCAATATAATATTGATTATAGTTATCTGTGATCCAATGTATATACCAAAAGGAATAGAAAACATAGTGTGAGGTTTAATCCTATTAAAATATATATTCATATTGAAATTACCATGTTGAATATCAAAGTATTAACAGTGGAGTGGTAATTTTGTAGAGGATTGTGGTTTAATGTTTTAAAAATATTTTCAAAAAAAAATATTTTTCTGCCTTTTCCAAATTATCTGCAAGGGACATTTATCACTATTGTAATATTGTAATATACAATATTAATATTGTAATTTAAAATATCCTCAAAAATTTAAATAAAGCAAAGTTTGTTTTTTTTAATCACATGTGCTGGGTACCTGGCTGGCTCAGTTGGTAGGTAGATCATGCAACTGTGGTTTTGAGGATGTGAGTTCAAGTCCCATGTTGTGCACAGAGAGGACCTAAAGAAAAAAAAATCACATATACTAATTACTGAGGGAAATACCAATGAAGGGTAGCAGAATATGCCACCCCAAAATAGGCCACTTTGACATAAGGATTCTTTTGAGCTAAAATCACTTGAAAAACAGCAGATATAAGGGTAGGTTCTGACCTCCCCTCTTCTTCCTGAGATCAAGAGATAAAACTCCCATGTAGAAGATGTCCTCCTAAAAAAAAAAAAAAAAAAAAAAAAAAGAAGATGTCCTCCTTATAACAGGGGAAAAGAAATGTTCCCAGAGAAGGGGATTCAAACCTGAGAGAATTCTGTACATACCTTTTTAAAAAGAATTCATGTCTATGAATTATATATGTTACTTTTCCACAATTTCCTCAAAAAACAAAAAAGAAAACACGATTGCCTCTCTTTGTTCAACCTAATACAAAAGCTTTTCATAAGTTTTGCCATTTCTTTAGGTCTTCATTTCAAGAGCTTCTGTGTTAGGTAAATTTCTGTTAAAAAAAAGTTTTTTTTAATCCTTTTAGACTGCTACACTGTCGATGCCAAATTAATTCTTAGGTCCAGCCAGAGATGCTAACAGGGCAGAGGTAAAATTTTGCCTCTACACCATCAAAACCTTTGATACTACAGTTGCTGCACACACAGTCGTTTTGCCTAGAGCACCTGGCCAGCAAGGGGCAGAAAGGAAAATAGTGTCCTCTGGTTTTGTTGTCCAAAAAAAAGGGAGGGGCACTCAGTTTGTAATCAAATCCAGGCCATTTCCCTTTGTGCCAAAAACTGCAGACTCACTCCTGTCCTGGAGCGTGGCCAGGCTGTGAGTGGAGGGGCTCGAGCCTGCATTTCACCTGCATTCTCTTATTCCGTCCTCACAGAAGCCTTGTGAGGTAGGCAAACAATATTGTTTCTTTACAATTTAGGGGAATGGAGGCTGTGTAGTCGTCCGCTGGCCGCAGGCCACTGCCTCCCAGACTTGTATAATGCAAACTTGCCCACGCTGGGGTAAGCAAAGAATTAAAAAAACTCCCCAGCTACACTTGTTCGGCATCTTTTTTTTTTTTTTTTTCCCCCGGCATCATCTTTTGAATCGTTGCGAGGCATAGCTAGAACGAATTTATCCTTCTCCAACAAAGTGACGTCAAGAATGATGACGAGTGACAAGGGGCGGGCATATGGAGATGAAGGGCGCGGTGACTGCGTGTTCGAGTTCATTTTTCATGAGGCAGAATTTCCTCTACATATCCACTGGTGTGCCCTGGTCAGTGTCATCTGAATAACCTTGCAGTTTGGAACCAAAGGCCTAAAGGACTCGGAATATAATTGACCGTTACTGTATAGTGTGTTGAAGATGAGGGTGAAGTACCAGGCAAGCTTCCCAACTCATACTTACCTGGCAGGGGAGATACCATGATCATGAAGGTGGTTTTCCCAGGGCGAGGCTCATCCATTGCACTCCGGATGTGCTGACCCCTGCGATTTCCCCAAATGTGGGAAACTCGACTGCATAATTTGTGGTAGTGGGGGACTGCGTTCGCGCTTTCCCCTGTTAATTGTGCTAAAAGGCAGAGCTGTCTCTTGTTCTTTTCTACGGTAGTTTCTGTGGTTTTACTTTGTGTTCTTATATTCACCTTATAATACGTCTGACCCCAGAGTTGAAGGATTGTGTCCCACATCGGGCTTCCTATGCGGAGCCTGCTTTTTCCTTGCCTGCGTCTCTTTTTTCTGTCTCTCATGAATAAATAAGTAATTTTTAATAAAGTAAAAGTAATTGAGTGATAATTGAGCTTTTAGTTTTTGGGGCACTAATGTTCTACTGAGGAGTAAAGGGCTGCATGTAAGTTAGTGAAATGTGTTTGTATTTAGAATTTTCCAGAGAGGCTGCAAAGTCAAAGATTTTTTTAACGTTTTGTTTATTTATGAGGGAGGGAGGGAGGGAGGGAGGGAGGTCAGGTGGGGTGCAGAGAGAGAAGCAGGCTCCATGCAGGGAGCCAGATGTGGAACTCCTGGATCACGCCCTGGGCTGAAGGCAGGCACTAAACCGCTGAGCCACCCAGGGATCCTGCTCAAGGATTGTTTTAAATATTTTTACCTAAGGGCACCTGGGTGGCTCAGTAGTGTAGACTACTTTGGCTATGATCATAATCTCCTGGTCCTGGGATCTAGCTGCAACATCCAACCCCTCCACCCCACCCCACCCCCGTTCCTGGCTCACTGGAGTCCACTGGTCCTCCCTCTTCCTCTCCCCCTCCTTGTGCGCCCTCCTGTTCTCTCCTTCCCTCTCTCAAATAAATAAAATCTTAAAAACAAAACAAAACAAAAAACTGTTTTACCCTGCTCTGCAGTGTTGATTGTGAACCCTGGATAACATTTTGAGGCCCACTACTCCTTAAAGATTAGTTTCTTAGAATTGGGGCACCTGGATGGCTTAGTCCATTAAGCGATTATGTGTCTGCTTTCTGTTCAGGTCATGGTCTCCGGGTAGGGATGGAGCCCATCATTGGGCTCCCTGCTCAGCAGGGGAATCTGTTTCTCCCTCTCCCTCTCCTGCTCATGCTCTATCTCTCAAATGAATAAATAAAATCTTAAACAAACAAAAAGAATAAGTTCTGATGATTATTGAGAAAAAAGAAGGACAACTAGAAATACTAAGGGAGTGAATATTAATGTGTAAATAATGAACACAAGCTATGCTTCAATCCTCAAGAGATGTGTGTATTCTGGAGCTTTAGGAAAAAGTAATCATGTAAACACTAAGTGGGTCTCAGGGTTTTATTGGCTTTATTTGAACTTTTTTTTTTTAAGATTTCATTCATTCATTCATTCATTTATTTATGAGAGACACACAGAGAGAAGCAGAGACATAGGCAGAGGGAGAAGCACACTCCTGGCGGGGAGCCTGATTCAGGACTTGATCCCAGGACCCCAGGATCACGACCTGAGCAGAAGGCAGATGCTCAATCACTGAGCCACCCAGGTCTCCCTGTGTAAATACAATTAAGTAAAAATAAAGAGATCAAGAATCATTAAGAAGGCTATATTATTAAGGGAAAAAACAGGGGTACCTGGGTGGTGCAGTTGGTTGAGTGTCCACTCTTGGTTTCAGCTCAGGTCATGATCTCAGGTCGCAGGATTGAGCCTTGAGATTCTCTCTCTCTCTCCCTCTACCCCTCCCACTGGTGCTCTCTCTCTCTCTCTCAAACAAATCTTAAAAACAAAACAAAACAAAAAAACACAGGAAATAATGAGTGTTGGTGAGGATCTGGAAAAACTGGAACTCTTGTGTACTTGTGGTGGGAATGCAAAATGGTATAGCCAGTACAGAAAACAGTATGGCAATTCCTCAAAAAATTAAACAGAATTATCATGTGAGGGGTGCCTGGGTAGCTCAGTTGGTTAAGCACCCAAACCTTGGTTTCAGGTCAGGTCATGATCTCAGGGTTGTGGGATCAAGTCCTGCATCAGGCTCCACAAAGAGAGTGGAGCCTGCTTGGGATTCTCCCTCCCTCTCTCCCTCTGCCCTTCCCTGTCAAAAACAGAAAGAAAAAAGAATTACCATGTGATCCAGGAATCCTGCTTCTTGGGTATATAGCCAAAAGAATTGAAAACAGGTATTTGAAGAGACTGTACACCAAAATGTCCATAGCAGCATTATTTACAACAGTCAAAGGTAGAATCCACCCAAGTGTCCATTGATGAATAGATAAGCAAAATGTATATACCTTAAATGAAATATTACTCATCCTTAAAAAGGAAAGAAATTCTGACATAAGCTTCCTGGCTGGTGAAGACTTACTAAATGTGTTAACCTTCTTGCCTTTTTCTTTTGCTTCACCCCTTTTCACACTCTTCTCTCCATGTAACAGTTATGTCCCTGATCTGTATGTTTGTTGATTCATGTGGATGGGGCTTCCCTCTCTTATCACCTGTCTGTGGAGCACTGGCATGGTACCTCTTGTCTGTCCTGCTAGACCAACCATTGTGATGGCGGGGATCCAATTTTAGGTGTCTTAAACAATACCTGTCACATTTGAGGACACATGGTAGGTATACCACAAACATTTGACTTGACTCTGTGATGGTCACGTATGAATGCCACATGTGAAAAGTTAAAATTTCTCTGCATGGATTTGATTGTGCATACTAACAGAGCTGGCTTGGTGCTGGGCACAGTTCTAAGCACTTTACACATACTAGCTCATTCAAGCCTCTCATTATTGGTTATTGTTATCTCCATTTACAGATGAAGAAATTGAGGCCTATCAAGGTTAAAAAATTTCTCCAAGGTCACAGTTACAGAGGTGATAGGGCCAGGACCAGAGTCTAAACTGAACCTCACCCATTATGCTATACTGTCTATATCACCATGTAGTAACTACATTTATGTACTAACCTTTCAAAACTAATAGGTACCTAGTTATCCTAATGATACAACTAATATGTATATTTCTAATTTTACTTCCCAGGAGCCATCACTTTTTAGTTCTGAGAATTAATGCTATTAGTTTTTCAATTTCACCAGTAATATTAAAAATAAACCAAAAATTAATCTTGTAGAGTTTCAGTAATTATTCCCCTAATCCTGTTCATTAGAAATAAAAGTGGACAGGAAGAGAAAGAAATATGAAAGAATCTAAGTTGCTTCATAGCATTTCTGATTGAGTTAAAATAAGAATGTTGCTTTCTTTTGAAACAGGATGTCTCGGGCTGTTCATCTTCCAGTCCCGTGTCCTGTTCAGCTTGGTTCCTTAAGAAATGACTCCTTGGAAGCTCAGCTTCATGAATATGTCAAACAAGGGAACTATGTGAAAGTGAAGAAGATTCTCAGGAAAGGTAAACACTTAAAAATTGCAGATGTGACTTGGTTTGCATTTCTGAATAGTGTTGGAAGGAAAATCAGGTACATCATAAAGGTATGAGTTCTTGGGGAAATTAAAAGTTAAATTTAGAGATGAGATGTTCCCTACCAATGCAGTCATTGCTCATTAAAGGCTTAAATTGTTGTTTGGAGACTGTTTTGTTTTGTGCTAGGGAACCATAAGGTCTTCCAACTGTTAGGCGCCTAAAATTTCTCCACAGGCCCCAGCCACCCACTTAATTCTGCCTGATTCCTGTTTCTCCTTTAATCTACACCATCTGCTGAGTCTTCTGAAGCCTGTGGTGGATTGAGGAGACCAGCTTTCATGGCTTTCCCCTTTGCTCCTCCCAGGGACTTGGTGCTTTTGTTTCCAGGGTTTTTTTTGCTGGATGTTACAGGCAGCTCAGCCTACAAGGCAGATGGAAATAGCAAATGTAGCTTAGGCAATCTTCAAAAGAACAAACACTAAACCATACATGGACAAAACCTCTGCTGGTATTTAACCCTTGATGTGCAGATCCATACCTGCTTTTTTTTTTTTTTTTTAGAATAACTGGAAGTCCTGCTGAATTTCCCCTCTCCCTTCTTAGTATAGAGGGAGAGGTTTATGAAACTTTTCTCAGCTGTTTGTGAAACAGTCAGGGTGACCTAATTTATCTGCAGTGTTTCTCCATTTGCTTCAGAAAGGTAATTCCAATTTTTGCAGGATCCAACTATCCCACAAAATAATTCATTCAGAAAGTTCTCAAGTGTTTCCATGTACTACTCCTAGAGTCTATAGATGAAGTAGTTGACAGTGAGTTCAATAGTTTATTTGAAAGATCCTGTTGGTTTTTTTCACCCTCAAAACTTTGCATTTTATTCCGTAACACATTCATATGTGGGTTAACATAAAAATGGATGTTTACAGTAGGTATGCTACAACTTCTAGTGTCTGTCTATTCAAACTCTCCAGTGTGAAAAGCAGAGTATTCAAATATTTATTATATCTTAGAGATCTGAATGTTCTGCATCTTCAAATTCTGTCTACTAAGCTAGAGCAGGGAAGAGCTTGACAGGTGTAACTAGATCTCAAAGCAGGATTTTGTCCGTGTCTGGGAATTTCATCAAAAGCCTCAGAGTGGAGAACAAGGGGTGACAAGTTTCCCCACAGTCTAAAGCAGGGCTTAGTAGGAGATGGCTAAAATGGTCCTTGGACCTTCAAGTCCATCACCCACCTCAAGCCTATCTAGGAGAAGGCAGTGGAGTAGTGGTGAGGGTGTCAGTGGAAAGATTATTTTTTTAAAGATTTATTTATTTTAAAGATTTTATTTATTTATTCATGAGAGACATACAGAGACAGAGACACAGACAGAGGGAGAAGCAGGCTCCTTGCAGGGAGCCTAATGCAGGAATCGATCCCCAGACCTGAGGTCATGCTCTGAGCCAAAGGCAGACGCTCAACCACTGAGCCACCCAGACATCCCAAAGATTTATTTATTTGAGAGAGCACACAGAGGGAGAGGGAGAAGCAGACTCCCTCCTGAGCAGGAGGGACTTGATCCTAGGACCCTGGGATCACAACCTGAGCTGAGGGCACACTTAACCAACTGAGCCACCCAGAAGCCCTGGAAAAGATTCTTTAAAAGACATTCATAGGACATTCCCATCTTAAAGCCAAATAAGAGGTCCTTCAGGTGAACCCACGGAGATAATTGTAGCATTTGCAATCAGGATAGTTGGGAGCCTATGTCTCAGTCTGCCAAATAGTAGAAATGTCAGCCTACACCAGCTGCCACCAGTGTGGTGTGAAGATAACCTGGCATGTTACCTGGAATTTAGAGGTTGGAAAGAGTGCTGTCTGCCTCCTTCCTAGAGCAGCTCTTGATGACTTGGTAAATGTGAGAGACCAGCAGTTGGATTAGCTACACCCCCACCAGTTATTGGGGTAGGTAGAGTCTGTAGAAGGTAGCTGAGCCATCTAAAGGATCTCACCTATGAAGGCAGGAAGAATCCCAACAGAGAGGCTAGAGATACAGCAAGAGGTCAGAAGGAGAGGGCACTGGCCTGCATTAGAGTGCTGTGAAATGGAGTGGAGATACCTGAAGGACCCACTAACCTCTCCTACAGAAGAGCAGACATTAGGAAGAGACCAAAAGCTACAAAGAGGATCAGCTAAGTTTGAAGGCCTTGCCCCTTGTTTATCTCATTGGTCCTTCCCCTCCAGCTTTGGAGTTGTCAGAAACAACCTTGAAGTCAGGGAACTGGAAGAGCAGAGAGAGGTTTTGATTTAACAGGACTGGACAATTTATTACCTGAAATGACTGTGCTTGAGGGCCTCAAAATGACTTAAATACTATGGAATCTGCCTGAGATGCCTCTCCAGGGAGGGAAAAGGTAAGGTAATCAAAAGAGTGTACTTGAGGGCAGTAAAAAGGGAAGAAATGTTTCTTGATTGGATCTACTTGGTTCAGCCCATTCAGAAGACCAGTTATATAAATTATATGAATTCTAAAACTAAAGGTGGGTTCCTGAGTTCCAGAACCTCAACCCAGACTTTATTCATTTTTTTTATTACATATATATTAATTGAGTCTTGGGGTTAGGACACCAAGAACAGATGTGTCCTTGCCTTCCAGGAGTGTAATCCAGCAGAAGCAGCAGACATGAGTTAGTAATTAAAGTACTGAGAAGGGTGGGAGGCAAAGAAGTACAGCAGGTACATCTCAGCCTCCTTGTCTGGGGAGTAATCAAGGGAAACCTGTTAGAGGAAGGTATATTCAGGTCAGGACCTTAACAAAGAAAAAGTTGAGTTGGGGGCGCCTGGCTGATTTACTCGGTGTAGCATGTGACTCAGGGTTGTGAGTTTGAGCCCCACATTGGGTGTAGAGATTACTTAATAAAATATTGAAAAAACAAAAACAGGATGTGCTGGAGTGATAGAATTACATGCATTTGGAGAGTCTGTCTACATGCACAATATGGCATGGATATTGAGGAGTTCCTAGAAACGTTGGAGGAATGGAGAATGGAAAAGTGTTAAGAATCCAGACCACAGCCAGGCTCTTGGGTAAAAGTGATTGGAAGGCACTTTATTATTTTTTTTAATTTTTTAAAGATTTACTTATTTATTTATTCAGAGAGAGAGGCAGAGACACAGGCAGAGGGAGAAGCAGGCTCCATGCAGGGAGCCCAACGTTGGGACTGGATCCCGGGTCTCCAGGCGGCGCTAAACCGCTGTGCCACCGGGGCTGCCCTGGAAGGCACTTTATAACTTCAAGATATTAGGAGCTGCTCTGACACCAGGGGAAGTGTCTCAGACCTGGGCAGATTGCCCAAACACTGTCTCTTTTTCTTTCTTCCTTTTTTTTTTTCCTCTTAAGATTTTATTTATTTCACAGAAAACACAAGCGGCGGGGGAGGGGGGGGGCAGGTGAGGGAGAAGCAGGCTCCTCGCTGAGCAGGTAGCCTGATGCAGGGCTGGATCCCAGTAACCTGGGTTAATGACCTGACCTGAATCCCAGGACCCTGCGTTAATGACATGAGCTGAAGGCAGACGCTTAACCAACTGAGCCACCAAAGCTCCCCAAACGCTGTCCCTTTCTGATGGAATTTAAGTACAGAACATTTGACTGTCTCTGAGGAGATTGCATTAGAAGTGGTTAGATGAGATGAACCTGATGGTTGTATTAACACTGAAAAATGTGTTTGATTCAGAAAACCACATGCATGTTTCTTTAAGGAGAAACCGGGATTAACTTTGCTACAGGTAAATAAGTAGACTGCTTCTGAGATGTACAAGCCAGGAAGGTGAAACATTCAGGACTGAACTTTGAGTGATGATATATTTATTTAGTGCTTTATTAGAGAACTTAATTTGGAGACTAGACCTCCTGACACTTTGGCTTACCAAAAAGAATTTGGACTTGGGATGTCTGGGTGGCTCAGCAGTTGAGCATCTACCTTCTGCTCAGGGTGTGATCCCAGGGCCTGGGGGGATTGAGTCCCACATCGGGCTCCCTGCAGGGAGCCTGCTTCTCCCTCTGCCTGTGTCTCTGCCTCTCTGTGTGTCTCTCATGAATAAATAAATAAATAATCTTAAAAAAAAAAAGAATCTGGACTTGATTTAGTACCAGGCATACCTAGGTTCCAACTGTGGTTTCCCCAGCTGTGTGATGTTATAGCCTGCATCTGTGAGAATGAGGAAGTAATGATACCCTTCTTCAGTTGCTTAGAGGATTAAATGAAATGGAGTAAAATGCCTGCCATCAAGTGCATATTCAATAAATCATCACGGCTATGATGATTGTTATGTGGTATTAGAAGAATACCACTTGTTACCTGTCAGTCTCTTCTCTGCCTCCACCTCCCGCCTCTCTTTTAAGACAAAGGAAACTTGGTCTCTTCAAGTCAGCGGACTTCTGTAGCAAGCCAGAAGCAGTCCAACGCTGACCAGTGGCGTGAACAGCGTTTTCTTAGCCTGTAGTGGGGCGGTGCAACCCCACCGGGACCCAGGTGTTGCCTGCTGCGGTGGGCGGGGCAATACAGGTCCCTTCGAGTTGGAGTCAGGCATGCAGCGTGTGATTGGCTGCTAGGAAGCCGCATGTTAATAATGCTTGTTCATGATTTATGTATCGCTGGAAGAGTTACAGGCGAAAAATGTTTTAAATTTTGCCATTTGACCGAATTGTTGTGAAATATAAAATAAAATGTATATGAATAGGCAGATGAATTGACAAAAATTTCGCCATGAGTACAAAGTGTATGGCTGCCCTAGACCTTTCAGAGGTACCAAGAACGAAATTAAGACTATACTTTCAGGGATCATTTCTATAGTCTGTTACTAGAGAAGTTTCTCTGAACGTGTAGGGTACCCGAAACCACGAGGAGGAGGTGTAGTATCCCTTTCTGAGCGTGAAACTGGCTTTGGGCGTCACTTTGGTGTTGCCCATTGTTCTTGATGATCGTTCTTTTTTCTCCTTCGGGGGGAAT
This sequence comes from Canis aureus, assembly GCF_053574225.1. Classification (NCBI taxonomy): domain Eukaryota; kingdom Metazoa; phylum Chordata; class Mammalia; order Carnivora; family Canidae; genus Canis; species Canis aureus. The sequence goes on from NC_135626.1 coordinate 27,901,174, forward strand.
TAGAGGGAAGGGATACCGTCTGAGTGGTTTCTTGAGTGATCTGAGTTAAGATTAGACGTGTTACGGGATCCCTGGGTGGCGCAGCGGTTTGGCGCCTGCCTTTGGCCCGGGGCATGATCCTGGAGACCTAGGATCGAATCCCAAGTCGGGCTCCCGATGCATGGAGCCTGCTTCTCCCTCTGCCTGTGTCTCTGCCTCTCTGTCTCCCTCTGTGTGACTATCATGAATAAATAAATAAAATCTTTAAAAAAAAAAAAAAAAGGTTAGACGTGTTACTTAAGCTCATGTGTCTCTTTTTTTTTTTCCCTGGGGAGGTAGTGTTTTCTCTTGCACCTTTATTTTTGGAAGTTTCTCTAGTAGCTTTCACTTGCCATGAGGTAATTGGTTGAAATCTCTGGGTGGCTCGACATGAATGAATAAATAAATCTTCAAAAAGAAAAATTAGGGATCCCTGGGAGGCGTAGAGGTCCCTCTGCCTGTGTCTCTGCCTCTCTCTCTCTCTATGTCTAGCATAAATAAATAAATAAATCTTAAAAAAAAAAAAAGTACAATTAACATTCAGTCGGTTAAGCACAGGACTCTTGATTTTTGCTGGGGTGTGAGACCAGAGTGCCATTGCTCCAGTCCTAAGCCGAGTTAGCCTCTCACAGTTTTGTGGATGCTGGCACAAGATTATAGATTCCTGGGTCAGAGATAAAGGACAGTTTATTATTCCCAGCAATAGCAGTAGCTAAAGTATTGTAATTTTTGCACTGGAGCCCCAGTTCCCAGATGGTGATGCAAAGAAAGCCGAGTGATGCCTCCATACAAGTGCGCTGCGTGACAGAAGAGGGGCTTCAGAAACCCAAGTGCAGGGAAACTGTGTCTTTTTTAATGGGCATACACCTGCCTGACATTTTCCCGAGAGGGAGACATATTCTTTATTATATTGAATAGAAAACAAACCTGCTCTTTGCTCTGGAGGGAGACACTGTCTCTAGCTCTCAAGTCTGTTTATGATACAAACATGCTTGAAAAGATGCTCTGGGCTGATGTGCAGAAATGTGAGATCTATGGAGAATTGCCTCTCAAAAATGACATGGATTGAATTATTTAAAGTTTGAAAGGGTGGAGGGTACCTAGCTGGCTCAGTCAGAAGAGCATATGACTTACAATCTCAGGGTCATGAGTTTGAGCCCCATGTTGGGTGTGGAAATTACTTTAAAAAAAATTACCAGGAAAGAACCCTTCCTGGGGACACCTGGCTGGTCAGCTGGAGGAGTAGGCAACTCTTGATTGTGAGTTTGAGCCCCGTGTGAGTATAGAGATTACTTTTTTTTTTTTTTTTTTTTAGATTACTTAAATAAAATCTAAAAAAAAAAAAAAGTTTGAGAGGGAACCTGGCTACAGCTTGGGAAATGAATTGGAGAAGGGCATTGGTGAGTGAAGGCTAAGTTCTGTCCAGCTGAAAGATGATCACTTGACCAGCCAGGAAGATAGTAGAGGTGAAGGTGGAGGAATTTGAGAGGTGTGTGGGAGATAAATCATCAGACTTATGACAGGTTGGTGTGAAGGAAGGTGTCAGAGATGACCCTTGTTTTCTGGTTTGTGCTCCTGGACGGGTGGACAGTGGTACCATCACTGAGGTAGGAAACCGGGAGAAGCCTAGTTTTAGGGAGCAGGCAAGAGTAGCTTGGACATGTTGAGTTAAAGTGGTTTTGAGATATTCAATTCAAGATACCAGTCAACTAGGGGCAGCCTGTGTGGCTCAGCGGTTTAGCACCAGCCTTTGGCCCAGGGCGTGATCCTGGAGACCCCGGATCGAGTCCCATGTTGGGCTCCCTGCATGGAGCCTGTTCCTTCCTCTGCCTGTGTCTCTGCCTCTCTCTCTCTCATGAATAAATAAATCTTAAAAAAAAAAAAAAGAAAAAAAGATACCAGTCAACTAGATGTAAGGTAGGCATATTTGTAGCTGAGGTCTGGCATCTGTTATGTGCTGCAAGCTAGCATCAGACATTGGATTGAAACCTGGTTTGGCATTGTCTCTGATCAAAGAAGTGTAAGTTCTCTATGCCTCCATTTCTTTGTAAAACAGGAATAATAATAACCTCCCTCATAGAAGTGTTATGAATATTGAATAAGGTCATTTGAGATATCCAAACTAGAAGGGACTTTTTTTAAAAAAAGATTTTATTTATTTATTCATGAGAGACACAGAGATTGAGAGGCAGAGACACACAGGCAGAGGGAGAAGCAGGTTCCATGCCAGGAGCCAGATGTGGGATTCCATCCAGGACTCCAGGATCACGCCCTGGGCTGAAGGCAGATGCTTAACCGCTGAGCCACTCAGGCGTCCCTAGAAGGGACTTTCAAAGCAGATTATTTAGTCCAATTCCTTATTTCAGTATTTTATAATTAAGGATCATGTTTCTCTCCCCTCCCCCTTACCCCATTCTCTTTTTGCTGATCAGAAGTAGGGTGTTTCTATGTGTGTGTACATCACATGGGTGTGAGATATGCAGGGCGAAGTCTCAGGTTCCTTCAGGGAGGCCTAGCTTGTCACTTAATACCCAGTTGGTGACTTGCTCCTTTAGTAATCTTGAGGACAGGAGTTTTGATTTTCTTTTTGGTCTGCTGAATGCTGTTCATTGGGCAAATACATGGCTGTTGTCTGTCAAGAAATGGCCAGAGGGCTTTCCAGTCAGGATACAGGCTATATTCTTAGCCTTTTCCTCTTCATAGCACCTCTGATTGCTAAGCCGACTCAAAACAATAAGTAGTTCATCACCAGCCATCTTTTCTCAGGAATGGCAGCGCTATGATTTGACGCCTTAGCCTTTGTAAGAAATGCCTAAATGATGTCTCTTGGCTCCTCAGTCCATACACTTCAGATTCCCTTTTCTCCCTTTGCAACTTCTGCACCACTCTCCCTCCCCCCCACCAGCCGCCACCAGTACATCTACTGCCTATTTCTTTCCTTATGGGTTTACTTTAGTCAGGTCAGTTTATTAAGTTTTACCTAGTTCTAGACTTAGGCAAAACACAAAGAGCCTTTTCTGTAGGTTACATGGAAGGAGATAAGGACTTAGAAGATACAGAAAGGTGTAATGTCAGTGCTCAAGATGGCAGGACACAGCCTTGTGGCCTTGTGGCCTTGTGGAGTGAGCTACTTAACATTCTGAGTTTTCATTTCCTTAAACTCTTAGGGTTAGTTAGTTCCAAGATTAAATGGGATGATCTATGTAAAGGGTTTAGTAGAAGGCCTGGAACATATTAAAGTACTGGAGAAATAATAGGGATTTTGGTTTTATTTCTGTTTTTTTGTTTTGCCTCTCTTTTAATGAACAAGAGAAATCACATTTAAGTCCCGAGTATTTTGGGGGGTTAGGGTAGAAGTGCACAGCTGGTCAGACTCACCTGGCAAGTTATTAAAAAAAATAATAATATAAGACTTATTTAGATTGAATTTTATTTAATACAGAGCAGCACTGAGAAGAAAACTAAAAAAATCCTGATCTTTGTCTAGATAGGCCTCATGATATTTAAAATAAAGGTGATGGGCAGCCCCGGTGGTGTAGCGGTTTAATGCCACCTGCAGCCCAGGATGTGATCCTGGAGACCTGGGATCAGGTCCCACATCCGGCTCCTTGCATGGAGCCTGCTTCTCCCTCTGCCTGTGTCTCTGCCTCTGAGTGTGTGTGTGTTTCTCATGAATAAATAAATAAATCTTTAAAAAAATAATAATATAAAGGTGATACAATTTAAGATTTAAAAATTACAAACAATACGAAAATATACATGATTACCTATTAAAGCAGACCCCCCCAACCCTACAGTTGTTACTTTTTCCAATTAAAAAGAGTAAGTGGGGGTGCCTTAGTGGCTCAGTAGTTAAGCATCTGCCTTCAGGGGGAGTCATGATCTAAGGGTCTTGGGGCTCCCTGCTCAATGGGGAGTCTGCTTCTACCTCTCCCTCTGCTCCTCCCCCTGCTTGTGTGCACGCTTCAAATAAAATCCTTTTTAAAAAATGCAGGGGAAAATCGTTTTTCTTTTTTTTTTTTTTAATCTTATTAATTTGGGAAAGCTGAGAGCATGAGTGGAGGACAGAGAGAAGCAGACGCCTGGTGGAGCAGGGAGCCAGATGTGGGACTGGATCCTGGAAGTGCGGGATCATGACCTAAGCCAAACACAGACCCCTAAACAACTGAGCCACCCAGGCGCCCCAAAAATCGTTTTTCAAAATAAAACGTCCACATTTCCCCGTTTAAGACTGGCCTAGATGGGATTCCTGGGTGGCTCAGAGGTTGAGCATCTGCCTTTGGCTCAGGGCCTGATTGAGCTTCTCGGGATCGAGTACGGCATTGGGCTCCCTGCGAAGAGCCTGCTTCTCCTTCTGCCTGTCTCTCTGCCTCTCTGTGTCTCTCAGGAGTAAATAAATAAAATCTTAAAAAAAAAAAAAAAAAAAAAAAAAAAGGACTGGCCTGGATACATTGTTTTGAAAAGCCACCCAGGTGAATCCAATATGTGTCCCTTAGGTTCCCACACAAGTGAGTAACCAGCAGCCGGTCTCAAAGTAAAAGTGTTAAATTAGCTTTCGAAATTCAGAATCTTAGAGGTTTAAAAAAAAAACTCAAAAAAAACTCAAAAAAAAAAAAACAAAAACAAAACTCCACCCTTAGATGGGGCGTATAATACAAGAGATGCGGGCACTAGTTGGCGCCCCTCTGCGCACCGTTACACCGTTACACTAGTCCGGAAGTGTTAGAACGACAAGAGCTTCTGATTGGCTGTCGGTCCTTAACAGGCTAATTAAGAACTAGAAGACTTAATTTCTAAAAGAAAAAGACTCTTAAGAGTACTCATAATGTTTTAAAAGGTGGTGTATAAAATAGCACTTTGAAAATATGTTTATGTGACATTTCTGAAAGGGGAAGAACATGGGGGGGGGTGTCGCCACTAGCAAAAAGTGTGTGGCTGCTACAGGCCTAACGGAGGCTCGAAAATCGAGGTCAAGACTATACTTTCAGGGATCATTTCTATAGTTTGCTACTAGAGAAGTTTCTCTGAACGTGTAGGGTACCAGAAACCACGAGGACGAGGTGCAGCGTTCCTTCCTGAGCGTGAAGTTGGCTTTGGGCGTCACTTTGGTGTCTGCCTTTTGTCCTTGATGATCGTTCTTTTTTCTCCTTTGGAGGAACAAGAGGGAAGGGATGCCATCTGAGTGGCTTCTATATGTCTACGTTCCTAAAGATAGATTGCTGTGGGGATTATTACTGTGTTGTGTGGGTCTTTATTTATTATGCTTTTTTAAAAAATATTTTTAAAGCTCTGTATTTACTTGTTCGTAGAGATATACAGGTATAGAGAGGAACTGATTCCATGCAGGAAACCTGACATAGGGACTCGATCCTGGGCTGCAGGCGGCGCTAAACCACTGCCCCACAGGGCCTACCCTACTACACCTTTTTAAAAGAAGATTTGGCTGCGATTTTAGTGCTCTTACTTTTTTTTTCTTTAACCTTTTTTTTTGCACCGGGAGCCCGACGCGGGATTCGATTCCCGGTCTCCAGGATCGCGTCCTGGGCCAAAGGCAGGCGCCAAACCGCTGCGCCACCCAGGGATCCCCAGTGTTCTTATTTTGTCGGGTCTTTGACGGTGTATAAAAGCAGATCTGTATCGGCGGTCTATTCATTTGGGTTGGGGAGAAATATTTCAGTTCAATGCGGAAGTGTTTGGTCTGTTTGGGCGCCTTTAAAGTTTTGTAATTTTTTCCCCCAATACACGTAAGCTAAGCCACTTTATTTTATAGATTTTCTTCTCTGTATTTAACTCAGGGAAGGGAATATAGCACACTTTACATTTAGTTTTATAGAATGTTAAATAACTGGAAGTCATAACACTCGGATAGAGAACTGGAGATAGGTGTTGTGTTTTGTTTTTGTTATTCTAAAGCTAATTACTAAAAGAATGGCTTGATTTGCTCTGTGGTGGCAATTAGATTGGGTCAGGGGTTGAAGTGTCAAAGTGTGAGGCCTGGTTAGGCACCAACTGCTTTAATCTAGGTAGGAGGAAGGTGGTGGTGATGATGGAGAAAGAGAAGTAGATTAGATCTGAAAGATAATATTGGCAGGACTTGGGGGATTGATTCAATACAGGTATGAGTGAGAGCGGCTATCTGAAGGCTAATTGTCAGATTTTATGACTTGAGCAAATGGTTCCCTTTGTTAAAATGGGGAGAATGGAGGAGTAACTGAATTAGGTAGGGCAATAGGGTGGGAAGTGATGGTAGAGTTCAGTTTAGGGCAGATTTAGGAAAGATTTCAGAACTTTAATGGATGAATGGCAAAAGGAGTTGCAATTCCCAAAGCAGACTGAGAAGCAGCAGCCAGACAGGTACGAGGGAAACCAGAGGAATGTGCTTGATCAAAGCCAAGGAAGGAAAGTGGGACGGAGAGATATATAAAAAGCATATGAGAGATTAAGATGCAGATAGGTATCCACAGCATTTAGTGATGACTTTATTGGTCTTTTTAAATTTTTTATTTTATTTATTTATTTGAGAGAACGAGTGAGCACAAGAAGGGGGAGTTGCAGAGGGACAAGGAGAATCAGGCTCCCCACCGAGCAGGGAGCCCAATGTGGGGCCTCATCCCAGGCCCCCCGGGACCCTGGGACCACAACCCGAGCCAAAGGCAAACGCCCAACCGATGCAGCCACCCACGCGGCCCCAACTTTATTGGTCTTGTGGTAGAGACAGAAACTGGTTTGGGTTGGGCTGATCAATGAAAGGATATGAGGGCTTGCCACTGGGTGGAAAGAGCTCCCAGAAGATCAAGCTGTCATGAACAATAGAGTCAGATATTCATTTGAGGAGTTGGGGGAGGGAGTGAGGGTGTGGGATGTAGATAGGAAGATGGGAGAATTAAAGATAGGAGAACAAGTCTGAGTGCAGATGGAAGGACTGGGTAGAGCAGAGGAAATTGGGATTTAGCAGAGAGCAGCACCAGGGGCAGGTCTTTGAGTCTGCCAGAGTTGATGTAGAGTGCAGATGCAGACAGTTCATCCATGTAATGAGACCATAGTGAGGGTTTTTCAACTGATAGCTTCTAGTTCTGTGCCAAGTGTGAGGCAAAATCATTGCTGACGGAGGCTGGTGAGGAAAAGTAGGAGAGATGAGAATAAAGAAGGAAAGAGCGGTGCCACTATGGCTAAGTTGGTAGAGCATACGTCCGTCAATCTCAAGGTTGTGAGTCTAGAGATTATTTAAAAATAATTTTAAAAAGGGTGCCTGGCTGGCTCAGTCGGAAAAGCATGTGGCTCTTGATCTTGGGATTGTGAGTTGAATGCCCACAGTGGATGTAGAGATTGCTTAAATAAATAAAAGCTAAAAGAAAATAGAGAAGGAAAGAAGAAAGTCACCCCTTGAAAGTGTGCCTCTTTTCCTTTCCTGCTGTTGAAGCCTTGAGATTACTTCCTGGTCTTGGAAGTACCTCCCCAGATCACAGTTAATTTCTCTTTCTTCTACTCTAGCTACCACGTACCATGTATTTCTTCCTTGATTTTCTCCTTTTGGATCTACATTGCCCAGGTTTTCACTTTGAGACCTAAATTAGTTTTTGGTCATCTTTAAAGGTTGGGGGCTGTAAGGTAAGTGTATGCTCTGGAGTTGACTCATTGGTTTGCTATTTACTAGCTGTGGGTTCTGGGGACATTTCTTAACTAAGTCTGTCCCTCTAACATAGGTAGATGTAGTAAGAATAACATCAACAGGGATCCCTGGGTGGCTCAGCGGTTTAGCGCCTGCCTTTGGCCCAGGGCACAATCCTGGAGTCCCGGGATCGAGTCCCACCTCAGGCTCCCGGCATGGAGCCTGCTTCTCCCTCCTCCTGTCTCTGCCCCTCCTCCATGTCTATCATAAATAATAAATAAATCTTTAAAAAAAAAAAGAATAGCATCAACACATGGGATTATTGCAAGGGTTAAATTAGATAAAACAAGAAGAGTGGTTGAATGCTCCCTTTCCCTATTCTGAAAAAGCCCTTCCCTTAGATGTGAAATCCCTGTTTCTTCTTCAGTCTTCTGTTAGCAGCACTGTCCACCGAGTTGTTCCAGGCACAAACCAACTTAACACCTTTGAAACCTCTTTCCGTCACCCACCCTCAGCAAGTCCATCAGTGTGACCTATTGACTCGACTTCCAGAATAACCCAATTTCTCTTTCTTCCTTGCTACATATACCCAATGCAAGCCACCATAATCTCTCCCACAGACACCTAAGGCAGTGGCGTCAAAACTGGTTTCCACAGCTTTAAACCTCTCAGTGGCTTCCCTTCACACTTAAAATCCAGACTCCTTTGCCCTCATCCTTGCTTAGAAAACTCGCAGATATCTGGCCCCTGTCTATACCTCCCTTCTTCCTCAGACCCTTATACTCTCCAGCTGTCTCCAAGTTGCCAGAACATACTACTTTGTTCCCTTCTTTAAGTATTTGCATTAGGTTTTTTTTTTTTTTTTTTTTTTTAGATTTTTAATTTATTCATAGACACAGAGGCAGAGACACAACACAGGCAGAGGGAGTAGCAGGCTCCAAGCAGGGAGCCGGATGTGGGACTCGATCCAGGGTCTCCAGGATCACACCCCGGGCTGCAGGCGGCGCTAAACCACTGCACCACCGGGGCTGCCCTTGCATTAGCTTTCTCTGTGTAAAATGTAATCTCAAAAGAGAGGCCTTCTTTGACCACCCAAATCTAAAGTAGCCATCAATCTCACTCTGTTTCAACATGTCCTTGGCATGCCTCATTATCTGGCTCTTAAGTATTTGTTGCTGTCATATTTCTCCCTCACTAGAATGTAAGCTCAGTGTGAGAGTGGGGACCTTTACTCACCTCATACCTCTGTATGCCCAGTACCTAGTACATAGCAAAGTGGGATAATAGCAAACATAGCAAAGTGGGATGAAGTAGGATAATGGTTAAGTAACCAACCAGCTCTGCTATCTAACTTTTTTTTTTTTTAAGATTTTATTTGTTTATTCATGAGAGACACACAGAGAGAGGCAGAGACATAGGCAGAGGGAGAAGCAAGCTCCATGCAGGAAGCCTGATGTGGGACTCGATCCCAGGACTCTGGGATCATGCCCTGAGCCAAAGGCAGATGCCCAACCACTGAGCCACCCAGGCGTCCCAATCTAACAGCTTTATGACCTTTGGCAAGTTACCTAATCTTTCTGTCTCTTAGTTTCTCCATCCATAAAACTGGGATGATTAACAATTGCACTTATCTAATTTAAAATTTTTTTTTTTTTTTTTTTTTAATTTATGATAGGCACACAGAGAAAGAGAGAGAGGCAGAGACACAGGCAGAGGAAGAAGCAGGCTCCATGCACCGGGAGCCCGACGTGGGATTTGATCCCGGGTCTCCAGGATCGCGCCCCGGGCCAAAGGCAGGCGCTAAACCACTGCGCCACCCAGGGATCCCGCACTTATCTAATTTAGAATAACATTTAGAATAACACCTGGTACCTGGCAAGCCCTCAATAAATAGTAAATATTGTTGAGTTGGCACTCAAGTTGTAGTTAGTACGCAGGGATATGAGGGGTGCAAGAACATCTGGCTGTGAGGGGTCCCAAACAGACCCTGGTTCAGCCACTTGTCACTGACAAAACCCAAAGGCAGAGAAACAAGTGGTAGTAGAACAAGAAAGGAATTTAAGTGAGGCCAACACTGGGAAGACAGCAAACTAGTGTCTAAGACTTGTCTAAGATCTCCAAAATGCCCCCAATACTTCCAGGTTTATATAAGGAAAATGGAGGGCAAAGGTGGGTGGGTACATGCAGGTAGGCAGTGAAGGTTAAATGGATTATTGTTGTGGAATCAATCCTGGGTGGGGTCTTACTGGCTCAGGGCAATCCTTGTTGCTTGAGGAAGTAGTTTTGATTCCCAACAGGGTATATGTTTTTCTGCAGGGTCTTTTGCCTGAGTTAAGAGATAAACCAAAACAAAAAACTTAATTAAAAAGTTTCAGGTCACGGTGCCTGGGTGGCTCAGTGGTTGAGCGTCTGCCTTTGGCTCTGGTTGTGATCCTGGGGTCCTGGGATCGAGTCTTGCCATCGGGCTCCTCACAGGGAGCCTGCTTTTTTCCCTTTGCCTGTGTCTCTGCCTCTCTCTCTGTCTCTCATGAATAAATAAATAAAATCTACAAAAAAAAAAAAAAAAAAAGAACTTTGAGGTCATGGGTGCGTGGCTGGCTCAGTCAGAGCATGTGATTCTTGATCTCTAGGTTGTAAGTTTGAGCCTCATATTGGGTGGAGAGATTACTTAAAATCTTTAAAATCTTAGAAAAAAAAAGTTTGAGGTCAAAATGGAGGCAGGCAAAATCCTCTTTCAAAATAATGTCAACTTCACCGAACAACTAGTTTTATTTTAAAAACTTGAAAGATGGGCAGCCCCTGTGGCGCAGTGGTTTAGCGCCGCCTGCAGCCCGGGGCGTGATCCTGGAGACCCTGGATCGAGTCCCGCGTCGGGCTCTCTGCGTGGAGCCTGCTTCTCCCTCTGCCTGTGTCTCTGCTACTCTCTCTCTCTCTCTGCATCTCTATGAATGAATAAATAAATAAAGTCTTAAAAAAAAAAACTTGAAAGGTGAGGTACCTGGCTGGCTCAGTCTGTAAAGCATGCAACTCTTAATCTCAGGGTTGCAAGTTTCAAGCCCCACATTGGCCATAGAGCTTTCAAAAATACACACACACACACACACACACACACACACCTACTCAAAAAAATGTGAACAAAAGTATGGTAAGAATCCCAAAGGCTTTGTTTTCAGGCATTGGTTCTCAGCCACCCAGATCCTCTCCCTGCCATAGTCATGATGCCCTGTCCCTACCAGCATTTGAAAGCCAAACTCTTAGGACAGCCATTTCACACAACTGCTAATGTTTATTAATCACTTGAATCAGCTTGCTTCTCACTAGCAAAGGCCAAGGCCTGTCATTTCCTTTTGCTTTCAGGGGTGAGGCTGCTTTACTAGAACTGTGGAGGGAATGTCTCCTAGACTTTAAAGATGTAGGCTGCTGAGTGAAGTAAGTCAGTCGGAGAAGGACAAACATTATATGTTCTCATTCATTTGGGGAATATAAATAATAGTGAAAGGGAATATAAGGGAAGGGAGAAGAAATGTGTGGGAAATATCAGAAAGGGAGACAGAACGTAAAGACTGCTAACTCTGGGAAACGAACTAGGGGTGGTGGAAGGGGAGGAGGGCGGGGGGTGGGAGTGAATGGGTGACGGGCACTGGGGGTTATTCTGTATGTTAGTAAATTGAACACCAATAAAAAATAAATTAAAAAAAATAAATTACATTCAGTATTGTTTGAAAAAAATAAATCTAATGAGATTAAAAAAAATAAAGATGTAGGCTATGATTGGCTGTCATTCAGTATTATGTTAATTGAGCATGACTATAAATTTTTTTAAAATCTTGAATTTCCACTTAAAACACTATAATGTGTTTTTAAGTGATAGTATTTGAAAGATTGTATTATAAAACCTCTCTCTTTTTCCAGTAGAATCAGAAATAGGGCAACTATCTTGCCATTCATTAGTTAAGACTCTGGCTGCCAACGGAAGCTGCAAGTTCAAAGTAGACTATACTTTCAGGGATCATGTCTATAGTTTATTACTAGAGAAGTATCTCTGAATGTGTTGAGTACCCAAAACCATGAGGAAGAGAAGCTAGCTGCTCATTTCCCCTTGATGAGAGTTCTTTTCCTCTTTGGGGGATTAAGGGACAAGAGAGACACACTGTCTGAGGGGCTTGTGTTTTCCCTTGGTTTAATTGAAGGCATTTTATTAACCTTGCTCTGTAAGCAGCTCTGCCTGCCTCTTTCTCTCTGTGTCTCTCATGAATAAATAACATCTTTTTAAAAATAGTTGTTCCTGGGCAGCCCCAGTGGTGCAGTGGTTTAGCGCTGCCTGCAGCCCAGGGCGTGATCCTGGAGACCCTGGATCGAGTCCCACATCAGGCTCTCTGTATGATGCCTGCTTCTCCTTCTGCCTGTGTCTCTGCCTCTCTCTCTGTCTCTATGAATAAATAAAAAATATTTTTAAAAAATAGTTGTTCCTTTTTTCTTTTGGCATGTGAAGCTTTTTCTTTTCTTTTTTCTTTTCTTTTCAAGATTTCATTTATTTATTCGTGAGACACACAGATAGAGAGAGGCAGAGACACAAGCAGGCTCCCTGTGGGGAGCTGGATGCCGGACACGATCCCGGAACCCCGGGATCACAACCCGAGCCAAAGGTGGATGCTCAACCACTGAGCCACCCAGGGTGTCCCTCTTCTTTTCTTCAAGGAACTCCCTGTGTCTTGTTTGGGCCTTTTTTTTTTTTTTTTTTTTTTTAAGATTTTATTTATTTATTGGCACAGAGAGAGGGGCAGAGACACAGGCAGAGGGAAAAGGCGCCATGCAGAGAGCCTGATGTGGGACTCGATCCAGGGTCTCCAGGATCACACTCCAGGCTGCAGGCGGCACCAAACCGCCGCGCCACCGGGATTGCCCTTGTTTGGGCCTTCTTCAGTTTATCTTGAGCAATGTGATATAATCTTGAGTTGCTTTTTGCTTTTTTTTTTTTTTTAAAGGAGGGTAGGGAGAGAATCTTAAGTGGACTCCACATGAGGGGCTCTATCTCAAGACCTGAGCTGAAATCAAGGGTTGGTTTGCTTAACCAACTGGGCCTCAGGCACCCCAGAGTTTTGTTTTGTTTTTATTCATTTGAGAGAGCACAAGCAGGGGGAGAGAATGAGGGAGATGGAGAAGCAGGCTCCCTGCTAGGCTGGATCCCAGGACCTGGAGATCATCACCTGTGCAGAAGGCAGACCCTTAACCATATAAGCCACCCAGGTGCTCCCAGCATTGTTGTTTTTCTGTTATTGAATGAATGAAAGAAGGGAGGGATGAGAATTAAAGATGTCTTCCTCCTGACAGCATTTCCATTCCTTTTCCATCTTTATTTTTATACTTTCCACAGAATGCCCAGATGAATCTGAGTATAATCACATACCCACTTAAGTAATTTGGTTATTTCCAGGTAAAATGATTTACAACCAATCTCAGCATTATTGCACTGGACTTTGTCCACAGATCCAGGGTTCTCATGCTTACAGACCCTATGGGAGAGAGCTGAAAGCTTTGGTGCAGCACCTCCACTGTTAACAGCTATGAAAGGACCCAGGAGTACCTACTGCCTTTAGAGATGAAAAAGGTATCCACAGTCCCTGGGAGCTCAAAGTCTTGGGCTCAAAGTCTGAAAAATCTCTCCTTTAAGAAACAGACTTCTGGCAGGAGCTGCAAAGTTGGCAAATCTAGTTTCAGACTACCTGGAGTTAAAATGGACACCTTGGGCAGCCCAGGTGGCTCAGCGGTTTAGTGCCGCCTTCAGCCCAGGGTGTGATCCTGGAGACCTGGAATTGAGTCCCACGTGGGGCTTCCTGCATGGAGCCTGCTTCTCCCTCTGCCTGTGTCTCTGTCTCTCTCTCTCTGTGTCTCTAATGAATAAATAAATAAAATCTTAAAATAAATAAAATATCTTAAAAAAATAAAATGGACACTTTTTTAGTTTTATGTAAATCAATGAACTCTTGCCATTCTAATAATTCTTTAGAACACTTTCATTTTTTTAGTATCAAATTTATAATCTCTTGGTTTTGATATTTTATTGAAGCCATTTCTCTACTCTTCTGCTCCAAGCTGAACCTCTCTTTCCAAAACAACTTGAGCTCATGATTTTCTCTTAGCCACCATTTTGGGAATTCCCTTAGCTTGGGTTGCAACTCGTCTTTTCTAGATTCCACTCCTCTATCTTAGTCCATTCTTACATTTTACTGAAACAAAGAAAAAGGGTGCACTGAAGGTAATTACTTTGAAATATGAAAAAAAAAAATGAAAATCTGAAGTGTTTTCCGCCCCCATCCTCATACCTGCTTGGTAATTTGGAAGGCACAAAATTCTAGGTTGAAATAAATTTCCCCCAGGATTTGAAGCTATCCTATCATTGTTGTATTTTAGCTTTAATCTTGTTATTGAGAACCCTGATGCTATTAGGATTGTTGATTTTTCTATGTGAAGTGGTCTTCTTCTCACTCTTCAGCATAAATCTGTTTACCTCTATTGTGATGTGTACTAGTGGGGTCTTTGAACTTGGACACTCATGTTGTTTTTTTTTTAAGATTTATCTATTCATGGAGACATAGAGAGAGGCAGAGACATAGGCAGAGAGAGAAGCAGGCTCCCTGTGGGGACCCTGATGCAGGACTCAATCTCATGACCTGAGCCAAAGCCAGAAGACGCTCAACCACTGAGCCACCCAGGCATACCAGGACACTCATGTTTCTAAGTCCTTGAAAATTTCATAAAATTTTTTTTATTGCCAAAACTTTAGGCAGTGTATTCTATAGTTTAACTGATCATTTTATTGCTTATTGCTTTGCACCACTCTTTGTTTCATGGGGAAAAAAATTCTCATGTTACTACCTTGTAAGCTTCCTCACTTTAAGCACTGAATTAGGATATCTTTTTAAATGTATTTATTTTAATTCCAGTTAGCATACATTGTCATATTAGTTTCAGTAGTACAGTACAGTACTGATACGGAGAACTCCATTCACTCCTGTGCTCATCACAAGTGCACTCTTTAATCCCCATCTCCTATTTCACCATTCCCCCCTCCACCTCCCTTCTGGTGATCATCAGTGTGTTCTCTATAGTTAAGAGTCTGTTTCTTTGTCTCTTTTTTTTTCCCCTTTGTAGTTTTTTTATTTATTCATGAAAGAGAGAGAGGTAGAGACATAGAGGCAGAGGGAGAAGCAGGCTCCCTGTGGGGAATCTGATGCAGGACTCAATCCCAGGACCCCTGGATCACGACCTGAGCTGAAGGCAGATGCTCAACTACTGAGCCGCCCAGGGTCCCAACTTGTTTTGTTTCCTAGGACCTGCATGTGAGTGAAATCATAGGGTATTAGTATTTTTCTGACTGGCTTATTTAGCTTAACATTATACTCCAAGTTGTTGTAAATGGCAAGATTTCCTTTTTTTTTTTAATTAAATATTTTATTTACTTATTTGAGAGAGACGTCACAACCAGGGGGGAGGGGCAAAGGGAAAAGCAGACTCCCCACTGAGCAGGGAGCCTGACTCCGGACTTGATCCTAGGACCCTGGGATTATGACCAGAGCCAAAGGCAGACACTTAATCGACAGCCACAGGCATTCTAGATTTCATTCTTCTTTATGAATGAATAATATTTCATATATATATATATATATATATATATGCACACACCCCACATCTTCTTTATCCATTCATCAATCATTGGATACCTGGGCTGCTTCCATGTCTTGGCTATTGTAACTAATGCTGCAATAAACAGGGGTGCATGTATCCCTTTTAATTAGTGTTTTTGTATTCTTTTTTTTTTTAAGTATTTATTTATTCATTCATGAGCCACAGAGAGAGAGACAAGACACAGGCTGAGGGAGAAGCAGGCTCCATGCAGGGAGCCTGACATGGGACTCAATCCCCTGGGCTGAAGGCGGCGCTAAATCGCTGAGCCACCCAGGCTGCCCATGTTTTTGTATTCTTTAGGTAGATACCCAGTTGTGGGATTGCTGGGTTGTAGAGTAGCTCCTTTATAAACTTTTTGAGGAACTTCCATACTATTTTCCAGAGTGGCTGCACCCGTTTGCATTAACACCAACAGTGCAGAAGGGTTCCTTCTCCACATCCTTTGCCAACACCTGTTGTTTCTTGTGTTGATTTTAGCCATTCTGACAGATGTGGCTAGTTTCATTATTAGTGTATAATGCTGCTGCTTCATTATATTCTGTACATCAGTTCTGATGCCAGCGAGTAACACCACTGTTTTCTCTTTTCAGTTTCACTTGTCAGTAGCCCAGCTCTGTTCTTAAAATTTGCATTATAACCCTTTTTTTCTTAAGATTTTATTTATTTGAGGGACACCTGGGTGGCTCAGCGGTTGAGCGTCTGCCTTTGGCTCAGTGTGTGATCCTGAAGTTCCGGGATCGAGTCTCACATCAGGCTGCCTGCATGGAGCCTGTTTCTCCCTCTGCCTGTGTCTCTGTCTCTCTGTCTCATGAATAAATAAAATCTTTAAAAATCTATTTTATTTATTTGAGAGGGAGAGCAAGAGCACAAAACAGGGGAAGGGGCAGAGGGAAAGGGACAGATTCCCCACTGAGCAGGGAGCCCAACATAGGGCTCCATCCCAGGATCCTGGGATCATGACCTGAGCTGAAGCAGACACTTAGCTGAGCCATCCAGGTGCCCCGGATTATCACTTTTCTAGTCTCACTGTTCCACCTGAGTTCATGACTTTTAGAAGACACTGGAAACTCCTTTTGTCTCAGGAAATGTGTAGAACATGCTTCCTTTGAGTGACCTTTAAAATATATTTTTTCCCTTAAAATTTTTTTATTTTTTAAATGTGTTTTTAAAAAAATATTTATTTTTAGAGAAGGGGAGGGGCAGAGAGAGAATCTTAAGCAAATTCCCTGCTGATCTCATGACCCTGAGACCACGACTTGAGCCAAAAGCAAGAGTCATTGCTTAGCTGACTGCATCCCTCACTTAAAAATGTTTTATTACAAAAGTAATATGAGGTTATTTTAACCAGAGGAATCAAAGATAAATAGATGGATAGATACAACTAATCTATCTTTACAAAATCTGCTTTACTATATACATTCTTACTTTTCCTTTTTAACAGTGCATCCTATTCATCTCTAGTCCAATTCCCGATGAACAGGGAGCCCCATGCCGAGCTCGATCCCAGGAACCTGAGATCATGACCTGAGCTAGAGACAGATGCTTAACCAACTGAGCCACCCAGGTGCCCCTACATAATGGGTTTTTAATATTCAAAGTAGGGTTTCTGGGTCCAGCTTTTCATAGATATTGCCATATCGCTTTCCAAAAGCATTATAACACTTCACAGTCCTAACTGCATTTAGGAAAGTGTCTGTTTTTCCACCTCTTCTCCAGCTCTGAGTGTTTTCTCATTTTTTATTGTTTTTCAAGCTTCAAAGCAAGTTTATGTTTTTCCACAATTTCAACTTAGGCACTATTTTATGTTGGTTTATTGAATATTGCAGAGTAGGGTGAAATACCCATCCTTCCTAAACACACATTATTTGTTTTACCCTCTCATTCCCTTTACATCCCATCATTCCACTTCCACAGCTATCTAGGTTTCCTGCTCTCAGAAATTAATACTTTATCTCCCCTTTGTGTTTAATGCTGTGGACAGCATTATTTAATTACTAAAGCCTTCTGCAATTCTGAGCAGCAAGACTGAGGAATTAGTATTAGAGGGAGACAGTGACAGTCTGTTGTAGTGCAGGGACTCTGGAGCCAGATTGTTGTGTGATCTCTGGCAAATTGCTTATCCTCTCTACACCTTGGTTTTTCTATCCATAAAATAGTGATAATAGTATCTTCCTCCTATTGTACTATACTGTTGTGAGGATTAAGTTAGAACAGTGCCTGGCACACGTCATTATCGATACCAGGTCTTGCTTCCTAAGAGACCTAGAGATTAGGTGATTGACTCATCTGAAGGCTCCAGGCTAAAAAGGGTTATTATTAGGACTTCCACACTTGAACCCTGATCTCTTTACTTTTTTTTTTTTTTTTAAGATTTTATTTATTCATGAGATAGAGAGGCAGAGACACAGGCAGAGGGAGAAGCAGGCTCCATGCAGGGAGCCCGATGTGAGACTCGATCCCAGGACTCCAGGACCACGCTCTGCGTCAAAGTCAGGTGCTAAACCGCTGAGCCACCCAGGGATCCCCTCTTTATGTTTAAGTCAGTTTTTGTACTATGTCACTTCTTGGGGGACTTATATTGATAACCTTTATATCAGTCACAACATGACTACCATGGGCTGCCCTGAAATAAGTATTTTTTGAATGAGTAAATTAATGAATAAATGTTTTCTACTAGGAAATCACCGAAAGGCTGTTATGTAAATTGTGGGGACAGGGTTTTTCAACCAATTTCTCTGCAGCCATCTGTATCTTCTAAATTACTGCTTATTGCCCCCCTAAGTGTTTCCTTAAGCCTTGGGAGGTCCTTAATTTTTTACTTTGTGAGCCCCAGGGATTAACCAGTCAACTTCCCTAAATGGTGTTCATGTCAAGAATGAATAATCTGCGATTTTACAAATTAGCTTGCTTCAGGTGTATGGAGGCAGGCAGAAGACAGGAGATTCATTCATTTAGTACCACGTGTTTGGGATATTGTGGGTATACAAGGTAATTTCATAGTCTCTGCCCTTCCGAGATTTAGTCTCATGCAAAGAGCAGGCATTAATCAAATAATCACAGAGAAGAGTATCTGGTTAAGGTCAGAGAAGGGTTCTCTGAGACAATGACACTTGGACAAATGTCAAAATGATGAAGTGGAAGTTAAGTTGGAGAAGGGATTGAGAGAGAATTCCTGGCCAAGGGAACAGCTTGTGCAAAGGCTCTGAGACAGAAGGGAATGTGGTGAGTAAAAGGGCTGGAAGTTCAGTATGGCTGAAGTGAGAGGGAATTTGGTGCAAAAGAAGGCTGGAGAGCTATCAGGTGTGTGGGTCACACCATGGACGTCCCGGTAAGCTATGGGGAGTGTTAGGTTTTTTTTCCAAATGAACGGGGGAGAGATGATAAAAACGGCAGGGCCAGGCAGTAGGCCCGAGTGCTTTAATGGGGAGCGCTCCCGGGCGAGGTTACGTGACTCGGAGAGGTGACTCGGAGAGGTGGCCGAGACGATGGGGGTGGTCCCTGGCTGGAAAGTCCCAGATGGAAAGTTTCGGTTTCCCATCTAGGCTTCGATTTACTGGAGATGACGTGCTGGTCATGGCTGCTTTGGCGGGAAGATCAGCCATCTTGACCCAATTTGAGACGTCCGCCATTTTGGGGGCCCCTGTCTCTCAGCCAGCCCA
This sequence comes from Canis aureus, assembly GCF_053574225.1. Taxonomy (NCBI): domain Eukaryota; kingdom Metazoa; phylum Chordata; class Mammalia; order Carnivora; family Canidae; genus Canis; species Canis aureus. Next base: position 27,920,146 of record NC_135626.1, read on the forward strand.
ACAGGGAGTTTTGTCTTTATACCAAGAGCTGAGGGCTCCTGAAGCTTTAAGCAGAATTATGTATTCTGCTTATTTAAACATACTTATTAAATAATTCTTTGATTTGTTAAAAAAAATCTGGTATTTAGATCACGGGATTAAGTTTAAAAACCAGGAGTGCTTTGTGAATCTAAGTCTTTGGCTTTGGGTCATCGGTTTCATCATCCACTTACGTTTCTTCCGCGAAAGGACTCCTCACTTTCACCGTCGGTCTAAACTGAGGATTGTGCTGAAGTTCCGGCGCGTTTTGTAGTCGTCAGGGTCTACGTAAACCTGAGGAGGCGGAACTGCCCGGCAACAGGGTGGGAGGGGTGAGTGGGAAAATGCCCTGCGATTGGCGGCTTATCAGGAGTATGTTAATTAAAGTGATAACTTGAAATGTCTTTTGAAACGCAGCATATTAAAAAACGCTTTGTCCAACTTTGGTAACGGAACAATTTTTTTGGAAAACACTTGCTAATTTACATTTAGGGAAGTTAGTGATGTTAGGAAAAATCACCATTAGTGTAATGTGTGTGAGTTTCTTCCACTTCGGAAAGTCGGGGGGTGTGTGGCTAAGACTATACTTTCAGGGATCATTTCTATAGTTTGTTACTAGAGAAGTTTCTCTGAACGTGTAGGGTACCCGAAACCACGAGGAGGAGGCGCAGTGTTCTCTTCTGAGCGTGAAGCCTGCTTTTGGTGTTGCTTATGCAACTGCCAATTGCAATTGATGATCGTTCTTCTCTTCCGTTGGAGGAGTAAGAGGGAGAGAACGCAGTCTGAGTGGTTTCTTCTTTTTTTTCGTTCCCAAAAACAGTTTGAAGGGGAAGAGGAGGTATTTTAAATTTCTCAGGACGTGCGGTGAGGTTGTTGGTGGGTTAACGTACTCACATTTTAAGATACTAAGGTTGGTTATTGTGTCCCGCTTGTACGGCAGCTTCTTTATGCTTTTGGGGTTAACTAAGGTGTTCTTTGGGCCTTTAGGAAAAGCTTATAGTACTAAACATGTAGGAATTTTAGTTTGTATTATGATATGAGTTTATCTAGTTTTATTTCAGTAAGTCTTTTGATATTCGCATTGATTCTTGCATTTGTTTTGCAGGAATCTATGTTGATGCGGTTAATTCCCTGGGCCAGACTGCACTTTTTGTTGCAGCATTATTAGGCCTTTCGAAATTAGTTGATGTTCTGGTGGATTATGGATCAGATCCAAATCAGTAAGTATAATATCGGTATCTAGAGAATGCTGCTTTTAAAATGAGTTGGGTCATTTGGAAAATAGTTTGAGAAGATATTAAAAGAGCCTTTACTAACTTATTTTAATGAAATACTAGTTGCATAGCTATGTTGAAACGTACTTTTAACTGCTAATAAAGTTTTCTGAGGAGTTTTACTAGGCCCAGTGGTAATAAGTGGAGCTTAATTAATTGGTTACTTTTTAAATAGTACAGTTTGCATATTTCCACGCCAAGTTATGATTTGCATGTTCATTTAAGCAGTTTAACATAACCACCAACCAAGTTCATTAATATACTGGGCATCACTTTTTCAGGATGACTTTCTTTGGGGTCTGTGTGTGGCTCAATCCGTTAAATTAAGCCTTTGGCTCAGATCATAATCCTGAGATTGGGGGGAGGGCTCCCTGCTCAGTAGGGAGCTTGCTTCTCCCCTCCCCCTGCCACTCCCCCTGATTGTGCCCTCTCATTCTCTGTCTCACTCTCAAATAAATAAATAAAATCTTAAAAAAAAAAAAAAAAAAGAGGATGACTTGCCTTGCTCTTGTAATTGTGGTCCAAAAGAATCTGTTTAACAGTTGGGCCAACTTTTAGTATGGAACACTGTAACACTTTTGCTTTTCCTAGGGCTTTTCCAGGCACCAGCTCACTTGATCCTCAAAAGCACCTCCTGGAGGAGGGGAGAGCAGATATTTTTACAGTTCCTATTGGACAGAGCCAGAAATAGGTTTTGAACATTTACATGATTCTAGCTGATTTTCACAGGAATTCCAGAATACAATCATAAAATAGCATTCTCATCTTACATGAGGAGGCCCTGTTAATGTACTTTAAAAAGAAAAGGTAGGGATCCCTGGGTGGCGCAGCGGTTTGGCGCCTGCCTTTGGCCCAGGGCGCGATCCTGGAGACCCGGGATCGAATCCTACGTCGGGCTCCCTGCATGGAGCCTGCTTCTCCCTCTGCCTATGTCTCTTCCTCTCTCTCTGTGTGTGTGACTGTCATGAATAAATAAATAAAATCTTTAAAAAAAAAAAAAAAAAAGAAAAGGTATTGGGGTGCCTGGGTGGCTCAGTTGGCTAAGCATCTGCCTTCACAGGATCCTAGGATCCTGGGATCCAGGGCTTTCTGCTCAGCAGGGAGCCTGCTTCTCCTCCCTTTGCCTGCCACTCTGCTTACTTGTGTACTCTCTCTCTCCCTGTCAAATAAATAAAAATTAAAAAAGAAAATTAAAAAAGAAAAAGTATTAATGTCAGAAGATTTTGGAGGTTTTTTTTTTTTTAAGGTTGTTTGCTTAGTGGAAGAAACATTTAAGCTCGCAAAAGTATAAAGAAAAAACACCAAATGGTATTAGAATTCTGTAACCCAGACATAAATTAATGCAGTGAACATTTTGCTGTTTTATTCTAGACTCACACTCTCCTGTCCTGTATTAATGTTTAATTTCAAAGCTCAGAAAGAAAGGGTTGTCTCACCCTTGTTTGTAGGTAACAGTGTTGTAGGAGGCCACATTGGGAATCCCTGGAATTCTCAGCAAAAATACAGTATTTTCGGGCAGCCCTGGTGGCGCAGCGGTTTAGCGCCACCTGCAGCCCGGGGTTTGATCCTGGGGACCCTGGATCGAGTCCCACATCGGGCTCCCTGCGTGGAGCCTGCTTCTGCCTCTGCCTGTGCCTCTGCCCCCCACCCCTCTCTCTCTCTGTGTCTCTATGAATAAATAAAATCTTTAAAAAATACAGTATTTTCTAGTCATTTGCAATTAGGTCTATTTTGTAGAGGCTTAGAGCTGGATTCTTTAAAGTTCAAATCATTCAAACATTTAATATTCCAGGTTAGGGAGCCGAGGCCCAGAAAATTTAAGTGACTGGTCTATAATGGTGCGTTACTGATTAGAGCTGAGACCAGGAGCCAGGCCTTAAGAACTCAGTTTGATTTACCTTTTTTTAGAAGTCCTAATGATGCCAGGGGGTGGTATGAAAGGATATTGTCAAAGGGAGGAAGGCAAACCCCTTGGTTTTGTATTTTGTGAAATGACCATTTTCATGTGACTTAAAAAATATCTTCTGATCAAGATGAAGGGAAATTTCTGGGGGGAGGTTGTATTACTAAGTGCTCAGAGGAGATTCTGTGACAGCAGGGACCTGTTGAACTCACAAAGTCAGATGCCTGCAGGACCGAGTGGAGTCAATGGGCACAGGCTCTAAGAAGGGTTAGGCACATTTGTCGCTCTTGGGTAGGAAAGGGAGCCAGTAAGGCTAGGTCTTCTAAATTTCCAAGAGGCTGAAAATCCCAATTTTTAATGTGAAACCTTCCAAATGTTAAATATTATCCGTTATTAATTTATTGTTTATTTATTTTTAAGTAGGCTCCACATCTAGCATGGAACCCAACACAGGGCTTGAACTCACAACCCTGAGATCAAGATCTAAGCTGAGATCAAGAGTTGGACGCTTAACCTATTGAGCCATGCAGGTGCTTCATGTCCATTATTTTAAATTCCTTTTTAAAACACTGTGTAGACCAAATGAAACATGTCTCTGGGTTGCCAAAGCACTCTGCAGGCCTCTAGTTTTAACTTCTAGGAGGATATTTTGGCTCATATAGTGCAGTGTGTGATAGGAGACTGACCTAGCAATAGGACAGAGCTCACAATGAGATGTCAAGAGGGTGTAGGCCAGCCTTGTTGGCATTACCTGGAGAACTTGTAAAAAGCACGCATTCCTGGGCCTCATGCTTGCAATTCTATTTAGTCTGGGGTATACTCTTACAGTCTGTATTTTTGACAAATATTCCAGTGGCTCATTAGCTAAATTATGGTACATACATTTGAATACTATACAGCTGTTAAAAACAATGGCGATGGCTTATATGTTGTCTTGTGGAAATTTCTCCAAGATATACTAAGTGGAAAAATGTAAATGCAGAAAAATTTATATAGCATATTCTCTCTTTTTTTAAGAAGATTTTTATTTATTCATGAGAGATGGGATGTTGGGGCAGAGACATAGAGGGAGAAGCAGACTCCATGCAGGGAGCCTGATGTGGGACTCGATCCTGGGACTCTAGGATCACACCCTGAGCTGAAGGCAGACGCTCAACCGCTGAGCCACCCAGCTGTCCCTATATAGCATATTCTTATTCCTACACGTATACACAGAGAACATTTCTGAAAGCGTACAAAAATATGTAACAGTAGTTGCCTTTGACCAAGAGAACCGGGGGTCTGGAACTGGGAGACTTTTTTAAAAATCAATTAATTAATTAATTAATTTATGAGAGACAGAGAGAGGCAGAGAGACATAGGCAGAGGGAGACGCAGGCTTCATGCGGGGAGCCCAATGTATGGGACTCAATCCCAGGACTCCAGGATCACTCCCTGAGCCAAAGGCTCAACCACCGAGCCACCCAAGCATCCCTGGGAGACTTTTCTTAAAAGATCTTATTTTATTTTTATTTTTTTTTAATTTTTATTTATTTATGATAGTCACACAGAGAGAGAGGCAGAGACATAGGCAGAGGGAGAAGCAGGCTCCAGGCACTGGGAGCCCGATGTGGGATTCGATCCTGGGTCTCCAGGATCGCGCCCTGGGCCAAAGGCAGGCACTAAACCACTGATCCACCCAGGGATCCCAAAGCTTTTATTTTTTAAGTAATCTCTACATTTCAACTTGGGGCTCGGCTCACAACTTGGAGATCAAGAGTCACATGCTCTATTATCTGAGCCAGCCAGGCCTCCCTGAGTTGTAGATTCTTCTTTTTTCTCTTTTAAGATTTCATTTGTTTGTTTGTTTGTTTGTTTGTTTGTTTAAGAGTGAGAGAAAGAGAGAGAGTGAGTGAGCATGCATGAGCCGAGGAAGGGGCAGAGGGAGAACCTCTCGGCGGGGAGCCTGACTCAGGGCTCCATCTCAGGACCCTGGGATCATGACCTGAGCTGAAGGCAGCTGCTTAACTCTCTGAGCCCCTGACTTGCAGATGCTGATGCCAAGGTTTTGCAGGTCTCTATTGTAGGATTTGGGAGATAAAGATATTCTCACATGATAGAGATAGTCTCTAGTTAGGCTGTGCTTCACCACCCTGACCCCAGGACACTACAGACATGAAGAAATTATTTTAAAACAGCCACTATCAGGGGACAATGGGAAAAGGAGCAGAGATTTGGAACTAGACTCATACCTGGCTCTGAATCTCAGCTTTGCCCTTTTGTTTCCTCATCGATAAATTGAACATGATACCATCTTGAAGGGTGGGAAGTACAGGTGGAAAAAGAGGATGTGTATAAAGCTTCTGTTGGGGGACACCTGGGTGGCTCAGCAGTTGAGTGTCTGCCTTCAGCTCAGGGTGTGAACCTGCCATCCTGGGACTGAGTCCCGCCTCAGGCTCCCCGTGAAGAGCCTGCTTCTCCCTCTGCCTATGTTTCTCCCTCTCTCTATGTGTCTCTCATGAATAAGTAGATAAAATCTTAAAAAAAAAAAAAAAAAAAAGGCTTCTGTTGGCACAGCCTCACAAGTGGTATTATAATCCTCCTCTCAAAGGTTGCCTTTGTAGAAAGGGAGCCTTATGTCACCCATTGAATCCCCCCACCTCACTCTGTGGAAGGGAAGAGTGTTATGGACACTGATACTAACACCTCCCCCTCCAGCCGCTGCTTTGATGGAAGCACTCCTGTTCATGCAGCAGCATTTTCAGGCAATCAGTGGATTCTCAGCAAACTGCTGGATGCAGGGGGTGACCTTCGACTGCATGACGAGAGGGGTCGAAATCCGCAGACCTGGGCCCTGACAGCAGGGAAGGAACGCAGCACTGCGGTAAGGTGGGCCCACTCTGTAGCCACAGCCAAAGCAAGAGCACTGAGCTGAAAGTCAGGAGCCAGGGGGTAGGGGCTGATCCTGGGCACAGCACAGGGCTTGCAGTGGCCTTGACATTGGCCCTGGACACACAGGCCTGAGTTGAAGCAAGTTAACCAGCTATTAAACTTGAGGCAAGTCTGGTGAACCTTTCTGATCATCTATTCAGTGAGGAGGGAGAACAGTTGCCACTTTGACCATTAACTAGCACTTACTATGCATCAGATGTTCTGAATTAAATTCATTAAATGTTAAGTTATGTAATCTTCACAACTCTATCATATAGGTACTGATATTGTCCTCATTTTACAGATGCAGAAACTGAGGCCAATTGACATTTTATAACTTGCTGAGGCTGTACACTGGCAGATGTGACCTGTTTGAATGAGGTCTAAATAACATAACAAATATCATGCAGGCACAATACTGGGCACATGTAGGAAAAAGGGAAGTGGGCAGAGTGTTCTGTTCCCTCCCTCTGGTTCCCCACCTCTTTAGCTGTTGGTCTTGGACAACTAATTTTGCTCCTTCTGCCTTAATTTCCTCATCTGCTGAAGGAGAGAGTTGGAGGAAATTTTTTTTCTTTTTAAAAAAAATTATTTGAATTCAATTAACATATAGTGTATTATTAGTTTCAGGGGTACAATTTAGTGATTCATCAGTTGTGTCCAATACTCAGTGCTCATTACATCACATGCCCTCCTTAATGCCCATTACCCAGTCACCTCATCCTGCTACCCCCCCTCCCTTTTAGCAATCCTCAGTTTGTATCCTGTGGTTATCCTATTGTCTCCCTCTCTGATTTTGTCTTGTTTTATTTTTCCCTCCCTTCCCCTATGATCCTTCTCTGTTTTGTTTCTTAAATTCCACATATGAGTGAAATCTTATGATAACTCTTTCTCTGATTGACTTATTTCGCTTAGCATAATACCCTCTAGTTCCATCTACATTGTTGCAAATGGCAAGATTTCATTATTTTTGATGGCTGAATAGTATTCCACTGTGTGTGTGTGTGTGTGTGTGTGTGTGTGTGTGTGTACTGCATTTTCTTCATCCATTCATCTGTCAGTGGACATCTGGACTCTTTCCATAGCTTGGCTATTGTGACATTGCTGCTATAAACATTGGGATGAGAAAAAAACAAAAAAAACAAAAAAAACATTGGGATGGAGGTGCCCCTTTGGATCACTACCTTTATGTCTTTGGGGTAAATACCCAGTAGTGCAATAGTTGGGTCGTAGCTCTATTTTCAACTTTCTGAGGAATCAGGAAGTTGGAGGAAATTATTGCCAAATCATCTCCCTAGAAACATTCCATACCTGTAAAAAATCACCTGGGCCCTACCCTTTCCAGAGATTTCCCTGTCAGGGCTTCCTGGCTCCTCAGATCATTCGTGTCAAGCTGTTGCAGTTGGGCTGGAGGCCAGCATAGCCCTTAGTTCACCCCAGCACTGAACGCTTCTTACCATGTGTTGCAGATGGTGGAGTTCATGCAGCGCTGTGCCTCACACATGCAGGCCATCATACAGGGTTTCTCGTATGACCTCCTGAAGAAGATTGATTCCCCTCAGCGGCTCATCTGCAGCCTACCCCGGTTTGGCGGTCTCATACAGGGGTGAGTGCTGCCTTGGGTAGAATGTGATATTTGGTGTCACTCCAGCCTTCCTTGTATGAGCCCTACAGTGTGGTCCACCAAGGTTCCCTCCACATTGGTCCTGTCCAGCATCTGGCCTACTCTAAGTTGGTGAATGCTGACAGGATGTGACTGCTGCAGAAGTGGCCAGAGGAGCACCTTTGGCCACCCTGCATACAGGAACACACAAGAGAAATAAGTTCCGGGCTCTAGTGGGAGCCACCCTGTGGTTGACAAAGAACGAACTTTTCAGGTCTGAGGAGCCCAGCAGAAAAGTCCTCAGCAGAACAGCTAGCTGGCTTTTTTTTTTTCATCTCCCAAACTATGGAAAGAATCTTCTTTTATTCCTAGGATTGCAAAAGAACACAAATGCTTAAGTTAACTTTCTCAAGCTGTTTTAACTTAGTGTGAGAGATCTGCTGCTAGCTAGGTGGGCAGCTCCCCCACCCCCACCTTCCGCAACCCCATCACAGCTGTGGGAGGTGGGCCTTAGGCTTCTTTTCATGCTCAACTACCTAGCTCTTAGGGCTTTATTGACTTAGGGTTTGTACGCAGAAAATCCTTTCTGCTGATGGTGATGGTGTCACTTTCTGTAATCAGGGTTGATAGACTTGTCACACTCTCATAGGCTCCCTCTTCCAGTCCTTCCCTGAGCAAGTCCTGGTTCTCTTCTGATAAGCTGGATACTACTAGCTTCTCAGGAAAGATGAGTTAATTCCCTTGAAGACTAGTTACTCCTAACTGCCACCCCCGCTGCTGCCACTCTTGCCAGTCAGCATCTAAAGCAACCTCTTATTTATTTTTTTAAAAGATTTTATATATTTATTTGACAGAGAAAGAGAGTGCACACAAGCAGGGAGAATGGCAGGCAGAGAGAGAGGGGAAGAAGCAGGCTCCTCGCTGAGCAGGGAGCCATAGACTCAGGGCTCCATCCCAGGACCCTGAGCTCATGACCAGAGCGGAAGGCAGATGCTTAACCAACTGAGGGCCCTTAGAACAATCTTTTAGGGCAGCCCGGGTGGCTCAGCGGTTTAGCGCCGCCTTCAGCCCAGGGCCTGATCCTGGAGACCAGGGATCAAGTCCCACATCAGACTCCCTGCATGGGGCCTGCTTCTGCCTGTGTCTCTGTCTCTCTGTCTGTCTCGCTCATGAATAATAAATAAAATATTTAAAAAAAAAGAACAACCATTTAAAAATGGAAATCAAGTTGTGCCACTCTCTGCTAAAAACCCTTTAGGGCATTTCCCATAGCTATCAGAACAAACTTCCAAATCCCTCATCTCATGTTGGAGGCCCTGCTGGGCTCAACTCCGCCACCTCCTTGCTTCCCCCTGCAGCTCCCCTTGTGTGGAGCTCCCTCATTCAGAGTTTGGAGAGACTTGCCCCAGTTTGTAGTGATTATATTTATATGTGTTCTTGCCTGTTTCTAATAAGACCAAACACTGCCAACTGAGAAAAGGAGGCAAAATTGAACAAGAGACAAAAAAGCCTTTTTTGAGGTCTCAGAATTGCAACTCAGAGAGCACAGAATCTGGTAGCAAGCAGAAAAGTGGAGAAAGTGAGCCTTTTTTTATGAGAAAGAAGGAGGAGGTAATTATATAACTTAGATAAAAAAGAAAAGAGGGGAAAAAGACCTCTGCTAACTGGTGTTAACTGCTTGAGTTGTTTTGGTTACTCTCTATTACATTGGTGCTATCAAATGAAACTATTCTTGGTAGGCATTAGTTAACTTTTCTGTCTTAACGTTCCTACCAAGTTTTATGGTGTGAATGCCATGTGTTCTGTTGAATTTTATGGGCAACTACATGGAAAACTGTTGCTGCTTCAGGCCCAGTTCAGGAGTTTATTAGTTAGAAAGGAAGATGGAGCTTCAAAATGGAATCTCTCACATCCAGAAATTTTTTTTAAAAATTTTATTTATTCATGAGAGACACAGAGAGAGAGAGAGGCAGAGACACAGGCAGAGGGAGAAGCAGGCTCCATTCAGGGAGCCCGATGTGGGACTCAATCCGGGGTGTCCAGGATCACACCCTGGGCTGAAGGCAGCTCCAAACCGCTGAGCCACCAGGGCTGCTCATGTCCAGAAATTTTATATAATTCCACAGTGCCAAGAGGGCAGGGTCTGTGACTGTCTCACTTATTGCCAGCCCTTCACAGTTTGTCGTGCAGTAGGGCTGAGTTCAAGGTGAGGAGCTACATGGGCCAGCCTCAAGGAAAATCAAAGTGAAGTGTTGAGAAACTTTAAAAAAGTCAGTTACTAATCTAGATGTAGCATTTATTTTATAGTTAGATGAAACATTATTTTTTTATGGGTTGGGCCACAGAGTGCTTAATGGGAAGTACAGTGGAAGTACACATATCCCCTTTTTTTAATAGAAAGAAACCACATGGACCCTTGAGATAAGAATTGGCTTCTCAGATCTGTGAATGGGGCCATGTTCAGATAAGATACCTCATAGATACATATTTACACAGATCCTGGTTGGGGGGAAGAAAATAAAAGCACTGAATTGAGAAGAACAGATGGCTTTATGGTTGTAGATAGCTGGAGTCCATTTTCTTCCTTCCACCCAGCTAAGTTTACTTACATAGACATGGCCTGAGAAATTGAGGTAAAAGAGCAAGAAGTGTTGGTCTTATTGCAATTGTTGCCCAGGTCCCTGCTGGAGAACCGCTAATTCTGCTGCTGAAACAGCTCTATCCTCTGAAGAGCCACTCACACAGCCAGAAGGCCCCAGATGGGAAGGGGGAGCCTTATCAGTGGAGTCAGTGGGGAAGCCTGCCATTGCTGCCACTTCAAAATCTGTTTTGTTTCAAAATCTGGAAACAGTTGCTGTCCCCTGTTTAAAGCTTAAAGAGAGGAAGGGACGGCCTGGTCTGAGTTGCCAAGGAGATAGAGCCTAAAAGTACTTCCAGAAGCAGAAGTAAAGAATTTACCTCTGTTCATGAAAAGTGAGCATACAGAGACTCACAGAGCTGACATGAGGTGAGGATGAGTACATGCTGACACCTGCCACTCCTTTGCCACTTGCTAAGGAAGGGAACAGGGCTCCAGCAGTAGCAGAATGTTTTGTCTTTCAATTTGAGCCTAAACTACTCAATCAGAAAGCATTAACCGAGTACCTCCTGTATGCATGGCACTGTGTCAGCCTCTGGGACCGAAAGAAATATAAACCGCTCCTTTCAAGATACCTGTTGTTAATGAGGGTCTCAGTGTGCAGGTGGTGGTTTGGGTAGATATGTAGGGAAAACAGTGGTGGAATGAGCAGCATCAGGGTCTGGTCCCTCCTGCTGCTCTATGACCCTAGGCCAGCAGGTTTCTCGTCTCTGGGCTTCATTTGTCCCATCTATAAAAATAAAAGTTGAATAAGATATGTTTTGATTCTTTCCAACTTTGACCCATTTGAATTCATTATTTATTGCTGCGTAATGAATCCACACCAACCCCCAGCCCCCCAACCTTAGCAGTTTCAAATAGCAATAAACATTTGTGTCTCACACGATTTCTGTGGGTCAAGACTCAGGGAAAGGCTTAGCTGTATGGACCTGGTTCAGGGTTTCTTATGAAGGTGTAGTCAAGATGTCAGGTGGGGCTTTATCATCTGAAGGTTTGACTGGGACTGGAGGATCCAGTTCCAAGATGGCATACTCACATCTTGGAACAAGGTGTTAGGCCTCTCCGTAGGGCTACTAGAGTGTCCTCACAACATGGCAGCTGGCCTCCTTCAAAGCAAGTAATCAGAGCGTTATCAGAACGGAAGCCCTGGTGGATCTAGCCTTGGAATTCAGCCACTCCATTGCTTCAGTGTCCAGTTGGGCTAACAAGTCTGCCCTGTGACCTGTTAGGGGTTTCACAAAGGCAGGATTATTACCAGGAGGTAGAAATCATAGGGCCCTCTCATAGGCTGCCAATTATGTCATCTGTAGTTCTATGATAAGAAGTCAAGTAGTAATGACAAAATGAACTACACATTCTCATAGCTTGGCTCAGCATTGTTCCTTTGGATATGGGTGGTTAATTCTTACTTTTCTCCCTTTTAAAAATATTTCTAGAAACCCTAATGGCTCTCCTAACCGACTGCTTAAAGCTGGAGTCATTTCTGCACAAAATATCTACAGCTTTGGCTTTGGGAAGGTAAGAGGTTGTTGCTGACACCATGCATTTTTCAGGGCCAACTGGAGAGCCACCTGGCCCTGACTCTGGCCTCCTACCCCCAACTTTATCCAATTCTTCCTTGTCGTCTCCAGAGAAGTAGTTCTCTTCTTTTACTACTTCTGCCAGACAGAGACCCCTCAGTGCTCCTGTCCTTACTGAAAAATGGATAAAGCCCTGGAAGGTTTCCTTGAATGACCTTGGGCTACGTTTGGGGAGTTTAGAAAATGATCCTTTAATTAATTCCCCGTGAGGGTCCCAGACTTGTCTCCTTGAAGAGAAGCAGAGCTACACTGACCCCTGGAGTCGTGTGTGTGTGTGTGTGTGTGTGTGTGTGTGTTTGAAGTTTATTTATGTATTTATTTAAGTAGTCTCTACACCCAGGGGCTTGAATTCAGGATCCTGACATGAAGAGTCATAGGCTCCTCTGACTGAGCCTTCCAGGCCGCCCACACTTCCTTGGGTCTTACTTGCGATTGACTTGCCCTCTATAAATTTTTGTTGAAATGCCTTTAAGGAATTGAGATTTTGAAATGAGAAACATTTTGAGGTAAAATAGTATCTTTCGGGTTCTTGGTTCTGCCCATCAAAGAGGGACATTTGGGAATGTAGCTGGGTGTCTGGTTGCTGCTTGCTGATAGTTTAGACTCCAGGCCTGCAGTATGTTGGTTGTGCTGAGGCAGCCTTGTGGAGGAGGGGTGGTCAGGAATGTCAGCTCTGGCCACATGTGGGTCTGGGTTCTGTGGGTGCCATAAGAGGCCTCTGAGCCACAGCCTGGTACTTCAGGCAGGCATCTGACCTCTTTTCATGAGCTTTTCATGAGCTTGGAAGGGAAAGAGTATTACAACCTTGCAGGGTTTCTAGGCAGATTAAAAATCATACAAATTAAAAATGTCCAGAGCATAGGCAAGCTCAGCAAGTTAGTATAGCTATCGTTATTTTAGCTCGCTGACAGGATTCTTGGGGCATTTTACTTTTCCTCTTTTCTCCCCTTGATTTGAAGCTGTGCTCTCCTTTCAGTTTTATCTGACGGGGGGAGCGCAGCTGGCCTATCTAGGATCTCTCCCAGTAATTGGAGAAAAGGAAGTGATTCAAGCTGATGATGAGCCTACTTTCTCTTTCTTCAGTGGCCCCTACATGGTCATGACCAAGTAAGTAGAAGCTGGCCTGTGGGAGGTCTGATGTAGTCTTGCAGGAAGGGTGGGCTTCATGTGACTCCCTTATGTGTGGAGGCTTTCTCTTCAAACATAGGGAAACGCTGAAGAACATATGTCTAAATCAGTTTCTCAGCCTGGACACCATTGTTGATTTGGGCTGGTATCCTTTGTTGTTGGGGGCTGTCCTGTGTATTGTAGGATTTTAAGAACATCTCTGGTTACTACTCACTAGATTCCAGTAGAGTTTCTGTTCCCCTCCTTCCCCCACAGTTATGACTGTGACAACCAGAGTGTCTACAGACATTGCCAGATTCCAGCCCCTCCTCCCCCACCCCATTGAGAACAACTCCTCTAAAAGATTACTCATGATGGTGTTCTAACTTCTCTGTTTTCTGGAGAGTTTGAGGCAACTTACTGTCTGGCTTCTGAGAGAGTCCAGAGGGTATTGACTGGGGCCTCAGTGGAAACCAGAACAAGTATCAGCTACAGCTCTCAGCAGGGGTGGCAGTAACGGGATTTGGCTATGACAGAAGTCCCTGGGGTGTTCTCAGTCCCCAGGGACCTGACCCCTGCAGGGTCCTGAGAATTGTCCTGGCCACGGTCTCTTACTCTTCTTGAACCTGAATGCTTCTTCCCTGCCTAGAAACACCCTTCCAAAAAGGCCTCTACCAGCCTCCTGAGGCCTTCTGTCCCCTACAGATATACCCCCTGTTTCCTGCCTATGCCACAGATTTGTGGTCTTTATCCAAGTCATCAGTACCTTTCACCCAGCCTGGCCTCCTATCGGACCTCCCATTCTCTGACTATATTTTCTTGACACCCCCCTCCCTACCAGTGCCCACACTACTGATGCTGTTGCCTTTCTACTTTTTTTTTTTTAAAGATTTTATTAATTTATTCATGAGAGATAGAGAGAGAGAGAGAGAGAGAGAGGCAGAGACCTAGGCAGAAGGAGAAGCAGGCTCCATGCAGGGAGCCCGATGTGGGACTTGATCCTGGGACTCTGGAATCATGCCCTGAACCAAAGGCAGACGCTCAACCACTGAGCCACCCAGGCGTCCCTGCTGGGTGGCGATCAGTGCCTGATCGAGTCACTCCCTCCCTTGAATACTTCAGTGACTTCTTGCCACCTATAATAAGTTCCGTAGGGGAAAAAAAAGTTCCCTAGGGTGCTTTAGGATATGGGGATAGAGGGAGGAAGAGGAGGAAGGAGAAGGGAAGAAGAGGAAGAGGGGGAGGACTCAAGGGTGCAGGGTTGGGGGCTCTTTGTAGATTCTGTGTAATGTTACTTCTCTAGTCTTTGGCTGGGAGAGCTGCTCATTCCCTGCTGCTGACACTTTTTCCTGCCCTTGTAGCCTGGTGTGGAACGGGAGCAGGGTCACAGTGAAGGAGCTGAATCTCCCCACCCACCCTCACTGCAGCAGGCTTAGGCTGGCTGATTTGTTAATTGCAGAGCAGGAGCACAGCAGGTGAGAAGGAAGTCCAGTGGCCTGGTATCTTACAGTCCAGATCTCTTTATAGACCCAGGTTCAGAGCTAAACAGTGCTGTCTCTGGGGTGTGGAGACAAGCTCCCCTCAACCTCAGCATTTCCTGACTGTTGAAGTGGGTTCATTTGACTTCCAAGGGCTACCGAGAGAGAAGGAGGGATTAATGGATAGCCTGAGTGGTGGGAATGGTGGTGGTGAGGGGCTTAATTCTGTTAGCTGATTGACTTCCCATTACTCTTGTTTCTGGTGTTCCAGCCTCCAGTCCAGCCATTTCCCTGAAGCCTCCCCCTTTTTGGCCTTATGCCCATCAGGACAGCCATGCATAGTCCTATCTTCATGGCTGTGCATGAGATTCACACAACTGAGGAGCTGAGTCTCTGTGAGGACATGCCCATGAGTGTACCTTAATACCTTAGGTTTTCAGGGTTAGTCCTTCAGGTCTTGCTGAGACAGGATCTTAGTTCAGAATTTTACTCTAGGAGTGCTGAGTGAATGGATCAGGTTTCTACTCAGGCCACTCAACCCCTGCAAGAGTTATGTCAGAGGCCAGACTCTTCCTTCTGGGGAAGTCAGCCTAAGGGGATCCAAGGAGGCTGGAAGGATGCATATACACAGTGTGGACTTTGACATGAGACTGAGAGTGTGTGACCTTGGGCAGGTTCCTGACATCTCCCAGACCTTGGTTTCCTTATCTTGAAAATGAGTATAATGATATATTTCTTATAAGTGGTTGTTAGGATGTAGATGACTTATACAAAATGTCTTTATCAGTAGCTCTTGGTGACATTGTAATTGTTGTTACTAATGACTCTAAGCTCTCAGGCTTCAGTGAGAGGCCGTAGATTCCCATACTCCTATCTCTCCCACCTATCCTGTTTTCTTAGAAAGACATTGTGTACAGATGGTATTTGTTTAGAGTATGTTCAAGGGGCCTAGAAGGAAGGAAAGCACCCAGTTTTTCCTCACGTCTTCCTTCCTTCTTCCTCATTTGAAGCTGCTTTTGTTTTGTAGCAAGCTCCGGCACCCCCACCTGCTGCAGCTGATGGCTGTGTGCCTATCCCAGGACCTAGAGAAGACCCGTCTTGTGTATGAGCGCATCACTGTCGGTACACTGTTCAGTGTCCTCCATGAACGGGTAAATGGCTGTTTCTGTATATTTTGTCTTGCTGCCCTCCCCACTGCCCTCTTCTCCCTACCCCAGCAGTGAAGTTCCCATCTGTGTATGTGGGGAAGATAAACCTCCTAATTCTTTACTTTCTATAACTATATATGCACCATTTAAGGCTAATAACGCACCTGGTTGGAACTAGTGTGATTTTATTGCTGGTTGTCCTGTTTCTTCATCAGACCTCTAAGTTCAACAGACCCAGGAAACACACAGATGCATTTCTAGCTAACTATAATCAAACAGCCCTTGGCTTTAATTACCTGTATTTTCACTTGTGCCTTTCAGGGCCTTTGCTGTAGAAAGAGGTTTGTTTACATACAGACCTGTATCACCACTCCCTCTCACTTTGCAAATTTCCTTGTGGGAACATCTTCCAGGGCCTACAGACTCCCTAGAAAGTGTGCTTTGGGCTAAGATGTGGCTTTAGAGAGGTCCTGAAGCATTTGCTTTTCTTTCTCCATGACTTTGTTCTAAAGACCCTGGGCAGGAATGAGAAGAGACCCTCCAGGAAGGGCCCTTCCCCAAAATGGCTAGCCATTCCTCCTGCCTGAGGACTTCCTATTAGTGTTATTTCTCTTCCCCTCCCCTTTCCTCTTCTGTCATCTGATGAAGGCATTACCTTAAAATGCCATTTCTCTGGGGAACAGGATAGAGAGCCCAGAAATAAACCCACACTTATGTGGTTAGGTAACATGCAGCAAAGGAGGCAAGAACATATAATGGGGAAAAGACAATCTCTTTATCAAATGTTTTCAGGAAAACTGGGTAGCTACAAGCAGAATGAAACTGGACCACTTTGTTACACCATACACAAAAATAAAATGGATTACAGATCTAAATGTGAGCCCTCAAACAAACTGCTGAAACAAATCATAGTAATCTCTTGGAAATGGACCTTAAAGACATATTTAAGAATATGTTTCCTCAGGCAAGGGAAGCAAAAGCAAGAGTAAACAATTGGAACTACACCAAAATTAAAAGCTTTTGCACAAACAGCAAAAACCATCAACAAAACAAAAAGGCATCCGACTAAATGGAAGATGATATCCAAAATACATAAAGAAGTTATTCAACTGACTACAACCACACACACACACACACACACACACACACACACACACACAAAGCCAAATAATCCCATTAAAATGGGCAGAGGACCTAGATAAACATTTTTCCAAAGAAGACCTGCAGATGGCAAACAGACATATGAGAAGATATTCAGCATCACTCATCATCAGGGAAATGCAAATCAAAACACCAGTCAGAATGGCTAGACTTAGAAAGACAAGAAAAAACAAATATTGGCGAGACTGTGGAGAAGGAACCCTTGTGCATTGTTGATGAGCATATAAATTGGTGCATCCATTGCAGAAAATAGTAGAGAGGTTTCTTTTTTCTCTTTTTTTTAAAGATTTCATTTATTTATTCATGAAAGACACAGAGGTGTCTGCCTCTCTCTCTCTCTGCCTGTGTCTCTGCCTCTCTCTCTCCCCGTGTCTCTCATGAATAAATAAATAAAATCTTAAAAAAAAGAGTTATATTAAAAAAATAATACTGTAATAAAGTGTGGTGACAGGTGATGACTACACTTATCGTGGTATTGTGTAATGTATAGAATTACTGAATTACTGTGTTGTATATCTGACACTAATACAACATTGTATGTCAATCATACTTCAATAATAATTTTTTTTTTTTAAAGAATGCCATTTCTCTGAGGAGAGACTTTAGTCAGCTAGGGACATTAGTGTGAATGAATTCCTTTCCTCTTAGGATCAGTCATCTGACTGGGGCAGGGGTGGGCCTGTCCTTTAAGCATCTGGGTTCTTCCAGCAATACAGGCTTAGGTGAGGGGATGCAGGACTGGCTCTGTTGGTAGTGGTGTGGTGGTGGTGAGCCCACCCCGAATACCAGGCTTTGAGAACATTTTGGTTTTTTTGTGGTGTGAAGCAGCTCCGTTTAGGGAAAAGAGTCAATCTTTGGAGCCAGGTGGATTGGAAGGGGGTACTAGGTCAGTGGGACTTTAGGCCAGTCACCTAATTTCCCTGAGCTTTAGGTTCCCCTTTTGTAAAATGGGGACTCTAGGTAGCTGTGAGGATCAATTGAAAAAACTTTAGAAACTGCAAAGCATTCTGCAGCATCTAGAGCCCAGTCCCTCTTGTTCCTGGCCATTTTATCCCTTAATTCCAGCGGTCCCAGTTCCCCGTGCTGCACATGGAGGTGATTGTGCACCTACTGCTCCAGATCTCTGATGCCCTGAGATACTTGCACTCCCGAGGCTTCATCCACCGCTCCCTCAGCTCCTACGCCATCCACATCATCTCCACAGGGGAAGCAAGGCTAACCAACCTGGAGTACATGATGGAAAGGTGGGTGCTGTAGAGAAAGAGCCTGATCTGGGTGGGCCTCTTCCTCGTTGGTGGGCCAAACTGTTCATCATTGGGGAAAGCGGTTTCCTAAATGCCTTGCCCTGTCTGCCAAGGTTAGTGGGACTTCAGGTTACTTACTTCTGTTCAGGACATTCTCATTTTAATAAACATTTAACAAACAAGGGCCCATATTAGCCAATATGTGTAAATGCTCTAACTATCCACTTCAAAATTTTCAGTGGCTTACACAATCGAGATGTGTACATTACAGCCTAGTGTGTATGTTGAAGGGGGAGCACCCACTGTGTTCCAAGTTCCTCCCATCTGTAGTTCTGCTGTCCCCAGGCCTCAATCTCCCACTTTGTTCTCTGCATTGCTGATCAGTGAAGAGAGGGCATAGAGGGGCAAATGGTATTTAGGGGGCAGCCTGAAGTGGCTGTGTCATTGCTTTCTGCTTCGTGGTTCCTTCCTTGCTGCAGGGAGGCTGGGAAGTGTCAGAGCTGTGCATCCTGGAAGGAGAGAGAAGGTGATGGGTGCTGATGAGCATCACAGTGGGTCACATGCACTACTTCTGGGCCAGGTGCTTGGCTAGGTGGGCACTAAGGGCATTCCCTGCCTCTGAGGGGCTCAGTGAAGTGAGGGGACAGAGACAAAAACAACTTCCTCATTCAAGGGATGGTGGGTGTGCTTTATTTCCCATTTGGCAGGAGTCAAAGTCCTGAGAGTTGGGGGATATGTGCCATCTCTTGTCCCTAGGCAGAGGATCCCTGCACTTCTTGCTGCCTTCCGTAGCTCTGAGCCTTCAGCCCATTGTTGGTTCTGCTCTGCTGTGAAGCTTCAGCCTTGCTCAGTCCTGCCTACCTTGGTTAAATCTTTGTCCCCACCTACTGTCCGGTTACTGAGGCTTTGTTTCAGAGTCTCTCTGGTCATTGCTTCTCACATACTCTGTAATAGGTTTTTCTCATGATGTGAAAAGCTCTGTGAGGGCAGGGATTTCTGTTTTATCCACTGCTGTATCTCAAATGCATAGAACAGGCCTTCACATGGTAGGTACTCAGCATATGTTTTCAAATGAATGAAACAGAAAGACTTACTTCCCAGACCATGGGTGCCCCTAGCCTTTCTTCCTGCAGAGGAGAGTCGGGGGCTTGGCTCATTTGGCTCCAAGGGCCTTCATGAAGAGTTTGAATTATTCTTATCCTAAGAACACCAGGGTGTAATGAAGGGCTTTTTCTCTTCTTTCTTTCTTTCTTTTTTAATAAGCAAAATGGTGTTGTGGATGATTGGTAGGCTAAAAAGGTCACTCTGGCTTCTACATGTGAAGAAGGGGATGAGAGGGGTAGAGGAGCAGTTAGGGTGTGACGGCAGCAGTTTTCCCTGTGAGTACTGGTAGAGGCCAGACAACTGTCTCCAGGCAAGCTGTTCAGCCTGGGATCTGGTCCATTCTCAGTTCCAGTTTGAACCTTCCAGTGTCTCCCCAGTACCTAGAAGACTAAGTCCAGACACCTGGCAGGGTGTGGAAGCCTTTAAGGTTGGGCCCCCCCTCCAGTGCCAGCCTCATTGCTTCCCGCTCCCTACCTGGCATCTGAAACTGCTTTCAGTCTAAGCTGTTTCTGGGTGCTGCTCCCCATACCTAGAATAGTTGGTACTCATCTGTTTATCCTCTTAAACTCAGGTACAGTCCCACCACACTCATGAAGCCTATAATGAAGCCCTGGTCCCTGAGCACTTTGTGTATTACATTCCTCCGCAGCCTAGTGTGTCTGCCCCACCAGATGGTGACCTCTGAGAGGGCAGGGTCCGTGCATGTTCATTTTCAGCTCAGGACCTGCCACATAGTAAGTGCTCGATTGAATGTGAGCAGATGAGGGAACAGAGTCTAGATGTTTGAATGTCGATTAAGTGAACAGACGAGTCCAGATGATGGGAAAACTTAAAATGGTTCAGAATGGGATTGACCACTTGGGCTGTGTGCAGAAGCAGGAGAAACTAAAGAATTTGGGCATTTTTGCCTTTGGTAACAGCAGACAGGCTTTTCAGGAAAACTGGCAGAGTCCAAGGTATTTGCTGGGTATAGAGTGCCATCTGTTGTTGACATGGAGGCATGACCGTTTCTTCTTCCTGAGCTCTCCAAGAGAAGTATGAATCCTAGAGTGAAGAAGAACTTTGGAGATGGCTTAGCCCAGCCTTATCTTTTACAGATGAGGAAACAGGCCCAGAGCGGGGAAAAGATGGTCTCAAGTTACCTGGCTGTGGCTAGAACCAAGTGGTAGGAGAATGTTCCCTGGCTCTGGGAGCAGAATGGATTGGAGGTTGAAGATAGGAAGCCCAGGCAGGAGGCCACAGTGTGGGGCCTGATGGTGACCAAGGAATTAGAATAGAAGTGAAAAATGTGAGATGCATTGAGGAACTGGGATCCACAGATTGGTCAAGTGAGGGGCTGGGAGGTAACTGAGTAGGAAGGTAAGGTGGTGTGTGTTTTCTTTTGGGTTTGTTGACCTCAGAATGGAACTTCAGGCAGAAATGTCAGTCAGCAAACAATTACAGCCACAACAGCATACCTTCTGTGTGTGTGTGTGTGTGTGTGTGTGTGTGTGTGTAAAGGATTTTATTTATTTATTCATGAAAGAGAGAGAGAGAGGCAGAGACACAGGCAGAGGGAGAAGCAGGCTCCATGCAGGGAGCCTGATGTAGGATTCGATCCCAGGTCTCCAGGATCACGCCCTGGGACAAAGGCAGACGTTAAACCACTGAGCCACCCTGGGATCCCCTAGCATACCTTCTTTGGAAACTGATAACATGAGCTGAGATCTAAGAATCCAGACTAACTTTCAATTCCACATTTATTTTTGGTAACACCCTATTTGAGCTAGTTTGTTTGTTGAATGTTATTGCCAAGGGTAACACTCCCATCTCGTGGTATAAAAATGATATAGCCATTTTTCTTATTCTTCAAATCCTTATTAATGGAATCTTTAGAACTGGAATTGACTTTGCAACTGGTATTGCATAGCTGTAGCCAAATGTAATTTTAATAATGTCAGAACTGAAGCCTAGAAAAATAACTGCCCCAGAATGACAGCCAGAAAAGAAGCTTCCCACAGCTAGTTTTAATAGAGAAGGAAGGGGGATTGTGAAAGAAGAAGGTGAGTGGAAGTAAATGCTGGTTGTAGGTGACCTGTCCCTTACCAGGGCCTTAGATAAGCCTGAGAGGCCTGAGAAGGTAGGTGAGTGTTTCCCTTGAAGAATCACCCCATAAAGTGAAGAGCCAAGCATGCTAGGTCCTCAGAGTATATCGCTGATGGTAAAACACTCCATTGCTTTTCCTGTGATACTAATATGATTTTGGTATACCTCTATGCTGTTCATACTATACCAGACCACACCTAACTATTCAGCAATACAACCACAAAATCAATACTGACTTTTCTAACTTGATGGCTTCCTGAACTCATTGCCATCTTCCCAAAACTCTACTGGAAGAGGTATTATTTAGGGAAGTTTGCTCAAAGTCTGAAAAGCCCATCCCATCCTCAAATCTATGTTTTGCCAGATCAGCAAAGAATTTCTGGTTACTTGCTTTTTAAAAACTTAGTTATTGGTGTGCCAGGGTGGCTCAGTCGGTTAAGTGTCTGACATACGATTTCAGCTCAAGTTATGATCTCATGGTCATGAGATCGCACCCCATGTCAGGCTCCACACTTAGCAGGGAGTCTGCTTGGGATTCTCTCTCCCTTTCCCTCTGCACCCCCCCCCTTCCCCGCCATGCATGTGCTTTCTCTCCAAAATAAATCTTTAAAAAATTAAAATTAATTATCTACTAGCATTCAGTCTTTATCAAATGTCTAACATAACATTCATATTAATAAGTTACTTGTATAGTGGGTTATAGCTCAGAGTGTTACCACACGCAAGTTTTCACTAAATGCTCATGACAGCTGTAGACAAAAGTCAGTGCTGACCTCACCCTGAGGATTCTTGTTAACTCGAGACATTTAAGATGCTTTGACTTCGTTCTCAAAGAGTCTAGTTGGGAAGTTGAGTTTTTTAAGCCAGTGAACCTTTGAGTGCTGAACTGAGAGGACTTGTTCCCAAGAGGCCAGAGTTCAGAAGAGAAGCAATCACAAGGAGTTGGAGGAGTACCACAAGGCTTTGATAAAGCAGATGGGGCTTGAGGGGGATCTTGAAGGAGTCTTAGATTCATGTATTCAAAAGTAGGCTTTGAGGCCCTTGTGTAAATTTAGATATATATGCTATAAAAAATAGGTGTCTCTTCTCATGGAGCAGACTCTAGAAGAGGGGAGAAGATAATAAGCAGTAAATAAGTGTTCTGAAGCCAATGAAATAATAATAAGCAGTTAATAAGTGCTCTGAAGCCAGTGAAATAGGGCTGTAGGTGGTCAGGGAAAGCCTCTCTGAGGAGGTAATTTTTGAGCTAATACCTTTGTTACAAAAAGCATCCAGTCACATTGGGATCTCTGGGTAGAGCATAGCAGGCAGAAGAAGCCAGTTTGCATTACAAAGACCTGAAGAGGTGATGTACTGGAGAAACTCAAAGAGAGCCACCCATGACTTGAGTGAATGAACAAGAGAGAACAGTCAGATGCAGTAGGAGGGTGGGCAGGGCACAGTCAGGTAGATGAGAACAGCAGGCAGAGAGGGTTAGCTCTCAGGATCTAGCTGGGTTTCTAGAAACTCAAGGAGTTGCCGATCTTTAGAGGCAGATGTTTCACAAATGTACCATATGACAGTCATGATGATCTTTTATTTTTTATTTTTTTTAGATTTTATTTATTTATTCATGAGATACACAGAGAGAGGGAGGTAGAGGCAGAGACACAGCAGAGGGAGAAGCAGGCTTCATACAGGGAACCTGACATGGGACTCGATTCTGGGACTCCAAGATCACGCCCTGGGCCAAAGGCAGGCGCTAAACCGCTGAGCCACCCAGGGATCCCCTCATGATGATCTTTTAAGATATGAACCTGACCTTGTGTTTCCTTCTGTAGCCAGGATGGACGTATACACAGGGACCTGACTCGAGTGCCCCTCCCGATCCAGCTGTACAACTGGGCTGCCCCAGAGGTGATCTTACAGAAGGCAGCTACAGCGAAGTCAGACATTTACAGCTTTTCTATGATCATACAGGAGATTTTAACAGGTAGATCTAATAGCTCATTGTGACCAGAGTCTCTAATTGGATTTCTGCTCCCCCAGGAGTTGGTTTTATGAAAATGCAGGACATAGAAAAAGAAATTTCTTCAAGGAGACTTCTTTGTGCTTATGAAAGATATGAAATGATTTCCCAGAAATCTTTCTCTTTTGACCTGTTCTTTGAGACTCAGCAAAGCCCACCTATCATCCTATTAGTGGTAATGCATTTAACCTAAACAAAGTTTTTAAACTGAATATTGCTGTCAATGCTTAGGGGTCTCTATGAGATGCCCCTTAAGAACTTGTAAATTAAAAAAAAAAAAAAAAGAACTTGTAAATGAGGGGTGCTTGGGTGGCTCAGTTGGTTCAGCTTAGGTCATGATCCTGGAGTCCTGGGATCAAGCCCTAAATCAACAGACTCCCTGTTCAGCGGGGCATCTGCTTCTACCTTTTCCTCTCTCGCTGCCCCACCCCCTGCTTGTGTGTGTGTGTGGGCGCACTCAAATAAAATCTCAAATTTTATAAAACTCACTCTCAAAATCTTCAAAAATTAAAAAAAAAAAAAGAACTTGTAAATGAGGGGAAAAGGCTGGCTTTGGAGAAGTAAACTATGAAATCAAACACACCTAGGGTTCAGTGAAAGACATGGAAGCTTTTCCAAACTTGCAAGACCCTAATGTGAAAGAAGTGATCACATATCTGAAGACACAGGAATCTTTCAGGAGAGGGGAACACACATACAGTAAAGCCACATTCAGTGGAGGGGTGAGAGTCCCCTCCTATTTAGCAGTGTTTACCTTCTAAGAGGCAAAACCACACCTTCCATGAGAGGAATGCATTGGGCTACCCATCCTGATGCCATGAAACATTCCCTGTGGTGTCTAGGCCTGCCAGCAGGGAGCCCACATGCACATGATTCCATCACTACTTTTTTCTGTCTCTGTAGCAGGAATTTCTCTGGTAAATGGGTAAAGCAGTGTTTTATTTATGATTGGTAGTTTTTTCTATAAAGATAAATTAATGTTTATTTTTAAAGATTTTATTTATTTATTCATGAGAGACACACAGAGAGAAGCAGGGACATAGGCAGAGGGAGACGCAGGCTTCTTGGGGGGGAGCCTGATTGGGACTCCATCCCAGAACCTTGAGATCATGACCTGAGCCAAAAGTAGACACTCAGCCAATCACTGAACCACCCAAGCACCCCAGAAATGAATGTTTAAAGGGGATGAGTGACTTGACTAACATTACCCAATTTTACCTGATTTCTTTTTTTTTTAGGATTTTATTTATGTGAGAGAGAGAGAGAGAGAGAGAGCGCGCGCACACAAAGTAGGCAGAATGGTAGGCAGATGGAGATGGAGAAGTAGGCTCCCCCCTGAGCAGAGAGCCCAATGCAGAGCTTGATCCCAGAACCCCAGGATCACGTACCTGAACAGAAGCCAGACTCTTAACTAACTGAGCCACCTAGGTGCCCCTCCTCTTTTTTTTTTTTTTTTTAAACATGATTTTTAAATGCTACTCATTCCTATGGCTTTTTCCTTAACAGATAACATACCCTGGAATGGCTTAGATGGCTCAGTTATTAAAGAAGCCATAGTCTTGGGAAAATATTTAGAAGCCGATGTCAGGCTTCCAAAACCTTACTATGATATCGTTAAGTCAGGCATCCAGGTCAAGCAGAAAGACCGAACTATAAACCTTCAAGATATCCGGTACATTCTGAAGAATGACTTAAAGGTAAGCTCTGAAGCTGTTAGTTTATTTCTGCTTACTAATTACAGCAGTGTAGGGGGTTAGAGACCAGGAAGAAGCTAGAGATCAAGTTGTAAGAAGCTTTGGATCTCATCACACCTTTTCTGGGCTCCCAAGAAAAGGAGCTACTGCTGCTTCACTTGGTGAGGGCAGCAGGGAATTGATGAGGGAGGCTGGGGAAGCTCGGCACATAATGCGATTCAGTGACTGGGAACTATTGTTATTATTTAAAAAATACTAGTAATAACAATGAATTAGCTAATTTGGATTATAGTCTGACAGGAGGTAGGGGAGTTTTTTTTTTGTTTTTTGTTTTTTTTTTTTTTTTGAGGGAGTTTATTTGATACCTAGATCTGTTTCAGAACCACTAGTGAAGGAACGCCTGGCTGGCTCAGTTGGAAGAGTGTGAGGTTCTTGATCTCAGGATTGTGAGTTTGAGCACCACATTGAGTATAGAGATTACTTAAAGAAATAAAACTTAAAAAGAAACCAGTGACATTGAGATGATTATAGATGTGTCCTTGATGATATTTCTCTTGTTATAGGATTTTCTTGGAACACAAAGAACTCAGCCAACTGAGAGCCCCAAAGTGCAGAGATATGAACTCCATCCTGATGTCAATGTCTATCTAGGACTGACATCAGAACATCTGAAAGAGACCCCTAACTTGGAAATAAAAGAGCTGAAGGAAATGGGTATGGCCTTAACCCACATAAGTATTATTTGATACGAATGTATTATGAGAGTTGCTGGCTACAACTAATCAACTCCTCCAAACTGTACACTGGGAAAAGGTGATGCCTTAGGGAAAAATCAAGATGCTTGAAATTACTAAGCTAAATTTTTTTGGCTTCATAAACACTTTGGCTGGATCCAGCACTAAGCAGTAACAACCAGTTTATTTCTGGCATGATTATTCTTAGGAATTTATTTAATTCACAAATAAAAATGGTTTTTAAATTCAATACTATTATCTGTTCATTACAGAAAATTTGAAATCATACAGAGAAGAAAGTTACTTACCATTGTAATTCTGCTACTTAGAAATAATTTATTAATATTTTGATATTTTCCTCCATCCTTTTCCTGTAGCCTTACAGCTTTTTAGAACATTTAGAAATCTTAGAATTCAGAGCTGAAAAGGACCTTGCAATCTATCCAGCTTAGTATCCTTATATTCCAGATGAAAAAGCTAAGGGCTAGAGAAGTTGTTGTGGCTTGCTTAGGACTCCAGGGCTTATAATAGAGCTGGAATCCAGGCCAAATGACCATTATCTCTGCCTCTCTTTGGACAGGGTTGGAAGCCTCCAGAATGACCCCCCAAGCTCATTACTTTAGCTCCTTCATCCTCTTCTCTGCAAGCTGTACACCATCAACCAGGGTGATGGGTGGTCAGTTCTGGTGTTATTTTTTGAATTGATCTTTCCCATGATGCAGGGTCTTCTCGGGCAGTGTTTTGGTACTTTTATCAGATGCTCACCAAGAGCATAACTTTAACCGACATGAATATTCAGACTCCTGTGTGTATAAGAAAAAGCTATGAATTTAGTCCTTAGGATTCAGGGGTCTGTAATCTGCTAGTCCTGACAGTTATGTGTATTTTTTTTTTTAGTTATGTGTATTTTAAATACACTATGATGTAAGCTTAGAACATTTTCCCCAGGGTTTGATCTCTCCCCAATTTTCTACTCAACTCACGTCTAAATGGAAATTTTCATTTGTTAGAAATACCCTCTCACCCTTTGTGAGGGTATCTGATAGTCTTCCACACCTATGAAGGGAATGGGAAAATAAAAAGCTGCTTTCTCTATTCTCACACCATTCGAGCTGCATGGCAAGGCCACTTAGCGGCATGTGATCACTTTAATGCTTGTTGCCATTCTTTCCAACAGGCAGTCGGCTTCAGTCACCCAGGGGTCCTTCTTCTCCCACTGGGAAAGCAGCACCAGATCCTCGGGTCCTAGGTCCAAGTATGATGGCTAAGGAGACTCAGAACCAAGACACTGCTTCTCCTGCCTGCTCTGTGGTGGAAGAGGCTAGGAGCCCCAGCCCAGGGCAGACCAGCCTCTGTAGCTTTGAAATCAATGAAATCTACTCAGGCTGCCTGGACAGGGGGAATGACAAAGAGGAGGAACCCCCAGGAGATGGTTCATCTTTTGAGGATGCTGGACCAAGCCAGGCAGATGAACTGAAGTCCATGGAAGAAGAGTTGGAAAAGATGGAGAGAGAGGCATGTTGCTTCTGTGATGAGGATGAGAGCTCTTCAGAAGCTGGCACAGAGCTCTCCTTTGAGGACTGGGATTGGCAAAATGATTCCCTTAGTTCACCCAGCCTGCTTGAGGCAGCCACAGGCAGTGTGGGCAATAGGCGCTTGACTGAGGAGTACATCAGTAAGTGTGTGCTGAACCTAAAGATTTCACAAACAGTAATGCATCAGAATGCCCATTTGCTCAGGAATATCCAACAGAAAATCGATAAGCTTGAGATGATACAGAAGGAGCAGGAGGAGTGCAGGTCTTTGTGGGCTTCTTCAAGAGAGTTTGCAAACATCTATGACTTTCCTTCAGCTGTGGGCCCCCCAGCATCCAGCTATGTACCTCCTGTCATGCAGCTGTCAGGAGGCCAGTGGCTGGGCACCAGTGGCAATTGCTTAACACTGACAAGGCCTTCTATAGTGAGAGACTTCCAAGGGGGACATTTTGGCAAAAAGTCCAGGAAAAAAAGTGACTGTGGCTGGAAACCTGTCACCCAAGTCTCTGAAGAAAGCACTGGGGATCAGTCAGAGAAGAGCCATCAGGTACAGCTAAGAAGTGGGAGATAGGGCAGCATGTTCTATAGGTCAAAATATTCAAGTATTGACAATTTTACATGATTGAGTTACTAAATATGGTATCTTGGTCAGGTATTAATCCCCATTCTAAATTGTTT
Organism: Canis aureus; assembly: GCF_053574225.1. Lineage (NCBI taxonomy): Eukaryota > Metazoa > Chordata > Mammalia > Carnivora > Canidae > Canis > Canis aureus. Next base: position 27,948,048 of record NC_135626.1, read on the forward strand.
ATTCATTCACTCATTCATTCAGTAAACATTTATAGAGCTAGAGGCTGTACATTAGACCCTGGGATATGATGATGATTGAACCACAGGCTCTACTTAGGAGTAGTTCCAGTGTGGGACAGAGGGGCCTGGTCATCAAAGAAGACAGCTTAAAGGAGCTGAGAAAACACCATGGGGACTGGCCTAGGAGATGTATCTTGAGGCTTAGTGAGGTTGCCGAGTGGCTCCTCCATGAACTCCTTAAGGGCAGAGCCTGGGTCTTACTCATTCTGTGCCCTAGCAAGGGTACTTGGCATGTAGAAGGTACTTGATAGATGGTCATTGAGGGAATGAATAAATGAATTAATTTGAATAAGTTCACACATAGAAAGCTGTCTGCCTCTTGAATCACAATTTTATTTTATTAATTTTTGAAATATTTTATTTATCTGATACACACAGAGAGAGAGCAAGTACACAAGCAAGCAGAATGGCAAAGGGAGAGGGAGAAGCAGGCTCCCTGCTCAGCAGGGAGCCCACAAGCTTGATCCTAGGACCTGAAATCATGACCTGAGCCAAAGACAGATGTTTAATCAACTGAGCCACCCAGGCACGCCTGGAATCAGAATTTTAGAGATGGGTTAGCCATATCATTTTAGAGAGTGTGAAGCTCAAGATCAGTGACTTAAACTTCATAAAGTCCAGGTGTTATAGAGATGGTGTTGGGGTAGGAGAAGTCATCCCCATTGGAAGAAGGATTTTATTACTAAAGTTTTTTATAATTGCTGGTCTATAGAGATAAAAGGCTGGTCAGCTTTTAGTGGGTTTTATTATACTTTGAAAATTCTCCACCTATAGTGCATCCCTTTATTCCCTGCACCAGGCAAATGGCCCCCACCCTCACCCCACCCTCCTACTGCACCACTGCCAAGGCCCACAGGGGATTAGGGGCTGGTTTCTTTACTCCTAGTCTGGTGTTCTTTCACTGTACCCTGCTGAATTTCAGTGAGACTCCAGTCCTCACTTAAAACGTTTGGAAAAGCATTGGCATTTGTTTTTTGTGTAAAGAGAAGGCAGAAAGAATTTACTTAGACTCTAATACTTCTATTTCTGTTGAAAATTCAGATTTGCTAGAAAATTGTTGGAAATAACTTTTCTTGTATATTATGTTTTGGTTATCTCTTGCTGTATAGTAACAACAACAACCAAAAACGAAACTTAGTGGCTTAAAATAACAGTGATTTATTATTTTTCAGAATTCCATGTTGGGGCTAACCCAGGTGATTCTTTTACGCCATGTAGCTTGGGCTAGGATCACTCTCTTGACTGTATTCAGCTGGAGGCTGGGCTGGGCAAGAAGGTCCAAGGCCTCATTTATATGCCTAGTGTACTGGGCTCCTCCTAGTGGCATCTCTCTGCACTTGACTTTCTCATCATTCAATAAATAGTCTCACCCCATCTTCTCTATAGCATGACAGCTGGCTTCCCAAGTGAAAGCAGAAGCTGCCAAACCTCTTAAAAACTAGTCCCAGCCCTGGGGACAATATCACTTCTGCTTTTTTCCGTAGGTCAAAGTCACAAAGCTAACTCAGATTCAAGGGGAGGGAAGTCGATTCCAGCTATTTTGTGGCAGTGTGGACAAGAAGGGAAGGAATTGATGGCAGGTGTCATTGAAAACTATCTACTAGTACATCTGATTATATATAAAACAATTATACCACATTGAGTTTTTCTTTAAAAAGTCTGCCCTTTCTACTATAATAAAGGAATATGGCATTTCCAACTAAATGGATTTTTCAGATAATTGAAATTCATTCCTTTAATTTCTCAGTTATTAAATATTTAATCATGCCAAATGAAACATTACAAACTTCCTGTTATCCTAAATCCTATTCTGAATATATTCTCAATATTTTCTAATCTTTCTTTGGTGACTGACATTTTTTAGGACATGTGTTATTTGTTGCTCCATGATAAAGTTGTTGCCTTCAGCTCCTGCTAAGGAATCTTTGCCCCCATGCAAAATCCTCTGGAGCTCATACTTCAGGGAGCTTATGACCATTTTTATGCATCCTCTCACCTTTGGACATCATGCTGCTATCCCAGTGCACCACATTTGCTACCTTAACTTGCTTCAGGTTAGAAAATATGATGAACTAAGTTTGTGAAAATTGTAATAAGCAGATCCAGAATTTTCTCTTTGGGATAAAATATACAGGCTTTAATTTACTTCTATTTCCAAAGTATTGTAGCTTTTATTTTACTGTGTCCTATTTTCATAGCATCCCCAACTGGTGAATTCAGGTTACTACTTTCTGTATTATATTGATGACAAAGCTGAAGCAGAAGACTCTCTTAGATTATTCTGAGGAAGGATTAGACTAGAACCCAGGACCCAAAGCTCCTGCCACAAAGCTTGCTGACTTAGTAATAGTATAAGGGAAAGTTACTCGATTTTTGAAGTCTGTTTTATCTGCTCATTCTTCACTTGCTCCCAGTCTGGACTGGCTTCCTGGGGGCCAGCATTTCTGTATAAGGACCTCCAGCCAAAAGATGAGTTACTAGATATGAAACATGCAAAGGGAAATAATCTTCGTAAGTCTGGTTATTTTTGTATATTTAGCAAGAATGACTTGAAAAATAGAATGTGAGAGTGAAGAGGAATTTCTTTTATCAAAGTACTGAAACACATTTACTACTTTTTAAGCTGCCAACTTTTTGTGGACCTGGAAAACAGAGCCCTTGTGAACAATCACAGCCCACTCAAGGAGCCAAGCACAGTTTGGAAAGAAACAGGAGCCCAAATACCAGCAGGTGGGGTAACATTTTATTCTTTGTGTCACCAGGCCTTTAGACACCCATGTGGTCCCAAAACCACTAAATGATCTTCATGTGTCTTGTGACAAAGAGATTGGGTGATGAAGAATACTAACAGAAATAGATCTTGGCAGGTTTTCTATTTCAAGTGGGTAGGATGAGCCATATAATGGAAACCTGTAGGAGAAAACATCCAAGGTAAAGGAACTGGCAGGCTAATCAGGCAGAAATCATCATTTGTCAAAAAGCAAAGCACCTTTCCTTTCCGAAGCTTCCCAGATTATTTTTCTTATTAAAAGAAATGCCAAATATTCCAGCTGTCAGTGCCCCAGAGACCAAACTATTTGGAAACTGGGGTTGTTCAAAATAAGCATCCCTGACTCCAGAGGAGGGGTTGACCAGTATAACTGTTACCATGCAGCCTTTGATTTTCAGCCAAATCAATGAAATCAGTCAGCTTCAGTACAAATTCTAGGAAGGAGAGCATATGTGTACCCTGAGTTTTTCAGAATTTAGGTAAAACAAATTTTATTTTGCATAGGGGCAATTATTAAAGGGCCAGTAAATGTGTTTCAAGAAAGACTGTCTATCAATTTTAGTTTTCCTTTTTCTGTTGTTAAATGGTAGCTTTAATCCATGGCTTTGAAGTCAGTTCTCCTGGAAAAAAGTAACTTTTTGTTTCTCTCCCAGTGGTAACTGAGACTAATGACAAGAGTTTTCTGTTCCCTTCACATTGGTAAATGTGCCCACTAAAGGAGAATCAAGGAAAATGCCCAGAAATTTTAGTTCAATGTACTTTACCTTTACAAAGGGAATTACTGTAGAACCAACTAACTGGCCTCAAAGGGGTTAGAGCTCACATCATTGAGAGAAGCAGGTGTGGTGACAGTATGGCCGTTAGATGACAAAGCAAAGCCATAGTTGTGGCCTCCCCTACCTCCATTCACCCTGTTCCCCCAAAAGAACAAAAAACAGACAAAAGAAAGTTTGACATTTTGCTACCAATTCACCTAGTTTTTTTGTATGCTTTTAAAAGTTTAATCTTTTTTTTTTAAGATTTATTTATTTATTTATTCATAGAAACACAGAGAGAGAATGAGAGGCAGAGACACAGGCAGAGGGAGAAGCAGGCTCCATGCAGAGAGCCTGACGTGGGACTCGATCCAGGGTCTCCAGGATCACACCCTGGGCTGCAGGCAGCGCTAAACCGCTGCGCCACCAGGGCTGCCCTAAAAGTTTAAATTGTAATTATATACAGTTACATTTATTTATTTATTCACTCATTCATTCATTTTTAAGTAAGCTCCACACCCAGTGTGGAGCCCAATGCAGGGCTTGAACCACAACCCTGATATAAAGACCTGAGCTGAGATCAAGAGTCAGATGCTTAACCAATTGGGCCACCCAGATCCCCCCATATAGGTACTTTCATATCCTGATTTTTCATCTTAACATTAGAACATTAGAACAAGAGCATTATCCCACATTATTAAAAAACATGCTGGGGGTGCCTGACTGGCTCAGTTGGAAGAGTGTGCAACTCTTGATCTCTCTCTTATCAACCTAAATTCTGTGAATTTGAGCCCCATGTTGGATATAGGGTTTACTTAAGTAAATAAAGATTAAAAAAAGAAAACATCCTATAAATTCAAACTTGTTGGATTCCCCCCCCCCATTGTTGAATTATAGCATGTTTCATGCTTTTATCCATTTTGAATAGGGCTGCAGTGACTTGTAGTGCAGCTTTTTCTACACTTTGGGTTATGTCCTTGATGGATTGATGGAAGTAGAGTTACTAGGTCAAAGGATTTAAACATTTTAAAGATTCTTGATAGCTGCTGCCAAATTGCTCTTTAAAGGAGCCAGCCAGATCTGCCCTTTCCAGTTCAGCAGTGTCTCTGTGTCTTCCCTGATCCAGCAGGGAAGTAGGGCATTCACGATGACAAGGAATTCATACATATGCCACAGGTCACATATTTTCAAGGAGTTACTTTGGTAGGCGATGAGATGTATATGTAATCATGGATATGTAGAGGAAGAAAGATTCCCTTAATTTTCAGATGAGGAAACCTTGGTCGTGAAAGGTTAAAGTATGCCACAGGCAGGCATCTGGTGAGTGGCAGGTAGTGTCTTGAACTTAGTGAGAGTAGGCTGAAGATCTCTGAATGTTCTTTAGACTCCTTGGTGCCTTGTGGCCATTTTTGCAAATATTAATTATTGTGCTCTCACTGATACGCAGGTGGGCTTGTTACTGGAGATTCTGATGGAAGGGTAAGGAACAGTTAATTGTATCATCACCTGTGTTCTGTGGCATTGTTAGGGGGCTCTGCTAGGGCTCAGAAGTCTGTCTGGTGAAACTGGGTTTCAATTGTGGATTTCTTCTCCCTCTGAAAATTTCTCAGGAGTGCTTTTAGAATCATGAAATCTGAACTCGGAAACTGAAAAAAATCTTCAGAGATCTTCTAACCTAGTCCTTTCATTTCTTAGCCATGGAAAGCCTAAAGAGTCCAGTGCCCGAACCAGGCTGACTCAGTTTAATAGCGCACTTGTCACTGTGTCAAGCCACCCCAAGGGACCTCTCCTGTTGGCTATCCCTGACCAGGGCTCTATGAGGTAAGGAGTTTTGTGATCTGAACATTGAGTCTGGCGCTCTCTGGTGGTAGTCATTCAGCTTCAGGAATGGCTCTGAGAGTAGGGGGACTGTCCTCTGGGTGGGCTTGTGGGTTCAGGGTTGTGTCAGAAACTTGAGCAAACTGGCATATTTGTGTCCACCCTTCCCCCAATTTAGGATGAGTCTGGAATCTGTATCTTCTGAAATCTGTAATGTGAGGTTAAGAAATAATGAAGATGATGGAAATGTACACTTAAAATGGAAAAGTGAGTAAAAAGTCATAGATTTTGTTGGGCCAATGAAATTTAAAGTATATTTCTAATCTGGTTTTTATCTCTAAGTACACAGCTCGTATTGCACCAGCCTCCCACATTTCTTTTCTTCTATTGGATCATTTTAGTTTAAAAGCAAGGCCTTTTTGATTATAAATTGCAGAAAGGAAGTGCTTTTTTCTTGCTCCTCCTCCTCCTCCTCCTCCTTTTTTGTTTACCACCTAGTCAGGAAAAATAAGCTTTTATTAAGATGAGTTTTTTAAACATTGTTTAAATGAATACGTTTTGTGTTATTAGCCTAAAGAAAAGAGATTGTCAAGCCCACCACTATGTATACTGTTCTGTTTAGTGATTTATTTTTCTGGGAAAAACTTTTTTCATTTTTGGACTTTATAGGAAACATTTCCATTATATATGTGTTGATGCATATTATATAACAAGTGTAGCAAAACAATACACAGTATAGAAATTTAATGTGTAACATTCATTATGAAAGTAGAGAGCATGCAGTGTCACTTTTGCATATCCTGTGGGCATTTCCTTTTGTAACAGTTTTATAAGTTTAAAAGGATATGGTATCTGTGTTTTTTAATACTAATGTGTTAAATAACAATAACAAAAGTTTAGAACATTTGGAATGAAGATGTGCTCATGCAGACACACATTAAAAAAATACACACACACATATACACACATACACACACACACTCCCAAAATATGAGCTCTGTGTAGTCTAGAGAGGCTAGACAAACTCAGAGAGAATCCTTTCCACTAGTCTCTACAGACTGGGGGCTATAGATGTTATTTTATTATAAAATTTTCACAGCAAGAATGTCTATCTACAAGTTTTCTGCTACTTTCCATTACCAGAATTCAGAAATGAACTGAAATTCTTTCCTTCCCTCTGTTACCAATTCTCTTCTCCCCTTCAAGCCAAACAGGGCCAAGCTAAGGTTGATGCAATTCTAAAAAGGCAATTCTTTTTACAATATGAGCTATAAAATATAAAAGTATAAGGCAGCTCTTTAGGAAGCAAAAGCTTTTGTTTCCAGTGCTCACAGTTCTATGTTAAATGCTGCTTTCTCTTCTCTCCAGTGGAGGTGAAAGAAATGGCAGAGAGAGCAGCTACTGGGCAGCTGATGGTACCACCATGGCATCCTCAGAGTAGTATGACTCTAGAGGGTGAGGCTAAAAATGAGCCTGATTCCCTGCTACAGCTCCCGATGAGGGACCCTGAGAAATTGGGCTGGCAGTGCACTGTAGAGTATCCCAGGAAAAATGATGAGCCAGGAGGAAATGGCAAATGTGACAAAACGGACAACGGTGACTGTGACAGGGATCAGCATGGCAGACAGCCTGGGCCTCAAAGCTACATCAGTAAGTTCAGTTGGAGGCATTGGGATAGGTGAACTCTATCAAGTTGTTAGTAAGCCTCCTGGCATATTTCCTTTGCTTGGTCTTTTCTCCTTTTCTCTGGGAACCCTGAATTACCTGGGAAAGCAGCGTACCCTTTTGATTCTACTGTCCTTCCAGAAGGTAAAGAAATCCAAAGATTTGTGAGTTTTTCTGTTACTGGAGCAGATCTGTTTGCTCAAAGGAAGCAGAATAATCTCTATACAATGATCCTGTCCCTGGATCTGACCTGGCAGGGAAATGAATCTTTCTTACTTGAGTGCAGTGGTAGATAGATGGCCATTCCCTACTGCCCATTTCCTTGCATTGCATTTTAAGCCAGAAAAACTCCACTGGCTCCCAGAGATTCTATGCCAGAAGAACCTAGAGACAAAAGGCATTGACTGTCATCACTTTATAGAATTTATAGGTTTAAACTGAAAGCCATGTGGTTCCACCTGTTTATTTGTTTGAAAGTAGGGCATGGAATATTATTTCATAGTTGTTTACCAGTCAAAGAAAGATGCATCTAAAATTATCACTTAGGTAGACAATCTAGTGGCTTGGGCTCTTTCAGTATTTAGAATCTGTTCCTTATTAAGCATTGCTTTAGAATGTGTGGGCAAAAGGATTGATGATACAAGACTATGTATTGGGGCCAGGCCAAATCACTTTCTGGACTGAACTTGACAGATGGGACATGGCCACCCTTGGCAGAATATTCCCACATCTCTTCTCTCACACCACTCTTCTCTCCTTCCATGCCATCTAAATATCACTGAATGACTATGGCCCTGGTTGTGTTAAAATCATTAGGTAACAGGCACCTGTCTCTCAGAAAAAATGAGCAGCCAGAGCATAGTGAAGTCTTTCAAGCAAGTTCTGATGCATCTGTGGTCATTGAGAAATCTTACAGTGTAAGTAATATGGCCTGCAGAGCCAGGTTGAATCTGACAAAGTAGAACTGAGTTGTTATATACTACGACAGTGAAATGTTGTCTATAGTAGTTCTTTTTTGTTGGGAGTATGTGTTCTCACGTGTCTGACACAAATGAGGAAGTTTTTCTTCCCCGCCTAAATACTTTTTGAGTCAATTCAACTTAGAGCATTGTGTATCTTGGAGCTTGTGCAGAACACAGACAAGTGTCAGATTCAGGAAGCCCTTGAGCTTCCTGTCTGGTTGGATAGATGAGACCAACTCTGGAAGCCCAGTGTGAGGTCAAGTATCAAAGCTTGTAGCCCAACAGGTGACTGAGGTTTGATTGGAGTAGGAAGAACAAGGCCAGGGTTGTGATGAGAGTGCCTTTGCCTAGAATGTCCTCTAAGACCCAAATTCAGCTCTCAGCAGAAAGAATGTGTTCATGCCTGATGACTGCACCTCAGCAGGATCAGTGTATTGAGGTTCTAACCCTGTTTTAGGGTTTTTTTTTTTAAGATTTTATTTATTTATTCATGAGAGACACACAGAGAGAGGCAGAGACACAGGCAGAGGGAGAAGAAGGCTCCATGAGGGGAGCCCGACTCAGGACTGGATCCTGGGTCCCCAGGATCACACCCTGGGCCGAAGGCAGCGCTAAACCACTGGGCCACCAGGGCTGCCCTGTTTTAGGGATTTAACATGTCCTTAAAGCATGCAGTTGGGCTACAGTCCAGCCAGGCTGAGGGACCAGAATTTTTCAATATTATGATATGAGGACACAGTCACTTAAAGAATATAAACAGCAACTGAAAATGAAATAATATAAAAATACAATTGTAGTAACATTTTTCTTTTTCTCACATGAGACCTGGAAGGATAGGCCGTGTTAAGTATACTGGCTTGACTGGAGAAGCAAGTCTGTCAGGAGAGTGGGGAGAGTATGTGAGGCCAGGCTTACCTGAGAAGTTTCAATTTGATATGAGAGGTAAAAGGGAGCAGCTGCCAAGTGCATAGGAAGAGGAGGCTTGTTGCAAAAGCAGCATCCAAGGAAATAAATCACGAAACCTCTGCAAAGAGATGACTGAAGGTATAAAGAGGAGTTAGTTGCCTGCCCATGTGGTAATCAGTGCCTGCATGTGGAAAAATCAGCAGAAAAGGAAGAGGTGGAACAGAGATGTTGAAGAAATAATTGGTACTTTTGAATTTTCAAATTTTATTTTTATTATTGAGATTGCATTGTTATTTTTATTTTAAAGCTTTTTTTTAAATTTACTTGAGAGAGAGGGAGAGTGCAGACATGAGCTGGGGGGGAGAAGGAGAGAGAGAATCCTCTAGCAGATACCCACAGTGAGCTCAGATCCTGAAGAAGCAAGCTCCATCTCAGGGACTTGGGATCATGACCCAAGCTGAAGGCAGATACCTAACTGACTGAGCCACCCAGGCGCCTTGTGTTGCTATTTTTAACATCATGTTCCTTCGCTTGCTTTTAAACTGTAGCACCCAGGGAACTCTTCAGTTGCTAGAGATCTCAGCTTCCTCATCTGGAGGACAAAGCATCTGTGGGTGTTCAAGCTCCATCCCAGCTTGAGTTGTCTAGGGCCTTTCTTAGTATTTCGGAACAGAAAGGTCACCCAACTCCCTCCCCCTCCACTGTGCAGATGAAGATGATGAGTCCCAGGACTGTCATTTGCCTCACTTGCTGCAGAGGTTTCACAGCTCACTGGGGAAGGAAGTCAGAGGCAAATGTTTGAGCAGGCAAGAAGGGCCAGCTCAGAGAGTATCACTCTTACTACTGGGTAATTTTAGATAACCCCATTATTAACACTGTATCCAACTATAAAGGGATTTGTTTACAATGAACACCAACCTAAAAGTGATTTCCTGCATTGTTAATAGGATCAGTCCATGCGATCAACTTGTTCACCAGAGTCTTCTGAGGACATAACAGATGAATTTTTAACTCCAGAACATGAATATTTTTATTCCTCGACTGCTGAAGAAAACTTAGCTCTAGAGGTAAAAACCACAGTGTAGGGTAAAGTATTTTTCAGCTTTCTCTATTGCCTTACTCCTTTTAAAATAGCTTAAGTGTATAATATTGACTTAGCAGTGTTTTCATGTGTTTTGAAAAGACATCTGAAAAATAGAGAGTTTTGAAAATGGAAGGTCATATGCAGTTTCTCCCAACACTGCGGTTCCTGCATTTGTACAGGACTTTGTACTTTTTTTCAAAACACTTTTCTTCATGCTACCTAATTCACATATCGTTCCTTTGGAGAAGAGAAGAAGGCCTGCTGTTATTCCTCTGTGTGAAGAAGTAGTAGGGAATTAGCCCTGGCCTGCCAAGCGTCAATAGCAGGAGAGCCAGCATCAGAGGCCAGGGCTCAGCATGATTGTGAGGTTGAGCAGTGCATGGGGCTTTCTCAGGAACTGGCCTAGCTTTGACAATCACCTATTTGTACAGAGTATTTTCAGTTATAAAATGAAGCTGCTTGGATTTCCTTATTTATAGAATTTCTACCTCACCTTCCTGCTAACCTGCCACCTTTTTTGGACCTTTTACCAATACGGAAGATGGGGTGGAGGAAAGGGAGGAGGGTTGTATGTCTCAAACACAACATTTGACTGACAAGAATTCAGTGATACAACAGAAGCATCATTTCCACTATTCTGCACTTCTGATAACTCAGAGCAGTTTTTCATTATTAATCTTTCAACTATTCTTGATTTTACTGTGAGCAGACTGGAATGTTAAGAAAATCTTTAATAAAAAGATAAAAGTATATGTATATATATATATACACACACACATACACACACATACTATGTACATATGTATATGTATATATACACATATATAAAATGTAACATAGAGAAAAGTACACAGCTCTTAAGTGTGCAGCTCATGGACTTGCACAGATTGAACATGTTCATGTAACTAGCACCAAGATCAAGAAGCAGAATGTCATCTGTCCTCCAGAAGACCTCCTAGGCCTCCTCCTCCCAGTCACTGCACCCTCTCAAATGAACCAGTGTTTTGAATTCTCACCCCAGAAAGTAACTTTGCAGTCTGGGCCATTTTTCCAAACTTCTTTGGCTTTTCTTTTTCTTTTTTTCCCCTTATTTAATTAATTAATTTATTTAATGATTTTATTCATTTATTTGAGCGAGAGGAAGGGAGAGCACAGAGGGGGAGGGGCAAAGGGAGAGGGAGAAGCAGACTCACCGCTGAGTAGGGAGCTCCATGTGGGGCTGGATTCTAGGACACTGAGACCATGACCTGAGCTGAAGGCAGATGTAAACAACTGAGCCATCAAAGTGCCCCCCAACCTTTTTTTGCTTTTCTGATGAAGGTCCTAGGAATCAAAACATCTTTGTTGGAAGGTTGGAGAGGAAGGGATAATGAAATAAAGGAGGGAAAAGTCACATAGTTCCTCCTCACAGTGGGAGGCAGGGGAAGCCATGTTGAGGAGGAACATAAAGTACAAATGAGTACTTAGTGTCTTTGAAACAGGTTTATTCTTTTTCTATAAAAGATGCAAGAACCTTACAAGGATTTTCAAGGTTTAAGAACATCAAGAGATTCTCCTTCTACCTTCTGATTATATGTCAGCCTCCAGTGACCCTGCTTTCTTTGCTCTTTTATTCTTATGTAGACCTCCAGTCCCATAGAAGAGGACTTTGAAGGAATACAAGATGTATTTGCCCAACCTCCAGGCTCTGGTAATAAGCTCTTTCTTTTTTTTTTTTTTTAAAGATAATTCAAGCTTTTTTCTTTTATTTATTCATGAGAGACACAGAGAGAGAGGGGCAGAGACACAGGCAGAGGGAGAAGCAGGCTCCATGCAGGGAGTCTGACATGGGACTCGATCCTGGGTCTCCAGGATCACGCCCGGGGCCGAAGCCGGCGCTAAACCACCGAGCCACCCGGGCTGCCCTGGTAATAAACTCTTAAGGCAGATTCCTTTTTACTTGCTTTCACTTTCTATTGGATGACAGATCTTTAGAGCTGGAACAGTCCTTAGAGATAACCTCCTCCAGGGCTTTGATTTTTACAGATGAGGGCTCAGGGATTTCCCCTCATTAGAATGAATCTCCTGCCCCTCACCAGCCTCCTGACATCCACATATCATGTTATCTGTACTTGCCTTGCATTCTTTTTTTTTTTTTTTTTTAAGATTTTATTTATTTATTCATGAGACACACACACACACAGAGGCAGAGACAGAAACAGGCTCCATGCAGGGAGCCCGACGTGGGACTCGATCCCGGGTCTCCAAGATCACGCCCCAGGCTAAAAGCAGCGCAAAACCGCTGAACCACCCAGGCTGCCCTTGCCTTGCATTCTTAGAGCATATGTTTAGTGGTTGCTGCTGCTGCTCCTCCTCTCCCACTTCTTTCTCTCCTCCTCTTTTTTTTCCCCCCTCTAGTCTTTTAAAAAAATATTTTATTTATTTATTCATGAGAGACACACACAGAGAGAGGCAGAGACACAGGCAGAGGGAGAAGCAGGCTCCTTGCAGAGAGCCCGATGTGGGACTTGATCCCGGGTCTCCAGATCAGGCCCTGGGCTGAAGGTGGTGCTGAACCTCTGAGCCACCCAGGCTGCTCTTCCCTCTAGTCTTTCGTTAGATTTCTCACCCCTTTGTGGCACATAGCAGATGCTTGGTTATCTTCACTGAGCTGAATTGAAGGATTTGCTCAGGCCATACGACTGGTTATTGGCACAACAAAAACTGGAACTTGCTCTTCATGTCCTTTTCTACTCCAAAAGGCATTTTCCTTTGCTTGCTTAGCATCTTGGCAAAGAGTTAATAACAGCCGATAGAGCATAGTCAACATAACATCCTTCCCTTGGGAGGCCTTGGGTTCTATATAACACAGCAGCTGCTTTCTGTTACATGAGAAATTAACTTTTTTTAAAAATATTTTATTTATTTATTCATGAGAGACACACACACACACACACACACACAGAGAGAGAGGCAGAGACACAGGCAGAGGGAGAAGCAGGCTCCATGCAGGGAACCCGACGTGGGACTCGATCCCAGGTCTCCAGGATCACACCCCAGGCTGCAGGCAGCGCCAAACTGCTGCGCCACCAGGGCTGCCCAGAAATTAACTTTGGATCAATAGCCCGGGTGTGGCATAAGATAAGGTAGAAGTGAACCACTGGTTCTGATATAGACATTTTAAAAATTGTACACTTTTACTCTTTTAAGGTATACAACCATCTATTTTAAAGCCAGAGTTACCCACTTATTGAGCCATGTAGCTGTCTGTTTTCATGTCTCAGCATTCTGAACCCAGGCATAGTGGGCTTGAGTTCTGAACTTTATTCCCTTCCTCCTGCTGGATGCTCTGTCTTCCACCTCTAACTTGATTCATGCCCCTGTCACAGTCAAGAGCATTTTAAGAAGCAATAAGCTTTTAGATGAACAGTTAAATTCTCAGGACAACATGTATTAAAAGTCCCCAGACCTGGGTCTTAGGTTATCCACTTCCTTCTGTGGAACCTCTGCCCATGATCATTTTCTGTGTGAACCTGGCCTATGTATAGCCATTTCACTTCTGTTTGGAAGAGGGTAGAGTAGGATAGAGAAGTTATGGGGCAGATAGGTAAAAAACCTAGGGCTAAGTTTGATACAGATATCCGAAATACATGAAGAAGCCTCTGATTTACTCATTTCCTGCTTTGAGCCTTTTTCCCCCTTTTCCATTAGGGCTCTAACATATACTCCTTCAATACCAGGTGTTGCCACAGGTACCAATTGGACCCATGCTGGGTTCAAACCCAGTTCTGCCACTGATTTCCCGCACCTCCCTTGCATTACCTTGGGCAAGTCATTTCACCCCAGAGCCCTACTCTTCCTTTGTATAAAATAAAGGAGAGAGACTCTAAAATCTCTAAGTTTTCCTCCAGCTCTAATTGTGCTTATTAGGAATTCCTTTATGCTTTCTAGATATTTGAAAGAAAGTCATGAAAAGAAGAACCCCAATTTTTCTCTACTGTTGGGGTTTCAGATGTTCTTGGTACCTGCTAAAGATGACGTTGCTTTGGTGGGCCTCCCCTTTGCCCACCAGACTATGTGTTCCTAAGGAATGGCAGAGGGATCATGTGCATTTGCCAAGAAGCCAGGCTGCTCTATCTGTCCCCTTCTCTATAAACCAGAGCAGTATAGTGGTGGGAAGGAAAATGGATAGTGGCCCTGTCTGCCCGAAGGTCTGCAAAGTATCTTACTGAGAACTGGTGGGGAATATCTTCAGACACTTGATGTCAGGGGAAACAGAGCATAGTTGAAATAGCCGCCCCCCCCCCCCGCCCCCCTTAAGTGGAGTCTGTTAGCCAAGAGGCACAGTTAACATCCTGGGAATGCCCAGCTAATGGTCTTTTCTATTTGGATCTTTAATGAACAAACAGTTCTTGGTTTCAACGCCCCCTGGTGTCTGTTGACAGGAACCAGGTCAGTTTGCCTTCCTGAAAAGACAAAACAACATTTGTCTCCAGAAATAACCGAGTGGTTATGACTGAAAAGCCAGTAAATGGCTTGATTGTATTCTGAGAGTCAGAATATAGTTACCCCTTCTGAGCAAGGAAAATAAACTTTCAGAGCAATCCTCTTCAGCACTCAATCCAAACCTAATTAGGAAGTACTTTGTTTATCTAGATTATTTCTTATTCTGGACCAGACCAAGGGAAATTCTAGGAAATGAAAGTAATAATCTGGGTTGGCAAAAATTCAGTTAAAAAATGTATTTACTTTATTGTTTAAGGTGAAGAAAATTTCCAAATGAGAAAAAGCCTTGGAAGGAATGCTGAGATTTTGACTAGGTCTCAATTCCAACCTATACAAAGGTATGTGCTAGTATTTTATTTGTAGTTTCAGCCTCACAGAAGTAATGTTAAATGATGATAATATCCTATATTTATATATTGCTTGTCCTCAAATGTCTTAGCTACCATGTCATAAAAATGAGCTTTGGGCAGCTTAGCTTTCTTAGGATTTGTTCAGCAAGATTGTGAAGGATTGTGAAAAGGAGTCATTATCTGTATTCAGATCCTGACTCTGCCTTTCCATCTCTGTAACCTTGGTCAGGTTTCTCAACCCCTCTCTTCTGTTTCTCCATTTGTAAGATTCCAGGAACAAGAATACTTACAGAGAGTGCTGACATAGAAATTGAAAGTAATAACATAACTCCTGGCATTTAATGCAGAGAAATGTTCATATAAACCACATATATAGGGGCACCTAGGTGGTGCAGTTGATTGAGCATCTGACTCTTGCTTTCCACTCAGGTTGTGAGGATCTTGAGATCGAGTCCCTGGTCAGGCTCCACGCTCAGCTTGGAGTCTGCTGGGAATTCTCTCTCCCTGTCCCTTTGCCTCTCCTGCTTGTGCTCAAGCTTTCTCTCACTCTCTCTCAAATAAATAAATAAATAAATCTTAAAAAAAAAAAAACCCAAATACATGAATGTTTATAGCAACTTTATTTATTTATTTTAGTTTTGCAACTTTATTTGTAATAACCAGAAATTGGAAACCCAAATGTCATCAAACGAGTCAATGATTTAACAGACTGGTACATCCATACTGTGCAATACTCCTCAGCAATGAAAAACAATGCACTATTATTGATACATGCAACAACCTGGATAAATCTCCAGAGAATTGTGCTGGGTGGAAAGAGCAATCCCCCAGTTATTTACTATATGATTTCATTTATATAACATTCTTAAAATTATGAAATTATAGAAATTAAGAACAAATGAGTGATTTCCAGGGGATAAGGAAGAGGTACGCAGTAGGAGAGAAGTAGATATGCCTATAAAAGGGCAGCATGAGGGATCCCTGTGGTGGTGGAAATGTTTTGTATCTTGACTGTATCAATGTTGATATCTTGGTTGTGATATTGTTCTATAGATTTGCAAGATGTGGGACGCCTGGGTGATTTAGCGGTTGAGTGCCTGCCTTCAGCCCAGGGCGTGATCCTAGAGTCCCGGGATCGAGTCCCACATCAGGCTCCCCGCATGGAGCCTGCTTCTTTCTCTGCCTGTGTCTCTGCCTCTCTCTCTGTCTCTCAAGAATAAATAAATAAAATCTTAAAAAAAAAAAAAAGATTTGTAAGATGTTACCATTCAGAGAAACATGGGTAAAGTATGTTTCTTTAAACTTGATGTGAATATGCAGTGACTTCAAAATAAAAAGTCTGATTTAAAAAACTAGTAGTAGGGGTGCCTGGGTGGCTCACTTGGTTAAGAGTCTGCCTTCGGGTCAGGTCATGATCTCAGGGTCCTGGAATTGAGCCCTGCTTCTTTGGGCCCCAAGATCAGAGGGGAGTGTTTCTCCTTTTCCCTCTTCCTCTGTGTACTTGCTTGCACTCTCTCTCCCTTTCTCTCAAATCAATCAATCAATCTTTAAAAAAAACCCTATAATAGATGTAAAGTGCCTGGTACAATAACATTCAATTTACTTTCCCTCTTTCTAGGCCTCAGCTTCTTTATCTATAATAATTATAGCTACTATTTCCTGAACAGCTACCATATACCAGGTACTCAGTTTTCTCAGATTTAATTCACGTAACAGTCCTCTGAGGTATATACTGTTACCTCCATCTTGCGAATAAGGCAAGTGAAGTTCAGACAGTTTAAGCATTTTTTTTAATAAATTTATTTTTTATTGGTGTTCAATTTACCAACATACAGAATAACACCCAGTGCTCATCCCGTCAAGTGCCCCCCTCAATGCCCGTCACCCATTCACCCCCACCCCCCGCCCTCCTCCCCTTCTACCACTCCTAGTTCGTTTCCCAGAGTTAGGAGTCTTTATGTTCTGTCTCCCTTTCTGATATTTCCCACACATTTCTTCTCCCTTCCCTTATATTCCCTTTCACTATTATTTATATTCCCCAAATGAATGAGAACATATAATGTTTGTCCTTCTCCGATTGACTTACTTCATTCAGCATAATACCCTCCAGTTCCATCCACGTTGAAGCAAATGGTGGGTATTTGTCGTTTCTAATGGCTGAGTAATATTCCATTGTATACATAAACCACATCTTCTTTATCCATTCATCTTTCAATGGACACCAAGGCTCCTTCCACAGTTTGGCTATTGTGGACATTGCTGCTATAAACATTGGGGTGCAGGTGTCCTGGCGTTTCATTGCCTCTGTATCTTTGGGGTAAATCCCCAACAGTGCAATTGCTGGGTCGTAGGGCAGGTCTATTTTTAACTCTTTGAGGAACCTCCACACAGAGGTGGAGCCTCCAGAATGGCTGCACCAGTTCACATTCCCACCAACAGTGTAAGAGGGTTCCCTTTTCTCTGCATCCTCTCCAACATTTGTGGTTTCCTGCCTTGTTAATTTTCCCCATTCTCACTGGTGTGAGGTGGTATCTCATTGTGGTTTTGATTTGTATTTCCCTGATGGCAAGTGATGCAGAGCATTTTCTCATGTGCATGTTGGCCATGTCTATGTCTTCCTCTGTGAGATTTCTCTTCATGTCTTTTGCCCATTTCATGATTGGATTGTTTGTTTCTTTGGTGTTGAGGTTAATAAGTTCTTTATAGATCTTGGAAACTAGCCCTTTATCTGATACGTCATTTGCAAATATCTTCTCCCATTCTGTAGGTTGTCTTTTAGTTTTGTTGACTGTATCCTTTGCTGTGCAAAAGCTTCTTATCTTGATGAAGTCCCAATGGTTCATTTTTGCTTTTGTTTCTTTTGCCTTCGTGGATGTATCTTGCAAGAAGTTACTGTAGCCGAGTTCAAAAAGGGTGTTGCCTGTGTTCTCCTCTAGAATTTGATGGAATCTTGTCTCACATTTAGATCTTTCATCCATTTTGAGTTTATCTTTGTGTATGGTGAAAGAGAGTGGTCTAGTTTCATTCTTCTGCATGTGGATGTCCAATTTTCCCAGCACCATTTATAGAAGAGACTGTCTTTCTTCCAGGGGATAGTCTTTACTCCTTTATCGAATATTAGTTGACCATAAAGTTCAGGGTCCACTTCTGGGTTCTCTATTCTGTTCCATTGATCTATGTGTCTGTTTTTGTTAAGCATTTTTTTCTAAGGCTGCAGTTAGTAAGTGGCTGTGTCAGTCAGGATAGCCTAGGCTATGCTGTATAACAACTTCCAGATTTTAGTGGCTTAAAACAGCAAAAATTTATTTTTTTTTTTGCTCAGACTCCATGTCCATCGTTGGTTCTCTAGAAGTGTTCTGTGCTATATTACCTTCTGTCCAAGAGCCAGGCTGAGGGAGACTCCATCCTTGTACTTGGTTGCTGAGGCAGGAAAAAGGGAGCATGAATTGTGGACTGTCCTTAAGGTTTCTGCCCAAAAGTGACTCACATCACTTTCATTTATATTTCACTAGTTAAAACAAGTCATGCAACCATTTATATAAACCAGGAGAGCCAAAAAAAAAATGCTCTCCTACTGTATGCTTAGAAGAGAAACAAATACTCTAGTGAACAGAATTAATAAAGTTACAACTCTATCTAAAATCCATGCTCTTCCTTTTGTACCGTTGGTCTCATAGGATTGTTGTAAAGCTTAAAAACATGAAAACATATGGAAGAATTTAGCATAGGATCTGGCTTGTAGTTTGTATTTAACAGATATTGAAATTGAATCCTAGATAGTGGTTAGAATATAAACAGGTCAAGTTTGTTTTCAGTATTCTTTTCTGCTCATTTTTTGGCATAAGTCTCTCTTGGCCTTGCCTGATTATCCATGCAGGAAGCTGTCTCACAGGTAGTAAAGCCCCATGGCTCTGCCCTTTGCCCCAGCCTCCATCTCCGGCAGATTTCCTGTGCTCTGTTGATTTCCTCAGGAACTTGCTCACTGTCATATAGTATCACCAGCTGATTTCAGATGGGCTGACCCTTAGAGGGTATTTATTCAATCTCTGGAAAAGAATCTGAGGCCCAGAGCCAGGCCCAGACATGCCTGAGAATACGTGGCTAGTCATTAGCAGAGCCAGGACCAGAACCTACTCTCCATTTTTTAAAAAAATTATTCATGAGAGGGCAGCCCTGGTGGCCCAGTGGTTTAGTGCTGCCTTCAGCCCAGGGTATGATCCTGGAGACCTGGGATCGAGTCCCACATCGGGCTTCCTGCATGGAGCCTGCTTCTCCCTCTGCCTGTGTCTCTCCCTCTCTCTCTGTGTCTCTCATGAATAAATAAAAATCTTAAAAAAAAATAAATTATTCATGAGAGACACAGAGAGCGAGGTAGAGACAGGCAGAGGGAGAAGCAGGCTCTCCGCAGGGAGCCCAATGTAGGACTGAATCCCAGGGATCATGATCTGAGCCAAAGGCAGATGCTTAGCCACTGAGCCACCCAAGCATCCCCTTACTTTACATTTCTGAGCTTCAGGAAGTACCCTTCCTGCTGCTTCTCACACTGGGCTGATTACCCGGTCTCTTGTACTAGATTAGTGCACTCTGCTAACAGGGGATTCATGTAATTTTTTCACTTTCTCTCTTACAGTACTGAAGGTGAACAAGAGGAGACATTAAAGGAATCACCAAAGGAGCTGAAAGACAAAGACATGTAGGGCCACCAAAGGGTTGCCTGAGGATGTTGTGTAAAGTCTTGGTTTTAGGAGAATAGTATTTCCTTATTTGTAAGAGAATAATTTCTTCCCATTTTTATGTATACATTTAAAGTGAGCCTGTTTCTTCTTTCACCAAAAAGCTGTTATGATGATGTGATCTAAATTAATAGCATCTTGTAATCAAGGAAATATAGTGGTAATGATGATGATATTAATAAGTGTAAACTTGAAGTAGATGAGATCTGTTTTCCACATAAATATACTTTCATCCATGGAAATAGTTATTTTTAGCTGCTGTGTTTCAAGTTAGTATCTCTTTTTTTAGGATATTCTCTAATATTCTCTTTAAGATACGTAAAATATTCTAAGATAGTCTTTAATTCTGGCCTACTGCCAAATAAAGATTGTTGTCAAGAACATCCTTTAAAAGCACCCATCAGGAATATATTGTTTGATTTTTCTAGACATCTCCTAATTACTTTGTGTTTTTAATTTCTTAGATCACTGACAGACATTCAAGACCTGTCTAGTATCTCCTGTGAACAAGATAGTTCTTTTAAGAAAGTCTCATGTAAAACACCCAAAGTAAACCATGCACCTACCAGTGTCAGCACTCCGCTCAGCCCAGGTAATCACTACAGGGAGGAGTGTTTGGAGAGAACAGTTCCTATCCCATTGACTTTTGGGAAATCAGACCGTGAGAACAGACTGGCAGGTGTTTCTTCATAGTACAGAGTTGTCTCTTTAGCACCAGAGCTGATGAAGATAATCCCATGAGGGGCCAAGTAGGGGTTGTTGTTGGTGGTGGTTATTAAGCAGCTATAGGTAGATTTTTGACTTTGGTGGTAGAGACACACAAATACAAACTACTTTATACTCTAGCGCTACTGAATTTAGTGCAAATATGTTGGATTTTCTAGTTTGTAACTTAAAACCTATTGTGCTTAAGGAAACATAGTTTTCAGTCCTGCAACCCCAACAGCCAGCATCAAATAGCCTCTCTCTGGTGTCCTTAGTTCTCGTATATTTGTGGTTCAAATAATTTCCTTTTATTTTGATGGCCAAGTTTAGAGACTATCATTTTTTTTATATTGAGGAGCTATGTCTCATATCAGCGGTTATTTTGGTTATTAACAATTTGGAGAATTCTTGGTATAGACAGAGTTCTGTGTTTTTGTTTTTAAATAATGTAAAGAATTTGGACACTAATTGCCCTCTTTTCTGCAACAGGGTCGAGTTCTTCACCTGCCAGTGGGTATAAAGACTGCCTTGAAAATATCACATTTCAGATTAAAACAGGGTCTACCTCATGCTGGAACAGTCAGGAATCTGTTCAAACTTCGTCTGATAGATTTACAACTGTTCGAGAGAAAGCAAAGAGCCTAGATTCCTTTCTTACTTCCTCTGAAACTATCCCTTCAAAATTGACCAGTCTTGTAAGTATATCAACCCCGCTTTCCATACTATTGGAGTCAGCCCCAAAACCTTGGGGATCCCAAGTGCCAAGATTTCTCCAAATCCATTTTCTAAAGAAAGCAAAAAATAAGTTAGATCTTCCCTAGGCCTCCCTGGTGTGTCTCTATGAGTCTGTATATTGTAGGATAGATCTTGGGTTTTTATGCCTGCTCCCCCCCACCCAATCAATGTCTGGCAGTTTCTTTAAAGAGCCAAACTACCACAGCTTATAATGCTACCTTCGCCTGCACTGTACTTTTAGTCTACACATAATTTGCTTACTAGAGGAGGCTTGAGTTCTGCTTCCTTTTTGATGCCTCCTCTGCTTCAATCCATGAGAGTTTTGATGGATCTCCACCTTCTCTGAACTCCTGAACTAATAGTCTACGATAAAAACACATATTTGCATATTACCTTCTCCTCTCCTCTTTTTTCTCCCCCTGCTGTCCTCCTTTTTTTCTCTCCTCTCTCCCTCATATTTCATATAGTATAGTCTCTTCAAGAAAACTACAAATTGCTTACTTGATACTCCTCATTAAAAATCTGTTGACCTTTCAAAAAAAAAAATCTGTTGACCATTTTATAGGCAAATTGATTACTTGCTTTGGCCCTCACTTAAAAATCAACTGTCATCTTCCTTGGGCATATGACTTATAGAAGGTCTACTTGAAGTAGGGAGATAAAGATGCTTTATTCAACCATCTGTTAATTGGGCAGGTTCTAAGTGCCAGGTAGCCTGCTAGGCCCTCTTCCAGGCATCCAAATAGGAATAACATAGACCTAGACCCTGCCCCAGAGGATCTACCCATCTAGTGAGAGAGGCTGGTGTGATCCAACACAGAAGTAAGTACTGGGGACTGCAGAGGCAGAGGAGTGAGAAGGGATTGCAGAGGAGAGGACATTTGAATGAGTTTACCTCAATCAACAAAACAAGTGGCCTCTTCCATAAGTGAAATACAGGCTTACTCTTGGAAATGATTGAACTGCATGGGCTTTTTGAGCTCAAAACATGTGTTAATTACCATGTTTATGTATTACTTGTAGAAAAGATTGTCTGCATTTACTGGGGCCAGTTCCTCCAGCATTGCTAAGTTACCTGACACATCATCCCATGCCACCCAGAGGAGCTTGCCTAAAGGTACTCTGTGTCTAATATCAAAATACAACCAAAATACAAAATAATAGTAAGCTGGGGTGCCTGGGTGGCTCAGTCGGTTAAGTGTCTGCCTTTGACTCAGGTCATGATCTTGGAGTCCGGGATGGAGTTCTGCATAGGGTTTCCTGCTCAGCAGGTAGTCTGGTTCTCTCTCTGTCTCTTCCTTTGCCCACCGCCCACCCCCCTCATTCTCTCTCAAGTAAATAAATAAAATCTTAAAAAAAAATAATAGCCAAGTTTGATGCTACATTAGATTCAAACAAAAATGCTGTTTTCCCTCTAATTATAAAAGTGAAACATACTCATTAAACTTGGAGAATTAAAAAGAGCTTTTTAAAAAACTACCCTTTAATTCCACCACCAGTTTTTAACTTCTTGTACTATTTTGGTATGTATCTTTTTCATTTTTTTAAAGTAAACTCTGCCCAATGTGGAGCTCAGACTCATGACCCTGAGATTAAGAGTTGCATGCTCTACCGACTAAACCAGCCAGGCACCTCTCTCTTTCATATTTCTAGAAATATACAAAAATGTATATATTTTTAACATAGTTGAGATCATAACTGTGTGTCAGCTCTGGCCTTTTTTTTTTCTTTGATGCTATATTTTGAGGATTTCTTCTTAGTGGAAGTTATTGTAAATAGATCTAATGGCTTCATAATACTCCATTCTACATATGTTGCTTAACCATGTTGCTTATGTTGAAAATTTATATTGT
The DNA here is from genome assembly GCF_053574225.1 of Canis aureus. Classification (NCBI taxonomy): domain Eukaryota; kingdom Metazoa; phylum Chordata; class Mammalia; order Carnivora; family Canidae; genus Canis; species Canis aureus. The sequence goes on from NC_135626.1 coordinate 27,970,929, forward strand.
TTTCTAATTTTTGCTCTTGGTATAAGAATTTTTTTTTTTTTTTGGTATAAGAATCTTTATCTGTAGCTCTGATCCCTTTCTTAGGATAGATTCTTAGGAGATGGTTTTCAAATCAAAGGGTGTGAGAATATTAACAGCTCTTGAGGCATATTGCCTTTGCTATATTAATCTTAATGCCTTATGTTTTGGTGCAGTTCTTAGATTTTATGAATTATGCTGAGGGGTTTTGTTTGGTGTTATAACTGAGCACTTAGGGGAAGGTCCAAAGAATGGTTGCTTCTGGATTTCCCTGGCCTGAGAATCTATATAGAGAAAGACCTTCCACTTTATGGTTTGTTTGTTTTCATTTTGACTGGTTCGGAGCCTCTGTATCCCTCCAGGAGCCCGGGTCCAGATTGGGCTCCCAGCCTCTTAGTAAGAATTTGTACCTCACCTACCCCAATCTTCTTGGGGAGGGAGGGACACGGATCAAGCAGCACTGAGGTAAGGGGCAAAGTAGCAAAGGGTTCAGAGTAAAAGGGGGAGTAAAACCATTCACATGTTAGGACGTCTCAACTAGGACTGCTAATGTGAGAGGCTGTCTCCCTGCCTTAGTTTGTTTTATTGTTGAGAAGTCCCAAGTCAAGTCCCATGTGGAAGCCGCAAAAATCCATTTCAGGGCCAGTAAGGTGTTAAGTCATTTCCCCCTTTATCTTTTTTAAGCACTAGTAGAAGCCATTTCACAGCGTCACATTGATGAGCTACCACCACCATCTCAGGAGCTGCTTGACGAGATTGGTAAGGGATGTTCAACACTGAATGCACTCCATGGCCTTGATAGTTATGGTTACTGACCACAGTATGGTTCTTTGTCTCAGGTGTAAGCGCTAGTACAGAAGGCCCTCAGAAGGTCTGAATGAATGTACATAATCAGGAAGGAGCAGCTTTCTAATAAAATGGGCCTCATGCTATTACTGAAACCTGGCCAGGATAATAAGCTTATGTCTGTTGTCCTTTTTTTTTTGTTTGTTTGTTTAAGAATTTATTTATTCATGAGAGACACAGAGAGAGAGGCAGAGACACAGGCAGAGGGAGAAGCAGGCTCCATGCAGGGAGCCCAATGCGGGACTCAATCCCGGGTCTACAGGATCAGGCCCTGGGCTGAAGGCAGACGCTCAACCGCTGAGCCACCCGGGCTGCCCTGTTGTCGTTTTGTTACTTAAAGGGTCTATGGTAATGATTCTAAGATAAATAACAACATTTGAGTGGTTTATTATGATGAAATTTTTTTATTAAAGGAAAATTTCACTTCCTTTTTGAACCAAACCAGCCACATCTTGGGGGCCTGAAGTCTGGCTTCTGAGGTCAAGACATCCTGTAGTTTCACTTTAGCCATTAGCAGGACGTTTTAAAGGTGTTGGCGTCATGGACGAATCACTTTCCCAGGGGCAGAGATGTCAGTGGCACATGACCTAATGAGACCAGAATTTTCCATTTCAGGCAGAGACCCAGCTATACCAGCTCAGTTTTAGTTGTAGCTGCATTGGCTGGCCCTGCCCAGCAGAGCCAATGCTGGAAGTAAATGGAAGCATTGGGCCAGGTAGTTTCCCTTATCCAGGAAAGACCTGATTGTACTTCTTGTTCTCTTCTTCTCTGCTGACCAGTCCCTTACCCTGAGAGGACGCATCTTATCAGATCATTCCATCAGTTCTTGGTATGGGCCTCTAGAGAATTTCCTGAGACGCACCAACTGGTTTTCAGGGTCTCTGACGTTTTATGTCTCCTCAGGAAGAGGGAGGTAAATGAAGATTTATGTGATCTGACTCAATGGAGCTATTACAACCCTGAGCCCCTGTATGTTGGACTGAAGGACTAGGGTGGAGCCAGTCAGAGCTGCCAGAACCTTCCTAGTTTCTTTTTCTTTACTCATAGGTCCTTTTTACCTCATCACACCTCTCCCCCAGTGGCACAGGGTTGTTGGTTTAAACTCTTAGGGCTCCCATCCTGAAACTGGCTCTCCTTCTCTAAAACTCCCCAGGGAGTCTTTACAAATTCCTCCTCTCCAGTTGCACTTCTTAGTATCGGCAAGAGAACTGCTGCTTATGAGAGTAGAGGTCACCCACACATATCCAGCTCAGGTAAATTCTTAGGGTCATTTGTTCCTTGGTCATGATGTAAGGCAGTATTTGTAGGCTCCTTTGAAGTTTGACCTTAGTGATACACTGCCTCCAGATCCTGCTGTCTTGTCTCTCTGTCACCATATGGATCCCCCATTTGTTAGCAGTCTTCCTCCTGGGCTCCAGCCTCCTGGCACAGCTGTATCCCAGCACACTGCAGAAACCCTCCCTCATTTTACTTATGGGAATTATCTGGACCAAGTTTCTAGGCGATGTCTGTACTTTGACATGGGTCAGTAGTTTCCTAGAAAGACAAAAGTGAGATGGCACTTGGGTAGTTTCTCCTAATAATGGGCACTGCCACATAATTCCTGTATGTTGTCATTCTGTTGTTCTACCTCAAGAGAGTTTTAGGGAGTGACCTGGTGCTGACACCTACTGTTTTGGAGGGCCCACATCCAAAGGTCTAGGCTTCTGAAAAGGGCCTAAAGGGAAAGATTCTTTAGAACCCTAGGATATAGGTGATACTTTGAGATCAACAAGGGACTACTTTTAACAAGGATAAAAATGGATTTTTAAATTTCAAATTATTTGAAATATATAGGGCCTCATGATGCCCAGGAGCTACTAGGAAGGGCTTGCTTCCTGGCCTGCAGGAGGAGGGAGCCCTGTGCCTGTGCACAGCAGGACTGCACCAAGGAACCCTGGGTCCCTGTGTGCGTTGCCTTCCAGTTGTCTCCCTGCTCTGCTGTGGGGAGCACTTGAAGCATACTGTGCAGCTAACAAATGCAAAGCAGTATGCGGGTTTTAGCAGATGCTTGTCTTAGTCTCTTGGTCAATTCTTTAAGACCTGGAAATTATAGATATTCTTTGGCTTCTGCCTTTTTATAAACTAGGTAAAAAAATACGAAATATGGACCACAGAGATGGGGAAAATTGGAGGTTGTTTTGATGTTATTCCACACTTTTTGAGAGAGTATAAAATAAAGAGGAAGAGCATAGATCTTAGAGCTGGACCACCCGAGTTCAAATCCCAGTTCTGCATCTGACTCTGTGGGATTCCAGGCAAGGTCCTCAACCTTTCTTTACCTTCATTTCTTCATCTGCTAAACAGGAAAGGCAATCATATGATCAATCTTATAAGGTTGTTGTGAAGATTGCAAACATGAATCTTGAATGAATGTGTGTAAGTTAAAAACAGTACCTGCCACTTAGGGCTCTGCAAATGTGACCTATCATTGTTATCATTTTTATTTTTATTTTTAGAGTTGGAGGGGATTGAATTGGCGCCATAGGACCAAGGGTTCTCAAAACTTTATCAGCTGTCAGAGTCACCTGGAAAGCTTGTAAAATATGAGTGCTGGACCCTCCCCCCAGAGTTTCTGACTCAATAAGTCTGGGATGAGGCCTGAGAATTTGCATATCTGAGTATAACTGAGTATACTGAGGTTGCTGATCCAAGGGCTACTCTTTGAGAACCACTGCCCTAGAGAATGGTGTGACATGTAAAGGAAGAGTAAGTTGCCTTTTGTTTTTGTGTTATTGTGACAGAGCACTTGAAGCAGCAGGCCACATCCACAATGTTGGGGGAGAACACAGCAAGTCATCTGGGCATCACTGCAAATGGTAAGCCAACTACCCAGATCTTTTTCATCAGGTCCTTGCTGTAACACTGTCCTTGGCAGCACATTGGTATATTTAGGGGACTATGGACCTTAAAGTCAGGCCCAATTCCACCTCAGTTGCCACTTTTGTATTGTTTAATGTCTCTGAGCCTCAGTCATCCTCATCTGTAAAATGGGGATAATTCCTAACTCCTGATGTATGCAGTAGCTCTGTGTACAGTGCCTGGTACATTGTAAGATATTGAATAGACCTTCCCTTCATAGGACTGCTGGCAGGATGAAATGAGATAGCATTATGAAATGCCTGGTATACATTAAAGGGTACTACCCTTCCCCACCCAAATTCCTTCCTTGGGGCTCCAACCTAGAAATTCTAACAAGTGAGAACAGGGTAATCCCCCAAAGTAAACCTGTACAATTTGTTTCAAGGGTCTCCTGCTTTCTCTTTTATGTGCCCTTTCTTTCCTTTGCTTCCTCTGTCTCTCTTGAGTCTTGGCACAGGTCAGGTTTCCTGTCACCTGGCACCAGAGAGCTCCCAAGACCCCACAAGCAGCTGCTGTGAATGCAAGAACCCTGAGACGGCCACCTGATCCCTGGCTCTCCTGGGAAGAAGTAGTACAATGCATACTTCAGGGACTACTGATTAGTGTTAATTTTTGCACTCCATTTTAAGGCAGGCTTTCTCAATTGTTTTTTGATGTTCTAATAAAGTTAAGGCTTTCAACTGTTTTTAGATGAAAGGCATTTAGAAGACCAAGAAGCTAACAGTAAAAAAGAAGATAGTAGTATGCTTTGGACCAGAGAAACTCAGGATCTAGGAGAGGACACAGAAAGGTAACATAAAAAAGCTAGACTTCTAAAAGTATTTAATATACTGTATTAGTTTGTATTAGTTTCTCTTCTGATATTGACAAAATAGATGGGAAAAAGGTCTCTCTTCATATTATCCTAACAGCCCCTATTCCTAAAAGATTTTTTAATTGTAATTGTGATAAGATACATAATAACATAAAATTTTCCAGTGTACAGTTCCGTAGTGTTAAGTATATTCAATTATTGTACAATCAATCTCCTGACTTTTTCATCTTACAAAACTGAAGTTCTATATTCATTAAAAACCAACTGCCCATGGGCAGCCCAGGTGGCTCAGCGGTTTAGTGCTGCCTTCAGCCCAGGGCCTGATCCTGGAGACCCAAGATAAGAGTCTCATGTCAGGCTCCCTGCATGGAGCCTGCTTCTCCCTCTGCCACGCTCTCTCTCTCTCTCTCTCTCTCTCATTAATAAATAAATAAAATCTTTAAAAAAAATTAGAAAAACCCCAACTGCCCATTCCCCCCTTTCCTCAGTTCCTAGCAACCACTATTCTACTTTCTGTTTCTATGAGTTTGACTCCTCTTGTTACCTCATATAAGTGAAGTCATACAGTATTTTTCTTTTTGTAATTGGTTTATTTCACTTAGCATAATATCCTTGAGGTTCATCCATGGAACATGTCAGAATTTCCTTCTTTTTTAAGACTGAATTGCAGCTCATGCCTGTGTGTGTGACATTTTGTTTATCAATTCATTCATTTTGTGGTAGACACTAAGTTGACTCCACCTTTTTCCTATTGTGAATAATGCTTCTATACAAATATCTCTTCTGGACATCTTGCTTTAAATTATTTTGGATATGTACCCTGAAGTGGTATTGCTGGATCACATGGTAAATCTATTTTTAATTTTTTGAGGAAATACCATACTGTTTTCCACAGCAGCTGCACCATTTTACATTCCTACCAACAGTGCACACAGGCTCCAGTTTCTTTATATCCTTGCCAATACTTGGTATTTTCTGTTTTTTTTTTGTTTTTTTGTTTTTTTTTTTTTTTTATAGTAGCCACTCTAAAAGAATGAATATGAGGTAATATCTCATTGAGGTTTTAACTTGCATTTCCCCAGTGATAAGTGATGTTGAGCGCCTTTTCATATGTCTATGGCTGTTTGTATATTTTCTTTAGAGAAATAACTATTCAAGTCCTTTGCCCATTTTTAATAGGATATTTTTCCTAAGTTTTTTGTTTTTGTTTGTTTTTACTTCATTTTGTGAGGCAAACATAGGTTTCAGCTTCTTTTAAAAATGTTTCAATTAAAGGCCTTGGAAGAGAATTTTTAGATATTTGTAGCCAAATTTAAAAAAATGGGGGCAATCATCCAGACAGTTGAGTTTAAAAATGCAAGTTTGCCTCAAGAAACCCAATTCTCTTCCTGACTCAGAACTCTCCTTTGACTTGTGCTATAAGATAAACCACTTCAGCTCACCTCCTGTATCTTCTGACTTCTCTTGCCTTGTCCTAACTGTCATTCGGGGCCAGGACTGGTATGAGGTGAATGAGATGCACACACTCCTTGGGCACAAAATTGAAGGAGGCACCAAAAAACACAGGAGTCAAGATAAATTTTTTTGGTAAAGATTTTATTTATTTATTCATGAGAGAGACAGAGAGGCAGAGACATAGGCAGAAGGAGAAGCAGGCTCCATGCAGGAAGCCCGATGCAGGACTCGATCCCGGGACTCCGGGATCACACCCTGAGCCAAAGGCAGATGCTCAACCGCTGAGCCACTCAGGCATCCTAAGATAAATTATTTTAATGCAATATTTTAAAAAATGAAAATTGATGCCAAAAAATCCACAATGAACAAAATCTCTAAATTTTGAGGAGAAAGAGGACCTGCATCTGCCCTTGTACCACTTACTTTATCCTAATCCCAGTCCTGTGGATCCTTAGGGTAGCCTGCAGAATTCTTTCAGCTGCATAACGATAGAAAACTCCCCTATTATACTTAGATGAATTTGTCTCACACATCAAGAGGCAGTCCACTGGTTGGCAGGGCATGCCTGGTGTAGCAACTCAGTGATGCGACCAGGGACTTAGACTCTTTGGATATTCCTACTTTGCCACCTTATTTAATATGTTGGCCTTTATTTCCAGAATTATCAGCTCCTGGTTGCAAGATGGCTTGCTATCCACACACCAGGCAGAAATAAAAGGGTGGGGCAAAGGAGTATTCGGACTCTGCCCCTTTTTATCTGGAAAGCAGAAACTTTCCCAGAAATTTCCCCACCAATTCCCACTTATATCTCACTGGCCAAATGTGATGCATGACCACCCTCAGTTGCAAGGGAGACCAGAAGTTGAGTTTGTAGGTTTTTACCTGCTGTAGAAGAGGAGGGCAAGGGAGAAGAGTGCTATGCATAACTTTTAGGTAGTGAATCCACTTTCTGTCACACTCTTCAAGTGCTAAATTATTTTCTATGAAGAAGGAAAAGAAAGAGACCTGGAAAGGAAGGTTTGGGAAGGGGATGAGGAGACTGGGGCCCTGGGACCTGCAAGGAAGGTCCTGGGGAGACAGAAAAGACAAAGAGGCAAAGGGAGAGGAAGATAACTACTTTTTAAAGTTTTAGAAATCTTTTTTCTATAATGTATGATGTAACTCCAGCCCTTCCATTTCCCCAAAACACCTTCAGGAAAAATGTACACCATTATTCAAGCAAAAGAAGCTTAGCTCAAGGAGGCCAAGTTGAATTTGGATGTATAAAGTACTTTGTTTGTGATCAAAAGTGAGCTATTATTACTGTTTTCCAAAAGGGCTGGCTGTGAGGGGCACAGATAGATGCCCACAGTGAGACTTTTCAGGCTTTCTAAAAACATTCTCTGCATCCCTTAGCCTCAGAGGCAGTTCTTCATCCAAAAAAGTTGAAGGAATGAGTGTATAGTTCTAGCCTCAGTTGGAAATTGACTTAATGACCTAGAATTGAGACGGAGTCTAGCATTGAATTTTGGGAGGTAGCTATTCTCATGGGTGCTGAGGCTTCTTGTCAAGGAGCTAAAGAAGAGTTTTGATGTGCATTTAAATCAGATCTAGGTGACCTCTGCTACTCTAGATATGATCTCACCGAGCTCTCATTTTCTCATGTGTATAGTGAAAGCACGAGTTTGAAGGGCCTTTCTGACTCCAAATACTGTGCCTTCTTGTCATGGGACAAAAATTGTCTCAATTCTCTTTGCTTGCCCTTGGACAGAGCTCACTCTACTCTCGATGAGGACCTAGAAAGATGGCTACAGCCACCTGAGGACAGCAAGGAGCTACAAGATCTCCCCACAGGCTCTACAAGGTTATTGTTCTCCCATTGGGGGATCATTTTCTTCTTTTTCAGGAGGGAGGGCTAGATTTCAGATTTAAAAAACACCTCAACTTCTTGAAGAATGAGTGTCTGGTGATGTCATTTCATTGCTGTTGTTAAGCCAGCCTTAACTTCTGTCTGCCTCTCTTCTCCAACCACCAACAGTGGTCAAGATATTGATTAGCAGATTGATATCAGTATACAGAGAGGCCTCTAAGATTGCTGTACCTTGGCCCTGTCACCTTCAACATTTTCATTAGCCATTAGAACTAAATCAGGAAAGGCATGCTTATCAAATTTTTAGATAACACAAATCTAAGAATGAATGCTAATGTGATAGGTGATAGACTGTGGATTCAAATGGTCTTGACAGGTAGAAATGTTAGAGTCCTCTAAAAGATGAAAGTAAACATTTAGATGTGTAGAATGGGAGGGATCTGACCTAATGGAGAATTTTTGATTGGAAGCTCCTCCTTACTGTAGTTTTGTTGAAGGGAGGAAGTATGTCTTATTCTTAGATGCTTAGCATTTAGTATGCATTTTGAGGCATGCTAAGAATTTAAGAAATTTTTCTTGAAGAGGGCATAAATAGCAACTCCATGAGGTCTCAGTCTGATGCAGTTGCTAATAAAAAGGTCAATGCAGCATTAACGCTGAACAGAGACGTATTGTTCAGGGCAAGGTGAGTCTCACACTAGAGAGAGGACTCCTAGGACAGTGTGAGGTGTCTTAATGGGTGCCATATTTTTAAAGAGGTGTTGACAAACAGAAGAGGGTGGCCATAGAACAATCAGAGGTCTGGAAACCCTGTCTTATGAGAACAGCTGAAAGAGCTGGAGAGGCTCAGCCCGAAAAGCACAGATGGAGTGGAGAATTTGATAGCTGCATTCAAATACCTGATATATTGTAAAGTGAAGAGAGTCTGCTTACTTTCTTCTGCCCCAAAGAACAAAGCGGGTAACTAGAAACCATAGAGCTAGGTATTTTTATTCAGTAAAGCACATGCTTTCTAAGAGCCATAGCTATCTGATAGAGAAAATAGCTGTCTTTATGCTTACTTGACTAATAATTCCTCCCACTCAAGCACAGGCTAGACATCACTGGGCCTGGGCATTTGGTTGGAGGTGGAAGAGACCCTGAAGGCTTCCTTTAATTCTAGAGCCTATGATTCTATTAGTGATGAGAGGTTAGGAGGAAAAAAGTTGTTTTTGCTCTAGCTGGCTTTATTTTCTCTCTTGTTTTACATATTTTGTTTTGAATATTTAGCAAATGAAAACAAGAAAAATCTCTAAACAGTGTCAAATTGGTTGAGCCAGAATCTTTTGAGCGCTGACCGTGAGCCAAGTGCTATGCTGGAAAAACAAGGGATAGGATGTTTCTTCCCTTAAGGAGCTTACAGTTTAGTGGGGGAGATGCTTTCTGCTTACCAGTTTGGCAAACATGGTCTTAAATCATTAGATACTTCAATTAGAGGTACTTCAGAGAGAGTTTCAGGAAATAAAATAAGGTAATAAAATAAGTGGTGGTTATAAAAAGGACACCAATTAGAACATAAGTGAAATGCTTTGTTGGCAAGGGTGGATAATATAGCCTGAAGGTTGAGAGCAGAGTCTGAGACAGACTGCTTGGGTCAGATCCCAATTCTAGGATTTACAAGGCCTATAACTTAACCTCTCTGTGCTTCAGTTTCCTTATCACTTAGTGGGGATGGTAATGGTAAAGGTAACTACCTCATATGGTTGTAATAAGGATTAAATGAGTTAATGCACATTGTAGCACACAAGCCAATGCCTGGCTATTAGTGCTACCTATTATGATTCTTTTGGAGCAGTCCTGTTCTCCTGGCCATTGCGCATATGGTTTGATTTGCTCAAAATCATTTTCATTGAAGGGAGGCAAATATCAAGGATCAAGAAGCTGGTGAAAAGAAGAGAAAAGGGGAAGAAAAGATCAAATCAGAGAGAGGGAAGTCAGACAGCTTTTTAGGAACTTCTGAAGAAGGTATGAATGAATGATTGTTTATAATGTAGCCTGGAGTCCTTGGACTGTGATGAGCATCAGAGTTATTTAGAATTATTTCCCAGATACCATACATAATCCTTCTATGCTTTTCTCCTGTAGCTCAGTCCAGGTTTTCTGTTAATTGCCAATCATGTCTTCATCACAAAACTGTAAAAAGGGCAGCCTGGGTGGCTCAGCGGTTTAGCCCCTGCCTTCGGCCCAGGGCCTGATCCTGGAGACCTGGGATCAAGTCCCATGTCGGGCTCCCTGCATGGAGCCTGCTTCTCCCTCTGCCTGTGTCTCTGCTTCTCTCTCTCTCTCTCTCTCTCTCATGAATAAATAAATAAAATCTTAAAAAAAAAAAAAAAAAGGGACGCCTGAGTGGCTCAGCGGTTTAGCGCTGCCTTCAGCCCAGGGCCTGATCCCGGAGACCCAGGATCGAGTCCCATGTTGGGCTCCCTACATGGAGCCTGCTTCTCCCTCTGCCTCTCTCTCTGTGTCTCTCCTGAATAAATAAAATCTTAAAAAAAAAACCCTGTAAAAACATCCAGTTCTATTTGCAAAGCAAGCCTTTGGCCAGCTTCATCATCTTGCACACTGTCTGGAAAGATTTTGCTTCTAATTGTCTAGTGTCTTCAAAAGAGTTCCAAATTTAGCTCACACAGAGGCTGTAGAATCTGATAAGAAATCCTAAACTTTGGAATTTAAGTAGAGTCTACAAGTAATGTGAAAGGTGTAATCTTATTTCAAAACTATTTCGACAGAGCTTTAGGCATCATTCACAAAAGATACCCCCCTATATTTAAATTCCCCCTACTTAGAAAGTTAGAAATATTAGCTCTTTCAGAATATCTGGTATCCCTTGCATTTCTTCCCTGGTTCATTCTCATTCTGCTATTTTCTTTGCCCTGTATTATGCTTTGTGGACTGTATCTCTTGGGCTTCCTGGCCGGCAGTCTTTCCATTTGTCAGTGAAAAGAAGGCAGAAGAGTAGTTGGAGTAATATTTCCCCTGCCTGCATGCTTCAACACCTCATCTCTGCATAGTAGTGGTATACCTCCAGAAGCACAGCTCTTACTGGGTTCCAGTAACTGTTCTACGCTACTGCCACCCCAGTCCCTTTAGACTTAGGAGTGATAATGGCTTCCCACTGCTGCTAGTCACTTGATGCCTTGCCATCCTTTGTTGGCTTCCTTAATTCCCTTAACTATACCTATGTAAGTAGCCACTGTGTTAAAGGGAAGTGCATTTGATTTCTTCTGGGACCCTGATTGGCACAGGGCCCAGAATGTGTGAACATTTAGCTAGTGTTGAATTCACTGAGAACATAATGCAGGGACTTTGTGAATTAGCATCATTAGTGTCCATTGCTGTGACTGGGAGCTGTAGAATGTTAGGAGGGGAAGCCTATTAAATGTGATTTTAGAAAGAGTCTCTCTCTGTATAAGAAAACTGTTGGTAAAACAGTCTATCCTAAACTAGAGAGAGATCACTAATGTGACTTCTAAATACTGGTACCCTTTTACCCAGAAAGTAATCCAGTTGTGTTTTCTTCTTTCTATATTTCATCAAGAGGAACTAAAACCCTGTTTTTGGAAGCGACTGGGTTGGTCTGAACCATCCAGGTAATGAGTTGGTGTATGCTTGTAGGTCAGAGTTCACTGTCAGTAGACCACATGAACAGGCTTTAAACATTTACCAGCATCTAAACAAACAGTAATGATAAAGTTATTGATAAAGTTATTGAAATGATGACTCAATTTTTTATGTTAATGTTTAAAGTTATTTAAAATATAAGGTGAAATTCATTCTAATTTTGATGAAGTAGTCAATAGAGTTAGCACAAGAGCAGTTTTAGACAGAGGGAGGACAAGATGCTCCTATCAATTTTTTTGCAGTCACTGTGCGTTCCTGTGATACACTATTATCTCCTTTGACTATAAAGATCAAAATCCCTTTCCCTTGAATTCAGTTGAATATAAAGAAACTGCTGTTTGTTATCTTTAAAAAACATGTACACTAACATGTACTCCTTTTTCTGTTGTTGTTTAAAAATACACACACAGGATAATCGTGCTGGATCAGAGTGACTTGTCAGATTGATGGGAATTGGATCATAGGTGGACTCCTGGCCAGAGTTTGAGCATCCTGCTTGTGAGCTCCTGTCTCTCCTCATCTACTTCAGTCACCATCAGGGCAGTGATTCTGTAGCTCATGCTTTGTTCAGCTGCCACAATAGACGGAACCACTGGTCCTGTTTGTAGCACATTTAACAATTTGTTTTTAGTTCAGATTTCTGAAAAGTGAAAGGTAGCTTTTGTTGTAAACTTTCTCAATGTTTCCAGAATGGCTTTTGGTTTTGTTGATTCAGATTTTTGAAAACTTTAACTCTTGTTATATAATAAAATGTTTACTTTTAATACCATTTAGGTTTTAGCTGTGTAAGAGATATTTCTGTGTTTCAGTTATTGGGAAAGGAACTGCCACCTCTAGGGGCTTCAATTTCTGTTTAAAGTTTGACAAATAAGCAGCTGCTGCTACCACCTCTAATATAAACCGGCACCATTCATTTGTATTTTACAACAGAAATACTGACCTCCTCTGGACCAGGATTGCCATATTCCCATTCCAGCGAGAATTAACTTACATAATGATAATATAGGCAGGAATAAAAGCCCAAGATATTTTAAACTCTTTAGGGTGAACATCATTTCTGTATATTTCACGTTGTATATCTCACATCATTAGTGCGTTAGAGGAATGAAATTGTGATAAGATGAAGATCACAACCTTTTTTTTCTAATTTAGCCTCTACTGACTACTGGCCAGATGCATACACCAGGTACAATGCATAGAACCAGGTGTCTAGCCTGGTTTTTAGAGGATTGATACCTTCATCGCTCTCAAATTTGAGCCTTCACATATGAATAAAAACCTATTCTTGGAAGCTGTGTGCTCTTGTGCAGTACGAGCCAGTTAACATTTTATTCTTAGCGAATAAATAATAGGTCTTTTGTTTGTGAAAACTGAATCATTCCTGTTGAGGATGGTCATATTCATACTATTCTTAATAGCACCACAGAATTTTACCCCATACAAATAAAGTAGGAAGGTACAAATCTATTTGACCATTTTGAAGCAAAAAACAGTTGCTTGTCACTGTAACCAGAGGAAAACCAAATTACTTTATAAATAAAACTTTAAGAAACTTGGAGAATACAGAGACTTATGATATATTTAGTCCCTCCTCTCAAAAACCTTTAATTGGTGAGACAAAGCCAATATACATAAAAATATAAGGACTGATAGCAGACATATCATGATAAATAGTGAGTTGTGATATTACAGCATTATCTGTTAGTATTCATAAAGGCCACAACCCTACATAAACTCCCACTGATATGATTTGTAATATTTTGTCTACAATGCTAGTAGAATAGACTCTAATAGCTGGCCAGTGACTGTAATACTGGCCAACATTAACAATAATAATGTTGGTAGATAATGTTTACAACTAGCAACGGTTAGGTGCCAGGGTTCCATGACCTACCCAAGATCATACTGGAGCAAACATATTTGTATACTTAGAGTAAAACATAGCTTTCCCTGAGATTGTAGTTAAAGAGTGCCCTGAGCAAAGTATAAGGATTGTGGAGGTGAGCCAAGAGCTAACTTTATTTTTTAGATTTTTAAATATTTATTTATTCATGAGAGACAAAGAGAGGCAGAAACACAGGCAGAGGGAGAAGCAGGCTTCCTGTGGGGAGCCTGATGTGGGACTCGATCCAAGGACCCCAGGATCATGCCTCAAGCCAAAGGCAGATGCTCAACCACCGAGCCACCCAGGTGTCCCACCAAGAGCTAACTTTAGGTTAAAACTGATGGTCATATATCCTTTATGAACTTAGTTCCCATCCTCACATCTGTTCTTTGGGTTTGGTGCTGAGTTTTTGGAGTATACTGAGTCCTTTACTTTTCCTCAGTATGCAGAAGCAGAGAATAAATATGTAAACAGTTCCAGACACATAGTAGATGGTTAATGTTGGTTCACTATTGAGTGAAATGTTACCTTGGAAAATTGGATTATTAGAAATTTCTAGAGCATATTTCAGTTTTTTTTCAAGTACACTACCTTTGGCCTTTTTATGAATGCTAATTGTACTGTTGTATGTGTTGCTATTAGAA